>NC_064623.1:216754765-217403515 GCF_023898315.1 Schistocerca nitens | reverse complement strand
TGACAGGCATTCCTGGAATACCGTCCGCACTGTGGTCATATTCAATTCTATGCTGGCATGTCTCAGTGATTTACCCAGACTATGAATGTTTGCCCTATGAGATACACAGCCAATATGAGATACACAGCCAATTCTGGTGAAATGATTGTACCAATTAATAACAGTTTGTCTTTGAGATGATTGATTGTGATATTTTGTCTTGAATTTTCTCTGAACTGTAGTAGTGGATTTGAATTAGTGAGACCATGAACAATACTGCATACATTCTGTACCATTATACAACTCCATGATGACTGTTGGGATAATCCAATCACATGTGCCACCTGGTGGGAATATCTGGAACTAACAGTGTAAGACAGGAATAAAACTAAAAGATATACTACAATCAATGTGCTATCAAATATTTCTGTAAGTTCCCAGAATGAGATTTTCACTCTGCAGCAGAGTGTGCGCTGATATGAAACTTCCTGGCAGATTAAAACTGTGTGCCCGACCGAGACTCGAACTCGGGACCTTTGCCTTTCGCGGGCAAGTGCTCTACCAACTGAGTTACCGAAGCACGACTCACGCCCGGTACCCACAGCTTTACTTCTGCCAGTACCTCGTCTCCTACCTTCCAATCTTTACGGAAGTTCTCCTGCGAACCATGCAGTTGGTAGAGCACTTGCCCGCGAAAGGCAAAGGTCCCGAGTTCGAGTCTCGGTCGGGCACACAGTTTTAATCTGCCAGGAAGTTTCATTTCTGTAAGCTATTTATCATTTTAACAATTAAAGATTACTTTTGTATAGGCTAACTAATTAATAAACACCCTGTATTTCTTAGGGCAAAAAGAGCTGAACTGAGTCTCTGAGAAGGTTTCATTAAGAGGTCTTTGTAATTTAGGTTTCCATCACCACAAATCGCCAGCAATTTTGTAAATTTTACTCTCTCTAAGTTTTAATCACTAAACACCAGATTATGATCTTCATTTTGACTTACTTTCCTAGATACCACATAACTTGAAGCTTCTGGGTAGATTAAAACTGTGTGCTGAATTGAGACTTGAGCGTTTGCCTTTTGGTGTGGCAACAGCCCTACTGACTGAGCTATCCAAGCACGAGCCACAATGTGGCCTCGCAGATTTACTCCCACCAGTACCTCATCTCTTTATCTTCTAAGATTCCCAGAAGTTCTCCTGCAATGTTGTGGTTCAAGCACTGCTGGAAGGAAGGATACAGTGGAGACATGGCTTCACCATAGACTCAGGGATTGTTTATATGAATTTTCACTCTGCACGTAATGTGTGCTGATATGAAACTTCCCAGCAGATTAAAAATGTGTACTGGACTGGAACTCGAACCTGGGAGAACTTCTGTCTAGTTTGAAGGGTAGAAAATGAGATACTGCCAGAAGTAAAGCTGTGAGACTGGGTTGTGGGATCAAGTTTGGATAGCTACAGCGATAGAGCATGTACCTGTAAAAGGCAATGTTCTAGGTTCAAGTCACAGTCCAGTACAAAGCTTTAATTTGTTAGGAAGTTTGAAATTAGTGCAGTCTCTGCTACAGAGTGAAAAATTCATTCTGGAAACAACCCCCTGGCTGTGGCTATGACAAGTCACCACAATATTCTTTCTTCCACGAGTCCAAGTCCCACAAGGTGGCAGGGACTTGATGCGAAATTTGGAAGTTAGGAGGTGAGGTACTCAAAGAAGTTGTGAGGGTGGATGGTGAATTGTGCTTTGGTAGGTCAGTCAGTAGGGCACTTGCCACCAAAAGGCAAAGGCCCACGGTTCCAGTCATGGCCCAGTACACTGTTTCACTTAGCCAAGATGTTTCAAATAAGTGCACCCTCCACTGCAGAGTAAACATTCGTTCTTGAAATGTGATCTGTTTTATTCACATTTGGTGTAAACATGCTGGTATTGAACCAAGAAAGAATGTACTTGAAGGCTTAATCAATAGCTGTATGCAAGGATTGCTTATGCACAATTGTCATCACAATAGCACAATCTCCATTATTTAATTGGATAGGTAAATAAAAAATCAACTCACCAAGCGGTGCCAGAACACTTGCATAAAAGACAGTTATAATAAGGCAAACTTTTGGAGCCAGTGGCTCCATCTTCAGGCAGAAGGGTTGAAGGCGAAGGAGGGGTGAAAGAAAAGGACTGGAGAGCTCTAGAAAAAGGGGGAGATTTTTGGAAAGCCACCCAGAACAGCGGGTTAGGGGAGAGACAGAGGTGATGAGAAGAAAAGACTGTTGTGGACTACACTGGAAGAGATTTGAAAACCTGAAAGTGTGAAGGTGGCAGACAGGGTAATATCCAAGACAGGGATTACTTACAAGTTCAAAGTACGAGGGCAGTTCAATAAGTAATGCAACACATTTTTTTTCTGAAACAGGGGTTGTTTTATTCAGCATTGAAATACACCAGGTTATTCCCCAATCTTTTAGCTACACAACACTATTTTTCAACGTAATCTCCATTCAATGCTACGGCCTTACGCCACCTTGAAATGAGGGCCTGTATGCCTGCATGGTACCATTCCACTGGTCGATGTCGGAGCCAACGTCGTACTGCTTTCAATAACTTCTTCATCATCCGCGTAGTGCCTCCCACGGATTGCGTCCTTCATTGGGCCAAACATATGGAAATCCGACGGTGCGAGATCGGGGCTGTAGGGTGCATGAGGAAGAACAGTCCACTGAAGTTTTGTGAGCTCCTCTCGGGTGCGAAGACCTGTGTGAGGTCTTGCGTTGTCATGAAGAAGGAGAAGTTCGTTCAGACTTTTGTGCCTACGAACACGCTGAAGTCGTTTCTTCAATTTCTGAAGAGTAGCACAATACGCTTCAGAGTTGATCGTTTGACCATGGGGAAGGACATCGAACAGAATAACCCCTTTAGCATCCCAGAAGACTGTAACCATGACTTTACCGGCTGAGGGTATGGCTTTAAACTTTTTCTTGGTAGGGGAGTGGGTGTGGCGCCACTCCATTGATTGCCGTTTTGTTTCAGGTTCGAAGTGATGAACCCATGTTTCATCGCCTGTAACAATCTTTGACAAGAAATTGTCACCCTCAGCCACATGACGAGCAAGCAATTCCGCACAGATGGTTCTCCTTTGTTCTTTATGGTGTTCGGTTAGACAACGAGGGACCCAGCGGGAACAAACCTTTGAATATCCCAAGTGGTGAACAATTGTGACAGCACTACCAACAGAGATGTCAAGTTGAGCACTGAGTTGTTTGATGGTGATCTGTCGATCATCTCGAACGAGTGTGTTCGCACGCTCCGCCATTGCAGGAGTCACAGCTGTGCACGGCCGGCCCGCACACGTGAGATCAGACAGTCTCGCTTGACCTTGCAGCGATGATGACACACGCTTTGCCCAATGACTCACCGTGCTTTTGTCCACTGCCAGATCACCATAGACATTCTGCAAGCGCCTATGAATATCTGAGATGCCCTGGTTTTCCGCCAAAAGAAACTCGATCACTGCCCGTTGTTTGCAACGCACATCCATTACAGACGCCATTTTAACAGCTCCGTACAGCGTTGCCACCTGTCGGAAGTCAATGAAACTATACGAGACGAAGCGGGAATGTTTGAAAATATTCCACAAGAAATTTCCAGTTTTTTCAACCAAAATTGGCCGAGAAAAAAAATGTGTTGCATTACTTATTGAACTGCCCTCGTACAATGATAATAATAAACAGAACTAGAAATTTTACATATTGTGATTTGCATAGTCACTTATTAACCATGTCCTTTTGGTACAGAGTTCTATATGGTAACATTTGCACATTTGATGACACAGTTTATACTCACACATCTAGTTTGATTCATGATATGATGTGTTGTTGCAATAAAATATCAAAAGTACATCTTCCCTTTTTTCCTTCAATGGTTTAAGTAGACTTTCCAAAGTGCTGCTGTTGGGTATCATCAGGTTTGACCATAGGTCTTCAATGAGGAAGGGTCCCCTCACCAGTCGGTGTACAAGTCTGGATCATGCTGGGTTGGACACTCCTATTGCTTTCTTTATATAGTTTCACAAGCTGCAACATGGCAGCAAATAAAACAGTGACCCGCTGGGTTGGGTTGTTTTGGGGGAAGGGACCAAACTGCAAGGTCATCGGTCTCATCGGTTTAGGGAAGGATGGGGAAGGAACCATCCCGGCATTTGCCTGGAGCAATTTAGGGAAGTCACAGAAAACCTAAATCAGTATGGCCGGACGCGGGAAAACAGAGACACGAATATAGAATAAATTTCGTTTACTTTACATCTATGGTCACAATTTTTTTTTGTCATCATACTATTGGTTTGGGTCTATTATGACGATCTTCAGATCTGCAGCAATACATGGGAAAACATAAAGACACTAGCAGATTGTCTACAGCTTAAAACAATAAAACAGACCATAATGAAAAGTACTACTGACATACATATACATTTGTGTGTTTTAAGTATGGAGAGGCACACCTGTTTTATAAAAACATGTCCTAATATACTGCAGCCATAGTGGCCATCATGAAATTTTAAATGCAAAATCAGCACCAGCATCATCAAATATATATAAATAACCGCATATGCAAGTGTCATCTTGTCAGCAGCACTACTGTTCAAAGCAAACTGCCATACATAGCCTCAAGATTTTTGTGTTGTAGGTTCACCAGATGTCGCTACTGTAGGCATACACATACTCTTCAATAATTCAATGAACAACATAAAATAAAGGGGTGCTACAATCAGTAGAGTCTTCAATGGGCTTATAAGGTATAAAAGGGATTACAGTAATAAAAAATGATGAAATAAAACATGACAAAAGTTAAGATTGTTAAAAGAGGAAGAGTTAAGAGACAGTAATTGACATATGCTCAAGTGCCAATATTATAGATAATGCCATACATAAAAAACAGTTATCATAGTGCACAGAATAATATTAAACTATAAAACAAATAGTTAAAGAAGCCACAATGAAAGAAAACAGACTGCCGCACATGATCAGTGCCCTGTGTTAGCGCTAATGCCAGAATTATGCATAGGCTAGAAGTGGTTAGAGGAATGTGAGCACCATAGGGACCCTCGTACCTTGTAGTATGCCACTGCAGGAAAAGCCATTAGCTACTGCAATCTGCTTTAAAATTCTGAGTTCTTTACATATTTCACTTTCGTCCAAAGGTAAATAACATCATGCACCCCTACAGTATGCTAAAGAAATGTATAACACACACACTCACACACAAAATTGAACCAGTAAAGGAAGAACGAAAAAAATTCCTATAAAATTTAATGGCAAAATGTCCCTGAAAATAGGAAAATGTTTTAGGAAATCTTATGTTAGATGTGGCTTTCAGGTTAACAACATCCTAAAATTGTGAATAAAACATAAATTGAGAAGGACGTATGACACATTTGATGGCTCTGGAGTATACAGGAATGATTGCAATAACTGTGACAAATATTATATCAGTCAAAAGGGCTGCTCTTTTAACTTAAGGTTTAAAGAACATTCACAGCCACAGAATAAAACTGCTTTAGGACAGCATTTATCTGAAACTGGTCATTCTATAGGGAGCATTGAAAATAGTATGCATATTCTCCACAGAGTGGAAAAAGGCCGTGCTCTTAATTTGTTAGAGGAGCTTGAAATTTATAAAGCAAAAAAGAAAGAACCAACAAAACTGCTTAACTGGCAGAGTGATTTTGTGCCCAATGCCTACTTTGCTATGTTTGACAATGTTATACTTTAATTACTGAACGCCTCTGTTATATATAGTTTGTTTATAGTTTCACCTAGTATAGAGTGCCTTACATATTTACTTCTTTTTGGTACATTGTGTGCATAACTCTAGTATTTTGTTGTTCCTTCTCTATTAATATGATATATAAACTAGATAATCTTGTTCATGCATTGGTAAGGAGTTTTATCATCCTTTTCTTGCAACGGCGTGCAGCAAAGTATGAGGGACCCTCTGGCGGTCATGTTCCTCTTACCACTTCTCACCTATGTATAATTCTGGGGTTAGTGCTAACAAAGGGCGCTGATTATGTGCGGCAGTCTGTTTTCTTTCATTCTGGCTTCTTTAGCTATTTGTTTTATAGTTTTATATTATTATGTGCCCTGGCATTATCTATAATATTGGCACTTGAGCATATGTCAATTACTGTCTCTTAACTCTTCCTCTTTTAACAATCTAACTTTTGGTGTGTTTTATTTCATTGCTTTTTATTACTGTAATGCCTTTTATACCTTATAAGCTCATTACAGACTTTACTGATTGTATCGCCTCCGCTTTATTTTATGTTGTTCAATGAATTATTGAAGAATTTGTATGTGCCTACAGTAGTGACATTTGCTGAACTTACAACACAAACATCTTGTGGCTCTGTACGGCAGTCTGCTTTGAACTGTAGTGCTGCTGACAGGATGACACTTGCATATGCTTGTATTTATACATACGCTCCTGGAAATGGAAAAAAGAACACATTGACACCGGTGTGTCAGACCCACCATACTTGCTCCGGACACTGCGAGAGGGCTGTACAAGCAATGATCACACGCACGGCACAGCGGACACACCAGGAACCGCGGTGTTGGCCGTCGAATGGCGCTAGCTGCGCAGCATTTGTGCACCGCCGCCGTCAGTGTCAGCCAGTTTGCCGTGGCATACGGAGCTCCATCGCAGTCTTTAACACTGGTAGCATGCCGCGACAGCGTGGACGTGAACCGTATGTGCAGTTGACGGTCTTTGAGCGAGGGCGTATAGTGGGCATGCGGGAGGCCGGGTGGACGTACCGCCGAATTGCTCAAAACGTGGGGCGTGAGGTCTCCACAGTACATCGATGTTGTCGCCAGTGGTCGGCGGAAGGTGCACGTGCCCGTCGACCTGGGACCGGACCGCAGCGACGCACGGATGCACGCCAAGACCGTAGGATCCTACGCAGTGCCGTAGGGGACCGCACCGCCACTTCCCAGCAAATTAGGGACACTGTTGCTCCTGGGGTATCGGCGAGGACCATTCGCAACCGTCTCCATGAAGCTGGGCTACGGTCCCGCACACCGTTAGGCCGTCTTCCGCTCACGCCCCAACATCGTGCAGCCCGCCTCCAGTGGTGTCGCGACAGGCGTGAATGGAGGGACGAATGGAGACGTGTCGTCTTCAGCGATGAGAGTCGCTTCTGCCTTGGTGCCAATGATGGTCGTATGCGTGTTTGGCGCCGTGCAGGTGAGCGCCACAATCAGGACTGCATACGACCGAGGCACACAGGGCCAACACCCGGCATCATGGTGTGGGGAGCGATCTCCTACACTGGCCGTACACCACTGGTGATCGTCGAGGGGACACTGAATAGTGCACGGTACATCCAAACCGTCATCGAACCCATCGTTCTACCATTCCTAGACCGGCAAGGGAACTTGCTGTTCCAACAGGACAATGCACGTCTGCATGTATCCCGTGCCACCCAACGTGCTCTAGAAGGTGTAAGTCAACTACCCTGGCCAGCAAGATCTCCGGATCTGTCTCCCATTGAGCATGTTTGGGACTGGATGAAGCGTCGTCTCACGCGGTCTGCACGTCCAGCACGAACGCTGGTCCAACTGAGGCGCCAGGTGGAAATGGCATGGCAAGCCGTTCCACAGGACTACATCCAGCATCTCTACGATCGTCTCCATGGGAGAATAGCAGCCTGCATTGCTGCGGAAGGTGGATATACACTGTACTAGTGCCGACATTGTGCATGCTCTGTTGCCTGTGTCTATGTGGCTGTGGTTCTGTCAGTGTGATCACGTGATGTATCTGACCCCAGGAATGTGTCAATAAAGTTTCCCCTTCCTGGGACAATGAATTCACGGTGTTCTTATTTCAATTTCCAGGAGTGTATTTGATGATGCTGGTGTTGATTTTGCATTTAACATTTGACGATGGCCACTATGGCTGCAGTACATTAGGACATGTTTTTATAAAACAGGTACACCTCTTCATATATTAAAGCACACAAATATATGTGTATGTCACTAATATTTTCATTATGGTCTCTTTTATTGTTTTAAGCTGCAGAAAATTTGCTAGTGTATTTATGTTTTCCCATATTTTGCTGCAGATCTGAAGATGATCATAGACAGAAACCGGTAGTCTGATGAAAAAATAAATATAGGTAAATAAATAAATTGTGGCCTCAGACATAAAGTAAAGATAATTTATTCTTTATATAGGTTGCCTTCACTCTTTCTAATGTTGTTAGGCTTTCTGCTGTAAGGTGTAATCCGATAATTTCTATTCGGTATGTCAGTATTGGGAAGATTTTGACTCTGAATAGTGCCATTGCTGCTTCTAGGCTAAGGGATCTGATGTATTGTATTTCATGGATTGCCATTATTGCTTGCGGTGCTTTCTCTGTTGCAGGTTTTGTGGAACATTTTGCATTTCTTTGGATTGTGACCCCTAGGCAATTGAAGTCTGATACAATCTTCAGTTTTCTTTCCCGTATGAAGAGCTCAGCTGTTGTAGGTGCTCTTCCTCCATTTTGGAGTACCATCATTTCTGTTTTCGCCACATTTATTTCAAAGCCATGTCCAACACAAATCTTCCATATTGTTTATTGCTTCTTGTAACTTTGCAATGTTGTTTGCACTTATTACAATATCATCTGCATATGCATGTGAGATTTCACGCTCCCTATGGAGTATTCTTACAATTTTTTTCACTGCAAGTACAAATACAGAGGATTCAGTGGGTCTCCCTGAAGTATTCTGTTTGATTGGAGTATTCGCTCTGATAGGGAGAGGTTGTCTGAGATCTTTATTTCATTTTATTGCAGTACTGCATTTACGATTTGTGTCCATATGTTGTTTTCTCCTAGGGTTTTCCTCTAGTTTCTTGGTCATTAATTTTCTGTTTGTAAAGTCAAATGCTTTTGTGAAGTCTACAAACACTACATAAAACTTTGCTCTTTCTCCAAGGGCTTCCCATATGCTGTGTAGCAGGAGTTCTATTGCAGTCACGGTTGATCTTTCTTTCTGAATCCCATTTGACTTTCGAGGAGGTGTTCGTCAATTGTTTGCTTTATTCTTTCTGTTATTATGTTAGAGAAAACTTTGAAAGGTAAGTTTTCTAGGGCTTTGCCTCTGCATTTGCTGGTGTCCTTGGGGTCTCCTTTCCCATCATATAGCTCTTTACTATTGACTGTCTCCACTGTACTGGAATGGAGGCTGCTTCTATGCACTTATTGTAGAATTTTGTCCACACTGGCATTAGTATTTGGGCAGTGTCTTTTCAATATTCACTACAAAGTCTGTCAGGGCCTGCAGCCTTTTTGTTCTTGGTGCTGTCAATATCATCTCTGGCCACTTCTGTGGCCAATGGGACCTGTTCCATAGTTGTTTGTGGCATTGTGTCCCATCTTCCCTCTGGTGTCCCTCTTGGTCCTTCCCTGTTCAGTATGTTGTCAAAGTGTGTTTCCCACATTTTTGTATCGATATAATGTGTTTCAGCTCATTTTCTGGGGTGTAGCGCAATATACTTCATTTTACAGCATAAGTTCTGAGGAGTAGGGGGGTTCTCTGCACAGTATTTCAGTTGATGTAGGTTTTCTAGCACATCTTTTCTTAGACTGAACACTCTTGTGTTGAACCATTTTTTCGCTCTTGTTTTGTACCTGAGACTGGAAGCTTATTTTAGGAGTTCTTTCACTTCTGTTGCTTCCTCTAGTCATGAATTATCTATTAACATTTCGATTGTTTCATTTCATCTGATTTTGCTTCCACTGTGCCAAAATCTATTGTTCTCAAAAGTGCTTCTTCCTCTTTTTCTTCTGCTTTTTGCCATGCTCCTTGGTATTTACTTCCAGAGGGATATGTTTCCAAAGCGGAAGACTGAATAGCTAATTGCATGGTATGTAACAGAGATTGGTTGGGGGGGGGGGGGGGGGGGCAGGGGAGACAGCAAAAAATAGACAGGTAAGAAAATGAAAGATACAGAAAACTAAAATGGAGTGAAGAAACGAATAGTTACCGTGAAGAAATGCTCAGACGGAAGAAATTAACGTCAATAAAGCCAGGGGCTGACGAGAACTGAAGACATCTTGCAGCACTAGTTCCCACCTGTGGAGTTCTGAGTACCATATTTACTCGAATCTAAGCCGCACTCGAATCTAAGCCGCACCTGAAAAATGTGACTCGAAATGAAGGAAAAAAAAAAATTCCTGAATCTAAGCCGCACCTGAAATTTGAGACTCGAAATTCAAGGGGAGACAAAAGTTTTAGGCCGCACCTCCAAACCGAAACAAAGTTGGTCAGTTGTAATATGAGACACAATTTAGGTCGAATGAATGACGATACAGCTACAGTAGTTTGGTTCGAGTCGTAAGCTTAGCAGTTAAGCTTTACCAGGTAGCCATTGCTATGCGTCAGGCGCTCCGTCCGTATTTATACGGGTACCCTTCCTTCTTCACGTACTTCGTCTGGTTTGAATTGATTGCTTATTTTTCTTTGATCTGATAAGCACCGCTTTCTTTGTTATAGGTGTTTACGTCACTCTAAGCTGAAAATGCATTACTGTACTGTGTCATGCATTGTTTGTCGCATTCTGATAATGAGTGTTTACAGCCTGTCGCCGCTTATGGCATGGCTTGCTTTTGTGCACGCTACTGCCGCTTACAATTAAAAAAAAGAGAGAGGAATCATCTCATTAGCGAAACAATGGCTAGAGACTGTTATTTGTTGTTATTTACACTGCTGCTTTCTTTGATTATGATCAACAAGAACCAAATAATAGACTGTGTATGATAGAAGATGTTCTGAACGAGAGTTTAGCGAAAATTTTTCTCCGTTTGAAAATCTTTGCAGACGCCTCTTTAGTACATTACATTCTGCATTGAAATTAGAGTCATCTTAGATTTAAAAATCTAGTCAATTGCCGTTCTTCATTTCTGACTGTATCACTATTAGGCATAAGAATAATATGAATATAAACACGACACGATATGTATATTTTTCCATGTTTGCTGTTGTCTCACTCTAGTTTTGTAGTTTATTAGCCAGACAGGATTTAAATGAGTTGGCAGCAAACACGAAACAATACATGGCAAAATGTTTATATTTGTATTATTCTTATGGTGAAGAGAATACTTCATAAAAGTTCCTATAAGGAACCATCTCTTCTCACAGGTAGGAAAAAATTTAGAACATAGAGTTGGCCATATTGACAAACATCCAAAACAGTCTTGCCAGTCGGATTTTCGTAGTACATTGAAATGCTGCTGCATTCGAAGATGGACAATACGGAATTTGTATTTACTTCGTTGGATGTTGTTGTTGTTGTTGTTGTTGT
Organism: Schistocerca nitens; assembly: GCF_023898315.1. Classification (NCBI taxonomy): domain Eukaryota; kingdom Metazoa; phylum Arthropoda; class Insecta; order Orthoptera; family Acrididae; genus Schistocerca; species Schistocerca nitens. The sequence goes on along the minus strand of NC_064623.1, from coordinate 217,392,200 downwards.
TGTTGTGGTCTTCAGTCCTGAGACTGGTTTGATGCAGCTCTCCATGCTACTCTATCCTGTGCAAGCTTCTTCATCTCCCAGTACCAACTGCAACCTACATCCTTCTGAATCTGCTTAGTGTATTGATCTCTTGGTCTCCCTCTACGATTTTTACCCTCCACGCTGCCCTCCAATGCTAAATTTGTGATCCCTTGATGCCTCAAAACATGTCCTACCAACCGATCCCTTCTTCTTGTAAAGTTGTGCCACAAACTTCTCTTCTCCCCAATCCTATTCAATACCTCCTCATTAGTTATGTGATCTACGAATCTAATCTTCAGCATTCTTCTGTAGCACCACATTTCGAAAGCTTCTATTCTCTTCTTGTCCAACTTCGTTGCATAATGTATGAAAATTCAGTGGTCGAAACTCGAGGCGGAGAAAAAAAAGCTCGTCTTCCACCCTTTTTTTTAAATTTATTACTGACGCAGAGGGTTTAGCACCAGAATTTATCTTCGTGCCTGCAAAGCATGCCTGTGTAGCGCTACATATATTCGACGACAGAAGTTAGTTGTGGTGGCACCTACCAACATTTTTCAGAACTTCCGCTTACTTTGCACTCGATTCTAAGCCGCAGGCGGTTTCTTGAATTACAAAAACTGGAAAAAAAGTGCGGCTTAGATTCGAGTAAATACGGTAACTGGTATCTGGGGGAAGAATCCAGATTGCATGTGTGATGAAACAGGCACTGAGGTCACAACAATTATGTTATAGCGCATGCTATGCAACAGGATATTGTGTGTTACCAGTATATGGCCTCTGCCTATGTCCATTCATCCTAACTGATGGCGGTAGTCATGCCTATGTAAAAGGTCGAACAGTGTTTACATAACAGCTGGAATATGATTTTGTTTCACAGGTGGCTCTTTCTTTGATAGTATATGCTTTACCAGTTACAGGGCTGGTATAGGTGGTGGTAGGAGTGTGTATAGGGCAAGTCTTGCGGTGGAGACAGTCGCAGCAGTAGGAGCCATAGGGTAAGGAAATGGGTGCAGAAGGAGCATAGGGTCTGGCAAGAATATTGGGGTGGTAACGGAAACCTATTGTAGGTGTGGCGAGCAAAACCTCAGACAGAATGGATCAATGTTGGGGCATGATTTTAGGATGTCATAGCGTTGCCAAAGTACCTGATTAATACATTCTGGGCCATTGTTTTTTGGAGGAATCAGCAGTATCAGGTTTGGATGTGATGGCCCAGGAAATCTGCTTTTGAAACAGGCTGGTGGGGTGATTACGTCCAGTGAAGGCTGAGATGAGAGTGGTGGTGTACTGCTGTAAAGAGTCTCCGTCTTAACAAATATGTTTGCCTCAAACGCCAAGGCTATATGGGAGGGAAAGTTTCATGTGGAAAGGATGGCAACTGTCAAATGTAATACTGTTGTTTGTTAGTAGATTTAATGTGGACAGAAGAGTGTAGCTGACCCTCAGTGAGGACAAGATCAACATCAAGGAAAGTGGCATGGGATTCAGAACTGGACAATGTAAAATTTAACTGGGTGAAGGTATTCAGAGATTCCAGGAATTTTAACGGGTCAACCTCACCATCAGTCCACATGGTAAAGATGTCATCAATGATCTAAACCAAACCACAAACTGATGGCTTATGGATCCCAGGAAAGCCTCCTCCAAGCAACCCATGAAAAGATTGGCACAGGTAGAAGCCATCCTGGTTCACATGGCTGTACCCCTAACCTGTTTGCATACCTGCCACGTTTTCCTGGAAGATTTCTTGATTTTGGGGTAGTCTCCGGTTTTCAGGATGAACATAGTTTTTTTCTGGATTTTCAACTCCCAGGCTTGTACCCACCCTCTGCATTCATATCGGATTTCAGTTTTGACTTTTGATAATGGATGCTATTCTGAGATGCCAGTGTTTGAAATTCAACTGAAAGTCAGCTTATAATATTATCAATAATCCCTTCTCGCAGAATATCACTGCGATTTTGTCATTAGCTCCATCTGTTTGAAACACCGTTGGCGAAAGTTGATTGAACTTTCTACCGATAATCACATCTCGGAGATTATAGTTGCATACTCTTTGTGCTTCTACTACATGTTGCTTTTATGCAGTGTTTGCTGTATGTTCTGGTACTCATCCAATTGGGTGACGAGTCGGTGTCCGATTTAGTGTTTGCATGTCGTGCTTCGACTGCATATTAGCAGAAGAGCTTTGTTTATGCTTGGTTTTATGTAGTTTTTGCTGCGGTTCTGGTATTTGTGCAATTGTGTGATGCATTTTTGTGCAATTTAGTGCTTTTGTGATGAGTTCAACTAAGAAACAACATCATCAGTCTTTCAGGGATGAATATTCTGCAGAATTTCTGCGTATTATGCAACTGAACATAATATTCCATTAGCTGCTGCTGATCATGCTGGTGCCATTTTTAAGAAAATGTTCTCTGGTTTGGAAACTGCTAAAGTATGCAATTGTGATAGTACAAAGATTTCACATATTTTGAAAGAAAAGGCTACAGATTCAAGAAATGAACTCATTAGTTGCATGCAACATGAACCACTTACTCTGGCTACAGATGGGAGCAATGACAGTGATGTTAAGATTTATCCCTTAGTTTTGAGGAAAAGTAGTAAAAGATAGTTACTTTGGTCCAAGGAAACTAAGAAGATATTAAAACATGCCTGCACAAGATGACTATCTTTAAGAAAGTGTCTGCAGAGACTCTTGGAGCAGTGGGATTCATTAGTTGGGTTCTTTAATGATGAGGTGCACATTAGTGCTCAGTGTGCATCAAGTAGCTTAACACTGTGTACAATCCCAAAAGCTAAGCTCGGTGGTTCCAAAGACCACGGAAAGAGGAAGGCTATCTAGTCACCTGAATTGGTTGCCCCCAAAAGATTTGCATCTGCCACAAAATCTGACACTCCTGTGCTGAAGAACAACAACATTATTCAAACCCATGAAGAAAAACTGTTTATGTTTCTCTCTTCAGCCATAAAGAAGGCTTACTGTGCTTCCCTGTGTGCTGTCATTCCTGTATTTGAGAATCTCAATTCTGCACTTCAGAGTGCTTCCCTTCAAATTAATGAACTGTTAGAACTAATGACGGAACTATTACAGCAGCTTCTTCCTGGGTTTGTTGAACCTAAAGTTATAAAGAGTTCCATGTTACAGAAAGTTCAGTGCCATATTGGTGAGAATCAGAGAAACAATAACGATCTGGTTATTGGCGCACAGACAATGAATTTGATGAAGCAATTTAATGATAAAGACAAATTGACATTCTTTTCATCTGCCAGGGCTTACTTCTGCTCTGATTGTGATTATATCATAAACAAGTACTGAAGCATGCAAAGACTGCACAATTTTCCAAAATTGAGGACGCCTAGTTTTCATCTGTAGAATTTCTTGTAGAAAAGTTTCCATCATTGATGCCAAGGAAGGGAAGTGAATCAGCTGAGGACGCAATGAATGTGCTTCAGAGCCAATTTGTGGCCCTGACGGTTGATGACTCTGCTACTTTTGAGAGTGAGAATTTTGCAGATGATACCAAATGTGCTCACTTGATGAGCATTAGTGGAGCTGATGGTGTTCCTAAGTATGATAGGTTATCCAGGCTAGTGCTTTCTGTTTTGACTCTACCACACAGCAATGCCGAGTGTGAGCACGTGTACAGCTCGGTGAAGAAGAATCGCAATCAGTTTAGGTTCTCCGTGTCGAATGAAACTTAAGAATTCATTTCTTTTTTGGAAACAAGAAGCAGTGGTCCATGTTAAATGAATAGTTTTCCTTCAGAATTTCTGTAGAAAGCGAAGAAAGCTACTTATCTTCATCTCCGCTCTGCAACCTGTGATGGAGTATAGCCAGTGTTCTGTGAACTTGAGAAAATATTGTAAATAAGTGCAAATAAATGTCCAGTTTAGTAGTTTTGACAGTGTGGTTCATGTTGTGGCTTGCAAGATCCAGTGCAGAAAAGCTCATTTCTGTGTAGTATGTGAACTGTTCTCAGTGTTAAGTGACAACAAATGGACACTGATCAGCAATTAACTTATGTAAGTATCCAATTTCAGAGTTCGAAAATAATGATCTTAAAATGTAGCCTACATTATATGTGTTAACATTATTTTTAATCTCTTCCTGTGTAGTCTTTTCTCACTATGTTTGAACAGCTTGCGATGCATGTACGCATTAAATTTTTGCTATTTGGGATCTTCTGGATATCTGTTCTTGAAAGTTGGCAGGTATGTGTTTGTACATCTGCCCCTCAAAGGTGAAGTAATTGTTGGTAAGTATGAAGTTGATTAAGGTGAGTAGGAAGGATGTCATAGGTTTGGAACCGAGGAAATGTCCAGCAGCAGACAGACCATGTACGTGGGAGATGTTGGTACAGAGGGAGGTGGTATCAATGGTGACAAGTAAGGTGTGAAGTGGGAGTGCGATTTGCACGGATTTCAGATGATCTAGTACATGGTTGGTATCTTTGATATACAACGAAGCCTTTGTACTATGGGTTGCAGAAACTGAGAAACTAAGGCAGATATACATTCAGTGGATGCTTTGAAGTTAGCAATTATAGGACGGCCAGGGTGATTGGGTTTGAGGATGTTAGGAAGAAGGTAAAAGGTGGGGATCAATAGTTTGGATGAGGTGAAAAGTTCTATGGACTAAGGTGATAGTCCTTGTGAAAGGCATGAGGTTTTAAGGAGGGACTCCAGGTGAGTCTGAATTACAGGGATAGGATCTTGATGGCAGATGCTGTATGTAAAGGTATCAGGCAGCTAGCATAGACCTTCACTAACATACTCCTTTTGGTCAAGTACCATGGTGGTAGATCCTTTGTCTGCTGGGAGGATAATGATGGAATCATCAGCTTTTATGGAATGTAGAGCACGGAGTTCTGCAGAGGACAGGTTAGGGTAATGTTGTAAGGACTTGAGGAATGGTTGGGAAGCATTGCTGGATGTGAGGAATTCTTGGAAGGCTTTTAAGGGATGATTTTGAGGTATTAGTGGTGGATCAAGTTGGGATGTGGTCAGTGTTCAAGGCAGGGTTCAATTTCAGGGTTGCTGTTGGAAAGGCTTTCGGATTGGGTTACAAAGTGATATTTCCATTTGACATCATGCATGAATGAAAGAAGATCTTTGTCCAAAGCAGCATGATTAAATGCAGATTTATGGCTGAAAGTGAGACCCTTGGATAATACAGACAATTCAGGAGGGGAGAATGCTTTATAGTTGGGAGCTCCAATGTTAGGCACGTAATGGGGCCCCTTAGGGATATGGTGGCTAAGGAGGGGAAGAAATCCAGTGTGCACTCCGTGTGCATTCCCGGGTGGGGTCATTCCTGATGTGGAAAGGGTCCTTCCGGATGCCATGACGAGCACAGGGTGCAGCCAGCTGCAGGTGGTGGCACATGTCAGCACTAATGACGTGTGTCACTTTGGATCTGAGGAAATTCTCTCTGGATTCCAGCGGCTATCCGATTTGGTGAAGGTTGCCGGTCTTGTTTACGAGATGAAGGCAGAGCTCACCATCTGCAGCATCGTTGACAGAACCGACTGCGGACCTTTGGTGCAGAGTCGGGTGGAGGGTCTGAATCAGAGGCTCAGACGGTTTTGCAACCGTGTTGGCTCCAGATTCCTTGACTTGCGCCATAGGGTGGTGGGGTTTCGGGTTCCGCTGAATAGGTCAGGAGTTCACTACACTCAGCTGGTGGCTACACGGGTAGCAGAGGCTGTGTGGCGTGGACTGGGCGGTTTTTTAGGTTAGAAGGCCTCGGGAAAGTACGGGATGGGTTGTGACCTCAAAGGGTGCATGGCAAATACAGGACGTGCTTGGATCAAGGAACAGTCGGAATTGTAGTTGTAAATTGTTGTAGTTGTGCTGGGAAAGTCCCTGAGCTTCAAGCGCTAATAGAAAGCACAGAAGCTGAAATCGTTATAGGTACAGAAAGCTGGCTAAAGCCTGAAATAAGTTCTGCAGAAATTTTTACGAAGTCTCAGACGGTGTTCAGGAAAGATAGATTAGGCAGAATTGGTGGTGGAGTGTTTGTGTCTGTCATTAGTGGTTTATCTTGTAGTGAAGTCGAAGTAGATACTCCGTGCGAATTGGTATGGGTGTAGGTTATACTTAACAGCCGAACTAAGTTAATAATTGGCTCCTTCTACCGACCCCCAGACTCCGATGATATAGTTGCTGAACAGTTCAGAGAAAATTTGAGTCTCCTAACAAATAAATACCCCACTCATACGGTTATAGTTGGTGGGGACTTCAACCTTCCCTCGATATGTTGGCAAAAATACTTGTTCAAAACTGGTGGTAGGCAGAAAACATCTTCTGAGATTGTCCTAAATGCTTTCTCGGAAAATTATTTCGAGCAGTTAGTCCACGAACCCATGCGAATAGTAAATGGTTGCGAAAATACACTTGACCTCTTAACCACAAACAATCCAGAGCTAATAGATAGCATCATGACTGATACAGGGATTAGTGATCACAAGGTCGTTCTAGCTAGGCTCAATACCGTTTCTTCCAAATCCACCAGAAACAAACGCAAAATAATTTTATTTAAGAAAGCGGATAAAGTGTCACTAGAAGCTTTCCTAAGAGAGAATCTCCATTCCTTCTGAACTGACTATGCAAATGTAGAAGAGATGTGGCTCAAATTCAAAGATGTAGTAGCAACAGCAATTGAGAAAGTCATACCTCATAAATTGGTAAGAGATGGAACTGATCCCCCATGGTACACAAAACAGGTCTGAACGCTGTTGCAGAGGCAACGGAAAAAGCATGCAAAGTTCAGAAGAACGCGAAATCCCGAAGATTGGCTAAAGTTACCAGACGCGCGAAATTTGGCAAGGACTTCAATGCGAGATGCCTTTAACAGGTTCCACAACGAAACATTGTCTCGAAATTTGGTAGAAAATCCGAAGAAATTCTGGTCGTATGTAAAGTACACAAGCAGCAAGACGCAGTCAATACCTCCGCTGCGCAGTGCCGATGGTACTGTTACCGACGAATGTGCCGCTAAAGCGGAGTTATTGAACGCAGTTTTCCGAAATTCCTTCACCAGGGAAGACGAATGGAATATTCCAGAATTTGAAACATGAACAGCTGCTAGCATGAGTTTCTTAGAAGTAGATACCTTAGGGGTTGCGAAGCAACTCAAATCGCTTGATACGGGCAAGTCTTCAGGTCCAGATTGTATACCGATTAGGTTCCTTTCAGATTACGCTGATACAATAGCTCCCTACTTAGCAATCATATACAACCGCTCGCTCACCAATAGATCTGTACCCACAGATTGGAAAATTGCGCAGGTCGCACCAGTGTTTAAGAAGGGTAGTAGGAGTAATCCATCGAACTACAGACCTATATCATTGACGTCGGTTTGCAGTAGGGTTTTGGAGCATATACTGTATTCAAACATTATGAATCACCTCAAAGGGAATGATCTATTGATACGTAATCAGCATGGTTTCAGAAAACATCGTTCTTGTGCAACGCAGCTAGCTCTTTATTCGCACGAAGTAATGGCGGCTATCGACAGGGGATCTCAAGTTGATTCCGTATTTCTAGATTTCCGGAAAGCTTTTGACACCGTTCCGCACAAGCGACTTCTAATCAAGCTGCGGGCCTATGGGGTATTGTCTCAGTTGTGCAACTGGATTTGTGATTTCCTGTCAGGAAGGTCGCAGTTCGTAGTAATAGATGGCAAATCATCGAGTAAAACTGAAGTGATATCAGGTGTTCCCCAGGGAAGCGTCCTGGGACCTCTGCTGTTCCTGATCTATATAAATGACCTGGGTGACAATCTGAGCAGTTCTCTTAGGTTGTTCGCAGATGATGCTGTAATTTACCGTCTAGCAAGGTCATCCGAAGACCAGTATCAGTTGCAAAGTGATTTAGAAAAGATTGGTGTGTGGTGTGGCAGGTGGCAGTTGACGCTAAATAACGAAAAGTGTGAGGTGATCGACATGAGTTCCAAAAGAAACCCGTTGGAATTCGATTACTCAATAAATAGTACAATTCTCAAGGCTGTCAACTGAACTAAGTACCTGGGTGTAAAAATTACGAACAACTTCAGTTGGAAAGACTACATAGATAACATTGTGGGGAAGGCGAGCCAAAGGTTGCGTTTCATTGGCAGGACGCTTAGAAGATGCAACAAGTCTACTAAAGAGACAGCTTACACTACACTCGTTCGCCCTCTGTTAGAATATTGCTGTGCGATGTGGGATTCTTACCAGGTGGGATTGACCGAGAACATCGAATGGGTGCAAAAAAGGGCAGCTCGTTTTGTATTATCGCGTAATAGGGGAGAGAGTGTGGCAGATATGATGCGCGAGTTGGGATGGAAGTCATTACAGAAAAGACGTTTTTCGTCGTGGCGAGATCTATTTACGAATTTTCAGTCACCAACTTTCTCTTCCGAATGCGAAAATATTTTGTTGAGCCCAACCTACATAGGTAGGAATGGTCATCAAAATAAAATAAGAGAAATCAGAGCTCGAACAGAAAGGTTTAGGTGTTCGTTTTTCCCGCGCGCTGTTCGGGAGTGGAATGGTAGAGAGATAGTATGATTGTTGTTCGATGAACCCTCTGCCAAGCATTTAAATGTGAATTGCAGAGTAATCATGTAGATGTAGATGTAGACTAGAGATTGAGAGCACTGTACTGTTGTGACTGGTTCATTTGGTTATGAGTTATTACTGGTCTGGAACAGAGTGGTGAGGGCTGTGGGATGTTAACCAGAATGACCAAGCTTGATTTGGAAAAGAACAGTGGTGGTTGATGGCGTGCCTGTTTAAGAAGCTGCAGAGAGACAACTGTTCAGGTAGTTTAGGAGAAGGTGCGACCATAAAAGAGCCTCATGTAGGGTAGGATTACATCCAGAAACAGACTTTCCATGTTAGGCCTTTTGGAGTAACTCCAAGGAACAAGCAGGATTCAAGAAACAGACTGTGGGACATTAGTTTCAAAAGTGCAAAAGCATGTTTTTGAAAAGAACGGATTTAATATGTGATGGGATTCATCATGGCAAGAGAGGATGCTTTCCTCAGTCAGTGCCCATGTGATTCGAAACGTGTGACATCCTTCCTACTCACCTTAATCAACTTCATACTTACCAACAACTACTTCACTCTTGAGGGGCAGACATACCAATAGAGCAGGGGTATGGCCATGGGAACAAGAATGGCTACTTCCTATGTCAATCTTTTCATGAGTTGCTTGTGCTTTCCTGGGATCCATGTCTTTAGCCCTGGTTTGGTTTAGAGGCATTGATGACTTCTTTAGCATATGGGCTCACAGTGGGACTGACCTGTTAAGATTCCTGGAATCTCTGAATAGCTTCACCCAACTGAATTTCACATGAGTCCCGTGCCACTTTCTTTGATGCTGACCTCATCCTCAATGAAACCAGTTAGACACTTCTGTCCACATTAAACCTACTAATAAACAACACGACTTACATTTGACAGTTGCCTCCTTTCCCCATTAAACGTTACCTCCCATACAGCCTTGGCACGTGAGGCAAATGTATTTGTTAAGATGCAGACTGTTTACAGCAATACACCACCACTGTCATCCCAGCCTTCACTCAAAGTAATTACCCCAACAGCCTATTTCAAAAGCAGATTTCCCAGACCATCACATCCGATCCTGGTACTTCTGATCCCCCCAAAAATCAACTTCGGAGCACATCGCTGGTCACTCAGTAATATAATAATAATGTATTAATCAGATACTTTGACAAGGCTATGACTTCCTACAATCGTGCCCTGAGGTGAGATTTTGCCCACCACACCTAGATTATGTTTCAGCTGCCCTCTCAATCTCCGTAATATTCTTGTCAGACCCTACACTCCCCCTGCATCTGTCTCCCTACCCTATGGATCCTACCCCTGTGACAATCCCCTCTCCCTATGTATGCTCTACAACATGACAATCATGACCTCAGTGCCTGTGTCACCACACATGCCATCTGGATTCTTCCCCCACACAACAGTATCCCAGAACTCTGCAGGTGGGAACTTGTGCTGCAAGATGTCTTTGGTTCTTGCCACCCACAGGCCCTTAATTTAATTTCTTTGATTTCAGTGTTTCTTCAGAGTAATTACCACTTTCTTCACTCTGTTTTAGTTTTCTACATCTTCCATTTTCTTAGGTGTCTATTTTTCCCATCCCCTCCCACCTCTGCTACATATTATGCAGTTAGCTTTTCACTCTTATTAATTTTTCGGAGTAGGTATTAAAATCCATGGAGAAGAAATAAAAACTTTGAGGTTCACCGAAGACATTGCAATTCTGTCAGAGACAGCAAAGGACTTGGTAGAGCAGTTGAATGGAATGGATAGTGTCTTGAAAGGAGGATATAAGATTAACATCAACAAAAGCAAAACAAGGATAATGGAATGTAGTCAAATTAAGTTGGGTGATGCTGAGGGAATTAGATTAGGAAATGAGACACTTAAAGTAGTAAAGGAGTTTTGCTATTTGGGGAGCAAAATAACTGATGATGGTCGAAGTAGAGAGGATATAAAATGTAGACTGGCAATGGCAAGGAAAGCGTTTCTGAAAAAGAGAAATTTGTTAACATTGAGTATAGATTTAAGGGTCAGGAAGTCGTTTCTGAAAGTATTTGTATGGAGTGTAGCCATGTATGGAAGTGAAGCATCGATGATAACTAGTTTGGACAAGAAGAGAATAGAAGCTTTCGAAATGTGGTGCTACAGAAGAATGTTGAAGATTAGATGGGTAGATCACATAGCTAACGAGGAGGTACTGAATAGGATTGGCGAGTAGAGAAGTTTGTGGCACAACTTGACTAGAAGAAGGGATCGGTTGGTAGGACATGTTCCGAGGCATCAAGGTATCACCAATTTAGTACTGGAGGGCAGCGTGGAGGGTAAAAATCGTAGAGGGAGACCAAGAGATGAATACACTAAACAGATACAAAAGGATGTAGGTTGCAGTAGGTACTGGGAGATGATGAAGCTTGCACAGGATAGAGTAGCATGGAGTGCTGCATCAAACCAGTCTCAGGACTAAAGACCACAACAACAACAACAACAACAACAACAACAACAATTTGTGCATGATGTTTTAGTAGTAATCTCTGTCTTGGATATCACCCTGACTTTCACCTTTAAGCTCTTAGGTTTTCAAATCTCTTCCAGTGCAATCCCCAACAATCAGTCTTTCCTTCTCATCCTGTCAGGTAAGTCTCCCCTGACCTGCAGTTCTGGGTGAATTTTCCAAAATCTACTCCTTTTCCTAGACCTCTATAGTCTTTTCCTTCACACCTCTTCCTTCTGCTTGAAGAAAGAGCCATTGGCTCCAAAAGCTAGCCAATTATAACCTTCTTTTATGTGTGTGTTCTGCTGTCGCTCAGTGAGTAAATTTTTTATCTGTCAAATTGCATAATATTGTAAAAAACTGATTGTTTTTGTTGTTACAATCTCCATTATCTTATATGTGTATGTTGTTTATATACTTCAGAAACAATATATGACCTATAACACTGCCTTGAGGTATCATTATTTCAATTTTCTTTTCAATAAATGAAAAGCGCTAATTCGCTTTTGTTCTACAGCATTACCTTTATTGTATTAACCACTTTTCTTCAGTACACGAGACCATCAGACATCTGGCAACCAGCGCTTTTCATTTATTATAATGCTGTTTTACCAAGAACCAATGGAGGATTCAGTTAAGATAATTTTCTTTTTGTCTTTTTTTGTGACTGAAATGATCTAATATAAGTTATCAGCATTCTGTTATAAATGTATGATATAAACCACATTTTGTTTATACCTTGGATACTAAGTGTTGCCACATTTTCTACAAGGATCTAATTATTTGGAGAGATCTAAATTGACACCTACTACACTCTTAGTTGTTTTCTATATCTCTAGTTAATTGTTCAGTGAAGTAAATTATTGATATTCCTGTAATATTACCTGCTTAAAATCCATATTAATTATTGTTCAGTAGCTTATTGTCATTTAAATATTTTTTTATCTGATGTATCATCAGCCTTCCTAATAACCTCGGTGCAAGATACACATCAGTGGTTTCTATCTCATACTTGGTATCCTTTCTGAATAACAGCTACACTTTAAAGAGTTTCAGCCTTTTGGGAAACACTCCTTCACTAAATTGTAAATTGACTGTATTAGGTGCATTTATGATATAATGATTTATGTAATTAAAAAATTCTCTCTCTCTCCCCTCCCATTTTTTCCTCTCTTAACTTAAGCTACTTATAAAGTTTACACAGTTAGCTGAAAAAAAAGGTCATTTGAACATAAGATGTGGTTTCGTTTCTTTCAATATCATTGACAGAATTTTGAGGAAAAGAGCATTGTGGTCTGATATCTATTGTTCTTGGTTTATATAAGTGAGGACCTTTACTTAAGCTATATAAGAGGTCTGAGAACTGTAACAATATTCTGAGACGGAAAGTGGTTACTCATTATATAGCGGAGATGCTGAGTTTCTGAGAACTGATCATTCAACCAATTTTCATATGTGGTAAAAACAAAAGTTGACAAAACTTCCACTTGGTGTAACAGATTGCAGCACTCTTGAAATGGAAAACATAGAGATTTGAAAACGAATGAATCATTTATAGTAGCCCTGTATTATGCAGCTTATCTTTTTTTTCTGGCTGCTTTTCACACCTATTTGTTTTGTTTCCTACTTTTTCTCTGGTACTGCCTATTTTTTCTCATCTTGGCATTAGCTTTCTGACTATCCTTCCCTTAGTTCTGATTTGCAAATTGATTGCTCCAATACTAGTAACTTCTCAGTTTCTTATATCTCATTTATTGCTGGCACTTATTACTGATTTCATTCTTGACATGTCTTCCTATGTCTCCCTAGCTGTGAGGTCCTTCCCAACTTCCCTAATTATCCCATTTCTTCCTGATTATCCCTAGTTGTCTCTCATTTGCCTCATTCTAGCGCTCTGAAAGACATGTTTTGTGAACTTTATTCTTCGAATGTAGCAAGCAATTCTTTTCTCTCAAATTGGACTCGCATTTGGGGTGACAACAGTTCAGATCCGTGTCTGACCATCAAGGTTTAGGTTTTCCATGATTTCCTTAAATCTATCCAGGCAAATGCCAGGATGGGTCCTGCTAAAGGCCACAGCCAACTTCCTTCACCATTCTGGACACAATCTGAACTTGTGCTCCATCTCTAGTGATCTCAATGTCATTGGCATGTTAAACCTGTTCTTCCTTCCTTCCTTTTTTTCCTCAGAATTTGATTTTGGTTTCTTTTTGACCATTGTTTTCCTGAGAGATTTGCCTTTGTTTTGATTTATGTCATTCTGATGAGTTTATCTAGTTTGGCAATCCTGCTTTCCACCTGAACATATTTTTACTATGAGAAATTATACACTCTGTTATAAATCCATGTTATATGGTCTTAATTATATAACAAGATTTTTCTTTTGGGATTAATTCTCCTTGGCTCATCATATTCTAATTAACATTTTGTCTTCCCAGCCAGCTTATCTTTACAGTTCTCAGTAACACTATTCATGTTCTACAGGTAATTCCTTGTTTTCAAAATTTAAAATATGTAGTTACTGTATTGTCTGTTACTTATTATGCTGCTCTCATACATAATGATGACTCAAATATGACTGCAATCAAAATTACAAAGTGACCTAGCAGTTTATCCCATCACAAAAACTCATTAATGTATTTCTCTAGGTCATTTATCCATTTGAAGCTGCCTTATTCTCATTATTATAATTGCAGTGTCCCCTCAGCTTCCCAATTTTACAAATTCTACACACTGTTTAGTTGATTTTTTATTCATACACATACAATTTTTATAACAAAATTGGAAATTTCTGCATAACACAACGAGAAAATGTGTATATCTTCCCATCCCCCAGTTAATAGATTAGTAAATTCACTTATTCAGTGGGCATGGAATGCTTGTATAATTGCTCTGGCAGTTTTTATAAACAAGTTTCCCTTTCTGGTAGGGAAAAATATTTTTTTCTATAATTAAAGGTAATGGGCTAAACACATACCTTCTCAGTAAGACGATTATTTGCGATCACATAGTCTGATGGGCAGTTGCAGGTGGGGCACTTCTTGTCAGCAGATTTCTTACGATAGAAGTTTGGTGGGAGGTCAGGATGTGCTAATGTATCCACTACAGATGGAGCTGGAGCTACTTTTAAGGCATTTGTTTTACTGGGACTGACCTGGTTGAAACAGTGAAGAAATATTAGTAAACAGCAATTTAAAATTTATTCTAGTAGTTTATTTTGCACTGTAAGCCCAAATCAAAATTATTTTATAACTGAGCCTATCTGATTAGCTGAATTACTGGGGCTTTCACTTTCAATAATGATATTTTATGGCAAACAGTCTAGCAACTAAACCATTTGATCACATTTTACAAATTGACCAAAATGCCTATCCTACTTCTACAAACTTCATAGATGTCTGAGGATTAGTGCCAAAATAAAACTTTCAATATGCAGAGGAGCACATAACCTGAGATCAATATTCTGAACAGATTACAAATGTGCACCAAGTAAAAGATCAGGTTTTCATCTCTGCATTATGAACCACACTCTCGATTGTGATCATCTAACCATATATGAAGGGTAACTGTGCAGAGACAGTCAGGATGAACTGAAGCTTTTAGGTGATGCTGAGACATGCTCAGACAGTACACTAGTGCACCAGAAATGGAAATAACTGTATTTGCAGTCCAGTTAACAAAAGACTTCAATATTTCCTGATCTTACATGGAACATAATCCACCAGCAAATTTCCTTAAGTTTTATTACAATCACTACTAACAAAGTAATTATTTTGAGTATGTTATTAGACATTTTTTAACGCAGATGGATATTTTCAGCTATTAATTCACTGTCATTTCCATGCATTTCTTTAGATCACCACTTTTCAGGAGGTTAAAACTTTTCTCAGATCACTTTTCTATGCATAGTTTCATTCTTGCTATTGCCTACTGTTAATTTGTGGCTCCAGGCAACTTACTGATCCACTTCAATTTTTATTTGTGAACATTACTTTGTTACTTACAAGAAAGAAAAAATTGAGATTCACAACTTATGAACTCGTATTCTACCTGGCTTCGCCCTAGTCTCCATTTATGCCAAGGGCAAACTTTTATCTGTCCTTATTTGTGAGTGTTGCTTTAAGAATAAGAGAATAAGGTCTATGGCATATATTTCTAACATAAGACTCTCTCTCTCTCTCTCTCTCTCTCTCTCTCTCACACACACACACACACACACACACACACACACACACACACACACACACACACACACACACACGCGCGTGCACACAGGTTAAATTCTGTAAACCGCATCAAGACGGAAAGCCTTCAGGGATGTGAAATCAGTAAAATAACCCATCGATAGGCAGAAACACATTCTGAGCAACATCTCCAAAATGAACTAAAATAAATTATGACTACTGCTAATCTACTCACTCTGATAATTAATGACAGGACAAAAATTTTGGTGTTTGCTGATGACAGAGATTCTGATCAAATAACCCAAATTCACTATGCTGGATAGAGTCCAAACAGTCACTAACTATACAAATAGATCACAGCAAGTAGTTTAACGCTAAATTTTTTGAACACTAATTATGCAGTTTCAGACAGCAAATAAAAAAAGGATATAAACTATAAGACGAGTAATGAAACCTCACATACAAAATTGCTACACATCCAAGTGTGCAATCAGTTAAAATGGAATTAACAAACTGATCAGCTGCTCAAGCAACTTAGTTCGGCATACGTTGCACTGGGAACCATTTTCTGCTTCGACATATGTCCCACAGTGATGCAACCAGACGACACAATGGAAACTCTATAACAGGTACAACATTACTATTGACCTCTGGGTGGTCGTCATCAGAGGCACTCCTGATGGGACCACACCAGAATCCGGCATATAAGTCAGTCCAGGACTGGTCTGAGTCAGCTGTGTTACGATCTGTATAGTGCATGGCGAGTGTACTATCTGCTTGGCTAAATCATTTATATTGTGGACTATTTGTCATACAGGTAACTTTAACACTGTGCACTGGATTGTGGAGGACTTAAGATAGTTTGAATCATTTCCAAAGAGCACCCTGCATAGATCTCGTGTTGTGGATAAACTAGGATGAGCCCCCCATTCATACATACTCCGCAAAGCACCATATGGAACTTGGTGGTGGGTACCTTGCACCACTACTAGTCATTTCCTCTCCTGTTCCACTCACAAAGTGAGGGAAATGACTGTCGAAAAGCTTTCACGTGAGTCCTAATTTCCCTCACCTTATCTTCATAGACCTTACATGAATTGTATATAAATGGCAGCAGAGTCACACTGCAGTCGGTCTCAAATGATGGTCCTCTAAATTTGTGCAATAGTGCCTTGCGAAAGGAGCATTGTCTTCCCTCCAAGGATTCCCATTTGAGCGCATGAAGCATCTCCATAACATTTGCAAGCCGTTTGAACTTATGGTAACAAATCTGACAGCCTGGCTCTGAATTGTTTTGATCTCTTCCTTTAATCCAACCTGGTGGGGATCTAAAACACTCAAGCATTACTCAAGAATGAGTCACAGTAGTGTCCTATATGCCATCTCCTTTATGCATGAGCTATACTTTTCCAAAATACTCCCAATAAAGTGAAGTCAACCGTTTATCTTTCCTACTACTGTCCTTATGTGATCATCCCATTTCATATCGTTTTGCAAACTTAAGCCTAGATACTTAATTGATGTAACTGTGTCAAGTAGCTCATTGCTAATGCTGAACTCAACCAGGATTGTTTTGCTTACTCATCCACATTCACTTACATTTTTCTACATTTAGAGCAAGCTGCCATTCATCACACAAACTAGAAATTTTGTCTAAATCATCTTGTATATTCCTACAGTCACTCAACAATGACACCTTCCCATAACTATAGCATCATCAACAAACAACCATAAATTGCTGCTCACTCTCTCCATCAGAACATTTAAGTATGTAAAGAATGAAAGTGGTTCGATCACTCTTGCCTGGAGTACTCCTGATGATGCCCTCGTCTCTAATGAATACTTGCTGAAGAGGACCACATACTAGGTGCTATTACTTAAAAAGTCTTTGAGCCACTCACATCCCTGGAAACCTAAACTGCATGATCAAACTTTTGTTAAAAATCTAATAGTGTGTAGATCATCTTTTACAAAAGTGATGATGACTAGGGATCTGTGATGTATGCAAAATGGGTGGAACACTTAAAACTATTAGCACAAACCGTGCAGCATTGCCGAGAGCTAACAACAGATATATTAAGGCAGTATAAATGTTACTGAATGTCTCATGTGACACCCATGTTCACTGATTTTCCACCGTTTACTGAAAAATGAAGAGTGGGATACTTACCACTGATGAGTGCAGCTATATTTTTGGCTTGTGAAGTTTTGACTCATTAAGACAAGGTAAAAAGGTAAAGTTCCACATTCTGGCCCTAGACAGGCCAACCAGACCTGACCGACAGCCACAATACCCTCTGCCAACGATGTCATCGGATGCGTAGGAAGGGGCACGTGATCGGCACATTGCTCTGCTGTTTATTGTCGGATTTGTTGAGTTTGGAAGAGGCGCTACTTAGTCAAGTACATCTGCAGTTGACTTCATGAGGCTGAGTGCATCCCATTCCAGTCCACCTGATCGAGCGGGGTAGCACAGTGGTTAGCACACTTCCACTCACATTTAGGAGGAAGGAGGACGGCAGTTTGAAACCGTTTCTGAGTATCTCGATTTAGGTTTTCAGTGATTTCCCCAAATTGCTTAAGGCAAATGCTGGGAAGGTCCCTCTGAACAGGCATGACCAATTTCCTTCTCCATCCTTCCATAATCTGAGCTTTTGTTCCATCTCTAATGACCTCGATGTTGGCAGGTGTTAAACACTAATCTCCTCCTCCTCCTCCTACTCCTCTTCTTCCAGTTCACCCACCAAGGAAAAATCCTTGGCAGAACTGCAAACTGAATCAGTAAGACAAAAGGATTCTTTTCTCCAGGAAATTCCTAACTGTATCATTACTTAATACAGAAATTTGAGCCTTTAACAAACCTGATGGAACTTGAGTTTTCCAGAACACTTTCTTTAGCCACTTTTGAATTTAGGAAGCAAAAAGAGGGCCCCAATAAATCTTTATGTAGACTGGGTCACTGATCTACTTGGATGCTGTAGGAATTGCATTTCAGTATCAACACAGCCCCACCACATAAATACTTTGATGCCACTGAATGCCCTATCACATATGCTTTTATGATCTTATCTGTTTCTCAGCAATGCTATTCTCAAATACAGCAGAAGCTTTTACTATCATTTAAACAGTTCAGGAACTTAAATTATTCCTTTACGAACAGAAATTTCATCTTGTTACAGATCATCACCTCGTGCATATTGCTCGTCAGTTTTTGGCCCTAAACATCACGTAACAGGCGGCATTGCCTCCAGAGATGGGCTCTGTACTTCCCTAATTTTCATTACTCTATCCACTGTTGAGCAACAACATTACAAGCAAATGTGGATGTGCTGCCCTGGTTCCCTGAGCCAGCCTTTAGCCAACACGAATCAGTATAATGCCAACTCAATTCAATTCAGATGGACTTGGCTGTTTTCAACCTTTTCCTTAACATCGAGTGAAATCATGCTGCTGTCTTCAAGAACCTGACATTATGGCACCTCATTCATGGAAGGTCAGACACATCTACCTAGTCTAACGGGTTCTGTTAGTAGGTCTCACATGAAGACCACTACCATCTGCTGATTCTTGCCTCTCTTTGGCCACAAGTACTGTGCCTTCAGCACACTATTCATTGTAACATGTCTCAGATGAGAAGTTTGGCTCACAACGCATATTCTTTACCATGGAATCAGCTACATATTGAATACATACAGGGCTTTCAGCTGTTGTTGTTGTTGTGGTCTTCAGTCCTGAGACTGGTTTGATGCAGCTCTCCATGCTACTCTATCCTGTGCAAGCTTCTTCATCTCCCAGTACCTACTGCAACCTACATCCTTCTTAATCTCTTGGTCTCCCTCTATGATTTTTACCCTCCACGCTGCCCTCCAATGCTAAATTTGTGATCCCTTGATGCCTCAAAACATGTCCTACCAACCGATCCCTTTTTCTTGTCAAGTTGTGCCACAAATTCCTCTTCTCCCCAATTCTATTCAATACCTCCTCATTAGATATGTGATCTACCCATCTAATCTTCTGCATTCTTCTGCAGCACCACATTTTGAAAGCTTCTATTCTCTTCTTGTCTAAATTATTTATCGTCCATGTTTTACTTCCATACATGGCTACACTACATACAAATACTTTCAGAAACGACTTTCTGACACTTAAAATCTATACTCGATGTTAACAAATTTCTATTTTTCAGAAACGTTTTCCTTGCCATTGCCAGTCTACATTTTATATCCTCTCTACTTCAACCATCATCAGTTATTTTGCTCCCCAAATAGCAAAACTCCTTTACTACTTTAAGTGTCTCATTTCCTAATCTAATTCCCTCAGCATCACCTGACTTAATTCGACTAAATTCCATTATCCTCGTTTTGCTTTTGTTGATGTTCATCTTATATCCTCCTTTCAAGACACTGTCCATTCCGTTCAACTGCTCCTTTGCTGTCTCTGACAGAATTACAATGTCATCAGCGAACCTCAAAGTTTTTATTTGATCTCCATGGAATTTAATACCGACTCCAAATTTTTCTTTTGTTTCCTTTACTGCTTGCTAAATATACAGATTGAATAACATTGGGGATAGGCTACAACTCTGTCTCACTCCCTTCCCAACCACTGCTTCCCTTTCATGCCCCTCGACTCTTATAACTGCCATCTGGTGTCTGTACAAACTGTAAATAGCTTTCAGCTATTACTTATTTATTCGTATGAAAGTCAATTTCCTTCCAGCTTTAAATATCAAAATAAAATAAAAATTACAGCTGTAAGGAAATTGACTTTCATTGGTAATAACACATATTCTAGGTCAATATTGAATCTCACATCATGAAATTGGTCTGCCAATGTTAGCCCCATCCGGCCCATTAAATAACTGTTCTCTTCCTGGCCAAACACTGCAGAATTGTGAGATTGTATCCACTTAGATTTTGCTGGCCCATTTTTTGATTGTGATTCCTTTTCTCACTTCCCTCTTGTCTTTCCCTCCTACGGCTTTGGACAATTTTGCAGCCATAACAGGATTCAAACCTTCACACCACATCAGCTTACTCAGCCTCCAACAGTCATGTGAAATGCTTTATCCATGCTTTTAGAACCCAGCTCCTCAACAAAAATACGTCTAACACCACACCTAATGTCTTCTGTAGTTACAGCCACCCTGATCAAAGATTGCAGCCCAGCAGAGCAGCTGCATAGCTGCCCTCATCGCACCCTCTTGAACATGTTGAACCCATCCTCAGCATACAGTCACCCAAGGTTCTCCCTTAGGGGTGGGCTTATCAGTTCAGGCATTACCCAACCTAGATCCACAAACAAGTTTATCTTGGTCAAGCACAGATCCATAATATACAGGGTGAGACAAATATGCACGGCACAAACTGTGGGACACATTCTTCACATGTCGACAAAGAAATTATATTACCTGAAAATGGGTCTGGAAATGCTTTGTTTCCATATTACAACTAATTTTCTCCAACTCCTTAATCATGAGAAACACAGAAGAACAAGACTGTTCCAGCAATAAGTATGAGCATTGCAAGCCCATGGGTTACTATGTAGAGTTAGTCACACACTTGGCTTGTGCAGTAACAGTATACAGAAATGCAGAAATGGCAGATGCCCATTTGATGTATGGATTAGCTGACAGCAATGGCACTCGCTCTCATCATTTGTACCAGGAGACATTTCCAGGATGGGGGTGCCTCGACAGGAAAATGTTTGGAGCCAATGATGGTCAACTTATGGAGGACATATTGAACATCTCCTATGAGAAATGGTTGCATGTGGTTTGCTGTTGCATTCTGTCAGTGTGTGTTTCTCATAATTAATGAATTGGAGAAAATGAGTTGTGACATACAAACAAAGCATTTCCAGACCCATGTTCTATCTATATCCGGATCCCGCTCAGCTACTGGCGGGTCTGGGTGCTGACAAGTCCTCTCCATTTGGCTCGGTCCTCCCACCACTTTTCTTCCTGGAGTTCCTGCCAGGTCACACCTCTCCTTTCCACAGATATTCTCACTCACGTTTTCCACTGTGTTCTTGGGTGCCCTCTAGATCTTTTTCCATCCATCTTTAGTTCTTCCATAATTTTGGGGAGTCTCATGTTCATATAACATAATTTCTTCATCTATGTGTGAGGAAGGTGTCCTGAAATTTGTGCCACACATTTTTGTTACACCCTGGATATTGTGGCCTCCTACCATGGACTGCTGCCATGCTATCAA
The DNA here is from genome assembly GCF_023898315.1 of Schistocerca nitens. NCBI lineage: Eukaryota > Metazoa > Arthropoda > Insecta > Orthoptera > Acrididae > Schistocerca > Schistocerca nitens. The sequence goes on along the minus strand of NC_064623.1, from coordinate 217,370,728 downwards.
AATCAACTTCACCTCCACCATCCTCATAACCAACCGCATGCTGATCCACTGCCAGCAGACTCGCAGGTTTTGTGGTGTCTTACGCTTCTACCACCGAGCCTCATCCTGCCTCAACAATGCTTGTGGACATTGACCCACCACCTGAGTTAGGTATGATATGATCTGTGGAGCTAAAGAAAGCTCTCAACAATAGTAGATGATATAAGAGGATCACAATATTTAAAAGAATGGGGCTAAAGTACAGCTATTAAAAAATATCTTCATCTACAAAACCCAAGTGGTAATAAAATGACTAACTAGTGTTAAAAAGAGTATAAAGCCAAGTTTTAGTTTATCACCACTGCTGTTCAACTTGTGCATCAAAGCAGTAATATAGAAAGCAAAAGAAAATTTTCATAAAAGAATAAAAATGGACGAAAAACAGACAGCAATGGTAATGTTTGCAGATGGTACAGACCTTCTGACTGGGTGTAATGAAAACTTACAAGACCTTCTGAAAAGAATGGATAGAATATGGTTTAACACTTTGACTGCCAACTACAAGTTATATTGTACCTAATAACGTGGCCACTGGTGCCCACTACTACATCTCAACTTGTAGGAAATAAGTTTCTGCATACAGTCAGACTCAAAAACATTCATAGCACATAAATTCAATTTACTGGTCTTGGGGATCAGGTAGAGGTACAGCAAATCATCTGGATGTGGTGGAACATAATTTTTATTTCCACACTTGGAATAAACGAACAGAAAACTGCATACACAAGATCACACAAATATTTTAGCTTTAGATGTAAAATGTGTACTTTGTGTCACTAACAGTAATGAATACAAAGCTTTTTTTTCTATTGATTACATGTCCTGAAGCGTTCTTCCATGCAAAGAGGAAGATTTTCTTCACAAATGGGAAAAAAAGAATCATGATTCATGATGTTTCTTTCGTTGCATGAACTTTCTGTATGGCTTTGTTGGCCATACTTTTTTCAGTGGCAGACATTGCACCTAAATAATGAAAGCTGCCATCTGTCCTGATTTGCTTCTAGGTGTCTGGCACCTTATCCCCAATCAATGGAATGAACAAGAAAGCTAGATACTTGACACTCCTTCCTGCTGTTTGATTGTAGAAATAATGGGCACTGTGCAGATAAATTTCCATCACATGTAGAGCAAGCTTTTTGCACCCATCTAACAGTGTTTTGCAATGCTGAATAATATGACAGCATTTGATCTGACTGATCAATGCCTTCCATGTCATTTTTGCAGTCTCTTACTATGTTTGACTTCAACACAAATTTGTCACTTTCACTGCAAACTTCCACCATTTCAGTACAGTTCATATCATAAATGGTTAGTACCTCCATTTTGACCTTCCATTTGCAAACAACAACAACACTGTAATTTCTTTCCAATGCCATCTGAACTTTCTTAAGCTTCATAGCAGGTAACAATTTTGGGCTTTTTCTTTCCATTCTTATGTTAATATTTCACACACGCATAGGTTTTGTGAACTGATAACCCACAGTAAGGAAATATCCTTTGTTCAAGAAAGCTTCCATTAAGTGTAAATCAACTTCTGAAGCATGACCCATCTCCGCCTTTTATTGTGACTTGTCACAGTAGAGTTTTATTTTGAGAACCATGCAACTTGATTAATAGAATGTGACATTGTAAAAAGGACTTGCACTCCAGTAATGTTCTATTGATGGAAAACAACAAGGTTCAATGTGCAGCAATAGCCACAGAAGTACTTTCATTTCCCCAACATTTGTATCCCTCTGTCTCGAGAGCCTGTTTGATCATCTCCTCCCAAGTTTTCCTGCCTCCTGGCTTGCATGTAGATTTGCTTTTTCACATAATGACATTAGCAACTCTTCAGAAAAAAGCAAATCAATAATTGCATTGGCATCACAATTTTGTAAGTCTAAGTTCAATCCCACATTCTCGCTGAACACAAATACTGGTTGATCTTGAGGAATGTTACTCCACTCATCACTGTTATTCATAATTCCTGCTACTGTACCAACCTGCTCATGTTGTTCTTTGCATCAGCTGTGTCTGCATCTGAATCCTCTCTTGAACACTCACATCAAGTTGGTTTGCAGAGATTTCCACCCTCCACCATCTGAGAATTCATCCATAAACTCGTCCCATTCTGATTCATTCATGTTAGCTGGCTATTCAAGTCCTGTCACTTGGTTTTCTCTTATTACTAGTCATTTTATGAGGAAAACTGAACACATATAATGATACATGTTACAGAACCATCTACAACGAAGACTGAATGAAAGACATGGATCGTACTGTCAATTGTGCTTTGAAATACACAAGCTGGTGACTAATTGTTGACAATGAGTTATCTCATAGTTGCCATCTGAGCTGAACTTCTTACTCTGTATTTGCTGATACAGATGGTCTAGAAATGAATCAAACTTTATGAACTGCTTAACATGGCATCTGGGAGCAGTTTACTCATTCTATCTGTGGCAGTCAATGTGTAAAAGATAATTTAAGAAATGAGAACTGTGGAGGATAATGATTTGTTTAACATAAAAATTAGGAATGACACAGCAGTGAAAGAATTCTCCTGTACAGGATACAGCATTATGTAAGAAGACCAGAGCAAGGAACATTTCAGAAGAAGTCTGTCACAGGCAAAGAAAACTTACTTCAATAGAAGAGCTCTTTTGGTATGCACGAACGGCAGAAAGTAAGTTACACATGTCGTCCCACACTAAGAAAAATGTACAACAAGAGTGTCACAGTGCCAGAAGAGAATACATTTTCCATATTTCCTGCAGACACAGTTCTGCTGTGGTACAGATAACAGGTGCATCAAAGAGCAGGAGTGAAATGGCGCGGCAAATGGAGACGTATTCCAAAGTTAAAGTATGTGGGACAGATCAATACTTATGCACAAAATGTCTAAACTGCTCACAGACTTACCATGAAATTCTGGTGGTATACAGACCAAATGCAATGTTGCATCCAGTCGTACTGAAATGGTGCCAAAAAATTGACCCCAGTCACACAGACGTGGGCCATGCTGATTGGAAAGTCCAGACACTGCACCGTGTGATTTATCAATTATTTTGGAATCTGGTTGAGAATTATGAATTATTTAGGAATCTTTTGGACTAGCTGAAAGAAATTCTAGAAGAAATGAGGTTTTCAAATATGAGGATATTCACACAGCAATTCTTGAGTAGCTCTAAGGTCTAGAAGTGGATTTCTAACGCAAAGGCATTGAATAACACAGCGTTCCAAGTATTGTTTGCAGAGACTGGATGATTATGTCGAAAAATGGTGTCACATATCTGTGGCACTTCAAAATGTAGTGCAGAATTTAATAGAAGTTACTCTGCCTGCCATAACAAGGTGTAAATTACTTTTTGAAATCGCCCCATATTAGATACACATATGGCAGTGAAGAAAAGGTGTATGTCTGAAACTATTAGAAATACTGAGAGGAAAAAACTGTTTTGCAATGTGGTTTCATCAGCGAATGCTAAACTTAAGTGAACAGACAAATAATGAAATGGAAAAGTGCTAATAAGAATAAGTGCGTTAAGTATTCTGTGGAAGATTTACCAGTAGAATGGACATGTAAGTGGGCATTTGCTACAACCACCAGGGATAGTTAATGAGCTGCTGGAAGGAGCAGTAGAGGAGAAGAACAGTAGGAGGAGATAAATACCACATCAAAGAAGATGTAGGGTGAAGGAGATAAGAAAAAGGAAGGTCAAAGGTTGGTAAAAGTGTGCACTACAGTGCACATGCAGGCTGTATATGCAGGGGAGGGGGGGGGGGGGGGGGGGGGAGAATCTGTACTTTTCCCGGGTTTTCCTGGTTAAAATACTCTTATCTGGTAGAAAATGCACTATACCTCGAGTTAAAGTACATTTTTCCACGTTAACTGACAATATACTTTCCCTCAGAGGTGTAAAATGTATCAATCCTCAAAATAGTAAAGGTTTTACACACTGCCTTAGAACTTCCCAGCACTCCCTGCAAAAAGCAACACATTTTGGAGAGGTCTTTAATGTGCAGCAACATGTACACTGCATATTTTGGTATTATGAAATAAAAATATGAATTCACCAAATACAGCATGATAGTTTATGAACACAGAACACCAAAATACAAGAAGTGCGATGTCCATGCTACTATACAGAAACAGAGACCACAGTAGTGCTGAGAATGGCCAGGCAGTGAGCTTCAATTTGGGAAAATATGGTGCGATAATATGTTTTCTCGCTTTGCAAAATATGACTACTAGACGATATTTTTCATCAAGAAAGCTAAGCTTTCACTGGCCAAAACAAAAAAGTCTACATATTGAAAGCAAGTGCAATAAATTCATATCTTCTGCCAGAAGAAATAATTAGGTTTATCGATTCCCACTGGCTACCATAACCTATCAGCCAATAAGATATGATCAACATCAACGAACTCTCAACATGAGCACAAAATGCAGACACTAAGTGTACGTTAGCCTGAAATTTAACAGAGATGAAAAGTTTTGCACAAGGTAAGTAAATATTGAGGACAGGAAAAAAACCAGCCAAAGAAAGATAGCCAGAGAGCACTCAATAGACACTAAGAGCAGAACACAGAAACAAATACCATGCGGCAAATGTATAAATATGTATGCAATGCCAGACAACTTGAAACTGCCATGTCACGTCTGTGACAATGAAAATTTTTAGCTTCAAATAGTCCAGAAAATTGTTCCCTGATAAATTTACTATTCTTATGGCACACACTTTATTATAAATTACTAAAGATGATAAATACATGTTACAAGCAAAAAATGTAGTTTTTCACTATCATAACATTTATTTTAGATGACTGACTCACATTTGCTGAAAGATGATGATTTATAGTGACGTGGCCTGTTGACCAATTGCACGTGGAATACTTCTTGGGAGCAGGTGTACAGTTTTGTGGTACATCGAGGTGTGGTAATGCACCTGCCAGTCCTGATACTGCAGTTACTCTCTTGGTTGCTTGTGAATGTACCTAATTAAAAATATAAAAATAATAAGCAAAAGAAAAAAAAATTGACTGTTTTACACTTTATCTTAAGGTACATTTATGTGAGCCATACAAATAATTTCATGTTCTTGACAGTGTAGCCTGTCAACAATTCCAACCTCATCAATTGCAGCCACACATTCAGAAACATTTCCAGCCACTGCTGCTTGGAAATGTGTGCAGCAATACATTTCTGGGCCGTAAGCATTTACACGGGCCATACTATGGCCTCAAAACCGATGAAACCAAACTAGTGCAAATGAATGCAGCTTTCCTGCAATTGCATTCCACAAGAAGAAAAGTCCCCACGAAAAAGAGAAATTCGGCATTGTGGCTGCATTTTCTCTCTCTCTCTCTCTCTCTCTCTCTTTTAAGCAACTGAGCTGCTTCCAAAATGTTAGCTCATGGATTGACACTGTATACATCCAATTCCCAGAATGCTGAAACATGACTTTTTAATATATTGTTTAAAAGTAATCTGTCTGAGGACTGGTTAAGGCCAACATGAATATTAAAAAATGTATTGCAGTTACAACCAAACTGGTGGTCTCCCTTCAGTTTTGGGTAATAGTGATTCGCACAGGAGTTTAATGAACCTGTCTGAAAGACAGGCATACTTCTCACCAATATACTTCTGTATCAGGTGCTTGCAACCCTTTGGTGGAAAGACAAGAATTTCATTAAAATTGTTTGAAGCATCAATAAAAAGTTTATGTTAAAATTTTATTGTGAGTCACAGTACAGCGATAGAACTATGAATTTCATAAATGTGGTACATCTACAAGCAGTGTTATGGGACATAAAGGGAATGTATACAAAGACTGTAATAAAAAAAAGAAAGACAGTTGGCAAATTCCTGACCATGAACAGAAACTCATATGAAGCTTCAAGGAAATTGAAACGTCTTTAGAATCTATATAGAATGAAATTATGACAAGCTACTGCAGATCTTCTCCTACAAAAGGAGCAGCAAGAATGATCTTTTTTTGGATTTGTATCTTTGTATATATTACCTTCTGTGTTCCATAGCTCTGGATGTAGATGTAAGCATCACATTAATGGAACTCATGGTTGTCTCTTTTGCTCATTTCTACACTTCTGTTGACAGCAAATGGGGTGTGTCTACATATGCCACTTTTAAATTGAAGTGAAATACTGTTACCACTCAATTACTTGACTTGCCACTGCCACACCATCACCATGGGAAACAGGAAGCACGGCCAAGTGAGAGGGAAACATTTACAAGCAAGGACAGTGATAGACATTTCCCTGCAATACAAAATATTCTCCACACTTGGTGGACAATACCCTGACAACACTTCAGCAACTAACTACAGCAGTTTGATCCATCAGCAGTATTCCCATTTATTGTAGACACACTGCAGCAATGTTGACGGCAACATGATCACAGCCATACATTGCCGTAAGTATGGCCCATGTAAAAGCACCTTTACAGCGTAAATTATGAAAAAAATATCACTGTATGTGGAGGAGAGAATGGCAGTGTCTACGACCTGTACAAAACTTCCTACATAGTGTCAGACCGAAAGATGCTCACTGATGAATAGTTCTTGCTGTGAGGGCATAGGAAGAAATTACATTGCTGGAAAAATATTAGTACACCTTTTTAGAGGTTTCCAGTCCACTCAAGATTTGTTGTTTCAACAGTGCATATGGAGTACATGAAATGATTACAGATCTATAGCACAAGAGGTTTTGAGGTACCTGGTATCAACCTATGCTGAAACACCCATACTAGTGCACGGTGTAGTCTCCGTGGGCGGCAATGCAGGTGCTGACTCTGGCACCCAGCCTGTCGTACAGATGGCAAATACTGTCCCGGGATATGTAATGCCACAGATACTCGATATATTCGTGTAATTCTATAAGAGTTGTCGGTTGACGAATTGCACGAGTCACTTCTCATCCCCTCGTATCCCACACGTTCTCAATTGGAGATAAGTCCAGAGATTGTGCTGGCCAGGCAAGTTGCTGCACATCCTACAGAGAATGTTGAGTTTCATGGGCAGTATGTAGGAGAACATTACGCTGTTGCAGCAACACATCACCTTCCTGCTGCAAGAACGGCAAAAGAACAGGTCTGTACATACCGAGCACTGGTTAACATCCCCTCCAGAAACACCAAAGGTGAAACAGTTGTAGCCGATCACAAGCCAGACCGTGGGTCTGAGGTTGAGCCACGTGTCTCGGACGAATGCACTGTACCCGATAGTGCTCAACAGGTCTATGTCGTACGTGCAAAAGACCTTCACTCGTGTGCAGGCATGGGTCAGCTTTCATACCTGAAGACCATGGCGCACCATTGTGAGTGATACTCGACGGTACCAGTTGAACCGTGCACGTTAATGGTGCGGCAAGAGAGGAAGATGCTCTAGAGGTGTGACTGCCCATAGGCTCACTGCTAATAATCATTTTGCAACAGTTCATTTTGTCACGTCTGGGCTCACAAGCTCTCTTATCAGTGCTGTGGTAGCTGTACGATCTGCCACTGCCGCCCTTACAATTTGACAATTCTGACAGGCGTGTGTGCTTCCTAGACGTCCAGAATGTCATCTGTCTGTGTGAGAATGTTCCTGTGACCCTGATACCAGCACCGTTACTCAACTGACACAGCATGTCCAACTTAGGTGGAAATTCTCTGAAAGGACCATCTCAGCACATGAAAAGCAACAATCTGACCCCTTTCAAACTCGCTCAGTTGTCTCTAGGAAGCACGAGTGCATCTCCACGGCAGCTGCCTGCTTGCCTCACATGTTTGCACCACACTGAGCCTTCTGGCTGTGAGCATTAACTGATAAACGATAGACACAGGTGGCACACTGGTAGCTATGCCACTCTGCTGGCAGACGACTTTGAAACCATTATCACTATATCTACCATCCCCCAGGTGGCATATGCCACCATTGGATCGACATCAACACCGTCTTACAGGTGTGCTAATTTTTTTCTATCTCCTTTAGAAAAATGTAAGCCTAACAAAAAATACAAAGAGCCACAGAAAACTCTTTTCAAAAATGCCATGAAGAGTAAATAAATTTAGAAAAAAACTAGGATAAAAAATTTGTTAATTATAGTGTTTATTAAAATAGTGCTTAATTCCTAGAGCAAAATAAGTGTTTACTAAACTAGTGCTTAATTCATTGAGCACAATACTATTATATACATATTTTGTAACACATCTTTCTCAGTCTGGTAATATTGTCAAAAGAGTAATTACTGGATTCACCTCTGAATCTGGTGAGTGATTTTAAATGTATTAAGTGTGATGTGGGAGACTGCCACGGTCATTGAGATAAGTGCAAGCATCTGTCGGATTTTCCAAAAGATACATCATGCTGTAATGAAAATTTTTAATTGTGTCTTGTATTGTTATTATACGAGGGCAGTTCAATAAGTAATGCAACACATTTTTTTTCTGAAACAGGGGTTGTTTTATTCAGCATTGAAATACACCAGGTTATTCCCCAATCTTTTAGCTACACAACACTATTTTTCAACGTAATCTCCATTCAATGCTACAGCCTTATGCCACCTTGAAATAAGGGCCTGTATGCCTGCACGGTACCATTCCACTGGTCGATGTCGGAGCCAACGTCGTACTGCATCAATAACTTCTTCATCATCCGCGTAGTGCCTCCCACGGATTGCGTCCTTCATTGGGCCAAACAATTGGAAATCCGACAGTGCGAGATCGGGGCTGTAGGGTGCATGAGGAAGAACAGTCCACTGAAGATTTGTGAGCTCCTCTCGGGTGCAAAGACTTGTGTGAGGTCTTGCGTTGTCATGAAGAAGGAGAAGTTCATTCAGATTTTTGTGCCTACGAACACGCTGAAGTCGTTTCTTCAATTTCTGAAGAGTAGCACAATACACTTCAGAGTTGATCGTTTGACCATGGGGAAGGACATCAAACAGAATAACCCCTTCAGCGTCCCAGAAGACTAACCATGACTTTACCGGCTGAGGGTATGGCTTTAAACTTTTTCTTGGTAGGGGAGTGGGTGTGGCGCCACTCCATTGATTGCCATTTTGTTTCAGGTTCGAAGTGATGAACCCATGTTTCATTGCCTGTAACAATCTTTGACAAGAAATTGTCACCCTCAGCCACATGACGAGCAAGCAATTCCGCACAGATGGTTCTCCTTTGCTCTTTATGGTGTTCGGTTAGACAACGAGGGACCCAGCGGGAACAAACCTTTGAATATCCCAACTGGTGAACAATTGTGACAGCACTACCAACAGAGATGTCAAGTTGAGCACTGAGTTGTTTGATGGTGATCCGTCGATCATCTCGAACGAGTGTGTTCGCACGCTCCGCCATTGCAGGAGTCACAGCTGTGCACGGCCGGCCCGCACGCGGGAGATCAGACAGTCTTGCTTGACCTTGCGGCGATGATGACACACGCTTTGCCCAACGACTCACCGTGCTTTTGTCCACTGCCAGATCACCATAGACATTCTGCAAGCACCTATGAATATCTGAGATGCCCTGGTTTTCCGCCAAAAGAAACTCGCTCACTGCCCATTGTTTGCAACGCACATCCGTTACAGACACCATTTTAACAGCTCCGTACAGCACTGCCACCTGTCAGAAGTCAATGAAACTATACGAGACGAAGCGGGAATGTTTGAAAATATTTCACAAGAAATTTCCGGTTTTTTTTCAACCAAAATTGGCCGTGAAAAAAAATGTGTTGCATTACTTATTGAACTGCCCTCGTACAAATCTCAGTTCAGTTGATAATGTATTTTGTTGTACACAACATAGGCCATTAAGGAGAGAAAAATGTACTGTGAAGTGAGTGTCTGAATTACATGATCACCAGATACTTAAACATAATGTAACTGGACAGATAAAAGCTCTACTTACCAAGTGGCAGCAGAAGAACTCGTGCATAACAAAATATCAGTCAGGATGAATTGACACAGACAGAGGGCATACACACAATATCTTATTGTAGGGTATGGTCTATGGCATGACCTCAGAGCTTGTTTCACCACATGTGCCATCTGGATTCTTCCCCGAGCCACTAGCTTCTCAGAATCCCAGTTGTGAGAATTGGCATTACAACATGTCCTTGGTTCTCACCACCCACCTGACCTTAATTTACTTTAATTTCTTTGGTCTCAGATTTTCTCCTCAGTAACTATTCCTTTCTTCACTCCCTTTTAGTATTCTATACCTGCTCCCCTCTTCCTGCCTCTCTTACGTACAATGCACTTAGCTTTATGCTCTTATTAACTCTTGCATGATGATTTGTCGGTACTGGTAATCTCTGTCTCACTTATTACACTATCTTCCACCACTAAGCTCTCAGGTGTTTCAATCTTGTCTGATGTAGTCCGCAACAATCAATCTTTTCTTGTCATCCCGTCTGGGAAGTCTCCCCAGACCGAGGGTTCTGGGTGACATTCCCAAGCTTTCCCCATTTTCTAAACGTCACCTCTCCTTTTTCTTCACCTCCCTCTTCCTTCACCTTCACCCCTTCCACCAAAAGAAGGAGTCACTCACTCCAAAAGCTTGAAGATTTTCATAACCTTTACATATGTGTGTTCTCCTACAATGGTGTTTAGTTTTTTTTTATCTCTCCAGTTATATTTTCAAAAATTGATTGCTTTTGAAGATACTTAAACAGCACAATAAATTCATTGATATAGAATTGCACAGAGGTGATCTAGGCCTACTAATTAATGGTTCCTGTAGTGAGAGTTGCACAATTATGGTAAAGAAATAAACTGCATTGTGAAAGTATGGACAGTGGCACAGTTGTGTTTTAGCAGCTTTATGCAGCTAAGAAAGGGACTGTTACAATTTTCAAATGATGGATAATATTAAAATGCAAGACCAGCTTAGACTATATGGATCGGATTACTGCTTTCCGTGGTTCTGCTGCTGTTACCATTACACAGTTTGGGTTCTGTGAAAGACAGAAAAGGATATAATGATAATTCACACTGCATTGTGATAATTGAAATTCCAAGTCAAAGTAACAAGGTGAGGAAAGTCAGCTGATACAGGATACACATTCAGAAATCAAAGTAATGCCATAATCATGGAACGAGTGAAGGGGAGCTGATGCACAAATCCTGCACCGCTGCTCATGACAGGGTCCTAGTGGAGGTGTTTTGCCTTTTCCTTCCTTTAACTTGTTATGAAGTGTCAGGTGTGTATATGTGTCATGTGGATGACTGTGTTGAAAGCTTGTATATTGCAACATTGCGTCTGTGTTTTTACAGATGAAGGGAAGGGAGAGGGTGAAACTCGGTGCCAGCATACAGCCTAATCCTCTCGAATGGTACTGAAAGGCCCACTGAGCTTAAAGTCCTCATCTGATGGATGGATTACCATCAACATTGTCACATTCCCTCACTTGATGAGACATATGAAGACGTTTGGAATTTAATGCAGGATATTGGTACAAAGACTGGCAATCAGGAACTTTACATCACTACCTTACTAGTTAAATACTGGCAGTGAGGTTCAGACAATCTTTCCTCCAAGTCGAGTGCCACTAAACAGACAACACTGGCTATGGAGCTGGGTCTAGAATACACATTACAGATCAGGAAATACCACTGGACTTGCTTTTACATAGCGTTACTACACAAAAATCTAGCAGCAGAAGGTTGGTGCAAGATACATTGGTACATGGAAAAGCTCAAAAAACAAAAAACAAAAAATTCTTGACAGTCCTTGAGTAACCAGTAAAGACTGTTGGTGTACCTGCTGCACGTGAAACTATTTATAAAACACTCTAGAAAATATAGGGCATTCATTAAAAAATACTAAAAGATGAGTGGTACATTGTGAGAACTGCTTATTGGTGGAGTCAACACATTATAGACAGGAATTTAGTGTGTAGATCATTCACAAGAAGTAAAAGGACAGTACTTTGTGCATACTGACTCATCATAAGAACCAGCACTCATAAAAATTACAGAATGCAATGTATAATCACTAAGTCCATCATATGAGAAAATTTCCATGTCTTGGCAAATAAGCAATCACAAATTCACACGTGTTGACATTATCTTAGAAGTTACATTCTGAAATGCATCTAACAAGGATACCTTATGGAGCAATCCTCTCTGATTACCCTCATATTTATAGGATTTGAAGAGCTGTTTCCAGGCAACAATTTTGTAAAGCAGTAAGACATAATTTAAAAAAAAAACTGAAAAAATCAACTTTGAAACTACTGGTCACATGACAATAAATTACAAACAATGGAAACTCCAGGTAGGAATATCAACAATGTAGGAAAACATAGATTGCTACTTAACATAAACAGGCATTCTGGCCTGAGTTGCTGGAGTTGACAGTCATGTGAGAGTGAGGCGTGCTTGCTTGTGTGAATGAATGATGTGCATTTCTTTCTAATGAAGGGTGTGACCAAAAGCTTATGTGTGTTTTTTGACTGTGCCTGTCAGCAACTTTACATGTCATCTTTATGGTAAGTAGCAGTCTTATGTTTTCCTACACTGAAAATAAATAACAAATTGACAAAAACACAAAATGCCATTTTGTAAAATGAAAAAAAATGTATACATTAACAAAAATGTTCAGTTTCTAGAAATAAAGAAGTATTTGACACTATGTATGTTTGTATGCAGCCATTATAATAAATAATTATTGGTTTCTCATGTCAGCAAATTTTATTATGTGGTCAGTCTCTCACAATGTGGGCTCTGCCACAGCTGATTTCTTCATCTGTCCCAACCTGTAATACCATTTAAGTTTGGCAATCATGGTATTGACAGTTCATCCAGTCCTCCCAACATAGACTTCTTCATATGCACACAGTATGTGGTTTATTCCCAGCATTGCAACTGGGTCCCTTATGCAATTTGCCATTCTGAGACACTCTTTGCTCTTCTTCGCTGGTTTGTAAATAGTCTTTATACTGTGTTTGTGCCGTATACAGCTAATATTATTCATCACCCTGGGAATGTATGGCGGAAAAGCAGTACCCAACATTTCTTCTTCCTGTCTGTAACTTTGCCGTGTATTGCGTTTCGTGGTACTTTTTATGCATCTGGTGGAATATCCATCATTCCTCTTTGGAATGCATTGCAAGTGTTGAATCTCGTGCCCAGGGCACTGCAGCTCACATATTTTTCCTTTGAACATTTACAACACATTAATCATTCCTCTTTTCTGGTTCAGATGATGATTTATCAGTTCTTGCAGGCATCACTTCATATGTGTTGGGTTTTGATATGCACTGTGTTTCAAGTTCAAACTATTCTTCTCATAACCAGCGCACCAAGAAAGGGTAGCTCTTGATCCTTATCTACTGCCATAGTAAATTTTGTGTTGGCATGGAGACTCTTCAGATGTCACAGAAAGCCATTGATCTAGTCTTAGCCGTTACTCCTCATCAGGAAGGTGTTATTCCATATTTGTACCACACCTTAGGTTTACTAATTGTAAGTGCCTTTTGAAATGTAGAAATGGGCAACTACTGGATGAAATGGACTACCCACGCAACACCTTCCTAATGCTCATAGAAATCGTCACTACGAATAAAGTAGTGATTTTAAGTACTCCTGGTTCACTAATTTATAAACTGGTAAACCATCTGGCAGCTTATCTGCCTCAGCCACACTGGGGAAACGTGAGTACAAACAAAGTGCTCAGGAAACTTCATTGAGAAGATGAAAAAACTAAAATTTTAACCAAATAAACACTATGGACAGCTCTGATGTTGTTTGTTTACCAAAGTGCCACTCAATAGCTCTCTGCAGCATATGGAATCCATTTTCCCACATAACATCACCCAGCTCTATCATGCTTGTCTTACCATGAGCTGCTGTGTGTGGCATGGCAGTTTCAATGAACAGCTGGATGGTGTCACCACAGGCAGTCCACTTAGTTCAGTGGCTGCCAATTTCTTCGTAGAGTAAACCCACGGTGTGGCTCAGGCATGTCAATGGCATTTTCTTTGTGTGGAACCATGGTGATGAGCAACTCAGTGACTTTTTGAGACATCTGAACAGTCTCCACACCAAGCTACCAATAGCTACCCTTTTAGATGTGCCATTACAAGGAATGGTTTGAACTTGAAACAGAATGCATACCAAAAACAAACACATATTGACTGACTCCCGCAAAATCTGAACAATTGTCACTTGAGCCACAAAAGAGGAATTATTAATACGGTTGTAATATGAACAAGATGAATAATATGCGAGTTGCAGCACCCCAGACGTGAGGTGCAACAGCTGGAAGTGTTCCGAGGAGGAATGATGTGTACTCCACCGGTTACTTAAGAAGTGCCGTGTAACCCAACACACAAAGTTATAGACTGGAAAAAGAAATGCTGGGTACTGTTTTCCTGCCATATATTCCAATGGTGATAGACAAAATTAGCTGTATATTGCACAAACACAGCATAAAGAGTATTTACAAGTCAGCCACGAAGGTCAAACAGCGTTTTTGAGTGGCAAAACCCAAAAGGAGCCCCACTTGCATTGTTGGAAATTAACTGCATACTATGTACATGTGAAGAAGTCTATGTTGGGATGATCCATCAATGCCTGGATCAACAAAGACAGGCAGCGCTGCACGTTGAGACATGTGGCGAAAACAGCTGCAGAGGTGCAAGCATTGCATGTGGTTGGCCACGGATGTTTTCATTGTGAAGAAAAAGTAACAAGTCTGCTTATTTAGGGAGGTCATGGAAATCCATAAACATGGCAATAGTTTCAACAAGAAAGAAGAAATGATAAGGTAAATGGATCCTGCAGTACCACACTGCAGCAAATGACCATTTCACGTAACAAGGAAAGAACCACAGCAGCAAAAGCCCTCACACACAAGCCTGTCAGGTGCATATAATCTCCAGCTTTGAGCTCCATTACAGTCCACCATCAACTGTGGAGGTTGAAGACAATGGCAGCCACACACGTTGGTGAAATGTCAAGAAAATCATTAAACAAATGTTGCATGAAGAAGCTGAGGCAGAATCCAATATTATAATGAGAAAGGAAAAATAGAAAAGCAAACACGGACTTAAGAAGGAGAACAGTAAGTAAGGAATGATAACTTTTCTTTTTCTCACTATATTATTTCTTGCTCTATAATCTGCTTAACAGGAAAATAGAGGACATGATGATACTAACCTGTGATACATGTAGCCAGTCACTGTCTTCGTCATCCGTCTCTACGCTGGAAACATTCTCACTGAGATAGTTTTGATGAATCTGATGTATCACATCTGTAATGAATAAGAAGAACTGGGATCTCCCAAGAATCTGAAACAAGTATGTCAAACTGACTGCAAATGTTACATTATCGTCTATATCTCTATTCTGGCAAAATGATGAAACATTACAAAATTTCAGTGAACGCTATTGTGGAAATACTTAATTAAAATTATATTAATAATAACTCTGTGTAACTCTACAGTCTGGTGCAAGTCTTTCAGTTGGAATATCCACTTCAGTGACTTGTGTGTCTCTAACCCACTCCCTACCTCAGAATGAGGACCATGAGATCAATATGGAATACACACTTTGTGTCATTCCTGGTTAATCTTTACATCATTAAGCAATAAGAGCTAAATTAAAGTCAAATATAAATATTCCATGGACCAACAGGGATTCAATCCCAAAACCTTTCAGTTTTCTTTACTGATTGACCACCAGGCTTGACTATTAGAATGTTAAAGTGAATGATATGAAGCACATTTGTTGTTTTGGCCAGTTCAATCAGTAATAGTTATTTTCTTGTAACTATAATGTAGCATGACACTCATTAATAATATAAATGCAAAAAATAATAGGAGTTATGAGGACTGATCAGTGAAGACAGACTGATTTTTTTCCTGTAGCTTCATGATAGTTTCCTGCCTGTACCATGAATATCTGAAAAGAACAGGTTTTTATGTATAGCGCTGATAAACAACTCTCGTATCAGTATGTGGGTAGTAATGATCTATTTTGTAGACACACTTTGCATTTCACATACCAAAAAATGGAGATGATGTGAGAGGAGCAGTACAGCATAACATAATTCTTTGCTCATTTAAACCATATAGCCACTGAAACTTACAAAAAGCTGCAGCAAGTGTACAGTGAAGATGCACTACCTCGTGCAACAGTGTTTAAGTGCTCTACGGCTTCAAAGAAGGCAGACTGGTCTGTGTTAAGAAAGCTGAGCCTGGTTTTTTGGCTTCTGTGATGACTGAAGTCAACAACAACACAGCTGCTGTGATTGTCTGTGAGGATCAGCACATAACATTATGTAATGTCAGTGAAATGTTTAGAATTTTATACCACAGTGTCTTTACTATTCTGCCAATCGTCTCCATATTAACCATGTCTCTGCTCATTGGGTGCCACTTCTGTTGACTCCCAAACAAAACGCTGTGCAAGTGAAGACAAGTCATGAGGTGTTTTATATCTTTGCTGATGGAGGGGATACGTTTCTACAATCGATTATCACACGTGATGAGTTGTGGTTGCATCAGTATGATCCTGAAGAAAAATGAGCCAGCACAGTGTGGAAATCACCAGATTCTCCCAACACCAGAAAAGAAGGATCTTATTTCATCTACAGAGAAAGTGATGATCACATTTTTTGATTGTTATGGAACGATTTACCAGCAGACAGTTCCTCTCACACTGCTGTTACCGCAGCATATTACGTGTCAGTATTGGCTAAACTGAGGAAGTGCAAAGCAGGCAAATGACCAGAACTTTCATGGATTGTGTGGCAACTTCATCAAGACAATATGTGGCCTCACAACACAAATTAAGTCATGCAGTTTCTGGCTCAGTTTAGCATTACCTGTGTACTGCATCCACCATAGTCCCAATCTAGGATCCTGTGATTTCTTTTCTTATTTTCATCATTAAAGACAAAGCTAGGGGCACTTGGTTTGGAATTCTGAAGCAGCACTCAAGAAAAGTGAGGCAATCCTCAAGGACCTGACAAAGAATGGCCTACGTGTTTGATGACTGCCAGAGACGCTGTAAAAAGTGCATTCAAGTAAGAAGGGAACACTTGTAAAAAGATCATGTAAACACTGAAATAAAATTCAGCCTCAGTGTTTGTTAATCAGATCTCATTGTTAATCAGATCTCGTAAAGGTACTCAGGAGGCCTCAAGGCCGAAGTTAAATGGTCTAAGGTTTTCATCATCCACACACAATAGTCCTTTTCCTTACAGAGTGTGGGAGACAAGAGTATTTATTGAATACAGATGACTGTAATGAGGTCATGTACAGACCAGAGACATGTTTTTGCTGCATGGTGATAGAAGAAGGGAGTGGGTGAAACCTGGTGGTGGCACAGAACCCATTCCTCTCAAACAGCACCAAGGCAGACATCACTACCAGGCAGACAGATAACAATCAACAGCGTGATATGCCTTCACTCTCTGTGTAGAATGAATGAATGAATGTAGAATGTAGTTTATTCGTCCGATAATGTACAGTTACAAATCAAAGAATGCTGGAATTTGTACTGGAGACACATCAAATTACTTTTTAAAAAAAGGTTGTAATAATTAACATATTTCAGCAGGCATTCCTGCATTTTTACACATGAACAATTTAACAAGAACATATATAACACTTATGGTTATTTTGCAGCTTGCAATTTTGAAACTGCGAAACTGTCTTGCATGAATTCTTCAATTGAATAATAATATTTTTCCACTAGTGTATTAAATAACAATCTTTTTAGTGGATCAAACCCCATGTTTAACAGATGTGTGTTATTTAATTTATTGTAAATTTTTAATCCCATGTACAATTGTGTTTCAGCATAAAATTTTAAAATATGAGAGGGAAGTTTGAAACTGTGTCTGTGATGAGTACTGTAAATGTGGTTGAAATAAAAATTGTCAAGTTAGTTTTGATTTTCATAGATTAAATTTTGAATATGTACAGAGAAGGAATGGTTAGTATTTATTCAAGCCAGCCACATGGAAATCGTTTCCAAGAAATTTTTTCTGCTTCAGTTAACACTTTCTGGACCACTGTTGGACTATGTCCAACATTACGATTTTCTGCTACAGCTCTGATGTCAGATGATGTCCGACACATTTCCATTATTATGGTTTCTGTCCACTCCAATGCTGGAATTTGTTAGGTGAATACAGCACTTAGTAAAAAGATCTGACAACTCAAAGCATGTTGCATTCATATGTTTCTAGGTGGTAATGACCACTAGAAAATGTGTAAATTATGGTGATATTGCCAGATGGCTTCTCAAAGACAGTGAAAACAATGGAGAATTTAGTGATGAAAGTGACTGGGAACAAACTTCTGCAATTCAAGTGATACAAGTTATTGTGACTCAAAATATACTGATGGAATGGAAACTGATGAAGAGGCACAACATGTAGCAAATACCTGGAAAATTTATTGTGATGGTGACTGTGATCCTATGAAGTTTCCTTTGTCTGTCATGCAACATGGTTTCGCGATTCCTCATGGTGTTTGACCGAAATTCGAACGTGAATATATCCAACTCTTCTTCACTGATAATCTTACTACTAAAACTGTTGCTACAAATATGTATGATAAAGATACAGAAAATCACTCCACTTACAAAATAAGTAACGTGGCACTTGTGCAGGCAGGTTTTATTAGAAGAACTGAAGATTTTTCTTGGTGTAATATAGAACATGGCCTTGAATCTGAACTTCATTTTTCAAGGATGTTTTTTAAAATGTTAATGAGTATACTGACAGTAAATGCAAAGAACTTTATGCACTAAAAAGAAATGTGGCTAAAGATGCGAGCACAGTAGAATGCAAAGGAATAGTTCAGTTCAAGTTCTACAATCCAAAGAAGCCTACGAAATGGGGCTTATGATTTTTCTATCTGTGCGATTCTTTCCATATTATGGAAAGTCAACTACAGAAAGTCTAATTCATACTGATTTACCTTTTGCAGCCTGAATAGTGTTTCATTTGGCACAGCAATCCTGCACGAGTATGTGGTTCAGATTATCACTTGTTTACTGACAAGTTCTGCACAAGCCCTCAACTTGCTCAGAAACTGCACAAAATGAAGTTTCATGTAACAGGTACAATTATGCTTTCTAGGAAGGATTTTTCATGCAATTTGAAGAAGTCAAAACTTGCTAAATATGAGTAATGTGCCTATCAAAGTGAGAGAAAAATTATCTGTCTTTCATCCCATGACAAGAGGTTAGCGACTATTCTGAGTATATTCTTTGCTCCTCAAATCCAACAGATCACTGATTACAGGAATAAAAGGCCTGTGCAGTTCCTGAAACCCACTGTTGTTTTGGAATACATGAAGTTTATGGGAGGTGTAGACAGGGCTGATCTTTACAGGATGATCATACAAGTGGTGGAAAAAATATTCTTCTGGCTGACAAGTTTCTGTAGTGAACAGTTATATTCTTTATTCAATAGACAAAAACAAATGTGGAGAACAACTGCAGATGCATCTTTTCTACAGAGGAAATCTAATTAGACAGCTAACTGACCAGCTGAAAAAAAAAAAAAAACAAATTCAAAGAAAAGATAAAGAGCATCCTTATCTGACACCAAGGAGAGACCAAATGGGAAAATGCATTTTATACAGCAAAATGAAAAAATTAACAAAGGATTGCATGGTTTGGCACAAATGCAAGGAGAAAGGAGGAAGAAGACAGACAATTTTGCACTGTGAAACATGCAAGAGGAAGTCTGGAATTCATCCAGGAGAGTTTTAAGAAGTACCGTATAGAAAAAATATTTATATAAACAACAACAAAAAACCACTAACAGTTTCAAAAACTACTGTAGAAGGAAATAAAGTTTTCAAGTGACCTAATATTGCATTTTATGTTTAAAAACAATAGCATAATTACCCATAACACCTTACATCCTCACTCACATGAAATAAATAAGAGCTGGGGAGGATGCAGTGAGTAGAAAAACTTGATTGGAAAGCGTTAATGTTGCCTAAAAAATTTTGACTTTTCCTTGGAACTGGCTGAATGGTCCTCCATGGTCACAATATGACTGGGAATTTCGTTCTGTAACTGCCTAGCATTTAATGAAGTTTGAATGTTTCCACGGCTCAGAATCTAATAGTATACCTTGAAATTCTGTGATAAATCTCATGGAGAAAGATTTAGATTATGCAGCTTTATCTGTGCTAAGGAAAGGTTTAAATTTTTCTCTGAAACCAAAGTGTTTGCCCGTGGTTGATTTCATTAGTTCTGTTGAACAGGCTGACAAACTACTTCCCGAGACAGCACAGCAAGTTCAGAAGAAGGCATGTTGTTTGTTGACTTGGACACATGCACCCAGGAATAATATTAACAGCAGCTGAGAGGATTGCTTTGCATTCACTTAGAGTTGATCCAGAGATCGTTATTTTACCTGCAGACAAAAGAAATGCTACAGTTGTTTTGGACAAGCAAGACAATGTTCAAAAGATGCAGTTTTGACTGTGATTCAGCATATTGCAGGATTGGTCTTGACCCCATAAAAATGTGGAGAGAAAGACTAACAGCTTCCTGAAAAAAAGTTCCTTGTCACAGGAGACTTTCAAGAGTCTTAATTCTTGTTGTGTTGTTCCCCCTAGGTTACATGGTCTTCTGAAGGTCCACAAGGACAGGGTTCCTCCTATGCCAATTGTGAGTAACATTGGTGCACTGATATAATGTATAACAAAGCACCTTGCCACTCTGTTGAGCCCCCAGTAAGTCAGTGTGAGCATCAGATTAAGAACTCAGGAGATTTCTTACATCAGTTAGAGGGAATGTGTTGGAATGACTCAGATACTCTACTAAATTATGATGTGGTCTCTCTCTTCACTTGCATTCCTCTGTCAGATTTGTTACAGTTAACTGAGGTTAGGTTTGGTGTTGAATTAACAAACCTATTTTGAGATGTGTTGGCTTCCACTAACGTTTTTTCAATGACCAGTACTATGAGCAGACAGATGGAGTTGCGATGCAAAGCCCGTTGTCTCTTACCTTTACCAATTTCCTAATGGAAGACTTCGAGGGACATGGCTTAGAGTAAGCAGTTTTGAAACTTATATGATTTTTCTGATATGCAGATAATACCTTTGCTGTTTGGCCTCATTGCAGTGAAAATTTGAATGCCTTTTTAGAACACGTGAATTCAATTCACCCAAATATTTGGTTCAAATGGCTCTGAGCACTATGGGACTCAACTGCTGAGGTTATTAGTCCCCTAGAACTTAGAACTAGTTAAACCTAACTAACCTAAGGACATCACATACATCCATGCCCGAAGCAGGATTCGAACCTGCGACCGTAGCGGTCTCGCGGGTCCAGACTGCAGCGCCAGAACCGCGCGGCCACTTCGGCCGGCCCCAAATATTTGTTGCATGATGGAGCTGGAAAAGGATGGTTGCCTTCCCTTCCTTGATGTTTCAGGCAGGAGGGAGGTTGATGTTACTGTTTCTAGGAAGCCTACTCACACTGTCTTGTATCTACATGCTGACAGTTTTCACCATCCAAGTCAGTGTGAAGTGCTACTTTTTACATTATTCATAGAGCCCAAGTCATTCCAGAACCTGAGCATTTGTCAGCTGAGTTACATACTGCTTGCATTTGTGGCATGTCATACACTATGTGATCAGAAGTATCCAGACACCTGGCTGAAAATCACTTACAAGTTCATAGTGCCCTCCATCAGTAATGCTAGAATTCAATACTGCTTTGGCCCACCCTTAGCCTTGATGACAGCTTCACTCTTGCAGGCATATGTTCAATCAGGTGCTGGAAGGTTTCTAGGGGAATGGAAGCACATTCTTCACGGAGTGCTGCACTGAGGAGAAATATCAATGTTGGTCTGTGAGGCCAGGCATGAAGTCAGCATTCCAAAACATCCCAAAGGTGTTCTATGATTGCCACATTGTGTAACATGATTCATCACTCCACACAATCTTTTTCCGCTGTTCAATAGTCCAAGCATTTGGCATTTACCGCCATGATGTGTGGCTTATGAGCAGCCCCTCGACCATGAAATCCAAGTTTTTTCATCGCCACCTAACTATAATAGTACTTGCAGTGGGTTTTGATGCAGTTTGGGGTTCCCATGTGATGGTCTGGGTAGATGTCTGTCTATTATACATTACAACCCTTTTCAACTGTCGGTAATCTCTGTCAATCAACAGATGAGGACGGCCTGTACACTTTTGTGCTGTATGTCTCCCTTCACATTTCCACTTCACTATCACATCGGAAATAGTGGACCTAGGGATGTTTAGGAGTGTGGAAATCTCACATACAGACATATGACAAGTGACACCCAATCACCTGACAACATTCGAAGTCCATGAGTTCTGCGGAGTGCCTCATTCTGCTCTCTCACAATGTCTAAAGACTACTGAGGTCGCTGATATGGAGTACCTGGCAGTAGGTGGCAGCTCAATGCACCTGGTATGAAAAACTTATGTTCTTGGGGGTGTCCGTATACTTTTGATCACATAGCGTATATTAGTCAGACTATCAGGATTGTGGAGGACCAGTGGGCTGAGCACGTGTGTTGGAGGTGTTTGTACAACAGCTGAGCAAATCTGCTACTGCAGAACACTGTCTTGGCAATGATCACCCTACGGAATATAACAACATGGAGATTTTGGTATTACAGCCATTGGGATAATGTTATTAAGTAAGCAGGTGAAAGTAAATTAGCAAGTAACCTTATATCTAGAGACAGAGGCTTTTGTTTAAATTCTGTGTGGAATCCTGCTCTCTTCGTTGTGAGAAAACAAAGGGACAGAGTTTATGCCACCTTGCCTAATGGGTCTTAATTTGCACTATTATTACATCTGACATGTGTGTGTGTGTGTGTGTGTGTGTGTGTGTGTGTGTGTGTGTGCATCTGTTGAAATATCAGTGATTGTCAATTATGTCGCCCTGCTGCATTCCCTTAAGTTATCTGAATACTGTATATGCCACAAGAAACTCATGTCTCACACCATATGTTGTTTATAAAACTGGTGGTTATTATGGAGAAATTAATGGGGTCATTTAAGCTGGCTTTAATGACCCACTTTTCCAAAAACTGAGCGTGCCTTCAGTAATAGTTATGAACAGCGCCTCATATCATTCAACTATCCTTGATCAGGCACCTACACCTCCAGAAACACACACAAGGGGAGGGGAGGGGGGGGTGACTGTAGAAAGAATGAGTAACTGAATCTTGTGTCTCAGAATAAATCACATTTAGTTCTGTATGTTAGCAAACACAAAAAAAATTATGACTGTAGGGTCCTCAGACTGGCACCTTGCCGTTTCCACTTGAATTACATTGAACTCATTTGGACTAAAGAGTTACGTGGCAAGGAACAACAAAAAACGAATGTTAACACAAGTGGAAAGATAGTCAAAGGATGCAATAAACCAAACTTCCTTGTCAGACAGGCATAATGTTGTAAAATACATGAAGGAAGTAATAATAAATGTGTGGGAGAATGAATGTGTACTGGAAAATGACACAGAGACATGTTAATTCATTAAACAGACAGCAGATCTAGTGACTACACAGATGGTGAAAGAGAAGAACATGTGCGGCTATTGATCAAATGAGCATGCGGCATGTTTTGTATGAACCAGCAGCTACGGCCACCACAAGTCAATCAAAATGGAGTTTTAATCAGAGTGTAGTTACCTTATATAACACTGCTCTATTTGTAGTTCACAAACACTTTAAGATAACAATAACACTGATAAATGACAAAACAACTGGAGATTTTAAAGAAAGCTAAAAATTCCAAACTAAGATGAAGTTTACAGTAAGCCTACTGCTGGCTCTAAATTCAACCTATTTCTTAATGAGTTTGTATCCATTTTTAAAACCAATTTTCCTAAAAATATTACTAAATGTGAAACTGGGAAGTCATTACACAAATCGTGGATAATTACATGTATCAAGGACTAGCTAGAACAATTAATGAACCAGAATTACTTTCATGTTATAAACAGTACCATAATGTGTAAAGAAAATTCATTTAAAAAATCCAGCAGTTTGTCAATCTCGCCTCAAGTAGACAGATCACACAATAAAATCTAATCTGTATTGAATACTGTTAAAATGGAAACAGCAAAAGAAACCATAGAAAATTGTGTTATTCTTGTTAAAGGTGATGGGTGCACTGTAAAAGGCAGTTCATTTTTAGCTGATATTTCTAATAAATCACTTTTTAAAAAATAAATGAGAAAATTTGTTCACATAGTTCAGAAGAGAAATCTCCTTAAATGGAACTTCCAACTGCCAACACAACACTGTGCAGCCAGCCGGAGTGGTCGTGCAGTTCTAAGCGCTACAGTCTGGAACCGAGCGACCGCACGGTTGCAGGTTCGAATCCTGCCTCAGGCATGGATGTGTGTAATGTCCTTAGGTTAGTTAGGTTTAATTAGTTCTAAGTTCTAGGGGACTGATGACCTCAGAAGTCGCATAGTACTCAGAGCCATTTGAACCATTTGAACCAACACTGTGCAAATGTGGTGAATTGCAGACAACCCAGCATCTCTTCATTTGTAATTCATGAAAAACCAGCTGGAGCATGAAGGACTTAACGTCTGCAGCACCCAATGCCATCAAAGTTACCCAATTCTGGGTGAATACTGTATAGTTTTCTTTGTATGTATCGTATATGTGTTCATTTTAGTGTACCTCTGTCATGAATAAAGAATAAAGAAGATTAAAAATTTGTGGTCCTATAATATCTAATGCTCTTCATTATTTAATCCATGGTGTTGCACAGACAGATTAAAATAACAACTTTTCTCTAAGACGTGTGCCTCCACAGGTGTCAACTACTGCTTGCATCATTTTCTAAAATTTTTGAGAAGGTAATGTACTTGAGGATTGTCACCTGCCCATATAGTAATAGGATACTTAACCATCCACAATTTGAATTTCAAAAGGTTCACTTTCTGAGACAATTATTTATACATTTACTGAGCACATAGCAAAAATCTTTAAATGATAAAATGCACCAGGTAGGTCATTCTGTGATTCACTGAAGGCATTTGATTGCATCAGTCATAAAATTCTGTTAGAGGATTAAGCTTTTATGGAATACATAGTGCTTTACATGCATAGTTCAGGTCACATTTAAGAAAAATACTGCAGAATGCTACCCTTGGCTGTGCAAGTAATGCAAATAAAGATGTATCATTATCTGCATGAGGAGAAATTATAACAGGAGTCCCACAGAGTTTTGTCAGTCATAGACTGCTGTTCTTGCTTTATGTTAATGATATACCATTTTATTCAAATCATGAAGCAGAATAGTGAGATCTAGTAGTCATGTAAAAATTCCGAAGTTCAAACATATCTATCTAGGTGAAAAGAGAAAAACTCATTTTTTTGAAAAACTATATCCGTTGTGCTTATTGAGTTTTGAAAAAAATGCTCCTCAATTTGGAGCTGGTTCCTTTATCCTCCAGGTGTTCTGGTATGGATGTGTATGGAACCTTTATTAATGTACTAGTGTCATTAGCAAACATTACAATTTTGAAGAGTCCGTCAATGTCCAATGCAAATTATTTATAAAGACCAAGAACTGAAGTGGCCCAACCACTGAACCTTGTTGGACACCATATTTAATATTACCCATGCTGTATGTAATATTATCCCTGATGTATTATTTGCTAATGTGACATGGTGTTTTCTGTTGCTAAGATATAATACTTCTAGTATAAGATATTTCGATCCCACATGTTAGCCACTCTTTTTCTAGACTTCCACTGTAAATGTCCCTGACCTATTTAAAGGGAAATAGGATTCATAGTGTTGTAAGAATAGTTTTAGGAAGGAATTAAATTTTCTCATCTGCTGTGTATCCTTGGTAAACTTCAACCCATTTTTGATCCTGTAAAATTTTACATTTCCTATCTTAGTAAAATGTGATGGATGGGGATGGGATTGCTGTCAAATCTGACCATCATGCTCAGATAAAACAATTTATTTTGGGATCACTTCTATTTTATTAAAAACAGTTGAATTTATAAATCAGTTATCAATCACTGTTGTAGTATGTCCTGTTCTTTGTTGGTAATTTTACTGAAGGGATCAAACCAAAGCTGGAGACCAGTAACTAAAGGTGTCATCTATAAGGAAGGTGTCATCTATTAGCACTATCTGAGATAAAATCCATGAAATCCCCACTAAGTCATATTAGTACCACGCTCTAACTGCTTAATGAAGTTAAAAACATTTCCTGTTGGGGACTATATAAATAGATATCTTCCCTGTCAGAAAAATCTTACCTTTCTATGAGGGCCGTTCAGAAAGTAACCTCCGGTTGATTTAAAAACATACACCAAGTTAAATAAAAATATTTTAATATATACATCTTACAACTACATCTTTGCACTATTTTTCTACATAGTCTCCATAGCGATTGAGGCACTTATCGTATCTCTTCACAAGCTTTGAAATTCCTTCTGCATAAAAATCACCCGCTTGTGCCTGGAGCCAGCCTGTGACCGCATATTTGAGCTCTTAGAAATCTGTGGAAAACCAGTAGACAACTCCGACATTGAGAAACGTCGATTTTCACGAACTTTTGCATCAACTGTCTGAACGAGTTCGTCAGTCACCAATGATGGTCTACCACTCCTCTCTTCATCACGAACGTTTTCTCGTCCACTTTTAAATAAACGTACCCATTCACGGACAACTCCTTCACTCATAACTCTTGGTCCGTACACGGCACAAAGCTCACGATGAATAGCTGCTGCAGAATATCCTTTGGCTGTAAAAAACCTTATGACAGCACGCACTTCACATTTGGCGGGGTTTTCTATTGCAGCACACATTTCAAACTGCCACAAAAACTAAACTAGCGCAGGTACGACATTCACTCGACCACGGCTTGATGCCGACTGACCTGTTGAGTGCGTGAACGCACAGATGGCGTCGCTGCTCCCCCCACAACCCGCACTGTGACCAATCGGAGGTTACTTTCTGAACCGCCCTCGTACATTTGTTTCACACTCTTTTCACATAATTTCCTCGAATGCAGGCTATTTATTTGTCTATTACAGTGGGAGATCTACTTCCATATCAAATACTATAACCAATTTCTCCACTTTTCTATTCCATTACTTCACATTTAATCAAGAATTTTGTGTTACATTTGGTGGCATTTTTGACATGTGATGTGTTACAGTAAGATTTTTCACAAGGGAAAGGCAGTGAGGAGGGAATAGGATATAGTTGTAGGTAAACAGCTAGAATTCTCTCAGATACAGATTTATTAGCACTTCTCTTCTACACAGATACAAGTTCGGAGACTAACTCCGTTAGCGACCAACATCCTCCCCAAAGCCCTCTCCTCAAAGATAGCACACTTATACACTGAACAAATATCGATATTTAAGGTGCTCTACGCCACAACAGTTTTACTGCTATTGATAAATAGTCCTCAAATATAGCTGACAGTAGTGCACTTCAAGACAATTTGTGATACCCTTTACCACCAAACCTAAACATATTATGTATTGCTTTAAATCTCTTTATTAAGGAGCAAAACTGAGGGGGGCTAGGGGGTGGGGGGTGGAGGAGGGAGAAGGGGTGAGAGAGCAGAGGGAATGCAGAGGAGGAGGGAAAATAATAAACTCCTGCACAATAACTTTCAAATTCTAGTCTGTGCCAGCTATAATCCCAACAAAAGCTTGAAATTCTACCAAGGTGGCATCTCACCATAATTTTCCTTTTTCACAGGCCCAGTGTCTTCCGATTTTCATGTATGCACTTTATCATTTTGTTTTATATTTTGCTTATTAGTTTTATCCCTTTAACAGGCCCAATTGTAAACATTATCAGTTTTATGCTGTCAACATGACATTTTCCAAACACTGCATAGTAGTAGTGTAAAGTACATGCTGTTTTCCCAGTTAGTACAGTATATTTTGCATGGTGGGTAGGAGAATCACTGAAAATATAACAAGCATTTAAAACAGAATAATCCACATTCCACTTTTCAGCTAGCAGAGCAGAATTTACCATCCGTTACCAACATGTAGCCCATAAACTCTAATATTAGTGGGCTTTTTTCCATCAGGATTCTCATGATTCCAATAATGTCTTGTCTAAAGTAACATACTACAATATATATATATATATATATATATATATATATATATATATATATATATATATATATATATATATATATATATATATATATATATCTAAAAAGAAAGATGATGAGACTTACCAAACAAAAGCGCTGGCAGGTCGATAGACACACAAACAAACACAAATATACACACAAAATTCAAGCTTTCGCAACAAACTGTTGCCTCATCAGGAAAGAGGGAAGGAGAGGGAAAGACGAAAGGATGTGGGTTTTAAGGGAGAGGGTAAGGAGTCATTCCAATCCCGGGAGCGGAAAGACTTACCTTAGGGGGAAAAAAGGACAGGTATACACTCGCACACACACACATATCCATCCACACATACAGACACAAGCAGACATATTTAAAGACAAAGAGTTTGGGCAGAGATGTCAGTCGAGGTGGAAGAGTAGAGGCAAAGAAGTTGTTGAGAGACAGGTGAGGTATGAGTGGCGGCAACTTGAAATTAGCGGAGATTGAGGCCTGGCGGATAACGAGAAGAGAGGATATACTGAAGGGCAAGTTCCCATCTCCGGAGTTCGGATAGGTTGGTGTTGGTGGGAAGTATCCAGATAACCCGGACGGTGTAACACTGTGCCAAGATGTGCTGGCTGTGCACCAAGGCATGTTTAGCCACAGGGTGATCCTCATTACCAACAAACACTGTCTGCCTGTGTCCATTCATGCGAATGGACAGTTTGTTGCTGGTCATTCCCACATAGAATGCATCACAGTGTAGGCAGGTCAGTTGGTAAATCACGTGGGTGCTTTCACACGTGGCTCTGCCTTTGATCGTGTACACCTTCCGGGTTACAGGACTGGAGTAGGTGGTGGTGTCTTTCCGCCGTCCACCTAACCTTCGTAACCTGTTAGTTCATCCCTATGAAATCCCCAAACCACCTTCCCTACCCTCTGGCTCCTATCCTTGTAACCGCCCCCGGTGCAAAACCTGTCCCATGCACCCTCCCACCACCACCTACTCCAGTCCTGTAACCCGGAAGGTGTACACGATCAAAGGCAGAGCCACGTGTGAAAGCACCCACGTGATTTACCAACTGACCTGCCTACACTGTGATGCATTCTATGTGGGAATGACCAGCAACAAACTGTCCATTCGCATGAATGGACACAGGCAGACAGTGTTTGTTGGTAATGAGGATCACCCTGTGGCTAAACATGCCTTGGTGCACAGCCAGCACATCTTGGCACAGTGTTACACCGTCCGGGTTATCTGGATACTTCCCACCAACACCACCCTATCCGAACTCCGGAGATGGGAACTTGCCCTTCAGTATATCCTCTCTTCTCGTTATCCGCCAGGCCTCAATCTCCGCTAATTTCAAGTTGCCACCACTCATACCTCACCTGTCTCTCAACAACTTCTTTGCCTCTACTCTTCCACCTCGACTGACATCTCTGCCCAAACTCTTTGTCTTTAAATATGTCTGCTTGTGTCTGTATGTGTGGATGGATATGTGTGTGTGTGCGAGTGTATACCTGTCCTTTTTTCCCCCTAAGGTAAGTCTTTCCGCTCCCGGGATTGGAATGACTCCTTACCCTCTCCCTTAAAACCCACATCCTTTCGTCTTTCCCTCTCCTTCCCTCTTTCCTGATGAGGCAACAGTTTGTTGCGAAAGCTTGAATTTTGTGTGTATATTTGTGTTTGTTTGTGTGTCTATCGACCTGCCAGCGCTTTTGTTTGGTAAGTCTCATCATCTTTCTTTTTAGATATATTTTTTCCACGTGGAATGTTTCCCTCTGTTATATATATATATATATATATATATATATATATATATATATATATATATATATATATATATATATATATATATATATATATATATATATATATATATATATATATATACAAGGTTGGTAAATCACGGTAAATGTTTTAGAAGGCAACATACATATGAAGAAAAAGCCAGTAACTCATGAATAACTGCCTGCAATAAACATGTCTGTAGGGCAAATTATGTCACAAGCACATCAGTTCAAAACCATAGTTGCCCATACACTCCAGTTGACTGTTCTGATTTGTCAGTACAAAAGACAACATTGTAGCCACTACTTAAAATTAACTTCTCCTTTGAATTTAATAGGGGCTTTGAAGAAGCAGCTTATCTAAATATGTTAATATCATGAAAAGACAGATTGCTTCTCACCATATAGTGGAGATGTTCAGTCGTAGTCAGGCACAACAAAAAGACCACAGCAACCCATCGTTTTCATAATACTGTCATTATTCAATCCTGAATTTTCCACTGTTTTATCTAATTGTGTGATATCCTTGCATAAATAGACATTATTACTAAAAACTGACCAGTAAAATATTTGTGGTGGTATTACTGTATTCTACTATGATTACAAGGATAACATGGTGATGCACAAGAAGTGAGTAAGTAGTTGTTCTGAACTTATGTATAAAACCCTTGACAGGACCTCAAAAGCTTGACCCACACATGCTAGAGCTCAATTTCTTTCAACCTCCTTTGCACTTTGTATCACTGTGAATATCAATGACAAACAAATCTATAAATTAATATACTTTGATAATTTGTCTCAATGATACTGTAAGATCTGTACTGTGCAAAACATCAACTTTAAGACATTAACAGTTATACTGCATAAAAGCATGGACTAAGAATGATTTTTGGTGTTCACTCACAGTCACCGTGTAGACAACTGTTCACTGAATTATGTTTTAACTACAGAATCACAATACACATATTCTGTCATGAAATTTATTCTGAATAAACAATTACTGATCAGGGAGGAGTGACAATGTTGGTTGGTTGGTTGGTTTGTAGGGGTCAAAGGGACCAGACTACCAAGGCCATCAAATCCTACATGGGGATGGGGGGGGGGGAGGGGGGCAAGCAATTGAGAGGACAAGGGATGACACAGAACAAGAAAAACACAGACAAAGACCAGAAAACAAGGAAATAAAAGCACATAGAGATTTACAGTGGTTGGCCGACCATGGAAACAAAAAGGAAAAGCCAACCACTAAGAAAACATACTAAAAACCACAATCTAAAACCATAGGCCAGAGGCCAGACTCAACATGAAAAAGGACACAAACTCTTAGATCAAGCTTTCATTACTCTTTATTAAAACTGGCTTTACCTCTGAAAGGATTAAATAATGTTGCTATCAAAATATTTGATCCCCATAATGATCTTCTCTGTGTGATAGCATGAAAAAACTATTGATGACAGCATTGCTAGAGCAGAGTTACTAAACATAGTCTTCCAAAATTCCTTCACCAAAGAAGTAGTAAATGTTCCAGAATCTCAACAAAGAACAGCTGCCAACATTAGTAACTTAGAAGTAGATATTTTCAGAGTAGTGAAGTAACTTACATCACTTAATGAAAGCAAGTCTTCCATTCTAGATTGTATACCAATTAGGTTCCTTTTGGAGCATGCTGATGCAATAGATCCATGCTTAACAACCTTATACAACTGCTCACTTGATGAAAGACCTATACCCAAAGACTGGAAAGCTGCACAGGTCACAGCAATATTCAAGAAAGGCAGTAGGCGTAATCCACTAAATAACAGGCCCATATCATTAATGCTGATTTGCAGCAGGATTCTGGAACATATATTGTGTTCGTACGTTATGAATTACTTTGAAGAGAACGGTCTATTGACGCACAGTCAACACGGATCTAGAAAACATTGTCCTTGTGAAACATAACTAGATCTTTACTCAAATGAAGTGCTGAGCACCACTGACAAGGGATTTTAAATTCATTCCATACTTCCAGATGGTTTTTGACACTGTGCCTCAAAAGCAGCTTGTAGTAAAATTGTGTGCTTACGGAATATTGTCTCCGTTATGTGACTGGATTCATAAATTCCTGTCAGAGAGATCATAGTTTGTAGTAACTGACAAAAAGTCATCAAGTAAAACAGAAATGACTTCTGGCATTCCCCAACATTGTGTTCTAGGCCCTCTGCTGTTCCTTATGTGTATAAACAATTTAGGAGACAATCTGAGCAGCTCTCTTAGGTTGTTTGCAGGTGATGTTATCATTTATTATCTAGTAAAGTCATCAGAAGATCAAAACAAATTGCAAAACAATTTAAAAATTTGCAGTTGACCATAAATAACGAAAAGTGTGAGTTCATCTACATGAGTGCTAAAACAAATCCATTAAACTTCAGTTACATGATAAATCAGTCACACCTAAAGACTGGTAATTCAACTAAATACCTAGGAATTACAATTGCAAACAACTTAATTTGGAAAGAACACAGAAAATGTTCTGGGGAAGGTGAACCAAAGACTGCGATTTATTGGCAGAACACTTCGAAGATGCAATAGATCTACAAAAGTGACTGCCAACACTACGCTTGTCTGTCCTCCTTTGGAGTGCTGCTGCACGGTGTGGGATCCTTACTAGATAGGATTAATCAAGTATATTAAGAAAGCTCAAAGAAGGGCAACACATTTTGTATTATCGAGAAGTAAGGGAGAGGGTATCACAGACATAATAAAGGATTTTGGCTGGTCCTCCATATGTAAGAATATTTTGCTGGCGCCAACCAACATAGGGAGAAACAATCATTACAATAAAGTAAGGGAAATCAGAGCTTGCACAGGAAGATATAGGTATTCATTTTTTCGTGCGCTGTTTGAGATTGGAATAACAGAGAATTATTGTGAAGGTGGTTCAATGAACCATCTGCCAGGTACTTAAGCATGATTTGCAGAGTACCCATGCAAATGTAAATGTAGATGTAGAAATAGTAAAACTATGTTTGAAAATATGTTACAAGAGTCCCTTCACTGCAATACATTCTATTCCACCAAATAATTAGATACCCAATTGAGGTAATAAACTAAATATTTTTACCATTGTGTAAACTCACCTGTAAATCATGCAGTCATAACTGAATAGCAATTATGCTAAACTTTAAACTGATCTGTTCCATGTTATGACAATATATTGCACAAAAGATCCATGGAACAGCACTACCTAATTATGTAAGGCAAAAGAAAAGAAAATAATTTATAACCTGGTGAAGCTTGCTGACATAAGCAAACTGGTACTGATCATTTGGGTTTATTCTGCTCCTAAAATCCTTTGAACAAAATGTTACTGCTCTTCTTGGCAGAGCTTCTTCAGAAGCATGACCTGTTGCCCATTCAAAGACAATTAGCTCTTCTGGTTTTGACCAGCCTTTCTTGAACAGGCCAATCCAATCTCTTGTTGATGTCCTAACCTGTAATAATGGAAAAAAGCTCCAATGTTTCTTGTGAAAACCGTGTAGTTA
Organism: Schistocerca nitens; assembly: GCF_023898315.1. NCBI lineage: Eukaryota > Metazoa > Arthropoda > Insecta > Orthoptera > Acrididae > Schistocerca > Schistocerca nitens. The sequence continues at coordinate 217,337,300 of NC_064623.1, read as the reverse complement.
CCATCTAAACCTGTAGTTAACTACACAATAATAATCAAATACATTATTGTTCTTATACCAAAACATGTATGGTAAGGGCATAAATTGTAAAGTGTAAATTACAATTGTAATGAGTGGGATTTCTATTCATTAATTTGATTTATAATAAAATTAACTTTAAAACACTTCTTATAACTTCACAAATCAGTTGCAAAAATTGTGGAAATCTGCCTACTGAAAATTACATGTTTTATATTTCATGAAGGAAAATATTGCCAATTTCACTAACATATTATGAAACTACTGTGCCCACAAAGTTTTACTTGGCCCCTCTGTGATCAGTGGAAGTTGGCTGACTTTGTGACATTTCAGAATGTTGATGCTCTTTGCCACCTTCACCTATATAACAATATTGTGCACCATAATAATAAGTAGCCACTGTGAATGTGCTGCTGATCCATGTGCATTGTGATAGCTAATATTATTTACAAAAATGAGTGAAGAGGCTGTGCCCAGTCCTTCTAGTGACTCGCCACAAACTCTTGTATCACTTCTGTGATTCATTATTCCATTACATGTTCATTTCTTTCATACATATAAGCTGGCTGCTCTGGGAAAATGTGACAGGGCTTGTCTCAGCAGTCTATGTGCCATGAGCCAATTGCAAACTTCCGCTCTCAGCATCCTCCACTCAGGAGCCAAATAAAAGTGCGTGATCAGTAGACACAAAACGTTACAGTTTCTAATCTATATATATGTGTGTGTGTGTGTGTGTGTGTGTGTGTGTGTGTGTGTGTGTGTGTGTGTGTGTGTGTGTGTGTGTGTGTGTGCACACGCACGCGCGCATGTGCACATGCTCCCAGGTGTGAAAATATACAGTACAATTTTTGCAATTTCATCAATCAGTAACTCAAACTTTCTGAACATTAGGAAACCATTAAAAAATTAGTCGTGGGTGCTCACTGTTTGTTCACCAGACAACTGGACCGCTATCACTGTTTTTCTATTCATGCTACACACCACACTGTGGTCAAGTTTGAGCAGGATTTCCCTCTACATGAGCAGAAGCCACCAGGAAGTCAACATACAGTGCAAAGTGGGGACAATATCACAGCAGTAGCAGCTAAATGTGTCAGCTTCAAGATTAGCTCAATGGTTGCAACTACAGGTATTAAGACATCAATTTGATGAATCCTGTGAAAGGATTTGGGCCTACATCCATGCAAAGCTGTGTTGACTCAAGAGTTGAAGTCAGGCAATCACAGATTGTATTGTGAGTTCACTGACCGGGTAATACAACAGTTGAAAGGCTAATTCTGATTCCATTGGAAATATCATCTTCTCAGGTGAGGCCCATTTTTGTGATAGTGGCTTCAACTCTCAAAATTGTAGTTGTCGGACTAAGAATAACCCGTAAGTCATCAATGAGATGCCACTGCAATCAGAAAAACTCAATATGACATGCAGTTTATAGTGTGGCGGCATCACTGGAGCTTATTTATTATCAAGACGATGAGAGAAGAGCCATTACCATCAATGACAACTGCTACATATATATGTTGATTAATTTCTGTGGCAAATAGTTACTGAAAACATGTGATTCCAGCAGGATGGTGCTATGTGCCACAAGGCTGAGGGAGAAGTTTGGTGACCGGAACATCTCAAGATATGGATCAGTACTGTGGCAGCCAAGGTCATCTCATTTAACACCTATAGATGTTTTTCTTTGAGGCTATATCAAAGCTCAGGTCTATATTGACAAGCCGTAAACTTTGTAACCATTTGGAGGTAAACATTCATCAGGATATCACACAGACATAATCTCACTAATGTTGGACAGAATGATTAATAACTGGAGACATTGTGTGCATCAGTGTGCTCAAAGCTGTGGTGGACATTTGAATGATATTTTGTTTAGAACATAACTGCAATTTCCAAGCTTCAAAATAAATCACAATTTACACTGATGCATTGACTGGTTTATAATTTTTTTTCTTTTTCCATATTTTGAAAAGTTTCACTTTCAGTGAAACTCTGTATCATTCTTCATTATGAAAATGTGTTTGTATTTGTGCGAATCAAAGCAAACTGAAGATCCTCTTTGTGGCCCTGATGGGCCTATCAGGTACTGTTGATCACCTTGTCATCCTCTGCCAACGGCATCTACATCTATACTCTGCAAACAACCACAAGTGGCAAGGCAGAGGGTACATCCCACTGAATCAGCTATTAGACAGTGGTCTGGAGGGCCAAAGAGTCAACACACTGCTCTCCCGAGCACTGTTGGCCTTCTTGATCTTGGAGCTGAAGTAGCTCCTCAGATGGTCTCACAAGGCTGAGTACATACCTGGGTAGTCCTCCCATGAGTAAAAATAACTGGTAATACCACAAATCGAATCCAGGTTCTCTGCAGCAGCCAGACACATAGACTACTGAGGCAAATAGGCAGATGTGTTTCCATTAAACCAAATAAATGAGAGATTTTGGGCCAAATAATGTTTGTTTGCACTGTTTTTCAAATATAATGCCATCGTTATCACACTTGGAAAAGGTCACGTGATATGGGAAGATTTTAGTTAGATTACATTGTGGTCAGACAGAGATTCCGAAATCAGATACTGGATTGTAAGGCATACCAAGGAACAGATATAGCACAATGTAGTAGCGATGAAGAGTAGGCTGAAGCTTAAGGCATTAGTCAGGAAGAATCAATACGCAAAGAAGTGGTATACAGAAGTACTGAGGAATGACGAGACATGCTTGAAGTTCTCTAAGACTACAGATACAGCAATAAGAAATAGCTCAGTAGGCAGTACAGTTGAAGAGGAATGGACATCTCTAAAAAGGGCCATCACAGAAGTTGGGAAAGAAAACATAGGTACAAAGAAGGTAACTGCAAAGAAACCGTGGGTAACAGAAGAAATACTTCAATTGATCGATGAAAGGAGGAAGTACAAAAATGTTCCAGGAAACTCAGGAATACAGAAACACAAGTCGCTGAAGAATGAAATAAATAGGAAGTGCAGGGAAGCTAAGACGAAATGGCTGCGGGAAAAATGTGAAGACATCGAAAAAGATATGATTGCCAGAAGGACAGACTCAGCGTACAGGAAAGTCAAAACAACTTTAGGTGACATTAAAAATGAGGGTGATAACATTAAGAATGCAACAGGAATTCCACTGCTAAATGCAGAACAGAGAATGGATAGGGGGAAAGAATACATTGAAAGCCTGCGTGAGAGGGAAGATTTGTCTGACGTGATAGAAAAAGAAACAGGAGTCAATTTAGAAGAGGCATGGGATCTAGTACTAGAGTCAGAATTTGAAAGAGCTTTGGAGGACTTAAGATCAAATAAGGCAGAAGGGATAGATAACATTCCATCAGAATTTCTAAAAAATTGGCAAAAGTGGCAACAAAATGACTGTTCATGTTGATGTGTAGAATGTATGAGTCTGGCAACATACCATGTGACTTTCAGAAAAAAATCGACCACAAAATTCCAAAGACGGCAAGAGCTGACAAGTGCAAGAATTACCACACAATCAGCTTAACAGCTCATACATCCAAAGTTGCTTACAAGACTAATATACAGAAGAATGGAAAAGAAAACTGAGGATGTGCTAGATGACTATCAGTTTGGCTTTAGAAAAGGTAAAGGCATGAGAGAGGCAATTCTGATGCTGGGGTTAATATTGGAAGCAAGACTAAAGAAAAATCAAGACACATTCATAGGATATGTCACCATGGAAAAAGTGTTCAACAATGTAAAATGGTGCAAGATGTTCGAAATTCTGAAAAAAGCAGGAGTAAGCCATAGGGAGAGATGGGTCACATGCAATATGTACAACAGCCAAGAGGGAATAATAAGAGTGCATGACTAACAACGAAGTGCTCGTATTAAAAAGGGTGTAAGACAAAGATGTAGCATTTCACCCCTACTGTTCAATCTGTACATCAAGGAAGTATTGATGGAAATAAAAGAAAGATTCATGAGTGGATTAAAATTCAAGGTGAAAGGATATCAATGATACATTTCACTGATGACATTGCTATTCTGAGTGAAAATGAAGAATTACATGATCTGCTGAACTGAATGAACAGTCTAATGAGTACAGAGTATGGACTGAGAGCAAATCGAACAAAGATGAAGATAATGAGAAGTAGTAGAAATGAGAATAGTGAGTAACTTACCATCAGGATTGATGGCCATGAATTAGATGAAGTTAAGGAATTCTCCTACCTAGTCAGTAAAATAACCAATGACAGACGGAGCAAGGATGACATCAAAAGCAGGCTAGCAATGGCAAAAAGGGCATTCCTGGCCAATAGAAGTCTACTAATATCAAATATCGGCCTTAATTTGAGGAATAAATTTCTGAGAATGTACATCTGGAGTGCAGCATTGTATGATAGTGAAACATGGACTGTGGGAAAACTGGAACATAAGAGAATCAAATCATTTGAGATGTGATGCTACAGACGAATCTTGAAAATTAGGTGGACTGATAAGGTAAAGAATGAGGAGGTTCTGCACAGAATCAGAGAGGAAAAGAATATATGTAAAACACTGACAAGGAGAAAGGACAGGATGACAGGACATGTATTAAGACATGAGGGAATGCCTTCCATGGTACTAGACGGAGCTGTAGAGGGCAAAATCTGTAGAGGAAAACAGAGATTGGAATATATCCAGCAAATAAATGAGGACGTAGGTTGCAAGTGGTACTCTGAGATGAGGAGGTTAGCACAGGAGAGGAATTCGTGGCGGGCCACACCAAACCAGTCCGAAGACTAATGACCAAAAGAAGGGAGTTATCATATAGAAATAATGTGTGTCCATTGTAAAAGAATTTTGAGGAATTATTCTTCAAAAGCAGCACATGTTGCCAATCACCGTATAGCAGAGATGCTAAGTCACAGGCAGGCACAATGAAAAGACTGTCACAAAATATGCTTTTGATCAACAAGGCCATTGTCAAAAGTAGAAAACATACATAAACACTCACGCATATGCAACTCACACAAACATGACCACAGTCTCTGGCAGGTGAAGGCAGACTATGAGCAGCAGCAGAAGTAGTGCATGATGGGAGAGGCAACTGGGTGGGGACGAGGAGGAGGCTCTGGCGGGGAGGGGAGGGATAGCAGAATAGTAGTGGGGGATAATAAAGTGCTTCTAAGGAGCATGCAGGGTTAGGTGGAGAGAGGGTAGGGCAGTTAAGTGCAGTCGTGAGGTTAGACGGAGGCCAGGGCAGATAGTGGGAAAGGCGAGGAGTAAAAAGACTGGGTGCATTGGCTAAATAAAGGGCTGTGTAGTGCTGGAATGGGAACAGGCTGATGGGCAAGGACAATGACTAATGAAGGTTGAGGCCAGGAGTGTTTTGGGAATGTAGGATATATTGCAGGGATAATTCCCACCTGGGCATTTCAGAAAAGCTGGTGTTGGTATGAAGGATCCAGATAGTGCAAGCTGTGAAGCAGTCATTAAAATGAAGAACGTTGTGTCGGTCAGGCAGTGTGCTCGGCAACTGGGTGGTCCAGCTGTTTCTGGGCCACAGTTTGTCAGTGGACAGTGGACAGACAGCTTGTTGGTTATTGTGCCCATGTAGAAAGCAGCACAGTAGTTGCAGCTTAGCTTGTAGATCACATTACTGCTTTCTCAGGTAGCTCTGCCTTTGATGAAATAGGTGATGTTTGTGACCGGAATGGAGTAGGTGGTGGTGGGAGGGTATATGGGACAGCTCTTGCATCTAGGTCTACTGCAAGGATATGAGCTATGAGCCAAGGGTTTGGGAGCAGTGTTTGTGTAGGGATGGATGACAATATTGTGTAGGTTCGGTGAATGGTGGAATACCACTGAAAGGGGGGGGGGGGGATAGTGGGCAGGACATTTCCGATTTGAGGGCACAACCAGAGGTAGTCGAAACCTTGGCAGAGATTGTAATTCAGTTGCTCTAGTCCTGGGTGGTACTGAGTTCTGAGGGGAACGCTTCTCTGTGGCCAGATGGTGGGACTTTTGGAGGTGATGGATGACTGGAAAGATAAGGCACAGGAGATTTGTCTTGGTACGGAATAGCAGCTGTCAAAGTGGAGGTATTGCTGGTGGTTGGTAGGTTTGATGTGGACAGAAGTACTGATGAGGTGGAGGTCAACATCTAGGAAGGTGGCTTGTTAGGTTGAGTAGGGTGGGTGGAGCGAATAGGGAGAAGGTGTTGATGTTCTGGAGGAATGTGGGTAGGGGTTCCTCACCCTTGATCCATATCATGAAAATGTAATCAATGAACTTGAACCAGGTGAGGGGTTTAGGATTCTCGGTGTTTAGGAAGGATTCCTCTAGGTGGCCCATGAACAGGTTGGCATAGGATGGTGCCATGTGGGTGCCCATAGCCATACCCCAGATTTTTTTGTATGTAATGCCTTCAAAGGAGAAGTAATTGTGGGGGAGGATATAGTTGATTATGGTGACTAGGAAGGAAGTTGTTGGTTTGGAATCCGTAAGGCACTGAAAAAGGTAGGTTCAACAGTGGTAAGGCTATGGGCATTAGGTACATTAGTGTAAAGGGAGGAGGCATCAATAGTGATGAGCAGGGCACCACGTGGTAAAGGAACTGAGAGAATCTCTGCTCTCACAGACCAGCACCTTCAGCCTGTTACCCACAACCTACCTTCCTGTATAATAAGTACCAACCATTTCCTGCACTGACTCCACAGTTCCTGTTCGTCGCTCGTGTCCCTGTAATAGACCTAGGTGCAAGACCTGACACATACGTCCTCCCACCACCACCTACTCCTGTCCGGTCACAAACGTCACCTATCCCATCGAAGGCAGAGCTACCCGTGAAAGCAGTCGTGTGATCTACAAGCTAATCTGCTGCTTTCTACATGGGCACGATAACCGACAAGCTGTCTGTCCACTGTCTGCACGAATGGCCACTGACAAACTGCGGTCAAGAAACAGCTGGACCACCCAGCTGCTGAGCACGCTGCCCAAACAACACAACATTCTTCATTTTAATGAGTGCTTCACAGCTTGCACCATCTGGATCCTTCATACCAGCAACAGCTTTTCTGAAATGCCCAGGTGGGAATTCTCCATGCAATATATCCTACATTCCCAAAACCCTCCTGGCCTCAACCTTCATTACTCATTGTCCTCGCCCATCAGCCCGTTCCCTGTTCCCATTCCAGCACTACACAGTCTTTTTATTTCTCTCCTTTTTCGCTATCCCCCCTCTCTGACCCGTCCCCTGTCTAACCTCCCAACTGCACCTATGCACCTAACAGCCCTACCCTCTCTCCACCTCATCCCTGCATGCTCCTTAGCAGCACTTTATTGTCCCCCACACATACCCTGCTGTCCTTCTCCCTCCCCACTTGCCTATCCCATCATGCACTACTGCTGCTGCTCACAGTCTGCCTTCAGCTGCCAATGAATGTGGTCATGTATGTCTGAGTTGAATATAAGTGAGTGTGTATGTACGTCTGTTTTCTATTTTTGATGAAGGCCTTGTTGATCAAAAGCTTATTTTGTGATAGTCTTTTTGTTGTGCCTATCTGCGACTCAGCATCTTCTTCATTATATGCTGAGTAGCCAACTACCCTTTCATAATATTGTTACATTTCATTCTGAATTTTCCATTGTTCGATATTGTCTAATGTTGTATTATATACTTTCTTGCAATTATGTGACATGACTCACAGAACAAGTGAAATGTTGCAATATGGTAAATTATTCTTCTGGACCAAATACTATCCACTGGATACTGTAACACAAGGTGGAAAGAATCATTACATTAGAGACTACTGTTCAAATGTGTCTATTACAATATACAGGGTTATTACAAATGATTGAAGCGATTTCACAGCTCTACAATAACTTTATTATTTGAGATATTTTCACAATGCTTTGCACACACATACAAAAACTCAAAAAGTTTTTTTAGGCATTCACAATAGTTCGATATGTGCCCCTTTAGTGATTCGGCAGATATCAAGCCAATAATCAAGTTCCTCCCACACTCGGCGCAGCATGTCCCGATCAATGAGTTCGAAAGCATCGTTGATGCGAGCTCGCAGTTCTGGCACGTTTCTTGGTACAGGAGGTTTAAACACTGAATCTTTCACATGTTGTTGTTGTTGTGGTCTTCAGTCCTGAGACTGGTTTGATGCAGCTCTCCATGCTACTCTATCCTGTGCAAGCTTCTTCATCTCCCAGTACCTAATGCAACCTACATCCTTCTGAATCTGCTTAGTGTATTCATCTCTTGGTCTCCCTCTACGATTTTTACCCTCCACGCTGCCCTCCAATACTAAATTGGTGATCCCTTGATGTCTCAGAACATGTCCTACCAACCGATCCCTTCTTCTGGTCAAGTTCTGCCACAAACTTCTCTTCTCCCCGATCCTATTCAATACTTTCTCATTAGTTACGTGATCTACCCATCTAATCTTCAGCATTCTTCTGTAGCACCACATTTCGAAAGCTTCTATTCTCTTCTTGTCCAAACTAGTAATCGTCCATGTTTCACTTCCATACATGGCTACACTCCATACAAATACTTTCAGAAATGACTTCCTGACACTTAAATCTATACTCGATGTTAACAAATTTCTCTTCTTCAGAAACGCTTTCCTTGCCATTGCCAGTCTACATTTTATATCCTCTCTACTTCGACCATCATCAGTTATTTTGCTCCCCAAATAGCAAAACTCCTTTACTACTTTCAGTGTCTCATTTCCTAATCTAATTCCCTCACCATCATCCGACTTAATTAGACTACATTCCATTATCCTTGTTTTGCTTTTGTTGATGTTCATCTTATATCCTCCTTTCAAGACACTGTCCATTCCATTCAACTGCTCTTCCAAGTCCTTTGCTGTCTCTGACAGAATTACAATGTCATCGGCGAACCTCAAAGTTTTTATTTCTTCTCCATGAATTTTAATACCTACTCCGAATTTTTCTTTTGTTTCCTTTACTGCTTGTTCAATATACAGATTGAACAACATCGGGGAGAGGCTACAACCCTGTCTTACTCCCTTCCCAACCACTGCTTCCCTTTCATGTCCCTCGACTCTTATAACTGCCATCTGGTTTCTGTACAAATTGTAAATAGCCTTTCGCTCCCTGTATTTTACCCCTGCCACCTTTAGAATTTGAAAGAGAGTATTCCAGTCAACATTGTCAAAAGCTTTCTCTAAGTCTACAAATGCTAGAAACGTAGGTTTGCCTTTCCTTAATCTTTCTCCTAAGATAAGTCGTAAGGTCAGTATTACCTCACGTGTTCCAGTGTTTCTACAGAATCCAAACTGATCTTCCCCGAGGTTGGCTTCTACTAGTTTTTCGATTCGTCTGTAAAGAATCCGTGTTAGTATTTTGCAGCTGTGACTTATTAAACTGATAGTTCGGTAATTTTCACATCTGTCAACACCTGCTTTCTTTGGGATTGGAATTATTATATTCTTCTTGAAGTCTGAGGGTTTTTCGCCTGCTTCATACATCTTGCTCACCAGATGGTAGAGTTTTGTCAGGACTGGCTCTCCCAAGGCCGTCAGTAGTTCCAATGGAATGTTGTCTACTCCAGGGGCCTTGTTTCGGCTCAGGTCTTTCAGTGCTCTGTCAAACTCTTCACGCAGTATCATATCTCCCATTTCATCTTCATCTACATCCTCTTCCATTTCCATAAAATTGTCCTCAAGTACATCGCCCTTGTATAGACCCTCTATATACTCCTTCCATCTTTCTGCTTTCCCTTCTTTGCTTAGAACTGGGTTTCCATCTGAGTTCTTGATATTCATACAAGTCGTTCTCTTATCTCCAAAGGTCTCTTTAATTTTCCTGTAGGCAGTATCTATCTTACCCCTAGTGAGATAGGCCTCTACATCCTTACATTTGCCATCCCTGCTTAGCCATTTTGCACTTCCTGTCGATCTCATTTTTGAGACGTTTGTATTCCTTTTTGCCTGCTTCATTTACTGCATTTTTATATTTTCTCCTTTCATCAATTAAATTCAATATTTCTTCTGTTACCCAAGGATTTCTACTAGCCCTCGTCTTTTTACCTACTTGATCCTCTGCTGCCTTCACTAATTCATCCCTCAAAGCTACCCATTCTTCTTCTACTGTAGTTCTTTCCCCCATTCCTGTCAATTGTTCCCTTATGCTCTCCCTGAAACTCTGTACAACCTCTGGTTCTTTCAGTTTATCCAGGTCCCATCTCCTTAAATTCCCACCTTTTTGCAGTTTCTTCAGTTTTAATCTACAGGTCATAACCCCACAGAAAGAAATCACATGGGGTTAAGTCGGGAGAGCGTGGAGGCCATGACATGAATTGCTGATCATGATCTCCACCACGACCGATCCATTGGTTTTCCAATCTCCTGTTTAAGAAATGCCAAACATCGTGATGGAAGTGCGGTGGAGCACCATCCTGTTGAAAGATGAAGTCGGCGCTGTCAGTCTCCAGTTGTGGCATGAGCCAATTTTCCAGCATGTCCAGATACACGTGTCCTGTAACGTTTTTTTCACAGAAGAAAAAGGGGCCGTAAACTTTAAACCGTGAGATTGCACAAAACACGTTAACTTTTGGTGGATTGCGAATTTGCTGCACGAATGCGTGAGGATTCTCTACTGCCCAGATTCGCACATTGTGTCTGTTCACTTCACCATTAAGAAAAAATGTTGCTTCATCACTGAAAACAAGTTTCGCACTGAACGCATCCTCTTCCATGAGCTGTTGCAACCGCGCCAAAAATTCAAAGCGTTTGACTTTGTCATCGGGTGTCAGGGCTTGTAGCAATTGTAAACGGTAAGGCTTCTGCTTTAGCCTTTTCCGTAAGATTTTCCAAACCGTCGGCTGTGGTACGTTTAGCTCCCTGCTTGCTTTATTCGTCGACTTCCGCGGGCTACGCGTGAAACTTGCCTGCACGCGTTCAACCGTTTCTTCGCTCACTGCAGGCCGACCCGTTGATTTCCCCTTACAGAGGCCTCCAGAAGCTTTAAACTGCGCATACCATCGCCGAATGGAGTTAGCAGTTGGTGGATATTTGTTGAACTTCGTCCTGAAGTGTCGTTGCACTGTTATGACTGACTGATGTGAGTGCATTTCAAGCACGACATACGCTTTCTCTGCTCCTGTCGCCATTTTGTCTCACTACGCTCTCGAGTGCTCTGGTGGCAGAAACCTGAAGCGCGGCTTCAGCTGAACAAAACTTTACGAGTTTTTCTATGTATCTGTAGTGTGTCGTGACCATATGTCAATGAATGGAGCTACAGTGAATTTATAAAATCGCTTCAATCATTTGTAATAGCCCTGTATTTAATTATTTTGTAAAAGATAAAATTTTAATTGCAACATTTGTTGTTTCAGTACGGGACTGAACACTAGAACAAAATCAAATGAGTCAAACTACTTACTTAGATGTAAATAATTGAAAAATATCTTCTTATTCTTCATATCTGTCAAAAGTGGATTGACAAATTAATCATTTACAACTGGTAGAAGATTTTCTGTCTACATCAGAAGAAGGATAAACAGTTTTCAAACTGTATCTTCCCTGCACTACTGCTATCATCAGAAGACTTTGCAATTCCTTGGTGGGGGGAAGGGGGGGGTGAGAGATGCTGTAACTTACTAACCTTGTTTGTATGCTTCTTAACTATTGCACAATTTCTTCTTCGCCTTTGTTCTGCCTGATCTTTAGTAGGAATTTTAAACAACCGAACAGCGGTAATATGATTTTTGGGCTTAACTCTCATTTCATAACTACTTTAGACAATAAGTTTGCTCATCATTAACCACTCAATTTAGCATCACAGGTCAGTAAGCTACATAGGCTATTACTAGCCTAGCAAACTTCAATAAAGAGCAGCATAATTAAACATGTTGTTTAGAATGGCACTTAACATATTTACTCCCAGACACAGACTGACTTACATGGGACATTACATCATATTGTCTGACAGAAATAAAAATTCGTGTAATGAAATTTACTAAATGGTAAAATGTGAGACATTAAAAGTTTAGATATTAGCGTAAAACACAGCAAAATTAAAATATACAAAAATGCATTAGGCGTTGAAGTATTTTTTATTAACTGTTAGCTCTACAATCAGAAATTGACAAAATTATAGGTACTACAAGGGTTGAATGAAAAGTATTGTCTCCACCTTCATTAATAGGGTTTGGATGAGAATATTTTAATAGGCCTAAATCAAATGGAGAAATAATCCTTAGAATGTGATCTTTAATTACCAATATTCACTTTTCCTCATAATCATCAGCCAATCAGATACATTTCTGCCAACAATGAACAAGTTTTCTGAAGCCATCACAGAAGAAGTTCCCGCAACCACAGTTTCACAGTTCTCTCAACGTCTTCATCAGAAGCATAATGATGTCCCCACAGATCGTCTTTCATTATCAGGAACAGATGGAAGTCAGACGGTGCTAAATCTGGACTGTATGGAGGATGCCGTACGTTGGTGAGATACAGCCTCTTAAGTTCTGCTTTGGTGGTATGTGAAGTGTGTACGCGCACAGATCTTCCGATAGCCAAGCGAAGCAATAATGTGATCCACATGTTCTTGTGAAATGTCGACTGTGCTCGCAGTTTCACTCTGAGTGTTACAACGATCATCCTGAATCAATCTGTCAACATTTTGTTTGTGAAGCTCGCCGGTTGCTGTCGCAGGACATCCAACTCTTTGTTTATCACACAGGTCAGATGTTCCCGCCTCAACATCTTCAAACTTACTCACCCAATTAGCACAGTACTCACATCAACACAATCACCATAAACTACTTTCATTCTATGATGAATCTCTTTTGGGGTTACACCTTCTGCTGTCAAGAATTCAATGACTGCGTGTTGCTTAAATTGCATTGACCGACCGCCTGCGCATGGTGGCATACTTTACACTGTAACAACACAACTGTTCAAATGCTAAGGCTTCCTGCCATCTGGATCTGTAGAGAAGAGGCTACGAAAGAAGCCAGTACCTGCCACACACCAATGCTGCAAACTGTTGAAAAGTTACAAAGGTGGAGGCATTTCCTTTCGGTCAACCCTTGTACTTTATGAAAGGGGCATTTTTCTGTATATTGGGTTTTTCAAAGCCTGTTAAGAATTTGCTAGAAAGTTAATTTCTGTAATTTGTATATGTCATAATTGACAGATTATTTTAGTGAATAATCACATCTGGAATTGGAAAAATCATAGCTACAATATTATAACAGTAGAATTTTGAAAGTATTGCATTATGAGACCGGAAAATTCTGAAAGACAAAAATTTTGAATAAAATAATTTTCGAAATTTAAGTTTTGAGAAAAAGTAAAACATTTGCTTGAAGGAGGAGACTATGGCTTTTAAATACACTATGCCATACAAGAAGCATATCATTTTTAGCAGAGATGAATTTTGGTAGGCTCACAGTTTACTGCTATTGGAAATTAAAAATATTTCTTTAACTAACATGTTTCTATGTGAACTATTTACATAAAACAGGGAAAGGCAACCACTTACCTATAGCAAACTGATGTGCGGCATATGAAGAAATTAATAGTGAACGATACAGTATTCACAATAGCTTTCATCATCTTGGTCTTTATCCAACAAGAGTGGCCACATTCACACACATGAACACACAGTCACCCAACACCTCCCCCCCCCCCCCCACAAGTGCACTGATAACTCATTATCAATTGTTGAGAGTAATTGCCTGGGGCGATGGAGGTAGGAATGGCATAGGGAAGGATGGACAAGACAAGGAGGAGGTAGCAAGAAAGAGGCAGGTCATTCAACAACAATGACTCAGTGGCTACATAATAAGAAAGGGTAGAGCATACAAGTGATAGAGAGAGAGAGAGAGAGAGAGAGAGAGAGAGAGAGTGGGAAAGGAGGGATGGAGAAAATGAGAGGGAGGAGGAGATAAAGATGGAGACAGCGAGGGGAAAGAGAAAGGGAGAGGTGTGGAAAAGGAGGAGAGAGGCAGAGAGAATCCACACATTTTCTCCCACAATGGGAGAAGGCAATACACGATGTGGATGGGGAATGAGTGATGTGGAGAGAAGAGAGAAGGGGAAAGGTAAGAGAAGAGGCAGTAGGAAACATGTTAAGAGGTAGTTTAGGCCAAGGGATTTGTGAGGGGCTGAGACACGCTGGAGAGACAATTCCCATCTGCACAGTTCAGAGAAACATATGCTGGAAGGTAGTATCCAAATGGCCTGTGAAGTGAAGCCACTGTTAAAGTCATTGATGATGTGGTGTGCAGAATGTTAGGCAACTGGATGGTCAGGTTTGCTGTTTGCCACAGTTCGATGGTTACCCTTCTTGCAGATACACAGTTGGTTACTTGTCATGCCCACATAAAATGTTGTAACATTACTGCAAGCTGATATACGAGACGCATTCAACAAGTAGTGCAACACTTTTTTTCTGAAACCAGCTTGGTTTTATTCAGGATTCCAATATACCATATTATTCCCCATTCTTTCAGTTTCAGAACCCAATTTCTAAACATAATTTCTGCTCAATGCAACAGCCTTACACCATTTTACTGAGGGAGGACATCAAACAGAATACCCTATCAGAGGCCCAGAAGACTATCACCATGACTTCACTGGCTGATGGTATGCCTTTGAACTTTTCCTTCAGAGGAGAGGTGTGTGGTACCATTCATTGTCTTTTAGAGTCTGGTTCAAAGTGATGAACACGTTTGACAAAAAAATGTCACAATCAGCATTGTAATGTGCAAAGAAACTCCACACAGATTGCCCTTAATAGCTTTTTATGGTTTTCTGTTAGGCAGCGAGGAATCTTGTGGACACACACGTTTGATATATCCCAATTGGTGGATAATTGTGTCAGCACTATCAACAGAGATGTCCAGTGGTACAGCGAGACGTCGATCATCTCAAAGAAGAGCGTCCGCACATTTCAACATTGCAGGATTCACAGCTGAGTGTGGCCTCCTGGCATGTGGGACATTAGACAGGTTCATGTGATCTAGTTGTGATGATAACAGATGCCTTGCCCAATGACCTGTGCATTTATTCATAGCCAGGTTTCAGTAGACATTGTGAAATGTGTTTTATTCATCTCATAAAGTACACAATTTCAGAACATATGTTTAATGTACAGGAGGCACATCAAGGTTACAATCAGCTTATTTGAAATTTTGTCACACTCACAATAATACTTTCTGGAGAATTCACTTACTTAAAATTTGTCAAACTTACAGTATTGACATCTACTGTAACTATTATAAATTTTTATTCCATTTCAGGGATCCAGTTCAAAGTACCACTTCGTCCTTCATGAAATCTTCCACAGAGTAGTAGCATTTTTCAATTAGAAAATAGTGTTACTTGCTTTTCTTCAGATTCATTATGTCACCCCATACAACTGCCCAGTTAGCCGTGCAGTCTAATGCACTGCTTTTCGGGCGGGAAGGCATGCTCATCCCTGGCAAGAATCCCCCAGGTGGATTAGTGTCAAGATCCGGTGTGCTGGCCAGCCTGTGGATGGTTTTTAAAGCGGTTTTCCATCTGGCGCACTGAATGTAGGCTGGTTCCCCTTATTCTGCCTCCGTTACACTATGTCAGCAAGTGCTGCGCAAACACTGTCTCCACATACGCGTACATCATCATTACTCTACCGTGAAAACATTGGGGTTACACTCGTCTGGAATGAGACATTCCTGGGGGGGTCCACTGGGGGCCGAACTGCACAATAACCCTAGATACGATGTGGGGCAGCAGTGGAGTGAGTCAACTGCTGTAGCTTGTTGGGTTGTGTACCACTGCAGGCTATGTAGGGGATGAAGCCTCTCTGTCGTTTCTCGGTCCCCAGTTTGATACAACTGAAATGCCTCGGCTAGCAGGACAGAGTGGATTACATTGTGGAAAGGGGCCAAAATGATTTGCTGTCAGTTGTACTCAACATACGACTTTATTTATCAACACAAAATATTACAACAAGAATGTAAAACACTCAAAACTTTAATCGATCTTCTTTGATTAACTTTAGATTGGCTGAAGGCCACATTCAAAATCCAAGACACAATTCCTAATAAAAATTGAAATACAAGGTTCTTCTGGAGGTTTTACCCAAGAATATTTTCTAAATCTTCAATGTAATCTGCTGAAGGCCTTAGCAATGTAATCTTAATGGAACTAGGCTGGAGGTCGCATATTAAGCAATAAGAGGAGTTTCAATCAAAATGTAGAAGCCCTTATCTTAAAACATTTCCTATAAAATAAAGAACAACAATCTAATGCCTTAAGGGCAAGACAAGGGCATTAATTTAAGACATATTAATACTCAGCTTAAGGCCACACATCAACACAATAAGTTAATGGCTTAAGGCCTTAAAAGATTTGATGTAAAATTTGGCTGAAAGCCCCATATAAGGAATAACAATCTTATGTCTAAAGGGCAAGACAGGAACATTAATTCAGGATTTGTAAAAACTCAGGTGAAGGCCACACATCAATCAAATAACTAAAACTCAACCAAGGAAGTTACTATGTAACAGACACGGAATGGCGCGCAGAAGTTTCCGAGGATCGGCCTGGAATTGTAACACTAACGCCGGTTTAAGCGAAATAGGCAGCCTGACCAATAGTCTCTAAATCGGAAGGCAACCCAACCAACAGACAGTCAACGAACCAATCGACTACTTGATTTTGGTCATCAGGCCAAAAACACTACTTCCAAAATGCCAACGATGGAAAGAGACCAGTAACACTAGTCTTCAAATATCTGTTTGTTAATAAGCCAAGGCACAATACCTACTGACATACACGAACATTCCAACGGCTGTGGGACTACATACCATGGCAGAAAGCATCAACTCGGTAAGAAAACACTCACTCGCTGCTCTGGTGCAGTCGACCAACTGGCTACTGCAGTATGCAAACAGCATTACAGCATTTAAGGCATTGCCCAGTCAAACTGATACAGGGTACACAGTGTTGCACGAAACAATGTCACAAGAAAATCAAACACTCGTAATAACTAGAACAAATCACCGGCAGACACAAACACAAACCCGAACAGTGGTTAGTGATGAAACGCACATCGTCTGACCAGGCAACTGATTGACAACCAGCCAAGATCGTTGGCACTCAAACTGTGTGCGTCCATTGTCCATCGGGAACTGGAAGACACGGCGATCTGGACACACTGGCTCGGACCCCATCATCATGCAGAGGTAACTCTTGCCCATTGGCCACGTTGCCTCCTCACAAAAAGGAACCGAGTCACATCCAGCAAGATGACCCAGTGATGAGGCCCAGAAATGGCCAAAAGAACAAACACACGTCACCCAAAGAGGCAACCGACCGAATGACCGAGCAACGGTTGATGCCCCAGCCATCTCCGTGCGTCAGAGTTCATCCCGTGTCGTGAGCGGTCGGCGAGCACTGGCTGTCCGCACCTCCCTAGCGCTCCGTCCCCGACTGCTGCCACGTCACGACTGCACGTCTGCCGTGTTCCGACACCGACCGCTCCAGGTCCGATCTCACCCACAGCACACCGTGACTGGGAAGTAATAGCCATGCAGCAAAGATCATACAGCAGGGCAAATATTGATATGCGCTGCTGCTGCCACTCGTGGGCAGGCAAGACAGTAATTCAGTGACACCAGTAATTGAAATTTAAAATGACGAGGTAGCCATACGGTAAAACAACATGTTCATAATGAACATGAGCCACGCACGGCTAAACAATACAATACAATATTGTGTTGTGAATTTTCGTGGATATATATTGAGGAGTGAGCATGCAGTTTTAAGCGATGTGAGGTGGGCATAAAGTTTTATTTATGTGTTGTGTTGTATGAGTGTTCAAAATGATTTTTGTTTTAATAGATGAGCTCTGCTGTGTAGGAAAATAACCACCTCAAAGATGTATAAAGAGAGGGCAGTTAATATTTTTAAATCTTCAAATAATTGTCTACAGGATGCTCTTGGCTGTGCAGAGCACATGTTGCGAATGATTCTTTTTTGCAACTTTAAAATTCATGTAACATTTCCTGAATTTCCCCAAAAAATTATGCCATTTCAAACAACAGTTTCAAAGTAGCTACAGTATGCTATTTTCCTGGTGGCCATATCAGTGCCACAGGCTAAAATTTCCATTGCAAATGCAAGGCTGTATAATTTATTTGCTAGATATCCTATATGAGAATTCCAACTCAAAGTTCTGTCTACATTCATTCCCAGGAACCTGATTGAGCCAAGTACTTCCATTTTTTGATTGTTGTGAGTGATACAGATTTCTTCAATTTCTGACTCTTTGGTTTTAAAACTCATCATGTGGGTTTTTAAAATGTTTAGCCTTAATCCATTTAGACTGAACCATGTTTCCAAGTTACTTAACATATTCATGACACTCTGTGGTATATTGTCAGAATTTTCATTTTCAATTAGGGCAAACAAAGTTAAATGAGTATTTATATTGAGAGACAAGTCATTTACATAGAACAGGAAAAAATGGTTCCACGGACTGAGCCTTAAGGAACACCTTGTGACCCAGTTTTCCACTCTTCAGAAGCAATTTGCACCATTTGATGTGATTGCTACCCTTTGTTCCCTCTCCAAGAGATATGATTCAAACCATTTCAAAGCAATATCCCTTATTACATACCTGTTGAGTTCGAAAAGCATCAGGGTATGGTTTACCGAGTTGAATGCTTTTGTAAGATCACAGAATATTCCTGCAACCTTAGCTTTCCTATCTGGTGATAAAGTAATCTTTTCACTAAACTCATTTATTGCATCTACTGTGTTTTTGTCTTGTTGGAAGCCAAATTGGTTATGTGAAATGATACCATTCTGTATGATGAAGCTTTGTATCAGTAAAGCAGCAATTTTTTCAAATATTTTTGATATGACAGGGAGTATAGAAGTGGGGTGATAATTTCCCAAATCATATTTTGAACCTTTTTTAAACAATGGTTTTACTTCCATGTATTTCAAGAGATCAGGAAAGTAACCTTCATCAAAGGATTTGTTTATTATGGGAGAGAGAGGATGAGCTATTGTAAACTTTTTAATTACTTTGGTGGGTATCCCATCTCATCCCAGCCAGCATAGTTTTTGTCTTTTAAGGAAAGTATTACCTTACCAACAAATTTTGCTGAGGCTGTGTTGAATTTTTTTAAGAGATTCACTGGTATTGCCTTTTAACCCAAAACTATTTACTTTCTGCTCATAATCTGCTATGTCTAAATCAGATTTTGCTACATTTATGAAGTAATCATTGAAGCACTCAGATATCCGAGCTGGATTTACAACTGATTTTTCCTTAAGTTTGATTTTTGAAATGTCTTTGTGATTTCAGACACAAGGTTCAATGGTTGTGTAGGATTTTCTGTAGAGATACGAAGATAGTAAAACAGGAGGAGCCGAGTGCTGCCCGTCAGGCAGAACTAGATAAAGTGAAAAAAGATCTGAAAATGTTAAGGGGGAGAAGGGAAAAGAGAGGTGGGAAGTGACAACAGGTTATAGAAGAAATAGGAATAAGATGCTCTCAGACAATGGAAAACAGGTTTGATCTGTTGTCACAGTTGGAAACTGATGAGCCACAGGACACAACAAACTTTCAAAAAGTGTTTGAAAAGTAAGAAGTGAGTAAAAGCTGTGAAGAAGAATAAAGTTTTGTTGTTCGGTAGTTCATACAATACAGATGTTGGCCAACTGTCAGAGGATGAACTATGGTCAGGTTACCAGATCACAAGTTTTTTTTAAACCTAGTGCAACTCTGGTCAGTGATACAGGATGTAGGTTCACTTTGCAAAGCTTCAAAGGAAGACACCATGGCAATAGTGGGGCAACTGCATAGATAGGAACCCTCATTATTCAAAAGTTCAAATGAGAGTGACCTGATAGATAGTTTCAGCAAAGAGACATATGGGTGTTGGGTTGGTGTCTGTTCTGCAGTACCATGACCGGCCTCATTTAAACTCTTCTGTTAGGAGAGTTAACTGAGAGGTGGGACGGATGTATGGATCAGATATGAGAGCGTGGTTCCGATTGACTATCAGCAGGTGGGGCTATACTAGGTATGGCCTTCACTTCAACAGGAAAGGGAAGGGAAAACTGTCTGGGCTAATACAAAATAACTTAAGGGGGGGACAGTGTCACAAGTGATAAAGTACCAGTGGTTACAAGTAATAGATCAGCAGTTTTTTAAGGGTAAGGAGGGAGAAACAAAATATGTTCAGAGACAGGCTGAAAATGACATTCACATTGATAAAACAGGCAGCCAGAAAGCAAATTTTGATGTACACAATTCATGCAGACAGTCTCTCATTGAAACTAGAGATACTCAAAAATTGGGAGGAAAATTAGGTTCATCTAGTTGTAATTCAGCCAGTGCACAAAATCAGTTATTGTTATTGCATCAGAGTATTCAAGGGACAAAGGGGTAAGCTTAATGAGTTGCTTATTTGTGTTGAAGAATTAGAGTTGAGCAAACCAGTTGATATAATCTGCCTCTCTGAACATCATCTGACCACTGGTATAGATATGTTAAATGTTACAGAATTCAAGTTAGGTTCTTACTTTTGTAGACAAAAAATGGAGAAAGGGGGAGTTGCCACATTTGTCAGAAACTGTTTCGACTTCAAGAATACTGATATTAATAAGTTTTGCTCAGAACAGCATTTAGGAGCTTGTGCAACAGAAATAGTGTTTCATAATAATATAGTAAGCTGTTCCTAGATAGTAGATACAGTCTCCTTTTTGTCCCAGATTACTCCTTCTATGTGATTTGAGTTATCTTTAGGGGAAAACAATTTTCAAAAGTGGAGGTAACTTTATTAATGAGTGCTTTGTATTTTTCGTTTTGAAGTATTGTAAACATCTATCCAGTTCATGTCTTTGAGCAATTTCCTGCATTTCTCAATTTTTTACTTATTTATTACCCTCTCGTACTCAAATTTAATAATTTTTTTTTATCTTGCCAAGTTTCAAAATTTAACACAAGATGCTGCATGTCATGATCAGATAGCCCATTTCCTATTGGTATTGTGATATGACTTGTCTCCCTAGATTTGTCTACAAAGATATTATCAATAACAGTCTCTCAGCATTTACATATCCTAGTAACAAAGTTCACAGTAGTAACTAAATTGATTGATAGTGTTACTGACTGCAATAATTGTTTACTGACTGAGCTTTTCATTAAATCCACATTAAAATTACCAGCAACCACTATTTCCTTTTTTTTTCCATGAGAAGGGACAGCTGGGCTTCCAGATTTTTTATGAAGAGATTAAAATTTCCTGATCTGTTTGTACCTATAGAGAAAGCTATTTGCACTTACAGTGAGAATGTACTTAATTCATTAGATAATAAATTAGAGGCAACTGGCATTTTCTGTGACCTGTCAAAAGTCTTTGACTGTGTGCATCCTCTTAAGTAAATTAGAATATTATGGTGACACCAGCAACACTGCAAAATGGTTTGAGTCTTATCTAACAAGAAAAAAAGGGTGTTGTTGCGAAATACCTGTGCAGTAAACAGTCAGTCTTCAACTGACTGGTAATTAATTACATGTGGTGTTCCTCAAGGTTCCATCTTGGATCCACTGCTTTTTCTTGTGTACATTAATGATCTCTCACTTGTTACATTGCCAGATGCTTTTGTTTTGTTTGTAGACGAAACAAACATTGCAACAAGCAGCAAGTCAAGTACAGGTTTAGAAATAGCTAATAATCAAATTTTCTGACATTAATAAGTGGTTTAAAGCTAATTCACTGTCATTAAACTTTGAGAAGATCCACTATATGCAGCTCAGAACCTGTAAGAGATTTCTTTCCAGCATGTGTATAACATATGAAGACATGCAGATCGAGAAGACTGACAGTGTTAAATTTCTGGAATTACGACTCAATAATAAATTCGGTTGGGAAATAGGCATACCACAAAATTGCTTAAGTACCTAAACAAGGTGATGTTTCGTTATTCAGTGCATTTAAAATTTGATCAGTGAAAGCATATACAGCATTTTCGGTTCAAAAGCCTTTCTGAAAACGAAATAGACATTTTGTTAGTACTCCATTTTTACAAATATGTGATTCTACTATTGAATACATTACTTTTTCAAGAATTTCGGATAAAGCTGTCAGAAGTGAGATTGGGCAGTAGTTGTTAGCATCAAATCTAACCCCCTTTTTATGCAATGGTTTAACAATAGCGTACTTCAGTCTATCTGGAAAAATGTCCTGTTTCAGTGTGCTACTGCATATGTGGCTGAGAATCCTACTTATTTGTTGGGAACAAGCTTTTAGTACTCAGTTGGAAATGCCATCAATTCCATTCGGGCTTTTGCTTTGAGTGAATTTATTATTTTCCTAATTTCAGTAGGAGAGGTGTGTTGAATTTTAATTTCATCAAATAGCATAGGTACTGCCTCTTCCATACGCCTTGCATTTTCTAATGAACAGCTGGATCCTATTTTCTCTACAACACTTAAAGATGGTTATTAAAATGTTTTCTACTTCTGACTTCTTGTTAAACTTTTCATTGGGTAGTAAATGCCTGTGACTGGGCTGCAGCAGGAAGTGGTGCATGGGTCTATTTGCATTATTGTCATCAAAATACCGCAAATTAACTTGTGGCTCATAAGGTTTATTGAAATACTGATTATGTAAGAATCTGAAGATCTCAAGTATTTATTGTATACACATTATGTCTATAACGAAAAAAAAAACAATATTTACGTAATATAATGGTAGTAAATGGAGCTATTACACCTTACTGGCACAATGAATACATAGCTAGTATGGAGAGGTCTCACCATGCAAGAAGGCATGCTGGTTAAGCCACTCGATATATTCAAGACGAGTATGTGTTACAGCATTAGGTCAGAAGATCGGAGAAACTCAATTAAAGACATCCATGTAATGTGGAGGATCCCCTGGCCTGATGATTGCAGCAATGTGTTAATGAGAAACTGAATGTGAAGATCGATCCTGGTAATATTCTAGTAGGTTCTGCATCCGGATCATAGAGTCATCTTGAGACAACACAGAATAATCATAAAGCCCATAAAATATTTTTAAAAATTTGCTTCAGGTAAACGGTTCAAAAAGACTCTGAGCACTATGGGACTTAACATCTGAGGTCATCACTCCCCCAAAAACTTAAACTTAACTAATCCAAGGACATCACACACATCCATGCCTGAGGCAGGTTTCGAACTTGCGACCGTAGCGGTCGCGCGGCTCCAGACTGAAGCGCCTAGAATCGCTCGGCCACACTGGCTGGGAGGTAAATGGTTAAACATAACGTCACAAATGACACGATATATGAAAGACAAACTATCAAAGTTCTTCTTGAATGTGGTGCTTGGAAGTTAGTTTGGGAAACTGCCAACAACAGCACCACCAAACGTAGTTACTGAAAATAGCAGTGAACCAGGCAGAGAAAGCATTTTGTGTGTTGGAATTTGCCCATCGCCGATCAGTAGCGAATGTACAAAGAGCTTTCCGTGGCAAGTTTCACAATATGTCACCAATTTACAACAGCATAGTGAAGTGGTACAAGAAATTCGACGAGGATGGTTGGTTGTGTGATGCAAAACGTTCGGATCGGCTGGGCGCGTCAGAACAGATAGTGGGCCGTGTGAGGGATGTGATGTTGCGAAATCTCACGAGTTATACCTAACGAGCTAGTGCAAAATTGAACTTCCCTCTGCCAACGGTCAATGCCAATGGTATCCCATACCTTCACGTGCCTCCTTGTGGAAATGTGGAAATGTGGAACGACGCCGTCTTACTGAAAAATCAAATCCATGCTACCAGTTTGGAATTGGAGATATGGTTATTTTCAGTGTTTCGTACAAGTATTGGCCGAATTTAAAAAAGTTAAGATGCTATCATAATATACTCATTAAAAGCTATAATCTAATGTTAAATGTTTAACAGAATAAGACAAGTGTTACAGTTAGAAACTGTATGTTTTTGTCAAGACAGCGCAGCTGATGGCGCGCAAATACCCGAGACTATATTCTTCCAACACTTGAAGATGAGGCAGTTACACGTATTGTACGCACAAAGTTGACACTCAGCGCGGTGGCTGATGGGAGCGACTGCAGAGGCATTTCCCATTTACAGCCGCTCCCATCAGCCAGCTAACAACAACCTCCTCCCCCCTGCCCGCTCTCTCACTGTTCCACAAAATGGTGGAAGACGTTTATCGCGTACTATATTTTTACTGTTCATGCAGTAAAACTCTACTATCAGACACGAGGTTTTAATTTATTACTTCTTTACTACCAACTCTCTTCGCAATACATTTTACAGACAATAGCCGCACATTGCACTGAAAGTAACTGCAAAACTATATCAATGTACGACACACAGTTCAGGAATATGACGCCATAAAGACTCAGATGCGGAGCACAAACTACGCAGACTATACTCATCCCGTGTTTGATAATGAGAGTACTTAGCGACATCTAACAGACTTTAAATGTTATTTCAAACCTTTTCTAAACTTTTCTCTCTTACATGCTTAACGTCAAATATTTAACACTTTTGCTCATTCGTAGAGTAATCAAGAGTTTGAAGCCATTTTGTACATTTGAGACCAATTATTTAGAGAATAGAGAATTTAGTGTAACATTAAATGGGCATTTTAATTACAATTTTTGGGGAAACCTGTTTTACAGTTAACACTAAACTCCAATGTCATTTCATACAATCTAACTGACCCTCACAGAATTTATAATAAGACTTACAGAAATTGGCAGTGCTGCTATTGACAACATTTTTACAAACACATCGAGACTGCAAAACCTTTGCGTAACTACTTGCAGTTAAAATTGCAAAACTAGGAAACGAAAAAGTAACTGAGGACTAATAAATGAAAAACTAATTACGACAGCACACTGGAAAGATGTACGCAACTCAGTTGGCGCCTATTCTGTAAACTAACCTATAGTTCCTAAGAAGTGCGTTTAGAAACAAGTTTAAGAAATTTCAAATCTCGTTTTTAGTTAATTTTTTTAATTTTTTTGTAGGTATTCGTAGGGACACGTGTACCAACTGTCACTGCTGTTAAACATGGCAGTTCATTTTTCATTGCAAAACTGCTCTACACAGTGGCCTTCGTAGTATTCGTTTCTAGAACACTGCTCAAGTGTTTAGGACTCGTACCAGATAGGACTAACAGAGGATATTGAACGCATACAGAGAAAGACAGCACGAATGGTTACATGTTTGTTTAATCCGTGGGAGAATGTCACAGAGATACTGAAGGAACTAAAGTGGAACACTTGAAGATAGACGTAAACTATCACTAGAAAGTATATTTACAAAGTTTAAATGATTACTCTAGGAATATACTACAACCCCCTATGTATCGCTCACATAGGGATCGTGAAGATAAGAATAATTACTGCACGCACAGAAGCATTCGAACAATCGTTCTTCCCACGCTCCGTACGTGAATGGAACAGGAAGAAACCCTAATAACTGGTACAAAGGGTCGTACCCTCTGCCACGCACCTCAGCGTGGTTTGCAGAGTATAGATGAAGATGTAGATGTAGAAATCGCTTGGTATAAATCGCTCGTGTGTGCCGGGACAGAAACGGGCGACCTATTGTAGAACATATTCATTGCCTGTGTGTGTGGGGGGGGGGGGCCTCAAACATAGATATTTTTGTGATTCTTGAGTTTCTCCCGGCGTATTTGATAATCAAAATATCCACGGGTGTACTGCCGGTCTACAGTGTCCAACGGGCACTGTAGACCGGCAGTACACCCGTGGATATTTTGAATAGATAATCAGAAAACTTGCTACATGGTGAAAAACAGTTCGTAATACAACTATTATGATCATGGGTGTCCGCAGAAATGTATCTTGGGGGCGGGAAAGTCTCTTTAATTTGCTATTTTTTATATAAATAAGTTAGATTCGAAGCAATAACAACTAAATTTTATTGATAATACAAAAGCTTATTATATCCTAGAGAACAGATGATAATTAACTCGCATCTAGAAGTGCATTAGAAATCCGCAATGCATAAAAATTCTATATTGTATGCGGAGGGGGCGACTACCCCTCTTAGTCCGCCTTAGGGAAGTCTATGACTGAAGTCAATCACATATCAATAAGAAAAAACATTTGTTGGAAACGAATCGAATCAGATATCGTAATAACAAGTTCTACAGCTGTAGTGTTGTCAAAGACAAAAAGTACGAACCAAAAAATACACTTATCTTAAATAAATCGAAGCTAATGCCGGACAATACACTTTGTGTAACTGATGTGGAGACAGCGATACGCAGTTACGAATTTCTGCATCAGGAGCAAATGGAAACGATTACCACAAGATCAACTTCAACAATTCTTCGGAAAGAAGACGAATCGAATAAAAATTCTTCGGAAAGAAGACGAATCGAATATCATCTAGGCACATCTAAAGCTGTGGTGGAGATCGCGATGTACAGTACGAGTTTAAAAAGGTGTCATTATCAAGAAATAGAAGCTAGTATCGGGAAACACACTTTAGCTATATAGATAAAAAGAAATTACGATACTTAAATTCAGCTATAAAGCGAATTTTCAATATATTTCACACAAATAGCGAATGAGATATTCCCAGAAAGCAGGTTGGACAGTTGTAATGGGTTCAGTATTTAAATAAAAGAAACTCAAAGATATATAAATAAGACAGCTCAAGCCACCATACAAAAACATTACTATGCAAGTAATAATTACAGATTAATCAGCGGCAGAGCCTGTCAGCAAAAGCGGGGTATTTCTACATAGCATACACAATAAATTATGGCTAATATGACGCTACTGAAACAAAAAATTCTCGAACGCTACAAAACCAAACAGAAAAAAAATGGTAGTGGCAGGACTCTTAAGCTCTTCGATACATCTCAATACAGCGAAACACACGCCACCAATTTCTCTCTCAACACTTCTGTTGACGAACTACAACACTAACAGAAAAGAGATTGAACGTTGGAGCATGTTACCTTTGTGTCCACGGCGTAGACCACAACTAAATCCTCATTTATGACAAAATAAGGCTTCACGTTCTCAAATGCCACCAAATCGAATCCAGACATCGCTGCTGCTATCTGCTGGTGATCTGAAAGCAATTCTATGACAACCGCCAACTTTTGAATTGAACAGAGCAACACAACTGCAACAATGTGTGTGTTGTGCACAAGGATATTTGAGAATCTTTGCTTTTTCTTTCGTGACGAGGTACAAGAGCATTTCTCTTTATTCCGTGGAAACGCAGTATTATAAGAACCGATATGTGAAAAATGTATTACGTTAAACGAGGACTTTCATTTCGGATTTACTCCATAATTGGAGATGTTGATGTTCGTTATCGCTTTCGTGTTACAGTGCTGCAAATGCAACAGAATATATCAAAATACTACAAATTTGATCTAATTTTATGTTCAAATTAGTTGCTTGGCCCTGTTTTTGGTCAAATGTTTGAGCGGAGTTTTGTCATAATTTTCAAGCCAAACGAAGGGTGGGAACTGGAGAAATGGGGTGTCAAATAGACCAGCGAGAGGTCTTGTTTTGCAAATAATGGTTTATTTGCTTTAAAGTAAACAGAGTAATTAACAAAAATTTAATTTGAGATTTGAGAAAAATTTTTGTCCTACTTATCACACCCAAACAAAGAGTGGGAAATGGACAAACAGGGTATAAAACTGCCCAGCGTTATTGATTTGAGCGAAAATTATACAGTGGAATTTTGTCTAAATTTTCAAACCAAAAGGAGAGTCGGATATGGACAAATGGGATTTAAAACTGTTCAGGCTGAAGTCTAGTTTTGCAAAAAAACAATTAACAGAAACTTCCTGACCGCGCCAGTCCAAGACGTGGAACCCTAAACTTTTGCCTTGTATGGGCACCTGATATACCGACTTTTTATTTATTTTCATCTGTTCCTTCGAAATTTTTTTCGTCAGCGTTTCTGCACGGATGTTGCTTGACATCTTTCAAATTGCATCGATTGCCCAGACTGAACACTGAGCTACAGTGCCGGGAGGTGAATTCTGTTCTCCTCAGCCAACTTCCAAAGTTAAATTTTCCTGGTAGATTAAAACTGTGCCTGTGTTGTGGGAGTCGAATTGGGAATTTTGTCTTTCCCCGGAAAGGGCTCTACCAGCTGAGCTATCCGTGCACGATCAACTACCTGGTCTCACAGCTTCACTTCCGCCAGTACCTCATTTCCAACTTTCCAAACTTCACAGAAGTTCTCCTGCGTACCTTGCAGGATCAGCACTCCTGGAAGAAAAGACGTAAGTTCGGAAGGAATCAGGCGAGGAACTGGCGGCCAGGTTGTGGACCGTGCTTGGCTAGCTCTGCTTTCTGCGGGCAAGTGCTCTAACAACAGAGGTCTCAGGTTCGAGCCTCAGTGTGGCACACACTTTAAATATGCTAGAAAATTTCAAACTTGCCCACACTCCACTGCACAGTGAGAATTTATTCGGGAAACATTGTTCTTCCTTCCTTCCAGGAGTGCTAGCCCTGCAAATTTAGCAGGAGAACGTTATGTTTGGTAGGTAGGAGGTGAGAAAGTAGCGGAAGACACGACGGCGTTCGTGCTTGGATAGCTCACCCGGTAGAGCACTTGATCGCCAAAGGCAAAGGTCCTTGGTTCGAGTACCTGTCCAGCATACAGGCTTAATTCGTTTAATCCGTCGGGACGTTTCAAATCGGTGTAAACTCTGCTCTGGATACGATTTAATTGCCTGAAAATAATCAGGGTAATTAAGAAAAGCCACCCCGTCAAATATTCTCTAGTACTCTTCAAAATTCTGAGTTAAACATTTGAACTTTAAATTCCACCCATCATTTGCTTTCTCTTGCACTATATATTCTTAATAATAGTAGAAATTATATATATATATATATATATATATATATATATATATATATATATATATAATGATTTACGAAGATTATATTTATTTATTTATTTATTTTTCTAAAAGTAAAAAATAGATTAGAGAAACATCTGACTCGTCTTTGAATGTTGCTCGAAATCTTACACGGCAAACGAGGTCCCGATTGAGATCGGCAGAGAAATAATCTGAAGGTCGTTCGATGAACCCTCTGCCATGCACTTAAGTGTAAATTGCAGAGTAGTAAACTAGTTGTAGATGTTCATAAGAGCGTTCCAGCAGTTACGGTTTCTTTGTTTATAATTTTACATGTTTAAATACTTGATTTTACAAAGATATTTCAACCACATTTTTGCTTCAGTATTATAATTGCTGTACGTGATTTCGAGCACCATTCAAAGGCGCGTCAAATGTTTGTCATACCAATTTTATTCCTTACTTTGAGAGTTATTATTTCACGAAACATTTGACCGTATTTTTTCTATTTTTTTTAAAACCAGCCGAAGATTCCATACTGATCTCGTCACAACTAATGGTATGGTCACAGCACAGCGGTGTAATTTCGAGTCGGTTTAACGTCTTGCGGGACTCGTAGGGTCGACTTGCGCTGCCACCCTGTTCAGTAATACATTGATCAGCCAGGCCGCCGACCTCCTATCGATATAAACCTTTTCAGGTGATAGCAGCGTCATCTGGCGAGTAATAAATGCTAGTCAGACACAAGCACGGTTCATGTACACTGAAGCACCAAAGAAAATAGCATGAGCATGGCTATTGAAACACAGAGACATGTAAATAGGCAGAATAGGGCGCTGCGGTGAGCAACGGCTATATAACAAATGTCTGGTGCAGTTGTTACATCGGTTACTGCTGCTACAATGGCAGATTGTAATGACTTAAGTGAGTTTGAACGTGGTTTTATAGTCGACGCACGAGCGATGGGACACAGCATCTGAGAGGCAGCGATGAGGTGTGGATTTTCCCGTACGCCGATTTCACGAGTGTACCATGAATATCGGGAATCTGGTAAAACATCAAATCTCTGACATTGCTGCGGCCGGAACAAGATGCTGCAAGAACGAGACGAACGACGGCTGAAGAGAGTCGTTCAACCCTTCCGGAAATTGCTGCAGATTTCTATGCTGAGCCGTCAACAAGAGTCTGTGTACAAACCACTCCACAAAACATCATCGATATGGTCTT
This sequence comes from Schistocerca nitens, assembly GCF_023898315.1. Lineage (NCBI taxonomy): Eukaryota > Metazoa > Arthropoda > Insecta > Orthoptera > Acrididae > Schistocerca > Schistocerca nitens. The sequence goes on along the minus strand of NC_064623.1, from coordinate 217,307,212 downwards.
TCGGAGCCGAAGACCCACTCGTGTACCCTTGATGACATGACACAAAGCATTACGCCTCGCCTGGGCCCATCGACGCAGACATTGGACCGTTAATGACTGGAAACATGTTGCCTGGTTGGACGAGTCTCGTTTCACATTGTATCGAGCGGATGGACGTGTTAGGGTATGGAGACAACCTCTTGAATCTATGAACCCTGCATGTCAGCAGGGGACTGTTGAAGCTGGTGAAGCCTCTGTAATGGTGTGGGGCATGTGCAGTTGGAGTGTTACGCTACGTCCAGATACGACAGACAGGTGACAGGTACGTAAGCATCCCGTCTGACCACCCGCATCCATTCATGTCCATTCCGACGGAGTTGAACAATTCCAGGAGGATAATGCGACACCCACACGTCCAGAATTCCTACAGAGTGGCTCCAGAGCACTCTTCTGAATTTAAACATTTCCGCTCGCCACCAAACTCACCAGACGTAAACATTATTGGGCATCTTTAGGATGCCTTGCAGCGTGCTGTTCAGAAGAGATCTCCAACCCTTCGTTCTCTTACGGATTTATGGAGAGGCCTGCAGGATTCATGGTGTCAGTTCCATTCAGCACTACTTCAGACATTAGTCGAGTCCATGTCACGCCGTGCTCCGGCACTTTTGCGTTGGCGTGGGCGCCCTACACGATGTCAGGCAGGTGTACCAGTTTCTTTGGCTCTTCAGTGTGGTATCAGTGAGCGTGATGTCTGTTTGCAGAACGAGGAAGGCGCGCAGTCTGAGTCTGAACGAGGATAGATTGTGATGGCCCAGAGGCTCGGCACGAGCATTTCGGAAACTGTACGATGTGTCTGGTGTTCGAGGAGTGCTGTTGTGAGAGTCTTCGACACGTAGCGAAACGAAGGTGAAACCACGTGCACATCTCGTGGGGTTGGGTGGCCACCCCTCAGCACAGATGTCAGACACCGTAGGCTGGGCAGACTGGTAAAAGAAGACAGTCGGCGATCTGTGATGGAACTAACATCAGACTGTGGTGCTGGGAAGAGTACAACTGTGTCTGAACACACAGCACACTAAACACTACTAAAGGTGGGCCTTCGCAGCCGACAACCCGTGCATTTGCCAATGTTGACACCACGACATAGGCAACCATGACTGAAATGGGCACGTGACCATTGGCACTGGACGTTGACGCAGTGGCAGAGCACTGGATAGTCTGATCTCCCGATGTCTTCTTAATTATGCCGATGGGAGAGCGCAAATCCGTCGTCTTCCAGGAGAATAGCTCCTTGACACCTGTACAGCGGGACATAGACAAGGTGGCAGTGGCTCCATTATGCTCTGGGGAACATTCACGTGGGAATCCGTGAGCCCAGTGGAGCTCGTGCATGGCACCATGACGGCCAAGGAGTATCGTACGCTGGCTGCAGACCGAGTACATCCCTTCATGACGATCATGTTTCCCGACGGCAGTGGCATTTTTCAACAAGATAATGCGCCGTGTCACAAGGCCAGGAGTGTGATGGAGTGGGCCGAGGAATACAGTGCCATTAGATGTGCTGGCCCACCAACTCACAAGATCTGAACCCGATCGATGTGACTGAACGTGGCCTCTGAGCTTACCGCCCCCCTCCCTGGAATTTACGCGAATTAGGTGACTTTTGTGTGCAGATGTGGGGCCAACTCTCTCTAACGACCTACCTAGGTCTCATTGTTTCCATGCCACGACGCGTCGCCGCTGTTTCTTTGCCAAAGGTGGATGTATCAGCTGTTAGGCAGGTGGCTATAATGTTCTGGCTAGTGGCTGATCAGCGTATGTTCTCACGTTATTTTTAATGTGTTTTTTTAATTCCGCGTAATACACTCCTGGAAATGGAAAAAAGAACACATTGACACCGGTGTGTCAGACCCACCACACTTGCTCCGGACACTGCGAGAGGGCTGTACAAGCAATGATCACACGCACGGCACAGCGGACACACCAGGAACCGCAGTGTTGGCCGTCGAATGGCGCTAGCTGCGCAGCATTTGTGCACCGCCGCCGTCAGTGTCAGCCAGTTTGCCGTGGCATACGGAGCTCCATCGCAGTCTTTAACACTGGTAGCATGCCGCGACAGCGTGGACGTGAACCGTATGTGCAGTTGACGGACTTTGAGTGAGGGCGTATAGTGGGCATGCGGGAGGCCGGGTGGACGTACCGCCGAATTGCTCAACACGTGGGGCGTGAGGTCTCCACAGTACATCGATGTTGTCGCCAGTGGTCGGCGGAAGGTGCACGTGCCCGTCGACCTGGGACCGGACCGCAGCGACGCACGGATGCACGCCAAGACCGTAGGATCCTACGCAGTGCCGTAGGGGACCGCACCTCCACTTCCCAGCAAATTAGGGACACTGTTGCTCCTGGGGTATCGGCGAGGACCATTCGCAACCGTCTCCATGAAGCTGGGCTACGGTCCCGCACACCGTTAGGCCGTCTTCCCCTCACGCCCCAACATCGTGCAGCCCGCCTCCAGTGGTGTCGCGACAGGCGTGAATGGAGGGACGAATGGAGACGTGTCGTCTTCAGCGATGAGAGTCGCTTCTGCCTTGGTGCCAATGATGGTCGTATGCGTGTTTGGCGCCGTGCAGGTGAGCGCCACAATCAGGACTGCATACGACCGAGGCACATAGGGCCAACACCCGGCATCATGGTGTGGGGAGCGATCTCCTACACTGGCCGTACACCACTGGTGATCGTCGAGGGGACACTGAATAGTGCACGGTACATCCAAATCGTCATCGAACCCATCGTTCTACCATTCCTAGACCGGCAAGGGAACTTGCTGTTCCAACAGGACAATGCACGTCCGCATGTATCCCGTGCCACCCAACGTGCTCTAGAAGGTGTAAGTCAACTACCCTGGCCAGCAAGATCTCCGGATCTGTCCCCCATTGAGCATGTTTGCGACTGGATGAAGCGTCGTCTCACGCGGTCTGCACGTCCAGCACGAACGCTGGTCCAACTGAGGCGCCAGGTGGGAATGGCATGGCAAGCCGTTCCACAGGACTACATCCAGCATCTCTACGATCGTCTCCATGGGAGAATAGCAGCCTGCATTGCTGCGAAAGGTGGATATACACTGTACTAGTGCCGACATTGTGCATGCTCTGTTGCCTGTGTCTATGTGCCTGTGGTTCTGTCAGTGTGATCATGTGATGTATCTGACCCCAGGAATGTGTCAATAAAGTTTCCCCTTCCTGGGACAATGAATTCACGGTGTTCTTATTTCAATTTCCAGGAGTGTATGTGAAGATGACATCAAACAGAATTTTATTTCATTTATTTAAGCACTAACATGCGCTATGCACTATGATTTTTGAATCATCATCTGTCGAGAGCTAGGGCAGAGGGTAGGGTGGAGGGGAGAGGATGTGTGGAGGGATTGTCAACTTCTGTCAATTTCGCTTTGAATGGCGATATAATTTCACGACAAATTGTTTTTTGCACACTTCCTGATAGTTTGCACCCATCAACAAGTGTGTGTGTTTATGTCAATTCTGGCAGTATTTTGCTTTCCTTTTCTAATTTACATTTTTTTCTGTAACGACTGGAGTGTAGAAAGGCTATAGCAAACCTCGTTTAGTGAATAAAGTTTGTCCAGTTTTGGAAACGATTAACCGAATTCTAGAATTAGATTTATTTATTTATCTATTTATTGGTGCAGCCCAACTTTGATGACAGCTGTAAATAAGGGGAGACCTGATTTCAATTCAGCCTACCTGTGTGGAGAACCGTCAGAGGTGGTGCTGGGCCAGCAGTTGGCCGTTACCACTTGGCAGGTCTGCAAAGTTGCAGACGTCAAACTACTGGCTGTCTTTCAGCAGACCACTTAACTCGCTGGCACATAATCTCTGATCTGATGAACAACCACAACTCAGGATTACATTGATGACTGAGAAATCCACTTCAGCTGTAAATGATATCATATTAGCACGACTACTTTCGGAGTCTATTGCTCTGTTCGCGTCCGGCCATTCTGATTTAGGTTTTCCGTGATTTCCCTAAATCACTCCAGGCAAATGCCGGGATGGTTCCTCTGAAAGGGCACGGCCGACTTCCTTCCCCATCCTTCCCTAATCCGATGAGACCCATGACCTCACTGTCTGGTCTCCTTCCCCAAACAACCCAACCCCAATCTATTGCTCTGTTATCGGGTGTTACCCACTCCAACAAGACGGAGATGGCTTGATAAAATAGTGTTAACATTACAAGACAATCCAATTAAAGCTCTGAGAACGGGTCGAGAATCGTGCTTGGTTTGCTCAGCAGGTAGAACACTTGCCCACGAAGGGCGAGGGACCCGGGTTCGAGCCTCGGACCCCCACAGAGTTTCATATCTCTAAACACACTCTGTAAGCCACTGTACGGTGCGTGGTGGAGGATACCCTGTATCATTTCTATTCATTTCATTTCCTGTTCCGCTGGCAAATGGAGAGAGGGAAAAACGACTGTCCGTGTCTCCGTATGACCCCTAATTTCTTGTATCTTATCTTCGTGTTGACTCTTGAATAAGCTTGTGGGTCTCGAGAAAATTTATCATTTTCGAATTGAGTATACGTTCAAGATTTGTGCAGCAAACCGATATTAGGGATTTTGGTGTATAATAGACATAAGTATGCGAACGAGCAGACTGGAATACATCCCACTTAACGTATCTTTCCTGTAAAGCCTCTAACCTGTGAGTGAAAATTCATTTTGGAAACATCCCCAAGGATGTGGCTAAGCAATGTCTCCGTGATATCCTTTCTTCCAGGAGTGGTAGCACTGCAAGTTTTGTAGGAGATATGACGTCATGTACTGACGGAAGTGAAGCTTTCAGGACAGTAGCATATCAGCGCACACTCCGCTGCAGAGTCAAAATTTCTTTCTAGTGTGAGAGTACGTGTCTGCAGTCCTCATACACAATGAAACCCCCAGACCACAGGACCGTAGAACAGAGTTAGAGCAGTCAAAACAAATGGCGTAGCACACTGATAAAGTGAGGCATCGTCTGGCGACCCGTTCTCTGCATTTGAAGGGGAACAACAGTCCATGTTGAGTGTACATAACGGTGTGGCAACAAAGCACCATCGAATGACACGACGGCTAGGCGGTGCACAGTCTTCCAGTATGGCGAAACACGTCTGAATATGTAATAATATCGGTTTGCTGTTTTCTAACAGACAGGGAGCAGTATATCGTCCTGAACGGGGTGACTTCAATAGAAACAAGCGTAACATCAGGTGTGCCCCAGGGCAGCGTAAGAGGTCCGCTGCTTTTTACGATTTACATAAACGATCTGGTTGATGCTATTGACAGCGGCATTAGACTGTTTGCCGATGATGCTTTAGTGTACAGAAAACTAGTATCATGCGAAAGTTGTGAACAAATCAATGAGAATTTGCAGAAAATAAATGCGTGGTGTAATGACTGGCAGTTGTCTCTCAATATTAGTAAGTGTAACCTACTGCGTATAAGGCGAAAATCCCCATTAATGTACGAGTACAAAATAAATCACCAGTCTTTGGAAGCGGTAACATCCGTCAAGTAACTGGGTGTGACTATTCGAAATGGTCTCAAATAGAATGATCAGATTACACAAGTAACGGGCAAAGCGAACTCTAGATTGCGGTTTATTGGTAGAATCCTGGAGCGATGCAGTCCTTTAACAAAGGAAATTGCTTACAATACGTTAGTTCGTCCAGTCTTAGACTATTGTTCGTCTGTATGGGACCCTTACCAGTTGGGTCTCATTCAAGAGATTGAGAAGATCCAAAGAAAAGCGGCAAGATTCGTGACTAGTACATTTAGCCATCGCGAGAGCGTTACAAATCGCATAGAAAGTTTGAAGTGGGACACACTTGCAGATAGACGGCCGCTAAACGGAAGGGGCTGCTCACTAAATTCCGAAATCCGATCTTCACCGAGGATGTAGAGCATATATTATTACCACCAACTTTCAAATCGCTTGGTGGCTAGCGGGATATATATGTAGTTGTAGAATTCTTGAGCATATTTCGAGTTCAGTTATAACAAATTTCACTGAGACAGTAAAGTTCCTGCCCACAAATCATCAAGGATTTAAAAAGCATCGCTTGTGCGAAACTCAGCTTTCCCTTTTCTCACAAGATGTCCTGCGAACCATGGATGAAGAACAACAGGCAGATTGCATGTTCCCGGATTTGTGGAAAGCGTTTTGCACAGTGCACCACTACAGACTGTTAACGGATGTGTGTGTGTGTGTGTGTGTGTGTGTGTGTGTGAATTCCTAAAGGACCAAACTGCTGAGGTCATCGGTTCCTATACTTACGCGCTATTTAAACTAACTTATAGAACAACACTCACCCGTGCCCGAGTGAGGACTCTAACCTCTTACGGGAGGGGCCGCGCAATCCGTGACATGGCACCTCAAACCACGCGGCTACTCAGCGCGGCTACGAGCATATGGAATAGGTTCCCAGGTATGTGAGTGGGTCGAAGACTTCAATGGAAACCAGTAGTTTGACCTGTTTGGGAAGTGTTCATCAGACATAAGATGTAAATGTTCGTTTCACCCACCCCCTACCCCCGAGTGGAAAAGTAGAAAAAGATCGTGAAAGTGGAAAGGTGAACCCTCTGCCAACAACTTAAGTGTAGCTGCAGATGTAGAAGTGTATCGTCAGCAGTGCCTCAGAGAAGCACGACCGGACCGCTCTCATTGTCTATGTAGACGAATGGTCTGACGGACAGGGCGACCAGCAGTCTGCGACGACTTGCCGATGATGCTGATCGGAAGGTGTCGACCTTCAGTGACTGTACGATGATCTAAGGTGACTTATTATTTCTATTTGGTCTAATGAGTGGTAGTTTGAAGTTGATGATGCTGATGTGTGGTCCGTGAAGCGCTCAACTGCGCGGTCACCACCGCCCATACAAATTCCCAATCCGTACACAGTCCAACCCAGCCACCTTGACGAGTGACGATGGAATAATGAGGACAACACAAACAGTCCTTGGGAAGAGTTCGCTGTTGAAGTAGGAAAAATAAATTAATAGAGAGGAATAGAGAAAGCATTTCTGCAGTATTAGCATATAGTGTTAGTGGTCCGCTGCATGAGAAAGTCATGTCGATTAAATGTCTAGGTATAATGTTGAACAGCACATTTTCAACTTGAAGTAGTGAAAGAGAAATCAGTGCATGTCATCAAGGGGCGCGAAGATGAAGATTTCCACCACTATTTCCATCAGTGGAAAATTCGCTTGGGACGTTGTAAAGATAGAGGAGGGGGGGGGGGGGGAGTGTGTTGAGGGTGACAATAACTAAATATGTATGTTTCTGAAATAAAATATCCCGTTATTTTATAGTCACACCTCTCATGTATCCTGACATTTATTTTTGTGACTCTTGTAGCGCGACGTCACCACGAAAGAAAGCAGAGAAAGGGAGAGTGGAGTGGAGACGTCACCGTGACGCCAGATGAGAGGCGGAGAAAACAGCGGAAGTCCCTTCTCACGCTTCCGAGGACACGTGATCAGCCACGTGGAACCGAAGCACTTTTCTCGCGCACGACACAGTCCAACATAACAGTCGCGCGGTAGCAGAGCTCCAAGCGGCCAGCAAAGGACACTTCTGAATACGATATCGTATGAGTGATATATTGATTTGTAACAGAGGCTTTAAAATAGGTTGAGTATGAAGTGCCATAAAAGTCGACAATAACTAAAAATTGCACATTTGTGATTATTCAGTTTCCCAAGGCCTCTGGAGGTTATGAATCGGTGCATCGCAGGACAGTTTATTTACGATTCTCTTGTGATGTACAGACGTTTACTGAATAATGTCGTTCTCTTTTAATAACAAAAAAATTGCTGGAAACCATCAGAAGAACTGACCTTTTACAGAAACACGTCGTATATCTATACAACAAAGCAGAGTTTTGTTCGCTTCACTTTTAGCCAACCCAGAGATTGTTGATCGTAGGAAATCTATATGGAATGTAATACCTACATTATTAAACGTATCAAATAAATCATCACAACTGTATCTTAAAGGTTAGCCACACAGACGTGTTAATAAATCATCAAAAGCAATAAAACAGTTTCCCAACACAGGAAAGACCAATTCCATGATTGTTGCTAAATATGAGCCACCAACGGCAAGAATCTTCAGCACATTTGCTTTTGAAGCAAAAGTAATTATATTTACAAATAAATTCGTATACTGGAAAGCAGTGTGAAATGTAAGAAAGGGCGAATCATTGGATTCCATAAAATTTTTTTAAGGATAGTGCCTATGATAATAATAATAGATAACAACAGAAAATTATGTTTCTTACAAGTTCAATGTGTTCATATTCTCTTGCTTTTCCTCTCGTTTTCACTGGAATAAGTTGCAAAATACAGACTACTTCTTCATGAATGAGTTGTACCTTGTGTCAATGAATCACTGTGATTAGGTTGTTTTTACATGTATTTCACGATAATTCATGTCTCTTGGTAACTTAGTAACGCATGCACCACAAATATACAGGGTGGTCCACTGATCGTGACCAGGCCAAATATCTCACGAAATAAGCGTCAAACGAAAAAACTCTCTCTCTATCTCTCTCTCTATCACTCTATTCGTTTAGTCGGTTCCGACTCTTCGTGACCCCATGAACCAAATCACGCCACTTTTTCCTGTCTTGCACTTTCTCCCGTAGACCTTCCAGGTTGGAACACATTGCTTCTGTGATGCCATCGATCCATCTCATCCTCTGACGTCCTCTTCTTCTAGTTCCTTCAATCTTCCCCAGCGTTAATGTTTTTTTCCAGCGAGGCATACCTTCGCATTGTGTGTCCGAAGTAGGTCAGCTTTTGTTTTAACATTAGACCTTCCAGGGAGAAATCTGGTTTAATTTGCTCCAATATTGATCTGTTGGTTCTCTTCGCAGTCCATGGAACTCTAAGAAGTTTCCTCAAACACCACAATTCGAAGGAGTCAGTTCTTCGCCGTTCAGCCTTTCTAATGGTCCAGGTCTCACATCCATACATCACAACTGGAAAGACCATAGCCCTCACAATACGGATCTTTGTTGCTAGTGTTATATCTCTGGACCTTATAACCTTGTCAAGGTTTGACATCGCCTGTCTACCGAGCAACAGGCGTCTCCGGATTTCATGGCTGCAGTCGCCGTCAGCAGAGATCTGGGAACCGAGATAAGTGAATGTGGTCACTACCTCCATGGTTTCTCCTGCTACATCCCACGAATTGGTAGGTGTAGTTGCCATAATTTTCGTTTTCTTCACATTCAGCATAAGACCGGCCTTTTCACTTTCGTCTTTCACCTTCAGTAAGAGTGTTCTCAATTCTTCTTCACTTTCTGCCAACAGGATCGTATCATCCGCGTACCTGAGGTTGTTTACATTTATTCCAGCTATTTTAATTCCTGTTTCTCCTTCATCTAGCCTCGCATTCCTCATGACATGTTCTGCATACAGACTGAATAAGTACGGTGACAGTATGCAGCCTTGCCGGACCCCTTTCTGAATCTTTATCCATTTCGTTGTTCCATACATAGTTCTCACCGTGGCTTCTTGGTCAAGGTATAAACCCCGTATCAGATGAATGAGGTGATCTGGTACACCCATGTTTTTCAGTACGTTCCATAATTTGTTGTGATCGACGCAGTCAAAGGCTTTGGCGTAGTCAATAAAGCAGAGGTACACATCTTTCTGGAATTCTCTCGCTTTTTCCATAATCCACCGAATGTTAGCAATAACGAAACAACTACAAAGAACGAAACTTGTCCAGCTTGAAGGGGGACACCAGATGTCGCTATGTTTGGCCCGCTAGATGGCGCTGCCATAGGTCAAACGGATATCAACTGCGTTTTCTTTTTTTTTTTTTTTTAAATATGAACCCCCATTTTTATTACTTATTCGTGTAGCACGTAGAGAAACATGAATGTTTTAGTTGGACCACTCTTTTCGCTCTGTCATAGATGGCGCTGTAATAGTCACAAACATATGGCTCACAATTTTAGACGAACAGTTGGTAACAGGTAGGTTTTTTAAATTAAAATGCAGAACGTAGGTACGTTTGCACATTTTGTTTCGGTTGTTCCAACGTGATACATGTACCTTTGTGAACTTATCATTTCTGAGAACTCATGCTGTTACAGCGTGATTACCTGTAAATACCACATTAATGCAATAAATGCTCAAAATGATGTCCGTCAACCTCAATGCATTTGGCAATACGTGTAACGACATTCCGCTCAACAGCGAGTAGTTCGCCTTCCGTAATGTTCGCACATGCACTGACAATGCGCTGACGCATGTTGTCAGGCGTTGTTGGTGGATCACGATAGCAAATATCCTTCAACTTTGCCCACAGAAAGAAACCCGGGGACGTCAGATCCGATGAACGTGCGGGCCACGGTATGGTGCTTCGACGATCAATCCACCTGTCATGAAATATGTTATTCAATACCGCTTCAACCGCACGCGAGCTATGTGCCGGACTTCCATCATGTTGGAAGTACATCACCATTTTGTCATGCAGTGAAACACCTTGTAGTAACATCGGTAGAACATTACGTAGGAAATCAGCATACATTGCCCCATTTAGATTGCCATCGATAAAATGGGGGCTAATTACCCTTCCTCCCATAATGCCGCACCATACATTAGCCAGCCAAGGTCGCTGATGTTCCACTTGTCGCAGCCATCGTGGATTTTCCGTTGCCAAATAGTGCATATTATGCCGGTTTACGTTACCGCTGTTGGTGAATGACGCTTCGTCGCTAAAAAGAATGCGTGCAAAAAATCTGTCATCGTCCCGTAATTTCTGTTGTGCACAGTGGCCGAACTGTACACGACGTTCAAAGTCGTCGCCGTGCGATTCCTGGTGCGTAGAAATACGGTACGGGTGCAATCTATGTTGATGTAGCATTGTCAACACCGACGCTTTTGAGATTCCCGATTCTCGTGCAATTTGTCTCCTACTGATGTGCGGATTAGGCGCGACAGCAACTAAAACACCTACTTGGGCATCATCATTTGTTGCAGGTCGTGGTTGACGTTTCACATGTGGCTGAACACTTCCTGTTTCCTTAAATAACGTAACTATACGGCGAACGGTCCGGACACTTGCATGATGTCGTCCAGGATACCGAGCAGCATACATAGCACACACCCGTTGGGCATTTTGATCACAGTAGCCATACATCAACACGATATCGACCGTCCATTTTAACACGGGTAATGTATCTCTAAGCAAATACCGTCCGCACTGGTGGAATGGTACGTGATACCACGTACTTATAGGTTTGTGACTATTACAGCGGCATCTATCACAAAGCGAAAAAAGTGGTCCAACTAAAACATTCATATTTCTTTACGGACTACACGAATCTGTAAAAAAAATGGGGGTTCCTATTTTTAAAAATTCGCAGTTGATATCCGTTTGACCTATGGCAGCGCCATCTAGCGAGCGAACCATAGCGCCATCTGGTTTCCCCCTTCAAGCTAGACGAGTTTCGTTCTTTGTAGTTTTTTCGTTTGATGCTTATTTCGTGAGATATTTGGCCCGGTCACTATCAATGGACCACCCTGTATAACCACTATCCCATTAATCAAGCAGAAAATAATTAAAAACAAACATTATCCCTACGATGAATGTGAGTTGTCTGCTAGTGTTGCATCAGCTTTCTCTGCAGAATGTCTTGACTGTATTCATTATGCTGTGCATACGGCCCCTCCACTGCGGTGCGGCTATAACATGAAGTAGCCTGCCCCTGTGCGTCGTCGTCAGTTTACTATCAGTTCCACCGACAAAGACCCATGTCAATTCCTCCTCCCCACCCCCACAGCCCCTGTCAACCAACTGACATAAACCAGTCCCACCCAGACGCGAGTGCTAAAACTGGGTTTACACATCCAACGCAGGAACTCATTCTTCTACATCTACATACATACTCCGTGATCCACCATACGGTGCGTGATGGTGGGTACCTCGAACCACAACTAGCATCTTCTCTCCCTGTTCCACTCCCAAACAGATCGAGTGAAAAATGACTGCCTATATGCCTCTGTACGAGCTCTAATCTCTCTTATTTTATCTTTGTGGTCTTTCCGCGGCAGTAAAATTGTACTGCAGTCAGCCTCAAATGCTGGTTCTCTAAATTTACTCAGTAGCGATTCACGAAAAGAACGCCTCCTTTCCTCCAACCCGAGCTCCTTAACCATTTCAGTAACACTCGCGTGATGATCAAACCTACCAGTAACAAATCTAGCAGCCCGCCTCTGAATTGCTTCTATGTCCTCCCTCAATCCGACCTGATAGGGATCCCAAAAGCTCGAGCAGTACTGAAGAATAGATCGTATTAGTGTTTTATAAGCGGTCTCCTTTACAGATGAACCACATCTTCCCAAAATTCTACCAATGAACCGAAGACGACTATACGCCTTCCCCACAACTGCCATTACATGCTTGTCCAACTTCATATCGCTCTGCAATGTTACGCCCAAATATTTAACCGACGTGACTGTGTCAAGCGCTACACTACTATTGGAGTATTCAAACACTACGGGATTCTTTTTCCTATTCATCTGCATTAATTTACATTTATCTATATTTAGAGTTAGCTGCCATTCTTTACACCAATCACAAATCCTGTCCAAATTATCTGGTATCCTGCCACAGTCACTCAACGACGACACCTTCCCGTACACCACACCATCATCAGCAAACAGCTGCACATTGCTATCCACTCTATCCAAAAGATCATTTATGTAGATTGAAAACAACAGCGGACCTACCACACTTCCCTGGGGCACTCCAGATGATACCCTCACCTCCGATGAACACTCACCATCGAGGACAACGTACTGGGTTCTATTACTTAAGAAGTCTTCGAGCCACTCACATAGCTGGGAACCAATTCCATATGCTCGTACCTTAGTTAGGAGTATGCAGTGGGGCACCGAGTCAAACGCTTTCAGGAAGTCAAGGAATATGGCATCCGTCTGATACCCTTCATCCACGGTTCGCAAGATATCATGTGAAAAAATGGCGAGTTGCGTTTCGCAGGAGCCATGCTTTCTAAAGCCGTGCTGATTCATGGACAGCAACTTCTCTGTCTCAAGGAAATTCATTATATTCGAACTGGGAATATGTTCGAGAATCCTGCAATAAACTGATGTTAAGGATATTGGTCTGTAATTTTGAGGATCCGTCCTTCTACCGTTGTTATATACAGGTTATATACAGGCGTCACCTGCGCTTTTCTCCAGTCGCTCGGGACTTTACGTTGGGCAAGAGATTCGTGATAAATGCAAGCTAAGTAAGGAGCCAATTCAGTAGAGTACTCTCTGTAAAACCGAATTGGAATCCCATCTGGACCTGTCGATTTATTTATTCTTAATGCACACCACGTGGTGGATGGTTATATCCTGTCTGAATATCTCTAATCCATTTATATGAGAAACAGTGATTTTGATGAGGTAACTGAGTTATGGTTGAAGTTGTTAAACTACTGTAGGCTACTGTAGACTGTCATAAGTAAGCGTAGATAACAGTAGTTTTCCTGGTAGCTTCGTTCAGTTAAGATCATAGACACGTTACCTGTACCTTAGATGCGTTGCATACCTATCGGGAGTTACCTCATTCGATCGCTTTGTTTGAATATGCGATCAGTATCTTGTGTATTGTGTGTTAAACTGGGGACCCAGACGCAGTGGAGAGTCTTTGCCCTGCCGTAGCCCTCAGTGGTTCACAACCCCACAACAGACCACAGCAGTCCACCCACCCCACCTCGGCTCCACACCGAATCCAGGGTTATTGTGCGGTTCGGCCCCCAGTGGACCAGTGGACATCCCCCCACCTCCCCCCCCCCCCCAACCTCCAGCTCTCTCCCTTGAACGTCTCAGACCAGACGAGAGTAACCCCAAATGTGTGCGTGGTAGAGTAATTATGGTGTACGCGTACGTGGAGACAGTGTTTGTGCAGCAATCACCGACAGTGTAACTTAGGCGGAATGAGGACAACCAGCCCACATTCGCCGAGGTAGATGGGAAACCACCTCAATAACCATCCACAGGCTGTGCGGCACACCGGACCTCGACATTAATCCGCCGGGCGGATTCGTGCCGGGGGCCGCCGCGCCTTCCCACCCGGCACGCAGCGCGTTGGACCGCGCGGCTAGCCGGGTGCGGGGTCAGTGTCTTATTAGATTTGTCCAAAAACTGAAAGTGGCGAACCGTTTGCAAAATGAGTGTGGCTATAAAAAGAACCTCATAACCTAAGCAGTAATTTTGTTTTGAATAGATATCCTCCTGTCTGTTACTAAAAAAAGATAGTGCTTCATGAATAAGAGTGAAATGCGTCTGTTATAATTCTCTGTAAGTAAACTGCAGTAAGCTGAAGACAGAAAACAGCTGCCGATGGCCATGCAAACGAAGGTAGCGAGTAAATATGATTCTCTTGACTGTACCTTTTAATTGTACTTGACTAATTATGCCAAATTTCCTGCTCTGCTACCCATGGTAAGGGGAGGGGAAAGGAAATTTGGAAATTTGTGGTAAGTTCCCATAGCTCCAACCCGCTGAGGTCATCGGTCCGTAAGCTTACATACTACTTAATGTAACTAAAACTAACTTACGCTAAGGACAACACACACACTCATGCCCAAAGGAGGACTCGAACCTTCGACGGGGGGGGGGGGGGGGGGGGGCGGGAGCCGCGCGAACCGTGTTTAGGTGCCTGCGACCGCATGGCGGCGAGGGAGAAAGGATAGTGGAGGGGGGGGGGGGCATGCGCCTAGAACTGACTAGAGCTGGTTACGCAAACCAATTTCTTTTAAGTCTTTAACACGTTTATTTCCCAGAGTTGTCTTTCTCCTTTTCTTCAAAAAGGAAATTTGGCACAGGGTTAACCCTTGCATTAAATCAAACCTCACTATCAATAATTATACGAGGGTTGGAACTTAAATAGTGGCAACTATTTATTCACAACCGACACAAGAGTGTTACACGTTTGCACCTGCGGAAGGCGTAGTATACTGTTAGCAGATGGTGCGAATGGAGCGGTCTACTGCCTGTCGAATCTCTAGAACAGTTCTGAAGCGAATGCCACGAAGTGATTCCTTCATCTTCGGAATCAAATCAAAGTCACAAGGACTTCAGTCCGGGGAGTATGGTGAATGGTACAGTACTTCCCAGCCCCATCGACAGAACAGAGCAGTCACTGCTTGCGCTGTATGCGCCCGCGCAAAATAGTGGGTGGGTTGCGCCGAAAGTGTCGCCTCTTGTTTCGCTAAGCTAGTCGCAGGTCATGCTTCGAAAACGAACAGTAATAGTGTGCACTGAACGTCTGCGGTGGAGGAACGTAATGCGTTAGGGTAACACCATCACAGTCTTATACGTTAGACCGCTCGCTCACAAATGACTGTTTCCCTCGATTGTGCGCACGCCGGTGACGTGGGACGGGCGAGTCCGTTTGCTCGGAGGTAAGGTAGATATGTCAACAAAGGCAAGGTAGGTATGTCAACAACGTGTGCTATCAGCGACAACAGTAGATTCCATTGCATAGTGTCTCCACAGCACTGTTGCCACTAAGTTCCAACCTACGTATTACCAAACAAACCTACCGATTGCAATTATCACTCCACTTATCTTACTTTGCAAATCAAACGTTTGAATAAATGTTCCCAAAAAATCAGATGATCGAATTCAGAAGAAACTGGCACCGTTAATGGCAATGGGATCTACTGCACTTTAAACACTCAACATTTAATCTTACATAAAAAATAACTGATGACATAAAATTTAAAAACTTTTAAGAAAATTTCTTGCGATTGAACGCTAGGCATTTAAAAGGAAAATACATCTGTTATACGTAGTGAAAGTTTAACAATAAAGAAAACATCAACCGTGGTGGGGAATGAACTGGCTTCTGTAGGTGTGACTGGAATATGAGTGTGACGCACCGTAATGACCACCCGCTGCTTACACACTCGTCCAACCGTTAATGGGGCGCAGCTTAGTGCAGGAAACAAACATCTCAAAAAGTCTGCTTCCTATAGAGATTCCAATGTTACCAAACCGCCAATCACAGCCCTTTACAGATGTAGCACGATTGCTGGTACACAGCAAACAATTATAATTTTACCAGTGTTTTGTATAAATTGACGTAAGAAAGAATTATGTGAAGCAGAACACAAGTCCAGAAACTGACATCTCAGAGTACTACCACAAAACACTCAAAATGGAGGGAACAACAAGTTTCTTGCCTGGCCCTCAAGTACTCGTATATGCAATACTTCCCTGGGGTAGAAGACTTGCATCAGAAAATGAATAATTAGAGCACGGCCAGCGACATTAAAATAGCACACGTGTCTGAACATAACTACACAGCTTTTTCTGGAGTACATTCTCACGAAATTTAATTAACGATGACACAAGTTCAAAGTGTAATAGGTCAAAACCGCCTCTTGGCAGGTGTTGCATCGGCAGTAGCATAGTGTACACCCCCCTCAGGAGCGAATTGGGCTGGAAACTTCCGTCCAGTTCCACGGCCAATAGTCCGTCCCATAGGAAGGAGTGAAAATTGGTTCAAATGGCTCTGACCACTACGGGACTTAAGTTCTGAGGTCATCAGTCCCCTAGAACTTACAAGGGAACCTCCCCATCGCACCCCCCTCAGATTTAATTATAAGTTGGCACAGTGGATAGGCCTTGAAAAACTGAACACAGATCAATCGAGAAAACAGGAAGAAGTTGTGTGGAACTATGAAGAAAATAAGCAAAATGTACAAACGGAGTAGTCCAAGCGCAGGATAAGCAATATCAAGGAGAGTGTATGTTCAGGGGCGCTGTGGCCCCGTGGTTAGCGTGAGCAGCTGCGAAATGAGAGGTCCTTGGTTCAGTTCTTCCCTCGAGTGAAAATTTTTTTATTTTTTTTTATTTTCGCAAAGTTATGATCTGTCCGTTCGTTCATTGACGTCTCTGTTCACTGTAATAAGTTTAGTGTCTGTGTGTTGCGACCGCACCGCAAAAACGTGCGATTAGTAGACGAAAGGACGTGCCTCTTCCATGGGAAGCGAAAACATTTGATCGCAAGGTCATAGGTCAACCGATTCCTCCACAGGAAAACACGTCTGATATATTCTATACGACACTGGTGACGGCATGTGCGTCACATGACAGGAATATGTTGTCGACCCACCTAACTTGTACACTTGGCGAATGGGTAAAAAGATTGCCCGATTAAGGTTTTCTTGTGGATGTGGTAATCATAAATTAAATGAAACTTTTCACTCGAGGGAAGACTTGAAGTGCCGGCCGAAGTGGCCGTGCGGTTAAAGGCGCTGCAGTCTGGAACCGCAAGACCGCTACGGTCGCAGGTTCGAATCCTGCCTCGGGCATGGATGTTTGTGATGTCCTTAGGTTAGTTAGGTTTAACTAGTTCTAAGTTCTAGGGGACTAATGACCTCAGCAGTTGAGTCCCATAGTGCTCAGAGCCATTTGAAGCATTTGAAGACTTGAAGTAATGACCTCTCATGCCGCAGCTGCTCACGCTAACCATGGGACCACGGCGCTCCAGAGCTTACACTATCCTTGATGTTGCCTATCTTGCGCATGGACTACTCAGTTTGTATATTTTGATTCTTTTTTTCATAGTTCTACACAACTTCTTCATGTTTTATCGATTGATCTGTGTTCAGTTTTTCAAGGCCTATCCACTGTGCCAACTTATATCTGAGGGGGGTGCGATGGGGAGGTTCCCTTGTTAGAACTACTTAAACCTAACTAACCTAACGACATCACAAACATCCATGCCCGAGGCAGGATTCAAACCTGCGACAGTAGCGGTCGCGCGGTTCCAGACTGTAGCCCCTAGAACCGCTCGGCCAGTGAAGGTGGAAGCTAGCCGGTGCCTTCCAGCCGCCTGCTGATGTATTCACAGCAGCCCTGCTGTGCTAACAGCCAAGAAGGAAGTCTGTCTGCACACAGGTGCGACCGGAGCTAAATACTCACTTGCTACCACGCCCCAAGTCCCGGTTTGACGATCAGGTAAACCGTACATGCAGCGATGTTAGCATTTACGATGGGTCCTGAAAGGGTCCTGTCTTCGTTGAGTTGTAGTTGAAATAATAAAAAATGGGGGCTCACTGGGAAGTTTGAAATCTTAATATGTAACTGTGAAAATGGCAGGTGTTCACTATTCGCACAGTTCCTCTGTTGCAGGTTATAGCCGAGATGGCAGAGTCACAAGCAAGTTTCCTATCACCGGGGTCAGGGGTCGTCATGAAGCTTTTTTGTTTCTCCAGAGAAAGCAAAGCACACTCACACTGAGATGTCACAAGCACTGGGAGAGAAATGTGCTTCCTACAGCAGTGTCAAAACTTGGATATCTCGTTTCTAGATTGACCATTTCACTGTTGAAGGCGAGACTCGCAGTGGTCGCCCTCAAACCGTAGCAGACACTGCAACGTCCGTTGCAGTCCGCGAATATCCACTAGAAAGATAGCCGAGAAACCGGACATACATACGCAAGCCTTCAGTGAAATGAGTGCCGAAATGTGTAGTAGTAGTAGTGGTAGTAGTGGTAGCTTTATTGATCCATAGATCTCTTTTTACAAGGATATAGAACACGTCAAAGTACGAGGGCTGGAACTTAAATAGTGGCAACTATTTATCCACAACCGATACAAAAGAGTTACGTGTTTTCACCTGTTACTATACTTCAGAGTAGACACCAGCGTTGTGTAGAAGCGATGTGGAAGGCGTAGCATACCGTTAGCAGAGCCTGTTCTGTTGATGGTGCGAATGGAGCGGTCTACCGCCTGTCGAATTTCTGGAACAGTTCTGAAGGTCCTACACACACTGGTGACTACTTTGAAGGACAGTAACAGGTGAAAACATTTAACTCTTTTGTATCGGTTGTGAATAAATAGTTGCCACTATTTACGTTCCAACCCTCGTATTTACAATTTTAGACCAATTTAAAATAAGCTAATTCGTATACACATACGTTTACAGACTTCTAGTTAGAGACAATCATTAGATTTACTCCTGGTATACAGTATTTCTTTTACAAATAACTTATTAAATATTGTAATGCCACACTGTTCACTCATATCTCATTATCAGTCACTACACGCACTATACATACATTGCTTGATAACACTTCACTGACTACACAAACAAACACATACACATACTGGTGATCTCAGGGTCATTTTCTGTACCGCAACTTCCCATTTGTTATCCTCAAAACTAAGTCAGCATCCCTCTATAATGAGTGATGTTGAGCTCAGAAAGAGGAAGAAGTGTTAGTATTCTGCTATGCATATCTTGGGGTTAAGTTTTTCTAGAAATGGAAAAGAGAAAGGAAAAAAATAGTGTGAAGATGTTATGTGGAATGTTGGATGTTTTATAATCATTATTATTATTTATTTGTGTCAATTTTTTTTATCAAACCTCTACTCTGTCCCTCTAAGTATTCTTTCAATGTTTAAAATGTTTTGCATAACAGGTACTTTATGGCTGCCTTTTTAAATAAGTGTATTTTTGCAATTTCTTTACTCTCTTTTGGTAATTTATTGTAGAGTTTTATTCCTTGGTAGAAAATGGTGTTTTGAGTCTTACGTTTACTTTTTCTCCGTAAATGTGAGTTCCATGGTCACGGACAGATCTGTTTGTGCAGTAATTACCAATGTTATTTTTAATGTATACAACTGACTGGTATTCATACGGAGCAGTTAAAATCCCCAGTGTTTTGAACAGATCTTTACAATGAGCTCGACTACTATTTTTGGTTGTTATTTTTATGGCTCTTTTCTGGAGTTTGAAAATTGTGTTCATATTTTGTTCATTTGTTCCCCAGAAATGAATGCCATAGCTAAGAATTGAGTGTACATATGAGTAGTATGTAACTAAAAGACACTGCATGCTACATACTGATGATAGGATTCTAAGGGCATAACATGCTGATGACATTCTGTTTACAAGTACCTCTTCAACTGATAATCAGTATTCACTCCTAGAAATTCTGCATTTGTTACACAGTCTATAGAGGTGCCATCTACGTTGTCATTTTCCCTCTTCAAACTGAAATTCATGTCATTAGTTTTCTTTATGTTCAATGTCACTTTATTGCTTATTGACCAATCTTAAACTTCCTTGAGAGTTTCATTTGCTTTCTGTGCAAGGAATTCTCTTGTTTTCTCAGTGACTGTAGTATTGCTGTCATCAGTGAAGAGAATTTTTTCGCCGTGAGTAACACTAGTGGGACAGTCATTGATGTTTATTATATTGGTCCTAACATGCTACCTTGTGGAACCCATATATTAATGTATTTTAGTTCTGATAAGTGTTTTACTAAATATTTAAATCTATTTGAAGTATGTCTTGTACTGTGATCAGGGGAAGGAACGCGGCGAGTCGTCGAAAGTCGTTCTGCGCCATTTTTAAGTTCCAGAGACCTTTCTGGCGATATTAGCGACTGAAGATGAAACTTGGCTTCACATTTACGGCCCAAGGAACAATCAAAAGAACGGCGTCACAGCTGGCCCCAGTGGTAGGAGAAATTACGCACTCAGAAATCGGCTAAACAAATGATGGCGTCCGTTCTCTGGGATTATTTACCTCAGGAGTCTGCTATAACTGGACAATATTATACTCACCTGCTGGACCACTTGAAAGGACAGTCACTCTACATAAAAGGCAATATCCTGACTTACTCTCCATTGCCCGGCCCAAACCGCTAAGGACTGGAACCTGAAATTTGGAGACGGTGTGGATCTTGTAGTGTAGGTGTTGTTTAAGAAGAAATTTTTCGAAATTAAGTCATCAAGGGGATGAGGTTTCTTTTTCAAAAATGTCGCTGTTAAGGCAGTTTTGAAGCTAGACCTCCATTCAGAAAAACAGAAATACTCTTTTCAGCATTTTTGGAAATTTAATACTGTGTGGGTGAAATGGTGTGTGAAAGCTTTTTCTGAAAATACGAGGGTTATTCGGAAAGTAAGGAACGAAATGTCGCGAAATGGAAACCACAGTGAAAATCCGTTGAAGTTTTGCACAGGTGCGTTGGGCAGTGTCCCTAGCACGCGCGTCGAACGCGTTACGTCGTTTTTTTTAGTTCTGAGCACACAAGGAGCACGTAAAGATACCCAGAACAATAGTGTCTCCTGCCAAGTCTGTGGTCGAGCGGTTGTAGGCGCTTCAGTCCGGAACCGCGCGGCTGATACGGTCGCAGGTTCGAATCCTGCCTCAGGCATGGATGTGTGTGATGTCCTTAAGTTAGTTAGGTTTAAGTAGTTCTAAGCCTAGAGGACTGACGACCTCAGATGTTAAGTTTCATAGTGCTTAGAGCCATTTGAACCTTTTTTTCCCCCCACCAAGAGTCTGGTGAGAAATTTCGCCTGAAGATATGCAGCCAACATAACATAACTGTCGTACAATTTCTTCTTCAAGACAATTCTCAGCCGCATTCTGCAGGGGCAATGAAGATTCTCCGACATCGTTTTCAGTTGGAAATGTTTGATTACCCACAATACAGCCCGTAATTGTCTCCCTCTGAGTTTCATGTCTGCTCACATGAACTGCTGGCTGTAAAGACAACATTTTGGCACAGACAACGAGCTGTAGGCCAGCGTAGAGAATTGACGGAAAGCAGTGGCGGCTGCCTTCTATAACATGGGCATTGGAAAGTTGATACAACACTATGACAAACGTTTAAGTCGTACCAGCGACTATGGAGATAAGTAGCTGGAGGTTGTAGGTAACTGTTGCAAATAAAAAAATAAAACAGTTTTGAATTTCACTGTGGTCTCCATTTTGTGACTTGTCGTTCCTTACTTTCCGAACAGACCTCGTATATCATTATTAAAGAACGGTTAAAGAATTACTAAAGAACTACTAAAGTATTTTTAGAGTTACATTTATGAACACTGGTATTTAACTTATCAGTTACAAATAAAACAATACATGTCTCAATGGTTTTCGAAATTGAACTTCTAAGGGGGGGGGAGGGGGCAAATAGGGACAGATTTGTTATGAATATATTATGAAAGAATTTTTAAAGCCAAATCCATGAAAATTTTTATTTGGCTTCTCAGTCAAAAATAAAAAAATGCACGTACTTCACTTATTAGAAATTCAAGCCCTATGGGGGTGGAACGGGTGATGAAAGTTTTTATGGAAATATTTCACTTTGCAAGCGCTTTAAAGCTAAATCTATGGACATTTGTATTGGGCTTCTCTGCTGGAAATCAAACGTAAGCATGTCACTATTGCCGGCCGAAGTGGCCGTGCGGTTCTAGGCGCTGCAGTCTGGAACCGCGAGACCGCTACGGTCGCACGTTCGAATCCTGCCTCGGGCATGGATGTGTGTGATGTCCTTAGGTTAGTTAGGTTTAACTAGTTCTAAGTTCTAGGGGACTAATGACCTCAGAAGTTGAGTCCCATAGTGCTCACAGCCATTTGAACCATGTCACTGTTTTTGGAAATTCAACGGCTAAGGGAGTGAAACAAGGGACGAAACGTTTTAAGAAAAATTTCATTGCGAAAGCATTTTTAAAACTAAATCTTCGAAAACTGTTCTTTGGCTATTCGGTTAGAGGTAAAAAAATACGTGTTTGCCTGTTTTTGGGAAGTCGGTCCCTAAGGGAGTGAAATAGGATCAGCGCGATTCACTGTCTCATCATAGCCCACCCCAAACCGCTAAGGATGGAAGTTTTAAGAAGGGGTTGTCCGAAATTCGTCTTGTAATGGGGTGAAGTAGGGGATGAAAGGCTTTTTTGAAGTATGCGCTATTAAGGGAATTTTAAAGCTCGAACTCCTGAAACTGGTATTTGGTTTCCCAGACAGAAAACAAAAAGTAGGTGTTTCAGCATTTTTGGAAATTCAACCACTAAGGGGGTAAAACCGTAGGTAAAAGTATTTTTGAAAATAAATAATTACTAAGCAATTACAAAACATTTTAAGGCTATATGTATGACAGTTGCTATTTGACTTCTCGGTTAGAAAAGAAAAAAAAAAAAAGAAATGTGTGTTCCAGTGTTTCTGGGAATTCAATCCGTAAGAGAGTGCAATAGGGGGTGAAAATTTTTATGAAAATATTTCGTTACAAATATAAATGGCTCTGAGCACTATGGGACTCAACATCTTAGGTCATAAGGCCCCTAGAACTTAGAACTACTTAAACCTAACTAACCTAAGGACATCACACACACCCATGCCCGAGGCAGGATTCGAACCTGCGACCGTAGCAGTCCCGCGGTTCCGGACTGCAGCGCCAAAACCGCTAGACCACCGCGGCCGGCCGTTACAAATATAAAAACATAAAAGCTAAATTTATATAAATTGGCATTTCACTTTCGGTTAGGTATAAAGAAAGATTTTCTGGGGTATGAAAGTTGCTATGGAAGTATCTCCACAAGAACGCAAAAAGCACGATTGACAAAAACTTGGGACTCCAGCTACCAGAATCAGGTTTTGGTCAGAAGTACATTCGGAAAAGGCCATGCCTATATGACCTTAATCAGCGTAAATAGCTTAGGTGTTGCATTTTGTGAACAACATAAAAATTCGATTAAATAGAAACAGAAAAAGCTCTATACAGTTTATGCCAGCGAAGTAGCGTGTGCGGTTGACTAAAGCGACAACCGAGCGAGGTGGCGCAGTGCTTAGCGCACGGGGTTCACATTCGGGAGGACGACGGTTCAAAGCCGCGTCCGGTCATCCCGATTGATGTTTTTACGTGATTTCCCTCAAACGCTTCAAGAAAATTCTGGGATGGTTACTTTGAAAGGACACGGCCGCCTTCCTTCCCCACCCTTCCCTAATCTGATGGGACAGACGGCATAGCTGTTTGGTCCCCGCCCACACTGATTATTTTGTTGCGTGACAACGCACAACGCACCTTCGCACATTTCCAACGTTGCGGCTGCCAAACTGACTACCCTGGGCCTCCAGTCAGTCAACCATCCTCCCCACTCGCCAGACCTAGCCTCTCCGGGCTAATACTTGTTCCCGAACTTGAAGAGAGCCCTGGGGGATAACCATTTTCATGAAACCGAAGGCGTCAAAGAGGCTGCAGAGAGACTTATTTGCACTGACTAGAAAAACTGCAACATTGGTGTACCAAGTCTACTACCAGTCTCAGTAGAGAATATATAGAATAAATGGATAATTTCTAAATTGCTTTATTCTTTTTAGGCAAAGCAAGGAGCTTTTGAGCACGACCTCGTATCTTCGATCGTAGCCACAATCGAGTGGAGCCGCCCCACCGCTCACGGTATCTGTATCAAATGAAAGTATTTTCTCGCACCGAGCTCATATCTCATATTCACTCAAAGTTTCATGCTAATGCACGTGCACATGTAAACAGACATACGCTGGTGCGCGTAACTTCGCATGAGGTGTCACTGCCAAGTAACAACTCGATGAAACATGTACCACTCACAGAAAGAACGGCTTAAGCGTAGTACAGAAGCTAACCGAGTTGTTCCTCTCTTCCTGCTATGAGTCGTGACATCTCCGAAGCGTAAGGTATTGATTTTCCTGCCGCCAATTGAAATCCCACCGTCCCAGCCATCCAGTGCTTTCCTGATTACACATTCTGCATAGATATTGTAGAGCTTAAGTATGCAACACTATCTGACGCCATTTGTCACATCTAAAAACTCCGCGTCTTCACCATCTACTTTTATGGTTGCAGTATGGCTATTATAAAGACCTTTTGGTAAGGACGCCAGGTGTTTTGGAGCCCCGCGCTCGTTGAGCACTTGCCACAACTTGTCCCACAGACACAATCAAGGACCTTTTTATAATTTAGGAAGCAGACGAAGGGAGCGACACAGAACTCATAATATTTTTCAAATATCTGCCTTAAATTTAAGACTGCGTCTCGAGTACCTTCACCTGACACGAAACTCGCTTATTCTGCGGAAATCTGAGACCTCAGAAAATTTTGTAGGCGTTATTATATGCAGGAGGACTTTACTAGCATGCGATATTAATGCTATGGTCCCATAGTTGGAGCAGTCCCTAACTGATCCTTTTTGGTGCACAGGAATTAGGACAGATGAAGTCCAGACTTTAGACCATTCACCCGTTTTCCACACCTCATTACATATTAAACGTAGGGCATGCACGCCCTCCTCTCCCATAGCAGTCAGCATTTCTCTGGAAATACCATCTATACCTGGGTATTTGTTGTTTTTCAGATGCTTGATGGCATTTTCGATTTCACAATATCAGGTCCTTTGTTTGATTCCATACAAATGTTCTTCGATGCTGTTTAGTTTAGATATATAGCATACGTAAATTCTATTGAAAACGGACTTCTCTCTCTCGCAGCCGAATTGTTTAACGCACTGGCTAGCCTAGATTTCGCATCGTGTAGCGCGTGCTTCACATACTCCCGAATTTTATACATTTATCAGGTATCAACCATTTGCAAAAACGGGTTTAGAAGCTTTACCATTAAACTTTCAAGCTGAATCTCACACAAAGGACAAGGGACATACACGGTGACCCATCTCCACGTGGTGCTGAAGGGCAACAGTACCCTCGGCCTTAGCTGCGTAGTCAACCTTCATTGCGGCTATGTGTGCCGAAACGAGCACTACAGCCCTCACAAAATTTATCAAACAGGGGGCTCCAGTAGTCTAAACGAAGCCTTGGAAATGAAAAAAGTTCTACACTTCCAGCAGTCACACAGTTCCCACAGAGCCATTAAGAAGATTACAGTTTCGACGTAGTAGTCCCTATTTATGGGGAAACATGAACAGATAACTGCAGTAGTTTGTGTAATACTTTCAGTTATAGTTACTGAATCATAGACTGCCAAGAGACAGACGAGGTTTTTCAACTGGGAGCCAAATAAAATGATATAAGCATGCGTATCCAAATACGGAGATTTGTGAACAGGCAGAATACGGCGCTGCGGTCGGCAACGCCCACATAAGAAAACAAGTGCCTGGCGCAGTTGTTAGATCGGTTACTGCTGCTACAGTGACAAGTTATCAAGATTTAAGTGAGTTTGAATGTGGTGTTGTAGTCTGCGCACGAGCGACGGGATACAGTATCTCCAAGGTACGATGAAGTGGGGATTTTTCCCGTATAACAATTTCACACGTGTACCGTCAATATCAGGAACCCGGTAAAACGTCAAATCTCCGACATTGCTGCTGCCGGAAAAAGATCCTGCAAGAACGCGGCCAACGATTACTGAAGAGAATCATTCAATGTGCTGCAGATGTTAATGCTGAGTCATCAACAAATGTCAGCATGCGAATCATTCAACGAAACATCGTGACTTTGGCTTTCGGAGACGAAGGTCCACTCGTGTACCCTTAGTGACTGCACAACGCAAACCTTTGTGTGTCGGCTGGGTCCGTCAACAGCGACATTGGACTGTTGATGACTGGAAACATGTTGCTTGAACGGACGAGTCTCGTTTCAAATTGTATCGAGTGGATGGGTATGGACCATGCATGTCAGTGGGGAACTGTTCAAGCTGGTGGAGGCTCTGTAATGGTGTGGGGCGTGTGCAGTTGGGACACGTGATACGTCTAGATACGACTCTGACAGGTGACACGTACGTAAGCATCCTGTCTGACCACCTGCATCCATTCACGTCCGGCCGGCCTGAGTGGCCGAGCGGTTCTAGGCGCTACCGTCTGGAACCGCGCGACCGCTACGGTCGCAGGTTCGAATCCTGCCTCGGACATCGATGTGTGTTATGTCCTTAGATTAGTTAGGTTTAAGTAGTTCTAAGTTCTAGGGGACTGATGACCTTTAGAAGTTAAGTCCCATAGCGCTCAGAGCCATTTGAACCATTCACGTCCATTGTACACACCGACGGACTTGGGCAAATCCAGCAGGGCAGTGCGACACCCCACACGTCCAGAATTGTTACAGAGTGGCTCCAGGAACACTCTTCTGAGTTTAAACACTTCCGCTGGCCACCAAACACACCAGACATGAACATTATTGAGCGTAAGTGGGATGCTTTGTAACGTGCTGTTCAGAAGAGATCTCCACCCCCTCGTACTCTTACGGATTTATGGACAGCTCTGCAGGATTCTTGGTGTCAATTCCCTCCTGCACTGCTTGAGACATTAGTCGAGCCCATGTCACGTCGTGTTGCGGCACTTCTGCGTGCTAGCGAGGACTCTACACGGTATCAGGCAGGTGTACTAGTTTCTTTGGCTTTTGTGTAGATTTCATCGAATCAGATACAGGACATCAAGTTATATTCAACAGTGCATCATCACTATTAATAAATGTTATTGACTGTTTCTTACTGTGAGGCTACATTTCTGGCCTAGTGCCTCCATGCCAAGCAAGTGTGTAACTAGATGTTATAGAGTGTATACTGCTACCTTATGGTCATTTATTGTGGTACCGTCCAGAGATTGTGGTGCCAGAACAAAGTCGACACTGAGTATCGATACCACAGACGTTAGCTTTCACTGCAAATCGGAGTGATGAATGGGAGGAGCTCCTCAAGACCACATATCTCTCTCTCTCTCTCTCTCTCTCAGCAGAGCAGTGCCCTCTCACGGATGTCATTATAGAGGGGAGCAGGAAAGCTCTCTGCCCCAGTTTGTGATCTCAGCTGAAGCACTCAACACCATCGATTAGGACCAGTGTTAGCCAGGTCTCATATGGAAATGTAAATGTTGATCCTTTAATAGTCAATGAGTTGTGAATTATTAAGCTATGCTGTGGCCAAGGATTGTATCAAATTAAGTAAATCTTTTTACTCATTCATGTAATAAAGTGAACTAATGTTTTATATGTTATAGTTCCAATGAGCCATCTACTAAACCAATCGAAGAGCCAACAGTTCTGACCAGCCCGACTGTAGTTTGGTCTGGTCATAACGACTGTAGTGGAAATACGTATTCCGCAAATGTGGATGTTTGGGCAGAAGTAAGAGTAACGTTCAGTTGCAGCATCTCAACGGTGGGCCTAACGTATCACTGGGAGATGTACCAGGTGTAGAAGTATGAAACCGGAATTTGGTTGCAATAATTACACGTCAGTTGTTTGAAACTGATAAACAACATTTTATTCAAAATAATCTCCATTGCTTTTTATATAATTCTCCCACCTTTCCGGTGTACTATGAATTCCAAGCCAAAAAAATCTGTTCTTTTGAAGCGAAACAATCAGCGAGCCATTTTCGTACATTTTCATACGAACTGAAGCGTTGTTCACCGAGAGATTGTTCCAGTGATGTAAACAGATGATAATCGGACGGATCCAAGTTTGGAGAATAAGCGGCGACCAACAGAACGCCTCGTTTGTTCCCCTGACCCGTTTTGCTGCGTTTGATGGGGTGTTATCATGGAGCAATATGACTGTGTTTCCGTTTCCATATTCCGGTCGTTTTTCACGTAATGCTCCATTTAAATCGGTCATTTACTGTTGGTAGCGATCAGCGTTAACCGTTTCACCAGGTTTTATCAGCTGATAATAGATGACACCCTTCTGATCGCACCAAACACAGAGTATATCTTCTTTCCAAAGCGATTTGGTCTTTCAGTGGATGTCGACGGTTGTCCTGGATTCACGCTTAGGATTCTCAACGTACCAGTATATCCATTTTTCATCATCTGTCACTGTTCGATGGAGAAACGACTTTCTTTTGTATCTGGCGAGCAGCAATTCACAAGTGGTCTTTCGAGTTGCTTGCTTCATTCAGTTCATGCGGAACACATCTTCCCACTTTCCCATAGCTTTCAGCAGCAGCTAAATGGCTTTCTGCGTCAAATTCAATCGTTCCGCAAGTTTCTGTTGAGTCTGTGTATCATCTTCATCCAATAACGCCTGCAATTCGTTGTTTTCGAATTTTTTCGTTGGTTTCCCGCGCTTGTCGTTTCTCACGTCAAAATCACCACTTTTCAAGTTTTTGAACCAGTTGAAACACTGTGTAACCTCCCCCCAAAAATGTAAGTCAATTTAATAAGAAATGAAATCTCAGTGACAATGAAAACGCAAATAGACCGAAATGTCGATCTTTAGGCCCTGATTAAACTCAAATTCTTACCTCAGTAAAACTGCATCTGCTCTTATTTTTCGCCATAGCTTGAAGGAAATGCATCGCAAAAATTCTTTGAACTTAAGTAAATTTTTTCTTTAAGGAAATGCATGGGAAACTTTATTTCAAGAAAATGTTTGTTTTGTCAAAATGCTTGGTTTGAAAACAAAATTATTATTGGGGTGATTCTTGAACAAATCAATTACACTTAAGATGCATTACATTATCAGATGAGCGCAATGCTGCTTCATTACCTTATTTAAAAAATATACCTCGTCCTGAATCTCGACCAGAGTCCCATGTCGACACCCGCCGACTCCTCACACACAACTGCGACTGTCTCTCGCGCGCTACTACATGCTGTCGCGACTCGCTACGTACAACAACTTTCTCGCAACAGAATCATCTCGCACGCGCTACTACTCTCCAACAGAACACTCGCGCGGTCTAGCGCAGACTAGCAACGATAAATAACTCTCTGGTCAGAGATTCTGTCATGCCTCGCCATCGCTGTACTGAATACATACGCGTTTCAACTGTGTTTTCCCAAGAGCACGTTCGCTGAAATCTTCAACAAGCATTCGATGCGATTCTGCCGCAATTTTCTTCAAATGATAACAGAAAACCAATGCTGTTCGCAAATCGTAATTTGTAGGCACAAAATTCGATATGTTTACAGGTTTGAAACAGATACCGATGTATGGAGCTTCGGTTACTGTGTGTTGACACTCGTCGTCAGTCGTTACGGGAAGCAGGTGGCGCTGCATACGCGGTCTCACGGGCCTTACACTGACGGCTAGCACCATCTACAGGGAAATTCCGATTTCATACTTCTACACGTGGTAATCTTCTCAAAACAAACAAATACGTTATCCAACTGGAGGGTCTGAACTTCCAAAACTGGGCACCAGGTGCACTGGAGAGGAAGCAGTGACGACTACTGTGCGACCTTCGAAGCCGTGCGACAACTGCCAGCTGGCGCAACGCCCTGTGCTGACGAGGTTTCGTGGTACTACGACAACAGCAGCCTCCTGCGGCTCACATACCGTACTTCCTCCGCGGCATCGAAATATTTGTGCTGCCAGTGGAAAGATGCTCCTATAGGAGCACAAAAAAAGGTGAATGAGCTCCTGTTTAAAAAAAGACTGACTGAAAATTTGGTTATCAGAAGGTTCATTCTGCATTCCTAAGGGCCTTTAAAACCGTTCCCACTTACGGCATCCGAACATATTCGGCTCTCTTTGTAACATGTAACTCACCCCTTACTCCCACTAGCTCCCCTAACTGTAAGGCTGCGTTCACAATCGCCCGACAAGTGTCGTCAGACACCGTCGCGAGAGTTCGCCCGATAACATCGGCCGACAGCGTGGTCATAGTGCTTCCTATCTCCTCCGTCAATTTTTGGCAGGGTCAAGGAGGTTAGGTTAGCTTAGAATCTATTCCAGTAGTTTAGATTTTAAGGGGGTGGGACATCAAAGATTTTAAAAAATTCGTTTTTTCATAAATATGCTTGAATAGTTTAATGTGTAAAACATATGTATTTGAGAGATTATAAGGCAATTGTACCAAGATGTAACGCCACACCCTTTTGCAAGGCATTCTTCTGTGATACGCAAGTGTATTTCGCTCCGTAGAAATCGAATGTTTATATTTGCGCCAGAGATTGTCATACTTGAAACAAAGGACTATTGATATCGTTACTTTCTCTGCTGCTATCGACGTGCATTGTTTAGATCGCTGATTTTTCTTGCACTTTGTTTTGAAACGCATGCAGTGCGGTGGTGTGAATTTCGAAACGATTTTCATTTGTCTGTGTTGTTTTGTATTCGTTTGTGGCATATTATAGCACAAGATGGCTAGAATTTGTTGCTTCAACCATAAACAACGTCACCAAGGCAACAGATACACAGTAAAGGATGCTACAACAAATGTTGCACCAGTGGTTCAAGACTACAACCTCTCAGAGCCGGTAAACAAACCACCGACGAGTGCTTCAAGAAGGAAACTTGTTTTTGGTGCTAATGAAAATAGAGGCTGTGAATCTGAAGGTTCATGTAGTATTATTGTTGATGTTAATATACTGCCACAGTCAATATTGGACAATGTTATGTGCAGTGTGTTTCTGGGGTGGAAGGTCAGAGTGCCAGGAAAGGCCTTGCTGCGAACTCATCTGTGATATGCAGCAAATGCAACGTTGGTGCGTCTTGCATAACATCTCAAATCGTAAACAAAGGTTATGATGTGCATTTGAGGGTAGCATATGGCATCGCTGTATTGGTAGGGGACAGAAGGCAGAAAGAACACTTTGTGCAGTGATGAATCCTCCACCGCCTCCAGCAAAATTTGAGAGATATTATGGCTTACTGCTTCAGGCTGTAAAAGAAGTTGCAGAACCATCAATTAAAAGTACTACAGAAGAATTTATTGTCGAAAATGTGGCGACATGGACATAGGGCCGCTTTTGACGGTACTTGCCAAAAAAGAGGGCACACTTCATTGAATGGTGTTTTAACAACAACGTCTCTTGACACTGGAAAAGTACTAGTTGTTGAAGTGTTGAGCAAATTTTGTCATAGTTGTGTGAAAGGGATTCCAGATCGTGAATGTAATATGAACTATAAAGGTTCAAGTGGAGGTATGGAAGTGCAGGGAGTCGTCAGCTTGTTTACCGGATCTGTTGCCTCCTGTGGCCTGTGATATGCGATGTACCTTGGTGATGGTGATAGTAAAGCTTTCCTTGAGATTCAAAAATGTGCTCCATATGGAGCTGAGACTATATTATGCAGAGGTTAGAATGTGTGGGACATGTACAGAAAAGACTTAGCACTAGACTTAGAGCCGGCCGCGGTGGCCGTGCGGTTCTGGCGCTGCAGTCCGGAACCGCGGGACTGCTACGGTCGCAGGTTCGAATCCTGCCTTGGGCATGGATGTGTGTGATGTCCTTAGGTTAGTTAGGTTTAAGTAGTTCTAAGTTCTAGGGGACTGATGACCTAAGATGGTAAGTCCCATAGTGCTCAGAGCCATTTGAACCATTTGTACTAGACTTAGAAGGCTGAGACAAGATTTGTCAGGGAGAAAAGATTATCTGATGGGAAGGGAATAAAAGAGAGATGGCGACTGACATTTGCAAGCTACAGACATATTATGGCTTGGTAATAAGAAGGAACACGAGGAACTTGAAAAATATGAAGCAATCAGTTTGGGCCCTATACTTCCACAAAATGTCCACATCTACATCTACATCTACATGACTACTCTGCAATTCACATTTAAGTGCTTGGCAGAGGGTTCGTCGAACCACAATCCTACTATCTCTCTACCATTCCACTCCCGAACAGCGCGCGGGAAAAACGAACACCTAAACCTTTCTGTTCGAGCTCTGCTTTCTCTTATTTTATTTTGATGATTATTCCTACCTATGTAGGTTAGGCTCAACAAAATATTTTCGCATTCGGAAGAGAAAGTTGGTGACTGAAATTTCGTAAATAGATCCCGCCGCGACGAAAAACGTCTTTGCTGTAAATCCTTCCATCCCAATTCGCGTATCATATCTGCCACACTCTCTCCCCTACTACGTGATAATACAAAACGAGCTGCCCTTTTTTGCACCCTTTCGATGTCCTCCGTCAATCCCACCTGGTAAGGATCCCACACCGCGCAGCAATATTCTAACAGAGGACGAACGAGTGTAGTGTAAGCTGTCTCTTTAGTGGACTTGTTGCATCTTCTAAGTGTCCTGCCAATGAAACGCAATCTTTGGCTCGCCTTCCCTACAATATTATCTATGTGGTCTTTCCAACTGAAGTTGTTCGTAATTTTAACACCCAGGTACTTAGTTGAATTGACAGCCTTGAGAATTGTACTATTTATCGAGTAATCGAATTCCAACGGATTTCTTTTGGAACTCATGTGGATCACCTCACACTTTTCGTTATTTAGCGTCAACTGCCACCTGCCACACTATACAGCAATCTTTTCAAAATCGCTTTGCAACTGATACTGGTCTTCGGATGACCTTAATAGACGGGAAATTACAGCATCATCTGCGAACAACCTAAGAGAAGTGCTCAGATTGTCACCCAGGTCATTTATATAGATCAGGAACAGCAGAGGTCCCAGGACGCTTCCCTGGGGAACACCTGATATCACTTCAGTTTCACTCGATGATTTGCCGTCTATTACTACGAACTGCGACCTTCCCGACAGGAAATCATGAATCCAGTCGCACAACTGAGACGATACCCCATAGTCCCGCAGCTTTATTTGAAGTCGCTTGTGAGGAACGGTGTCAAAAGCTTTCCGGAAATCTAGAAATACGGAATCAACTTGAGATCCCCTGTCGATAGCCGCCATTACTTCGTGCGAATAAAGAGCTAGCTGCGTTGCACAAGAACGATGTTTTTTGAAACCATGCTGATTACGTATCAATAGGTCGTTCCCTTTCGAGGTGATTCATAATGTTTGAATACAGTATATGCTCCAAAACCCTACTGCAAACCGATGTCAATGATATAGGTCTGTAGTTCGATAGATTACTCCTTAAACACTGGTGCGACCTGCGCAATTTTCCAATCTGTAGGTACGGATCTATCGGTGAGCGAGCGGTTGTATATGATTGCTAAGTAGGGAGCTATTGTATCAGCGTAATCTGAAAGGAACCTAATCGGTATACAATCTGGACCTGAAGACTTGCCCGTATCAAGCGATTTGAGTTGCTTCGCAACCCCTAAGGTATCAACTTCTAAGAAACTCATGCTAGCAGCTATTCGTGTTTCAAATTCTGGAATATTCCATTCATCTTCCCTGGTGAAGGAATTTCGGAAAACTGCGTTCAATAACTCAGCTTTAGCGGCACATTCGTCGGTAACAGTACCATCGGCACTGCGCAGCGAAGGTATTGACTGCGTCTTGCCGCTTGTGTACTTTACATACGACCAGAATTTCTTCGGATTTTCTAACGGACAATATCCCTATCCACAACTTGTGCCCAAAAGGAAGTGAATCATGATGTGGCTACCATAGGTCAATTGCTGGTGGTGAAGAATATCATCACAAGAATTCTTTACCAACTGCTGTAATGGAAGCCATCAAACCTATATTCAGGGTCCTTGCAAACGAAAACTTATTGAAGAAATGTTGTCATGGCGGTACCCAAAACCCATATGAAAGTTTTAACCAATGTGTATGGGAAAGATTGCCAAAAACCATTTTTGTGGGAATAAATGCACTTGCTATTGGTGTTCATGAAGCAGTTTCATGTTTGGTGTGCAAAGCATGAAATACTTTTTAGAGAAAATACGAATTAATCCCGGAATGAACTTAATCAAGGCTTTGTATGCGATAGACAAAGAGTGTGTAGTGAAAGCAGATAAATCATTTTTGGAGGCGATAAAATCAAGAATAATGCATCATAAGAATGTGAAAAGTAAGAAAACTGATTTATAAAATGAAAAAGAACCTACTTATAGTGCTAGACAGTTCTAAAAGAATGCCAAATACAAGCAGAAACTTTAACTGCTATTTTCTGCAAAATATTAATTTCTGTACTTAGTGTTGTGTCGATTCCCTAAGGTCTCGACACAATGAGTGGCTAGGTGCACGCGAAACTAACGCAGACGGGCGTAAATTCTGAAACAGGAGACTGGATGAAAAACTATAAAGAAAAGAAGAGAGATTGTCATCTACTTAACTTTTAATGATGTTCTTCTTGTTGAAATACATCTCTTGCATAGTAGTAAGCAATTAGCAATGATACACATGGCGCCTTGATAGGTGGTAGCGATGGACTAGCTGAAGGCTATTTAATCTGTCTCTCGGCAAATGAGAGGAATACTTGGTACGTCTTGTCGCAAGCTATGTCGTCCGTACAACTGGGCGAGGTCAAGTCCGTGTCTTGTGACCTGCCATGTGGTGGCGCTAGGATTGCGAGTACACAGTGGCGACACGCGGGTCCGACATGTACTACAGGACCGCGGCCGATTTAAGTTACCACCTAGCAAGTGTGGTGTCTAGCGGTGACACCACATTCCTCCCCCGCAAATCGGCGAACGGTCGTGAGATAAGGCTTCCGCCCGCCGTGGGGAGGACCCCATGTTGACGTATGCGATGAGGTGGGGAGCCTAACAACAGGCGAGGCTGTGCCACCCGCACCCGGCCATTCGGTCCGAGGGGAGCTAGGAAACGCCTGCAAACCTAGTCCAGGGTGCACGTCAACATGAGGTGTTTGCGCACGTAATGATATAAAAGGAGCCGCGGGGTCGACCTCCATGTGGTCGGAGCACCCGACGGGCGAAGACGACATCTGGTCCGGAGCGGGCAAGAGGTCCATGGCAGAGGACGGCTGGTCACGGGAAGCAAGCGGCGGCGCGTGACCCAGGGAGGCGCGAGGCGGCTGCAGCGAAGCGTCCGCTGCTGGCGTCGCCGGCGGCGGCTGCGGCGGCGCGACGCCATGAGGCAAAATGGAAGGCATCGTCGGTAACACCTGGGGATGAGGCGAGCCAGTAGATGGGTCCCCAAGGCGCTGACCTGACGGCTCCGTCGCTGAAAGCAGACGGGGAGCGGCAGAACCCAGGCGACGACAGAGGCGCAGCTGATTGAGATGCCGACGCACCTCACCAGAGGCCCCCAAAACCAAATACATCGCGCGGCCGAGGCAGCGAAGAATGCGCCCTGCGAGCCAACGCCGTGAACCGCGATAGTTGCGATAATAGACAACGTCGCCAGGAGCAAAAGCAGGAGTCTGCCGCTGCACAGGAACCTGATGTGGCGGATGCAGCAAAGACATCAGAGTTCGATGAGGACGACCATGGAGCAACGCAGCCGGCGAGCGACCATCGCGGGGCTGAGAGCGATATGAGGACAAAAAGAGCAACAAAGCGTCCTCCCGAGAATGCGACTCTTTCAACCTCAACATCTGCGACTTGAAAGTCCGGACCAATCGTTCCGCGGCACCGTTTGACTGAGGCGAAAACGGCGCGGATGTCAGATGTTGAATACCATTGGCCTTGCAGAACGACTGAAATTCTGCGGACATGAATTGTGGGCCATTGTCGGAAACAATAGTCTGCGGAAGACCTTCAAGGCAAAAGATAGCAGACAAGGCTTGGATGGTGGCAGAAGACGTCGTGGAAGACATCCGGACAACAAAAGGAAAATTACTGAAAGCATCGACCACAACCAACCATCGAGCATTCCAGAATGGACCAGCAAAATCGATGTGCAAGCGTTGCCAAGGAGAAGTGGCTTTCGGCCAAGCAAAGAATTTCCGCGGCGGTGCGGGTTGTTGTTCGGCACACGCCACGCAAGAGGAGCACATATTCGTAATCGCAGCATCGATTCCGAACCAAGTACAGTGCTGACGAGCAAGTTGTTTCGTGCGCACTATACCCCAATGTCCTTGGTGAAGAAGCTTTAAGACAGAGGACTGTAACGAACGTGGGACCACGACTCGGGATTGATCATTATCGGAACGCAACAACAAAACACCACGTCGGACAAAAAGTCTCTCCTTGTGAGCAAAAAAACGGCGAACCAAAGGATCCTCGATCCGTGACTTTGACAAGGGCCATTGCGTAGCAACAAAACGCAAAACGGGAGCAAGGACAGGGTCAGCAGCTGTGGCAGTAGCTACACGACGAAAATCAATCGGAAACGATGCGACCACGTCATCGGCTTCCGAATCAATGAACATGCAAGCAAGTTCGGAAGAATCGAATGCATTATCCTCAGCAACAGGCAAACGGGACAACGCATCAGCGTTGCCGTGCTTAGCAGTGGACCGATACAAGATATCGTAGCGGTACTGCGAGAGAAAAAGTGACCAGCGAATGAATTTCTGCGCTGTACGTGGAGGTACAGGCTTGTTCGGATGAAAAAGTGATGTCAAAGGCTTGTGGTCCGTGATGATGGTAAAGTGACGACCATACAAGAAATCGTGAAACTTTGTTACACCAAACACAAGAGCCAAAGCTTCCTTCTCTATTTGTGAATAATTTCGTTGCGCAGATGAGAGCAATTTGGACGCAAAGGCAATAGGGCGATCATGCGAGCCATCCTTGTGCGCAAGCACAGCACCGATCCCGAAATCCGAGGCATCTACCATCAACAAAAGGGGTTTTCGGGGATCGAATGGCGTAAGGCAAGTATTTGAAAGTAACGCCGATTTCAACTGGCGAAAGGCGCGTTCGCATTCCGGCGTCCAGACGAACGGAACACCTTTACGGCGTAAGCGATGAAGCGGAGCTGAAATGGAAGAAGCATTGCGCACAAACCTATGATAATAATGTACCTTACCCAGCACACTCTGTAGCTGTTTTAAGTTCTGCGGTGACGGCAAGTCCTGAAGGGCACGAAGGTGCTCTGGACTCGGATGTATACCTTGGGCATTTATGACATGCCCCAGGTACGGTAAGTCACGAGCAAAAAACACACATTTGTCCTTCCTCAAGCGAAGACCATTCTGACGCAAGACCTGAAATAATGTTCGGAGATTCTGCAAATGTTCGGCTTCCGTCTTTCCTGAGATCACAATATCGTCCAGATAGGTCGCAGCCGTAGGGACCGACGCACAAATAGTTTGTAAATATTGCTGAAATAAAGCAGGGGCGGATGCACACCCGAATGGCAGTCTTTTGAAGCGATACCAGCCAAGATGCGTGTTTACCACTAAGACGCGCTGGGATTCTTCTTCCACAGGTATTTGCAAGTACGCATCTGCTAGGTCCAATTTTGAAAAATTTTTTCCCGGGCACAGTTTGTCAAAAAGATCTTCCGGGCGGGGCAAAGGAAAAGTAGCAGTCACAAGTTGTGGATTCACAGTTGCCTTGAAGTCCACGCAAAGTCTCAGTTTTCCGGAAGGTTTTGGCAAAATGACTAAGGGTGAGGCCCAGAGAGAAGCCTGCACACGTTCAATTACACCTTGAGATTCTAATTCGGCTAATGTTCTTGCGACCTCATCACGCAATGCGTGGGGAACATTGCGCGCTCTGAAAAATTTTGGTTGCGCGTTATCTTTCAGTTCCAAATGCGCTTCATAGTTCTTAGCGCAACCAAGGCCCGGTGCAAAAATGTCTGCAAATTCTTCACAAAGACTAGAAACACTGGCGGAAGGCACAGTCTGATTCACGGATAGGACCTGATTTACAATAGACATATTAAACAATTGAAACAAATCTAAACCAAACAAGTTCACTGCACTAGAGGAACGAAGAACATAAAATGACACAAGTTTTGTCTGTCCCTTGTATGTTGCAAGAAGGCTGCACTGTCCTAACACAGGTATATGCTGTCCTGAGTAACTAGTTAACGTAACATTTGCGGCACGCAATGGCGGGGCGCCCAGTTGTTTGTACGTGTCGTGATTGAGCAATGAAACTGCAGCTCCGGTATCGAGCTGGAATGGGATCACTTTGCCTTCAAAGTCTAAGTCCACAAAAAGTTTATTGTCTTGTTGACGACAAGAGCGACTGTCTCGTGCAATTTGAACTGATACAGGTACAGAAGCACTTGCGACTTTACGGGATTTCCGGCGACGTCGACGCACACGTTGGGTGGGACGAACACAGTCACTGTTAGCTAAAGTGTCACTGGACGGGTGGGAATGAACGACATGAATGTCCATGGGCGAAGGTCCACGAGCCTGATTGTCCTGGGTTCGATTCCGGCGCGAAGCAAAAGGCCTGGAATTATTGCGATTGTCTGTTCGTAACTTTTTCTGGCAAACACTTTGTACATGTCCTTTCTTTTGACAGTAAAAGCAAATAGCTTGGCGTGACGGGCAATTTTCACGCGAATGTCTAGTTGCACACCGCGGGCAAGATTTCACTGCATTTGCTTGCTTACGCGGCGCACGTGGTTGCAAGCTAGGCGGCCGCAGCGAAGTCGGGCGCGAGGGCCGCTTAGCGTCCCGTGCAGCGGGCCGGGCGGGCCGATTAATGTGACACACTGCTGGCGAAGTTTCAAATGATGCCTGAGCAAAGTCAAGTGTGTCTTGCCTGTCCAAAATGTCTATCACTTGTTGCAGGGAGGGATTAACTAGTTTCAAAATCTGTTCCCTTATGCGAACATCAGAAACGTTCTGTGCAATTGCATCACGCACCATAGTATCTGAATATGGGAGGCCACATTCACAGGCAAACGCGCAGTCTCTAGTAAGTCCTTGCAAAGTTGCTACCCACTCCCTGTTAGTCTGACCGGCCGTACGTTTTGTACGAAAAAACGTATACCGTTTTGCAACAACATTAACTGTTTCTTTGAAATAGGCATCTAAAGCCGACAAAATGTCCTCGTAGGTCAGAGTTGCTACGTCGCGTCGGGGAAACAATTTCACTATCACCCGGTAGGTAGACACACCGACACAAGAAAGCAAAAACGGCTGCCGCTCTTTACCTTGAATTCCATAAGCTGTGAGGTGGAACCGGAACTGATCGGCCCACTCAGTCCAGCTCTCGTTATGGGCCTCAAAGGGCCGAAATGGCGGTGCGACAGCGTTGTGTGGCTGCGGTAGCGATGAAGCGGCTGCCGCCGCATCGGTTTGCAGCGCACGTTGACCCTGGACGAGCTGTCCAAGGGCGTCCAATAACGCCTGCGTCTGCTGATTCTGCAAGCGAAAAAATTCGGACAGTACATCTGGAGAATGCGGCGAAGCCATGACACAAGCAAATTAGAGCAAGTATAACACAAAGACTGCAACGTGGGCGCGGCACCACTCCTCGGCGCCAAAATATTGTTGTGTCGATTCCCTAAGGTCTCGACACAATGAGTGGCTAGGTGCACGCGAAACTAACGCAGACGGGCGTAAATTCTGAAACAGGAGACTGGATGAAAAACTATAAAGAAAAGAAGAGAGATTGTCATCTACTTAACTTTTAATGATGTTCTTCTTGTTGAAATACATCTCTTGCATAGTAGTAAGCAATTAGCAATGATACACATGGCGCCTTGATAGGTGGTAGCGATGGACTAGCTGAAGGCTATTTAATCTGTCTCTCGGCAAATGAGAGGAATACTTGGTACGTCTTGTCGCAAGCTATGTCGTCCGTACAACTGGGCGAGGTCAAGTCCGTGTCTTGTGACCTGCCATGTGGTGGCGCTAGGATTGCGAGTACACAGTGGCGACACGCGGGTCCGACATGTACTACAGGACCGCGGCCGATTTAAGTTACCACCTAGCAAGTGTGGTGTCTAGCGGTGACACCACACTTAGGTACATGTATCATCCGAAATAAATATCCTATTACTTTCAAACTGGGTATGTTTATTAAACACAAATTCCTTAAGGCAAAACTCTAGAATGTTCCAAATCTATAAAAAAGTGTGCTAAAATTGAGATAATTAACTATAAATTTTGAGTTTTTTCTAAACATGAAGTTTAAAATGTAAGGGATCATTCAGTTTTTGATAAATTAAATAAATTTATAAGTTTCATACACCTGTAAGTATGGTTTGTAGGCTGTGCAAAATTCATCGAAGAATCTCCCTTACTTATGAAGAAAGCATATGCAAATGATGAAAAAATGATGAAATTTTAATGTAAAAAAATTGTTATTTTTTTCAGTTTCCATTGTTATGAGTGTGAATCCTGTATCCTTCCTGGTCATGCTGACAAAGTTTTATGAATTTGTAAAAGTATAGGCAGGTGAAATTAAAACTTGTGGAGCCTCTCCTGCTCCAAGTCGGCCCCTCTGACGACCTACCCCCCTTAACCTCTCAGGGTGGGGTCGACACCACGACGCCCCTCCCGTGTATTTGTATACGAGTGCTGCATAGCGGCTTCTGTTATTAAAGAGTCGCCGAATGCATGTGAATGAGCTTTACTGTCTCGTGAAGAATGTGGCGAGTACTACACACTGTGTTCAGTTATCGAAATAACCGGACAAATTTTACGAATATATGAGATGACGGGAGAAACGTTCTGTTACATACTCGAGACAATTCGTGGTGATCTTGAAAAGCAAGAAACACACTGTTTCGTTGTGTTTATTTAAAGTTGTGCTGACGTACGTCAATTAACCTTCAATGACTTTCATTTAGCACACGAGTCAAAGACAAGCATAAAGTGTAGCATAAGGTACTCTGAAAAACTAAAGCACTTAAAGTGGGAAATAAGTACCATACTCAACATTTGAAAACCACTTTATGCTAACAGTACCACTACCCTACTAGCATAAAACGCAAGTAAGCAGTAATAATAATTTGTAAGACAACTAATGACAATCTACCACAAAAAAGATCCAGTACTGTGATAATTGCCATTTCAGTATTACTCGATTGTACAATTATGTCATATCTTTGCTCTCGAGCTGTTACATATGAGCGAGCAACGATGTTGTAAGCTGTAAGGGTTAGGTTATCATCTTTGGTGTGCGCATAGGCGCAGTAGCAGGTACTGCTTAGCTGTGTTAAAGCGAGGAAGCAGTTGTAATGTTATGTTTCAAATGTAAAGTCTCAATTTATCGATGTGTTTAATTACGATGATTATGTAATGGGAACTGATCTGAGAATGAGGGAGTGTAATGGAATCTTATTTACGTAAAGAGGAATTATAAGATAATTTTTTGAAGTCACTCTTTTATTATTGCAGCGCCATTTTTCACCTAGTTTTCTCTTACAATTTTTGATTGATCATGGTTTTTTCAAAAGTAGAAAAAGAAGCAAGTGTGTCCAAAAATACTTCTATTTGCAATTAATGGAGAACTCATTGCGCATCACGAATATCTCTGTGTAGATGTACTAATTTGCAGCTTTAGCACAGCGGCGCACAGGACAGGGCAGTACTGCAATGTGTTACGCAGATTTGAGTAGAATAGCGGTAAGGAATGAATATTTTGGGTTTTTTTTATTCAGTTATTGCCAGCTTATGTCATTCAGAGACAGATTTTTATGTGTTGTGCATCAGTTTTAGTTCTGGGATCTGGGATCAGTTTTGCTGAACTAATTATCGTTGGTTTGATGTCTTAGTTCATTATTCAGACAGTTTATACAAAATTCTTGGAGGCAGATTATTCTCTTTACCAATATTAAAGCCTTGCCTTCTCATTACGACAATTCAATTTTCTGTTACGATTCATTATTACTTGTGTACAGCTCCTATTACTCAATACAGAGTACGTCAGTCGTAGTTTTATTATTTAAA
The DNA here is from genome assembly GCF_023898315.1 of Schistocerca nitens. Classification (NCBI taxonomy): domain Eukaryota; kingdom Metazoa; phylum Arthropoda; class Insecta; order Orthoptera; family Acrididae; genus Schistocerca; species Schistocerca nitens. The sequence continues at coordinate 217,265,057 of NC_064623.1, read as the reverse complement.
GAGAAGTTTCAACAGTAGCTACAAACATATACGATAAGCCACCCTCTTCACCTGAACAGATTGATTTTTGAGGCTATAATATATGACTAAAATTTCCAGTAAAGACTTTGCCTATTTGAGGTTTCGAATAAACCTGTGATTTCAGGTCACATATTCCGAACTATATCCCGATTATGATATTTTCATCCACAAGATGCCACAAGCTCACTCTTTCTTGGGCTAAAGTTATCGGTTCCTAACGCTCTATATTTGGTGTGCGAGAACGTAGGTCGATTTGACCGAATAAAACAAACTGATCTGAATTTCACCGATTGTCGTCCGAAGTCTGTACGTTCCGGAGTTAGGCTCGGCTATAGTGTGACCACGCACGTAGTGGCGTACCGATTTGAAAAGATCGGCCGTCTCCCACCGATGTCGGTCGGATGCGGAACCCACCGATATAGGAGCCACTGTGACCGCAGCCTAACTCGCTCACACCCACTAGGCCATCGCTGCAAGTTGCTCAGACCCCTCCACTACCAGTTGCCCCATCTCACGTACTCATTCAGGACAGCTCATTGTCATTCTTTCTTTGTGTCTTACTGTCACCGTCTCCCGTCTCAAAGCCACAGTTTCTTCCGTTCTGTCCTACTACGAGGTGCATTCAAGTTCTAAGGCCTCCGATTTTTTTTTTCTCCGGACTGGAAAGAGATAGAAACATGCGCATTGTTTTAAAATGAGGCCGCGTTCATTGTCAATACGTCCCAGAGATGGCAGCACCGTACGGCAGATGGAATTTTACCGCCAGCGGCGAGAATGACAACTGTTTTAAATACTTAAAATGGCGACGTTTTCCTTACCTGAACAGCGTGCAATCATTCGTTTTCTGAATTTGCGTGGTGTGAAACCAATTGAAATTCATCGACAGTTGAAGGAGACATGTGGTGATGGAGTTATGGATGTGTCGAAAGTGCGTTTGTGGGTGCGACAGTTTAATGAAGGCAGAACATCGTGTGACAACAAACCGAAACAACCTCGGGCTCGCAAAAGCCGGTCTGACGACATGATCGAGAAAGTGGAGAGAATTGTTTTGGGGGATCGCCGAATGACTGCTGAACAGATCGCCTCCAGAGTTGGCATTTCTCTGGGTTCTGTGCACACAATCCAGCATGACGACCTGAAAATGCGAAAAGTGTCATCCAGGTGGGTGCCACGAATGCTGACGGACGACCACAAGGCTGCCCGTGTGGCGTGTTGCCAAGCAATGTTGACGCGCAACGACAGCACGAATGGGACTTTCTTTTCGTCAGTTGTGACAATGGATGAGACGTGGATGCCATTTTTCAATCCAGAAACAAAGCACCAGTCAGCTCAATGGAAGCACACAGATTCACTGCCACCAAAAAAATTTCGGGTAACCGCCAGTGCTGAAAAAATGATGGTGTCCATGTTCTGGGACAGCGAGGGCGTAATCCTTACCCATTGCGTTCCAAAGGGCACTACGGTAACAGGTGCATCCTACGAAAATGTTTTGAAGAACAAATTCCTTCCTGCACTGCTACAAAAACGTCCGGGAAGGGCTGTGCGTGTGCTGTTTCACCAAGACAACACACCCGCACATCGAGCTAACGTTACGCAACAGTTTCTTCGTGATAACAACTTTGAAGTGATTCCTCATGCTCCCTACTCACCTGACCTGGCTCCTAGTGACTTTTGGCTTTTTCCAACAATGAAAGACACTCTCCGTGGCCGCACATTCACCAGCCATGCTACTATTGCCTCAGCGATTTTGCAGTGGTCAAAACAGACTCCTAAAGAAGCCTTCGCCGCTGCCATGGAATCATGGCGTCAGCGTTGTGAAAAATGTGTACGTCTGCAGGGCGATTACGTCGAGAAGTAATGCCAATTTCATCGATTTCGAGTGAGTAGTTAATTAGAAAAAAAATCGGAGGCCTTAGAACTTGAATGCACCTCGTACTAGTGTCTCTTCTCACTGCGGCTGTCTCCCTCTTTCTCTCTCTTTACATTCCTTCCCATTGCTGCTGTCTTCTCGCTGTCATTGTCATGGACTGTCTCTCATTATTATCACTGGCTCTCACCAACAACAATTTTCGACGGCGCGGAGTGGCAGCGTGGTTTGAGGCGTCATGTCACGGATTGCGCGGTCCCTCCCGCCGGAGGTTCGAGTCCTCCCTCGGGCATGGGTGTGTGTGTGTCGTTCTTAGCATAAGTTAGTTTAAGTAGTGTGTAAGTCTAGGGACCAATGCCCTCAGCCGTTTGGTCCCTTCGGAATTCACACACATTTGAACAACAATTTTCTCTTTGCTTCATTGGTTCACGGGCGTCGCGGCGAATTATACTGTGGAAGCTGCACAATATTTCAATGAGACAGCTGCTTATCATCAGGTGCTTACTGACGTGTTGCTGCCGTAGCTCGCCAATATATACGCTTACGAGCTAGAAAAGCTCAGGCGTCAAGGGGTGGGGCTGAAACGTCATCGTAGACGAATCGTACACTGAAGAGCCAAAGCAAATGGTGCACCTGCCTAATATCGTATAGGGCTCCCGCGAGCATGCAGAAGTGCCGTAACACGACGTAGCATGGACTTGACTAATGTCTGAAGTAGTGCTGGAGGGAACTGACACCATGAATCCTGCAGGGCTATGCATAAATCCGTAAGAGTAAGGGGTGGTGTTCTCTTCTGAACAGCATGTTGCAAGGTATCCCAGGTATGCTCAATAATATTCAAGTCTGGGGAGTTTGGTGGCCATCGGTAGTGTTTAAACTCATAAGTGTGTTCCTGAGTCACTCTGTAGCAACTCTGGACATGTGGGTTGTCCCATTGTCCTGCTGGTATTGTCGAAGTCCGTCGGAATGCACAATGGACACGAATGGAGTCAGGTGATAAGAGAGAATGCTTTCGTACGTCGTATCTAGACGTATCAGGGCTACTGTATCACTCCAATTACACATGCCCCACACTATAACAGATCCTCCACCAGCTTGAACAATCCGCTGGTGATATGCAGAGTGCATGGATTCATGAGGTTCGCTCCATACCCATACACGTCCATCTGCTCGACACAATTTGAAACGAGACTCGTCCGACCAGGTAACATGTTTCGAGTCATCAACGGTCCGATGTAGGTGTTGATGAGCCCAAGCGAGGCCTAAAGCTTTGTGTCGTACAGTCAGCAATGATACGTGAGTGGGCCTTCGGGTCCGAAAGCCAAATCGCTGATGTTTCGTTGAATGGTTCGCAAGCTCACACTTGTTTATGGTCCAGCACTGAAATCTGCAGCAATTTGCGGAAGCGCTGCACTTCTGTCACGTTGTTCCCATTCTTGCAGGATTTTTTTTCCGGCCGCAGCGACGTCGGAGATTTGATGTTTTACCGGATTCCTGATATTCATGGTAAACTCGTGAATTGGTCGTACGGGAAAATCCTCACTTCATCGCTGCCTCGGAGATGCTGTGTCCCATCGCTCGTGCGCCGACTATAACACCACGTTCAGACTCATTTAATTAAAATTATGAATCAGGTGCCATTATGGGTACAGCTTTCTATGTTAATGAAGTATAATAGGTAATGTTACAGAATTTAAATCAATCTCAGAGAAAATATCTTTCCTATCAGTTAAAGGCAAAAACAAAGATACACACTGTTTAATTGCCATGCACCAATAAATAAAGGCAACAGGAAAAATCCACAAGAAACAGAGGAATTCTGGTATCTTTTAGGAACTCACGTCTAAAATGCCAAAGATGAACGCCATATTACTATTACGCAACTGCAATGCACAAACAGGCAGAAAAAGAAATTTATAAATGTAGTAGGACAATACCCAGCTTATAGAAGAAACAACGCAAATGGTATGTGGCTAATCAGTTTGGTGTCGAAGCTCTCACCTGAAACTAATGTCTTACATCATGTGGCTATTGCGTCAAAAAGTACAATGAAAATTATGAATGTGAAAGTAGTAAGGAATGGTGAATTTGATTCTGAACATTACCTCTTAAAATTAAAGTCCAAGTCCTACCTAATAAAGAAGAAAGAAAGTCACATAGCTTAACAAAATATAATACAGACAGGCATACTCTAACAAAAGAATCAATTAATTGAGATGAAATTAAAGTGGCTAAACGTGGCAACTGGCAAGAAATATACAAAAGTAATTACTAATCCTGCACAGAAGTTTAATCAATGAAAAATTAAAGGAAAATATCGTGGAATGAAATATGCGAAGACGCCATAGTAGAGAGGACTAAAACATAAGAAAAATGGAGATGCTAAAAGAAAATTGAAGATTATGATCAATCTAAACAACAAAGAAAGGATACAGCAGGTCAATCAGAAATACCAAACGAGTCTTAGAAAAGGAGAAACTTTTGGGAATAGACAAAAGCCTTGTAAAAATAATACTCGTGACTTTTATCAAACTTTTAAGAACAAATTAAAAGGATACCAAACTCCAAATGTCTGTTTCAAAAATGGAAACGGGAAAATTGCGTTAAACAATACTGAAAATTTTGAAATACTAGCAAGATATTTTCATCTGCTTCTGAACTCTCCTGAACCAAGTCACAAATTGCAATTCTCACGTATTAAAGAGAAGTTTGGAAGAAAATTTACCACCAACTATACAAGAAATTGTAAGTAAGAACCTCAAAAGCAACAAAGCTAGTGGAGAAGATTCTATTACAGCTGAACTTTTGAAGTGGTCCTGGACGAAGATTGCGAAGCAGCTAAATTTACTCTTTGAAGAAATCTGGAAAATAGAGAAAATCCCAGAGGAACTGACAGCTGTCTTGATACATCCACTCCACAAAAAAAGGTAATAAACAGGATGCAAACAACTACAGAGTAATCTCTTTAGTGCCAGGAGCGTATAAAGTATTTTCCAAGATTTTATTAAGCAGAATAGAAACAGTCATTTAAGTGAATATCAGTGCGGTTTTAGGAAAGGGAAATCATGCTCAAAACAAATATTTAATCTCAACTCAGTAATTCGCCACAGATTACTTAATTTAAAGACATTGTACTTACGTTTGTAGATTTAGAATACGCTTTTGATTCTCTTGACAGAGAAACTACAGGTAAAATAATTCGAGTCTGAATTGGCAAACATAATCAAAAGGATACAAATGATTCAAATGGCTCCAAGCACTATTAGACTTCAACATCTGAGGTCATCAGTCCCCTGGCAAACCTAATTCATGAAACACTTAACAGATACAGTCTGTAAACTAAAATTTATGTAAGAACGCAATAGCCCGCCTACAAGGGTCGGAAGAGGAAGCGAAAAGATCGAAATCAACTGTCTTGCGTTTGCAGATGATTTTGCTATTCTTTCCGAAAATGTGGCATCTACTATTGCACAAATAAATCTCCTGGAAGAAATATACAGCAGAAATGGCTTAAGAATTTCTACAGAAAAACAAAATTTGTAATAAACCTTAAGGGTGCTCCAAATTCCTGAAGACATATTAGCCAAATAGACAGGGTAAAAAAATCGAATATCTAGGGGAGATAACCCAGGAAAATGCTTTGGAAAATTCTGCAATAGAGGAAAGGTTGCATACAATGGGGAGAGCATATGGTATCACCAAAGACCTTTACAATACCAAGTGGTTGTCCAAAAATGCAAAAATAAGGCATTAAAACACAGTAGTGGAGCAAGACGGCACCTATATGCAAGTGAATGCCTGGCATTAAACTATAATTTAGATAAATTAGAAATACTAGGAAGGCGAATTATAAGGAAAATATTACGACACAAAACACAGCAGAATGTTGGAAATTACGAAGTAATGCTGAAATATACCAAAATTTTGGAAATATTTCAAACGTAATAAGGAAATTAGGAATCGCGTTTTTTTGGACATTTATTGCGAGTGCGAGACAGTTGATTAACTAAGAAGATTTTAAAATACTTGTGGGGTAAGAAGTCCGCAACATGCTGAGCCAACGAAGTAGAAAAGGATTTTTGGAAGAAGGAATATAAAAACGGAAGATATAAACAACAGAGAAGCCTTTCAGGAAAAAGTGAGGATTGCAAGACAGGATAGGTAAAAAGACGGGTCAAAATGGTCTGAAGGCAGAAAGAAGAAACGTAATGAACATTTGGAAGCATACTGGAAGAAAATAAAAGAACAAAGAACGAAGAATTGAAATTGGAACGTGATCTTCAGATGGCCTCTTCGGAGTAATAATAACGTGACACCACAGATTACCGCAGAAAATGTTACGTCCCGAGATTACCAAAGAAAAGAAGTCATCACAGCGTTTCCTCTGAGCGTAATGTTACAAAGTTTTTGAAAAGTGTGCTCTCTGATATCTAGTATTGACAGTGGACTGTGTAGAAGGAGCTGAAAACTGTGTGTCTAGAGCCAGTATTTTAATACAAGTGAAACCGTCTCACATTACTGTTACTGTGAAGGTAGTGGCGGCCGTTGGTGTCTGAAGATGGGTGTTGCACTGAAGTTCCGGTGTTGCTTCTTTGTATAAGATATTTACCAGGGAGAAAAAAATGAAATGGTCGTATGGCATTGTTTGCCGGGAGGCCCCATGCGGGGGAAGTTGCAATTAGTTGACGCCACTTCGGCGACTTGCGAGTCAATGATGATGAAATGCACACAACACACAATCATCACGAGGTAGAGAAAATCCCTGACCCCGACGGGAATCGAAATGGGGAACCTGTGCGCCGGAAGCGAGAGCGCTACCGCAAGACCACGAGCTGTGGACTACCAGGGAGAAATATCTTTTCTCGCCGCCTGGCTTCCCGATATTCGTTGTCATGTAAACATCCTAGAATTCACGGTTTATGAAGGTCACAAAATTCAATTTCTTAAATCCAATTTACGATCTTGCGAAATGTGAGGGATACGACAAAAAAGTATGTGTGGCAAACAGCATTCTACGATTTATCAACTATATAGAAAACCTATCATCATTACGTAATGAGCTACACTGAGGTCACGGGATAGCGATATGAACACAAACAGAACGCAGTGTACAAAATGGCCGTGCATGGGCGGGATTGACGTTTGTACTCAGGTGATTCATGTGGAAAGTTTTCTGACGTGATTATGACCGCAGGACGGGAATTAAAAAGACTTTCGACGCGGAGTAAAAGTTGGAGCTAAACGCACGGGGCATTCCATTTCGGAAATCTTTAGGGAAATCAATATCCGTGGATCCACATTGTCAAGAGTGTGCCGAGAATACCAAAGTCCATGCATAACCTCTCGCCGCGGACAACGCAATGGCCGACGGCTTTCATTTAACGACCGAGAGCAGCGATCTTTGCGTAGAGTTGTAAGTGCTAACAGTCAAGCAACATTGCGTGAAATACCAACAGAAATCAGTGTGGGACGTACGACGAATGTATTCGTTGGTACAGCGTGGAGAAATCTGGTGTTGATGGGCTGTGGCAGCAGACGACCGACGCGAATGCCTTTGCTACAGCGCCGCTCCTGGACTTGTGACCCTATCGGTTGGACCTTAGACTACTGGAATATCGTGGCCTGGTCGGATAAGTCCCGATTTCAGTTGGTAAGATGGTTCAAGTGGCTCTAAGCACTATGGGTCATCAGTCGCCTAGACTTAGAACAAACCTAAGGACATCACACACATCCACGCCCGAGGTAGGTGTCGAACCTGCGATCGTAGCAGCAGCGCGCTTCCAGACTGAAGCACCTAGAACCGCTCGGTCACGGCGGCCGGCGGTTGGTAAGAGATGATGGTTGGGTTTGAGTGTGGCGCAGACTCCACGAAGGCAAGGGCAAGTTGTCAACAAAGCACTTTACAAGGAGGTGGTGGACCGATAATAGTGTATTTATTTATTTATTGTTCCGTGGGACCACATTAAGGAGAAGTCTCCATGGTCATGGAACGAGACAACACATGACGTTATAACACGATTGTAGAAACAGATAAAATGAAATATAAGAAACATATTCAGGCGACACGTCGTTAGTTTAAATAAAGAAAATCAAGAATGTAACACTGGAATTTGCTTAATTTTTTTGCTCTTCCAGGAGCTCCTCGACAGAATAGAAGGAGTGAGCCATGAGGAAACTCTTCAGTTTAGACTTAAAAGCGTTTGGGCTACTGCTAAGATTTGAGTTCTTGTGGTAGCTTATTGAAAATGGATGCAGCAGAATACTGCACTCCCTTCTGCACAAGAGTCAAGGAAGTGCATTCCACATGACGATTTGATTTCTGCCTAGTATTAACTGAGTGAAAGCTGCTAACTCTTGTGAATAAGCTAATATCGCTAACAGCAAATGACATTAAAGAAAATATATACTGTGAGGGCAATGTCAGAATTTCCGGAATATTGAATAGGGGTCGACAAGAGGTTTTCGAACTTACACCACACATAGCTCGAACAGCCCGTTTTTGAGCCAAAAATACCCTTTTTGAATCAGAAGAATTACCCCAAAAAATAATACCATATGACATAAGCGTATGAAAATATGCGAAGTAGACTACTTTTCGTGTTGAAGTGTCACTTATTTCAGATACTGTTCTAATGGTAAATAAAGCAGCATTTAGTTTCTGAACAAGATCCTGAACATGGGCTTTCCACAACAGCTTACTATCTATCCGTACGCCTAGCAACTTGAACTGCTCCGTCTCGCTTATAACATGCCCATTCTGTCTGATTAAAATATCAGTTCTTGTTGAATTGTGAGTTAGAAACTGTAAAAACTGAGTATTACTGTGATTTAGCATCAAATTATTTTCCACAAGCCACGAACTTATTTCATGAACTACACTCCTGGAAATGGAAAAAAGAACACATTGACACCGGTGTGTCAGACCCACCATACTTGCTCCGGACACTGCGAGAGGGCTGTACAAGCAATGATCACACGCACGGCACAGCGGACACACCAGGAACCGCGGTGTTGGCCGTCGAATGGCGCTAGCTGCGCAGCATTTGTGCACCGCCGCGGTCAGTGTCAGCCAGTTTGCCGTGGCATACGGAGCTCCATCGCAGTCTTTAACACTGGTAGCATGCCGCGACAGCGTGGACATGAACCGTATGTGCAGTTGACGGACTTTGAGCGAGGGCGTATAGTGGGCATGCGGGAGGCCGGGTGGACGTACCGCCGAATTGCTCAACACGTGGGGCGTGAGGTCTCCACAGTACATCGATGTTGTCGCCAGTGGTCGGCGGAAGGTGCACGTGCCCGTCGACCTGGGACCGGACCGCAGCGACGCACGGATGCACGCCAAGACCGTAGGATCCTACGCAGTGCCGTAGGGGACCGCACCGCCACTTCCCAGCAAATTAGGGACACTGTTGCTCCTGGGGTATCGGCGAGGACCATTCGCAACCGTCTCCATGAAGCTGGGCTACGGTCCCGCACACCGTTAGGCCGTCTTCCGCTCACGCCCCAACATCGTGCAGCCCGCCTCCAGTGGTGTCGCGACAGGCGTGAATGGAGGGACGAATGGAGACGTGTCGTCTTCAGCGATGAGAGTCGCTTCTGCCTTGGTGCCAATGATGGTCGTATGCGTGTTTGGCGCCGTGCAGGTGAGCGCCACAATCAGGACTGCATACGACCGAGGCACACAGGGCCAACACCCGGCATCATGGTGTGGGGAGCGATCTCCTACACTGGCCGTACACCACTGGTGATCGTCGAGGAGACACTCAATAGTGCACGCTACATCCAAACCGTCATCGAACCCATCGTTCTACCATTCCTAGACCGGCAAGGGAACTTGCTGTTCCAACAGGACAATGCACGTCCACATGTATCCCGTGCCACCCAACGTGCTCTAGAAGGTGTAAGTCAACTACCCTGGCCAGCAAGATCTCCGGATCTGTCCCCCATTGAGCATGTTTGGGACTGGATGAAGCGTCGTCTCACGCGGTCTGCACGTCCAGCACGAACGCTGGTCCAACTGAGGCGCCAGGTGGAAATGGAATGGCAAGCCGTTCCACAGGACTACATCCAGCATCTCTACGATCGTCTCCATGGGAGAATAGCAGCCTGCATTGCTGCGAAAGGTGGATATACACTGTACTAGTGCCGACATTGTGCATGCTCTGTTGCCTGTGTCTATGTGCCTGTGGTTCTGTCAGTGTGATCATGTGATGTATCTGACCCCAGGAATGTGTCAATTAAGTTTCCCCTTCCTGGGACAATGGATTCACGGTGTTCTTATTTCAATTTCCAGGAGTGTACATTATCAAATAATGTTTCAATATTACACACAAGATCCTTCACTACCTAGCTGGTGTCATCAGCAAACAGAAATATTTTTGAATCACCTGTAATACTAGAAGGCATATCATTTACATAAGTAAGAAACAGAAGTGGCCCCAGCACCGATCCTTGGGGAACGCCCCACTTAACAGTGCCCAATTGGGGCTGAACATCACTACCACTCTCAATATTGCGGAGAATTACCTTCTGCTTTCTGTAAGAGGCGAACCAATTGTAAGCTACTCCCCTTACTCCATAAAGTTCCAACTTCTGCAGTAATATTTTGTGGTCAACACAGTCAAAAGCCTTCGTTAAATCAAAGGAAACACCTAACGTTCGCAGCCTTTTATTTAATCCGTCCAAAACCTCACAGAGAAAAGAGGCTATAGCATTTTCAGTTGTTAAGCCATTTATAAAACCAAACTGTACATTTGACAGCAAATTATGTGAACTTAAATGCTGCAGTAACCTTGTATATTCAACCCTCTCGATAACTTTAGCAAACACCGATGGCATAGAAATAGGTCTAAAATTATCAACATTATCCCTGTATCCCTTTTTATAAAGTGGCTTCATTACTGAGTACTTTAATCGGTCAGGAAACCGACCACTCCTAAAGGAAAAGTTACAGATATGGCTAAGTACTGGGCTAACATACATGGAACAATACTTCAGTATTCTGCTAGATACCCCGTCATATCCATGAGAGTTCTTGGTCTTTAGTGATTTATTTATTAACTCAATCTCCCTCTTGTCAGTATCATGGAGGAGCATTTCAGGTAACAGTCTCTGAACACTTTTTTCTACGAGCGCTATGTGATTCCCTGTTGGGACTAGGTTTCTATTTAGTTCACCTGCTATATTCAGAAAGTGATTATTAAATACTGTACATATATGCGACTTATCAGTAACACGGACATTCCCACTACGCACTGATTCTATATCCTCGACCTGTCTCTGCAGACCAGGCACTTCCTTTACGACTGACCATATGGTTGTGACCTTATGGCTGTGTTTACGTTGAATGGACTGCATCCTCTTGTCCAACTGAAAAAATGTTCAAACGTGTGTGAAATCTTATGGGACTTAACTGCTAAGGTCATCAGTCCCTGAGCTTACACACTACTTAACCTAAATTATCCTAAGGACAAACACACAACCCATGCCCGAGGGAGGACTAGAACCTCCGCCGGGACCAGCCGCACAGTCCACGACTGCAGCGCTGGGCTAATCCCGTGCGGCTGCCCAACTGAACTGATCAGTAATTGGAAATGGTTATGTCCGGTTACTTGGAGATCATTTGCAGCCACTCATGGTGTTTATGTTCCCTAACAGTTACGTCATTGGGCCACAATATTGTTCACGAGAGGCTTGAAGAACTTTGTGGACAATTTTAACGAATGATGTGGCCACCCACATCGCACGACATGAATCCCACAGAAAATTTGTGGAACATGCGAGGGCTATCCACAAAGTACATTACGTTTTGGAATTAAAAATAAATAAAGTATTGGAAATTTTTTAATTATATGTGGTGTCACAGCCAGACACCACACGTGCTAGGTGGTAGCTTAAATTGGCCGCGGTCCTGTAGTACATGTCGGACCCGCGTGTCGCCACTGTGTGATCGCAAACCTAGCGCCACCACAAGGCAGGTCTCGAGAGACTGACTCGAACTCAGCCCAGTTGTACGGACGACAGAGCTAGCGACTAGACGTACGAAGCCTTTCTCTCTCATTAGCCGAGAGACAGAATAGCCTTCAGCTAAGTTAATGGCTACGAACTAGCAAGGCGCCATTAGCCTTACAGTGATTGTACTTAGAGTCTCACTTGTGTTCACCATAGAGATGTACAAGAAGACATTAAAGATAAGTATATGAGAAGCTCCGTTCTTTTCTTCATAGCATTAATTACGTATCCTGTTCCAGTACTTCACGCCCGTCTGCGTTAGTCTCGCGTGCCTTAAGCCACCTCTATCTACAAGGTGTTGGCCAGCTGCCGACACATAACATGGCGACGAGTCTACAAAGGATCTTGTGTTTTACTTTGCCCTAATTTCTTTGTGTCATGGCTTCGCCACAATCTCCAGATGTACTGTCCGAATTTTATCGCTTGCAGAATCAGCAGACGCAGGCGTTATTGGATGCTCTTGGACAGCTCGTCCAGGGTCAACGTGCGCTGCACACCGATGCGGCCGCCGCCGCTTCATCGCTACCGCCGCCACAACATGCTGTTGCACCTCAATTCAGACCCTTTGACGCAACCCACGAGTCATGGCAAGAGTGGTCCCGTCAGTTCGACTTCCACCTAGCAGCCTACAGAATTCAAGGTAATGAGCGGCAGCCGTTTTTGCTTTCTTGTGTCGGTGTGTCCACCTACCGAGTGATAGTGAAGTTGTTTCCCCAACGCGACATAGCAACTCTGTCCTACGAAGAACTTTTGTCTGCTTTAGATGCCTATTTCAAGGAAACAGTAAATGTCGTTGCAAAAAGGTATACGTTCTTTCGTACAAAACGTACGGCCGGTCAGACTAATAGGGAGTGGGTTGCGACATTGCAAGGACTTACTAGGGAGTGTGCGTTTGAATGCGAATGTGGACTTCCTTATTCAGATACTATGGTGCGTGATGCAATTGCACAGAACGTTTCTGATGTTCGCATACGGGAACAGATTTTGAAACTACTTAATCCCTCCCTTCAACAAGTGATAGACATATTGGATAGGCAAGACACACTTGACTTTGCTCAGGACTCATTTGCAACTTCGCCAGCAGTGTGTCACATTAACCGGCCCACCGGGCCCGCTGCACGGGACGCTCAGCGGCCCTCGCGCCCGTCACCGCAGCGGCAGCCTAGCTCGCAAACACGTGCGCCGCGTAAGCACGCAAATGCAGTGAAATCATGCCCGCGGTGTGCAACTAGACATTCGCGTGAAAATTGCCCGTCACGCCAAGCTATTTGCTTTTACTGTCATAAGAAAGGACATGTCCAAAGTGTTTGCCAGACAAAGCTCAGATCAGACACTCACACCAATTCCAGGCCCTTTGCTTCGCGCCGGAATCGAACCAAGGAAACTCAGGCTCGTGAACCTTCGCCCATGGATATTCATGTAGTTCATTCCACCCCGTCCGGTGACAGTGTTCATTCCACAAAAAGTGTGCGTCGACGTCGACGGAAGTCCCGTCACGTCGCAAGTGATTTTGTCCCAGTGTCTGTTCCAGTTGCACAACACAGTCGCTTTTGTCGTCAGCAGGACAATAAACTTTTTGTAGACTTAGACTTTGCAGGCAAAGTGATACCATTCCAGCTCGATACCGGAGCTGCAGTTTCATTGCTCAATCACGACACGTACAACCAACTGGGCAAACCTCCATTGCGTGCCGCAACTGTTCACCTCAATAGTTACTCAGGCCAGAACATACCAGTGTTAGGACAGTCCAGCCTTCTTGCAACATACAAGGGACAAACAAAACTTGTGTCATTTTACGTTCTTCGTTCTTCTACTGCAGTGAACTTGTTTGGTTTAGATTTATTTCAGTTGTTTAATTTGTCTATAGTAATCAGGTCCTCTCAGTGATTCAGACTGTGCCTTCCGCCAGTGTTTCTAGTCTATGTGAAGAATTTGCGGACATTTTTGCACCGGGCCTTGGTTGCGCTAAGAACTATGAAGCACATTTGGAACTGAAAGCAAACGCGCAACCGAAGTTTTTCAGAGCGCGCAATGTTCCCCACGCATTGCGTGATGAGGTCGCAAGAACATTAAACGATTTAGAATCTCAAGGTGTAATTGAACGTGTGCAGGCTTCTCTCTGGGCCTCACCCTTAGTAATTTTGCCAAAACCTTCCGGAAAATTGAGACTTTGTGTGGACTTCAAGGCAACTGTGAATCCACAACTTGTGACTGCAACTTTTCCTTTGCCCCGCCCGGAAGATCTTTTTGACAAACTGTGCCCGGGAACATATTTTTCAAAGTTGGACCTAGCAGATGCGTACTTGCAAATACCGGTGGACGAAGAATCCCAGCGCGTCTTGGTGGTAAACACGCATCTTGGCTTGTATCGCTTCAAAAGACTGCCCTTCAGGTGTGCGTCCGCACCTGCATTGTTTCAGCAATATTTACACACTGTTTGTGCGTCGGTCCCTACTGCTGCGAACTATCTGGACGATATTGTGATCTCCGGAAAGACAGAAGCCGAACATTTGCAAAATCTCCGAACATTATTTCAGGTCTTGCGACAAAATGGTCTTCGCTTGAGGAAGGACAAATGTGTGTTTTTTGCTCGTGACTTACCATATCTGGGCCATGTAAACAATGCCCAAGGCATACATCCGAGTCCAGAGCACCTCCATGCCATACAAGACTTGCCTTCGCCGCAGAATTTGAAGCAGCTACAGAGTGTGCTGGGAAAACTTAATTATTATAATAAATTTATTCGCCATGCCTCTTCCATTTCAGCTCCGCTTCATCGCTTACGCCATAAAGGTGTTCCGTTTGTCTGGACGACGGAATGCGAACCCGCCTTTCGCCAGTTGAAATCGGCGTTGTTTTCAAATACTTGCCTTACGCCGTTCGATCCCCAGAAACCCCTTTTGTTGATGGTAGATGCATCGGATTTCGGGATCGGTGCTGTGTTTGCGCACAAAGATGGATCGCACGATCGCCCTATTGCCTTTGCGTCAAAATTGCTCTCATCTGCGCAAAGAAATTATTCACAGATAGAGAAAGAGGCTTTAGCTCTCGTGTTTGGTGTTACTAAGTTTCACGATTTCTTGTATGGTCGTCACTTTACCATCATCACGGACCACAAACCTTTGACATCGCTTTTTCATCCGAACAAGCCTGTACCTCCACGTACAGCGCAGAAATTCATTCGCTGGTCACTTTTTCTCTCGCAGTACCGCTACGATATCTTGTATCGGTCCACTGCTCAGCACGGAAACGCTGATGCATTGTCCCGTTTGCCTGTTGCTGAGGATAAAGCATTCGATTCTTCCGAACTTGCTTGCATGTTCATTGATGCGGAAACCGATGACGTGGTCGCATCGTTTCCGATTGATTTTCGTCGTGTCGCTACAGCCACGGCAGCTGACCCTGTCCTTGCTCCCGTTTTGCGTTTTGTTGCTACGCAATGGCCCTTGTCCAAGTCACGGATCGAGGATCCGCTTGTTCGCCGATTTTTTGCTCACAAGGAGAGACTTTTTGTACGACGTGGTGTTTTGTTGTTGCGTTCTGATAATGATCAGTCCCGAGTCGTGGTCCCACGTTCGTTACAGTCCTCTGTCTTACGGCTTCTTCACCACGGACATTGGGGTATAGTGCGTACGAAACAACTTGCTCGTCAGCACTGTACTTGGTTCGGAATCGATGCTGCGATTACGAATATGTGCTCCTCTTGCGTGGCGTGTATCGAACAACAATCCGCACCGCCGCGGAAATTCTTTGCATGGCCGAAAGCCACTTCCCCTTGGCAACGCTTGCATATCGATTTTGCTGGTCCATTCTGGAATGCTCGTTGGTTGGTTGTGGTCGATGCTTTCAGTAATTTTCCTTTTGTTGTCCGGATGTCTTCCACGACGTCTTCTGCCACAATCCAAGCCTTGTCTGCTATCTTTTGCATTGAAGGTCTTCCGCAGACTATTGTTTCCGACAATGGCCCACAATTCTTGTCCGCAGAATTACAGTCCTTCTGCAAGGCCAATGGTATTCAACATCTGACGTCCGCGCCGTTTTCGCCTCAGTCAAACGGTGCCGCGGAACGATTGGTCCGGACTTTCAAGTCACAGATGTTGAAATTGAAAGAGTCGCATTCTCGGGAGGACGCATTATTGCTCTTTTTGTCCTCGTATCGCTCTCAGCCCCGCGATGGTCGCTCGCCGGCTGAGTTGCTCCATGGTCGTTCTCATCGAACCTTGATCTCTTTGCTGCATCCGCCGCATCAGGTTCCTGTGCAGCGGCAGACTCCTGCTTTTGCTCCTGGCGACGTTGTCTTCTATCGCACCTATCGCGGTTCACGGCGTTGGCTCGCAGGGCGCATTCTTCGCTGCCTCGGCTGCGCGATGTATTTGGTTTTGGGGGCCTCTGGTGAGGTGCGTCGGCATCTCAATCAGCTGCGCCTCTGTCGTCGCCTGGGTTCTGCCGCTCCCCGTCTGCTTTCAGCGACGGAGCCGTCAGGTCAGCGCCCTGGGGTCCCATCTACTGGCTCGCCTCATCCCCAGGTGTTACCGACGCTGCCTTCCATTTTGCCTCATGGCGTCGCGCCGCCGCCGCAGCCGCCGCAGCCGCCGCAGCCGCCTCCGGCGCCGCCCGCAGGGGACGCTTCGCTGCAGCCGCCACGCGCCTCCCTGGGTCACGCGCCGCCGATCGCTTCCCGTGACCAGCTGTCCTCCGCCATGGACCTCTTGCCCGCTCCGGACCAGATGTCATCGCGCGTCGGATTCTCCGACCACATGGAGGTCGACCCTTCGGCCCCTCCTGTCTCTCTACGGGCGCATACACCGCATGTTGACGTGCACCCTGGACTAGGTTTTCAGGCGTTTCCTAGCTCCCCTCGGACCGAATGGCCGGGTGCGGGTGGCACAGCCTCGCCTGTTGTTAGGCTCCCCACCTCATCGCATACGTCAACATGGGGTCCTCCCCACGGCGGGCGGAAGCCTTATCTCACGACCGTTCGCCGATTTGCGGGGGAGGAATGTGGTGTCACAGCCAGACACCACACGTGCTAGGTGGTAGCTTAAATTGGCCGCGGTCCTGTAGTACATGTCGGACCCGCGTGTCGCCACTGTGTGATCGCAAACCTAGCGCCACCACAAGGCAGGTCTCGAGAGACTGACTCGAACTCAGCCCAGTTGTACGGACGACAGAGCTAGCGACTAGACGTACGAAGCCTTTCTCTCTCATTAGCCGAGAGACAGAATAGCCTTCAGCTAAGTTAATGGCTACGAACTAGCAAGGCGCCATTAGCCTTACAGTGATTGTACTTAGAGTCTCACTTGTGTTCACCATAGAGATGTACAAGAAGACATTAAAGATAAGTATATGAGAAGCTCCGTTCTTTTCTTCATAGCATTAATTACGTATCCTGTTCCAGTACTTCACGCCCGTCTGCGTTAGTCTCGCGTGCCTTAAGCCACCTCTATCTACAAGGTGTTTGCCCAGCTGCCGACACATCATTATATACAGATGAAAGCCACACTCAAATACTACTTTTCTACATAGTTGCCATTTAAATTAAGGCACTTATCGTAGCGATGGACGAGCTTGGAAATTCCTTCGTCGAAAAATTCGGCCGCCTGAGCCTTCAACCACGTGGTTACCTCTTCTTGAAGCTGTGCGTCGTCATCAAAACGCTGCATAGCCAACCACTTCTTCATTGCTGGGAATAAGTGGAAGTCGCTCGGTGCCAGGTCGGGACTGTACGGCGGATGAGGAAACAACTCCCACTTAAAAGGTTCGAGGACTTCACGAGTGGCATTTGCCGTGTGGGCCGGGCGTTGTCGTGAATCAGCAAGATCTTTGTGCCCAACTTTCCCCTGTGCTTGTTTTGTATTGCTCTTCTGAGGTTGTGCAGAGTTTGGCAATACCATTGAGAGCTTATTGTAGTGCCTCTTTCCAGGAAATCCACAAAAATCACACCTTTTCTGTCCCGAAAGACAGTCATTACGTGGTTGAAGGCGCAGGCGGCCGAATTTTACGACAAAGGAATTTCCGAGCTCGTCCATCGCTACGATAAGTGCCTTGATTTTAATGGCAACTATGTAGGAAAGTAGTATTTAAGTGTGGCTTTCATCCGTATATAATAAAAATTTCCAATATTTTATTTATTATTAATTCCAAAACGTAATATACTTTGTGGATAGCCCTCGTAATATAGAGGTCAGTTCGTGTGTGAAATCCTGCACAGGACCGGCAAAACTTGAGAAATTATGGACGGCTGTAGCGGCAGCACGGCTCAGTATTTCGGGCAGGGCACTTCCAGCGAGTTGTTGAGTCCACGCCACGTCGGTCTGCTGCACTACGGCGGGCAAAAGGAGCTCCGATACGATATTAGGAGGTACCCCACGACTTGTCGTCTCAGTGTACATTCCTAGTAGAATCGAAAATCATTCGTTATTTAAGGGGGGTAGGACGTCAAACGGGCCGACTTGGAGCAGGAGAGGCACCACAGGACATTTTCTTTTCTACTGTCTATACTTTTCCAAATAAATTCATAAAACTTTGTCAGCATGACCAGGAAGGATTCAGGATTCACACTCATAGCAGTGGAAGTGCAAAAACATAACAAAATAAATTTGTTTTAGATATGAAATTTCATCATTTTTTCACTTACTGTTGGCTGCATTTGTTGCTATAGGTACATTTTTCTTCACAAGTAAGAGAGATTGTTTGCTGAATTTTGTACAGCATACAAACCATACTTACATGTGTACGAAACTCTAGAATTTTCCAAATCTATTATAAACTGTGGTAAAATTGAGATAATTAACTACAAAATTTGATTTTTTTCTAAAGATAATGTTTAAAACGTAACAGCTCATTCATTTTTTCATAAATTAAATAGATTCTAGGGTTTCAGACACCTGTAAGTATGGTTCGTATGCTGTGCAAAATTCATCGAACAGCCTCTCTTACTTATAAATAAAAGTGTACCTATAGCAACAAATGCAGCCAATAGTAAGTGAGAAAAATGATGAAATTGCACATGTAAAAAAATCATTTTGTCAGGTTTTTGAACTTCCGCTGCTACGAGTGTGAATCCTGAATCCTTCCTGGTCATGCTGACTAAGTTTTACGAATTTACTTGTAAAAGTATAGACAGTGGAAATTCAAATGTCCTGTGTTGCCTCTCCTGCTCCACGTCGGCCCGTTTGACGTCCTACCCCCTTTAAAGAACGGAAATAAAAGATAAATTATACGTTATAGGCATACTTATTCTTGCCTCACGTGTGATTACAATATGCCCTGCTGATGCAAACTTGTCAGTCACCCGCTGAATGAAATCTTCTATCTCCATCATGAGATCTCTTTCAATGGAAAGCCCAATCAAGGACTGTTGCACTCCCGGTTCAAAGGCCAACGCGCAAGTGACGACAGGCTAAAGTTAGTTGCGATTCGTGCGTCTGTGAAAAGATAGTTGCGCGCAGCGTACGACGATCGCAGTTGTGCGAAAGTTTTGCAGAAAGTCGAAATATAGCGCTTACTTCAATGCGAGATGCTTTCAGTAATTACCACGACGAAACTCTGTCTCGAAATCTGGCAGAAAACCCAAAGAAATTCTGGTCAAACATAAAGCACGCCACTAGCAAGTCACCATCAGTAACTTCACTGCCCGATAACACCGGTGAAGTCACTGATGACAGTGCAACCAAAGCAGAGTTAAAAAGCACGATTTTACGAAACTCCTTCACCAAAGAAGACGAAGTAAATAGTCCTGAATTCTAATCAAGAACAACTGGCAATATGACAAACATAAAAATAGATATCCACGGTGTCGCAAAGCAGCTTCAATCACTTAATAAAGGCCTTTTTGGAACACGACCTACGACCACCTTATAGAACGGTATACAGACACAAGTGATGACACTTGCTACAGGACCTGACCATCATTTTGCAGGACAATGCTCAAGCACGTACAGTGCAAGCTGTTACTGATATGTTTGACTGATGGGGCTGCTAAGGGCTATACCACCTACTGCACACCCCTGACTTAAGCCCTCGTGAGTTCAACTCAGTTTCTAAATGAAGGAAACACTAGAAGGCATTCGCTTCAGAACTGCTACAAATTCGTCGTGCAATAGACCGCGCCGCTCGAACTGTCAACACAACTGGCGCTGCTAAGAAATATCCGCCGGCCGCGGTGGTCTAGCGGTTCTGGCGCTGCAGTCCGGAACC
The DNA here is from genome assembly GCF_023898315.1 of Schistocerca nitens. Taxonomy (NCBI): domain Eukaryota; kingdom Metazoa; phylum Arthropoda; class Insecta; order Orthoptera; family Acrididae; genus Schistocerca; species Schistocerca nitens. Next base: position 217,244,959 of record NC_064623.1, on the reverse strand, counting down.
GCGGGACTGCTACGGTCGCAGGTTCGAATCCTGCCTCGGGCGTGGGTGTGTGTGATGTCCTTAGGTTAGTTAGGTTTAAGTAGTTCTAAGTTCTAGGGGACTTATGACCTAAGATGTTGAGTCCCATAGTGCTCAGAGCCATTTTTGAAGAAATATCCTATGACTTCCACATCGCTGGCAACGGGTTATACACAATGCTGGTGACTACTTTGAAACACGTATCTATTTTCTACGAGCTACAAAAAAAAAAAAAAAAAAAAAAAAAAAAAAAAATTATTTGCCACTATTAAAGTTCCAACCCTCGTATATTTGTGATTACTTAGTATGCTGATTGTTATAGCAGTGCTTATTTTTTAGATTTTCTGTCGAGTTTTTCTAACGAAGTAATGTGGTTCTGTCTTTCACTTCAGTGATGAATGCTGAAGGGACATTTTGCGAACTAGTTCACGTGTGCGAGATGCGTAAAGTTGTATTGTTGCTATGATTTAATGAAGCTCAGTTAAAACTTAAAGTGTCGATTTAGTTATTTCGTTGTCGGTGAGATTAGTACAAGAGTTTTCTTTTGCATTCATTATTTTATTTGACTGCACACTCGTATTGCACGTCGCGAGGTGTGTGCTGAGCAGAGCAATATGTTTTGAGTGTTGATGAAATCCCGTCTCGCGTTGCACATCCCCAATACAGCGAGTGAAATTTAATTATCACTGTCAGATCTATATTTAGTAAAAACATTAAAAGAAGAAAAAAGCGATTTACTGCGCACACATAACCCATAAATTTTGCGGTAGCGCTTCCGTAACATGTACGACTTACTACTTACACGACTCGATTAACATTTTCCATTAATGATATCTTAATTTCTCTCCAATAGCATTCTATACGAGCGTAAAACTCTCGGGTATAAATTACCTGAATTATTGCTTTCGCCTGCGAGAGCGCAGCATTGTAAATAACATTGTTGGCTTGTCAGCGTTCCGTGATTTTTAACAAACTTGTGTATTCTGTGACTTTACCAATGATCTTTTTTCCTGATAGTAGACTTGACTACGTCAGGTCCTATTTAGAAAGCAGGTATACTTCCACTCTTAAAAAAAGAAACGACAGCTGCCATTGCTGCGAGATATCTGAAAATATTAATTTTTGTCCATGTAAGCTCTGCTGAATATATACTGTAATAGTTGAGCACTGAGAAGAACGTTTTCATGAAATAATAATTGTTATCGTAAAAGGTAAAACTTTTCTCCTTTCTGAAGTGAATATTTTGCTCATCTTTCCTCTGCTAGCCGGCCGGAGTGGTCGAGCGGTTAAAGGCGCTACAGTCTGGAACCGCACGACCGCTACGGTCGCAGGTTCGAATCCTGCCTCGGGCATGGATGTATGTGATGTCCTTAGGTTAGTTAGGTTTAAGTAGTTCTAAGTTCTAGGGGACTTATGACCACAGCAGTTGAGTCCCATAGTGCTCAGAGCCATTTGAACCATTTTTTTCCTCTGCTAGTAATTACAGTACAATGTGCAAGCAAGCAGAAGACTTAGGATTTTGAATACTAGGTAGTACTGTGCGATCCCTGTTTAATAATACGGTCTTTTGGAATGAACAGATTCTCTTTTGTGGAAAGCGAAAATTTGTGGAACTTGCCCTACCGACACAGACTATCATAGTTGTTCAGAATCGTATCTGTCTGACTTGCTCTTCAATAACATACGTAAAAAAGTAAACTCCGTCCACAGTCTTTGACGGACCCAGTGGGACCGACCGGCCGCCGTGTCATCCTCACCCACAGGCGTCACCGGATGCGAACATGGAGGGGCGTGTGGTCAGCACATCGCTCTCCTGGCTGTATGTCAGTTTCAGACCGGAGCCGACACTTCTCTGTCAAGTAGCTCCTCAGTTTGCCTCATAAGGGCTGAGTGCACCCCACTTGGCAACAGCGCTCGGCAGACTGGGTGGTCACCCATCCAAGTGCTATCCCAGCCCGACAGCGCTTAACTTCGGTGATCTACAGCGAACCGGTGTTACCACTGCAGTAAGGCCGTTGGACTTCTTCAATAACAGCGTCAAGAATTTTTCAGAGCTACATTACGACCCAGATCTTGAAAAGCTGTTTCTTACGCTGGCTGCTAAGAACTTTAATCTTGGGTGCGCTCGTATACATTCCGGGAACGCCACGCATTACTGCATAATTCATGATTTACTCTTTTTTCAGCCAAGAAGACAGTAATTAAGACCCACAGCACAAAATATTTTATTTTTGATGAAACAGTCAATTTCAATTTTCATATTCAAAAGTAAGACCAAAGTGCGTAAATTATTTAAATCATTTGCTACTAGGAAGGAAAGAGGACCTTTTAAGAGTAGCGAACAGTAGTTTCAATCAGTTTTGCAGCGGAAAGTTTCGAAGCTGCAAGTCTGTTTCTCCTTTACGCTCTTATCAGGAATACGTAACATTTATTCTACTGACCAAGGTAGGGTCATTAGAAGTTCATTATCGCTGTAGTTCATATTCAGAGTCGGACACAGTGATTTTCAGAGTGCATTTACACGACTAATATCAGTATAACTTCAGAGGTTTAGTGCGAATGAGATCTTTTATGAAGGTACTACGTTGTAATTTCAGACAGACTTAACAGATAAAGTCAGATGGGTTTTATTCAGTGGTAATCTGTTATATAATTACGATAATAGTTGTAGTTCAACAATTCATTTCTAAACTAACAAAGATTCGCAACGTTCAGCACCACCATTTAACACAAACTCATTTCGTCACTGAGTCCGATAGCATACGTGAATTTTATTGAGAACAGATTTCTTTGTCGGAGTCGTATTGTTTAATTGACTGACTACTCCGGATTTGATATCGTGTGGCTTGAGATACACATATATCCATCTTAAATAAGCTTCAATATGATTCAGTCAATATCTCACAGTTACTCAGCTACGCATATTTTACCGTCTGCCTTCAATTTTTTGCTGTTGTTGTTGTGGTCTTCAGTCCTGAGACTGGTTTGATGCAGCTCTCCATGCTACTCTATCATGTGCAAGCTTCTTCATCTCCCAGTACCTACTGCAACCTACATCCTTCTGAATCTGCTTAGTGTATTCATCTCTTGGTCTCCCTCTACGATTTTTACCCTCCACGCTGCCCTCCAATGCTAAATTTGTGATCCCTTGATGCCTCAGGACATGTCATACCAACCGATTCCTTCTTCTAGTCAAGTTGTGCCACAAACTTCTCTTCTCCCCAATCCTATTCAGTACCTCCTCATTAGTTACGTGATCTACCCACCTTATCTTCATCATTCTTCTGTAGCACCACATTTCGAAAGCTTCTATTCTCTTCTTGTCCAAACTAGTAATCGTCCATGTTTCACTTCCATACATCGCTACACTCCATACAAATACTTTCAGAAACGACTTCCTGACACTTAAATCTATATTCGATGTTAACAAATTTCTCTTCTTCAGAAACGATTTCCTTGTCATTGCCAGTCTACATTTTATATCCTCTCTACTTCGACCATCATCAGTTATTTTACTCCCTAAATAGCAAAACTCCTTTACTACTTTAAGTGTCTCATTTCCTAATCTAATTCCCTCAGCATCACCAGATTTAATTTGACTACATTCCGTTATCCTCGTTTTGCTTTTGTTGATGTTCATCTTATATCCTCCTTTCAAGACACTGTCCATTCCGTTCAACTGCTCTTCCAAGTCCATTGCTGTCTCTGATAGAATTACAATGTCATCGGCAAACCTCAAAGTTTTTACTTCTTCTCCATGAGTTTTAATACCTACTCCGAATTTTTCTTTTGTTTCCTTTACTGCTTGCTCAATATACAGATTGAATAACATCGGGGAGAGGCTACAACCCTGTCTCACTCCTTGCCCAACCACTGCTTCCCTTTCATGTCCCTCGACTCGTATGACTGCCATCTGGTTTCTGTACAAATTGTAAATAGCCTTCCGCTCCCTGTATTTTACCCCTGCCACCTTCAGAATTTGAAAGAGAGTATTCCATTTAACATTGTCAAAAGCTTTCTCTAAGTCTACAAATGCTAGAAACGTAGGTTTGCCTTTTCTTAATCTAGCTTCTAAGATAAGTCGTAAGGTTAGTATTGCCTCACGTGTTCCAACATTTCCACGGAATCCAAACTGATCTTTCCCGAGGTCCGCTTCTACCAGTTTTTCCATTCGTCTGTAAAGAATTCGCGTTAGTATTTTGCAACTGTGACTTATTAAACTGATAGTTCGGTAATTTTCACATCTGTCAACACCTGCTTTCTTTGGGATTGGAATAATTATATTCTTCTTGAAGTCTGAGGGTATTTCGCCTGTTTCATACATCTTGCTCACCAGATGGTAGAATTTTGTCATGACTGGCTCTCCCAAGGCCATCAGTAGTTCTAATGGAATGTTGTCTACTCCCGGGGCCTTGTTTCGACTCAGGTCTTTCAGTGCTCTGTCAAACTCTTCACGCAGTATCTTATCTCCCATTTTGTCTTCATCTACATCCTCTTCCATTTCGATAATATTGTCCTCAAGTACGTCGCCCTTGTATAAACCCTTTATATACTCCTTCCACCTTTCTGCCTTCCCTTCTTTGCTTAGAACTGGGTTGCCATCTGAGCTCTTGATATTCATACAAGTGGTTCTCTTCTCTCCAAAGGTCTCTTTAATTTTCCTGTAGGCAGTATCTATCTTGCCCCTAGTGAGACAGGCCTCTACATCCTTACATTTGTCCTCTAGCCATCCCTGCTTAGCCATTTTGCACTTCCTGTCGATCTCGTTTTTGAGACGTTTGTATCCCTTTTTGCCTGCTTCATTTACTGCATTTTTATATTTTCTCCTTTCATCAATTAAATTCAATATTTCTTCTGTTACCCAAGGATTTCTATTAGCCCTCGTCTTTTTACCTACTTGATCCTCTGCTGCCTTCACTACTTCATCCCTCAGAGCTACCCATTCTTCTTCTACTGTATTTCTTTCCCCCATTCCTGTCAATTGTTCCCTTATGCTCTCCCTGAAACTCTCTACAACTTCTGGTTCTTTCAGTTTATCCTGGTCCCATCTCCTTAAATTGTCACCTTTTTGCAGTTTCTTCAGTTTCAATCTGCAGATCATAACCAATAGATTGTGGTCAGAATCCACATCTGCCCCTGGAAATGTCTTACAATTTAAAACCTGGTTCCTAAATCTCTGTCTTACCATTATATAATCTATCTGATACCTTTTAGTATCTCCAGGATTCTTCCAGGTATACAACCTTCTTTTATGATTCTTGAACCAAGTGTTAGCTATGATTAAGTTATGCTGTGTGCAGAATTCTACAAGGCGGCTTCCTCTTTCATTTCTTCCCCCCAATCCATATTCACCTACTATGTTTCCTTCTCTCCCTTTTCCTACTGACGAATTCCAGTCACCCATGACTATTAAATTTTCGTCTCCCTTCACTACCTGAATAATTTCTTTTATCTCGTCATACATTTCATCAATTTCTTCATCATCTGCAGAGCTAGTTGGCATATAAACTTGTACTACTGTAGTAGGCATGGGCTTTGTGTCTATCTTGGCCACAATAATGCGTTCACTATGCTGTTTGTAGTAGCTAACCCGCACTCCTATTTTTTATTCATTATTAAACCTACTCCTGCATTACCCATATTTGATTTTGTATTTATAACCCTATAATCACCTGACCAAAAGTCTTGTTCCTCCTGCCACCGAACTTCACTAATTCCCACTATATCTAAATTTAACCTATCCATTTCCCTTTTTAGATTTTCTAATCTACCTGCCCGATTAAGGGATCTGACATTCCACGCTCCGATCCGTAGAACGCCAGTTTTCTTTCTCCTGATAACGACGTCCTCTTGAGTAGTCCCCGCCCGGAGATCCGAATGGGGGACTATTTTACCTCCGGAATATTTTACGCAAGAGGACGCCATCATCATTTAATCATACAGTAAAGCTGCATGTAAAGCTGCATGTCCTCGGGAAATCATTTTAAGGGATAGATTCAAAGGTGCACCACTGTAGACTGTTGACGAACGTACGAGCATACGGAATAGGTTCCCAGACATGTGAGTGGCTGGAAGACTCAGTGCGTTGTCCTTGACGGCGAGTGTTTGTGAGAGACGAGGGTATCGTCGGGTGTGCCCAGGGAAGTGTGGCGGGACCGCTGCTGTTATTCTCTACACACATAAATCATGTGGCGGACTGGGAGACCAGCAATCTCCGGTCGCTTACTAATGATGCTGTGGACTGCGGTGAGGTGTCGAAGTTGAGTGTCTGCAGGAAGATACAAGGCGACGTAGACAAAATTTCTAGTTGGTGTGATGATGCCAGCTGGCTCTAAATGTAGAAAAATCCAAGTTAATGCAGATGAGTAGGAAAAACAAACCCGTAATGTTCGCATACAGCATTAGCAGTATTCTGCTTGGCCGTCACATCGGTTAAATACCTACGCGTAACGCTGCAAGCGCATAAGAAATGGAACGTGGACGTAAGAGGGGTAGTAGAGAAGACGAGTAGTGGACTTTGGTTTATTGGGAGAAATTTAGGCAATTGTGGTTCAGCTACGAACGATATCGCATACTACTTCTCGAGTGTTTGGGATCCGCACCAAGACGTCGAAACATTTCAGAAGCGGGCTGTTTGGTTTGTTACTGGTAGATTGGAACAACACGCAAGTATTACAGAAATGCCTTGGGAACTCAAATAGCAATCCCTGGAGGGAAGGAGACGTTCTCTTCGAGGAACTGTATTGAGAAAATTTAGGGAACCGGCATTTGAAACTGACTGCAGAACGATTCTACTGTCGCCAACATATACCATGTGATCGAAAGTATCCGGACACTGGCTGAAAATGAGTTACAAGTTCGAGGTGCCCTCCACCGGTAATTCTGGAATTCAATATCGTGTTGGGACACCCTTAGCCTTGATGATAGCTCCCACTCTCGTAGGCATACGTTCAATCAGATGCTGGAAGATTTCTTGGGGAATGGCAGTCCATTCTTCACGGAGTGCTGCACTGAGTAGAGGTATCAATGTCGGTCTGTGAGGACTGGCACGAAGTCGGCGTTCCAAAACATCCTAAAGGTGTTCTATAGGATTCAGGTCAGAACTCTGTGCAGGCCAATCAATTACAGGGATGATATTGTCGTGCAACCACTCCACCACAAGCCTTGCATTATGAATAGGTGCTCGATCGCGCTGAAAGATGGAATCGCCTGCTCCGAATTAGTCTTCAACAGTGGGAAGCAAAAAGATGCTTAAAACATGAACGTAGGAGTGTGCTGTGATAGTACCAAGCAAAACAACAAGGGGTGCAAGCCTCCTCCATGAAAAACACGACCACACTAAAACACCACCGCCTCCGAATTTTACTGTTGACACTGCACACGTTGGCAGATGACGTTCATCGGGCATTCGCCGTATTCACACCCTAGCCATCGGACCGCTACATTGTAAACCGCGATTCGTCACACCTCACAACGTTTTTCCACCGTTCAATCGTCCAATGTTTACGCTCCTTACACCAAGCGAAGCGTCGTTTGGTATTTACCGGCGTGTGTGTGGCTCGTGAGCAGCCGTTAGCCCACGAAATGCAAGCTTTCTCACCTCCCGCCTGTCATAGTGCTTGCAGTGGATCCTCATGCAGTTTGTAATTACTGTGTGATGGTCTGGATAGATGCCTGCCTATTACTCATTACTACACTCTTCAACTGTTGGCGGTCTCTGTCAGTCAACAGATAAGGTCGGCCTGTGCGATTTTGTGCTGTACGTTGAAAGGTCTCTGTTGGATTCCTTTCATGTTTGACTTCTTAAATCTGATGTCATTTATGGAATAAATTCCTCTTCTAAATTTACTGTGGCGTTTCTGACTATCTGGGAGGAGACTGAGTAGTGGAACGTGTTACTTTTACGCACAAACAAGAACGATCTGTCACACTACTACACTTTAAAGCACAGTTTATATGTAATTCTTATATGTAATTCATGTCACACAGTCTCATACGGAACCTACATCCGCTTTCTTTTATATACTGTGTATGATAAGATACTGTCATCCCCCTTCCCTTCTGTGTGAGAGGATGAATGATCAAATGTGTTTGTAGTTGCATGCTTGAGGGTAGCAGACAAGGCTGTCTGCTAGAGAACAGTAGGACCAACGTCGGAACAGGTAGCTACGGTTCCTAAAAGCAAAGAGGTTTCTATTCTTAGTATGGTCCGGTCCGTCCCTTGTCATGTTGGTATAGGAAGCTGCCCCTCTGGCCCCTTCCGTTTTGTCTTTGTGAGCCACTCTCAGGGAAGCACGCTGGGCAGTAGTTGGAGAGTTGCAGTCCAGTAGTAGGCAGTGGCAGTCTGGCGGTAGCGAGCGTCTGAAATGGTAAGATCTCCGGCTAAGCGCGTGTCTGCTAAGTCCGTAGGACAATGGATTTGTTAAGTTCAGCCTAACTGAGAATTTAATCACGTTTATTTCGGGTTAGGTCTAAAATATCTAAGGTTATCTTAAATTGCAGCGTAGTGTAATTCTCGTGTGAAGTTCATATTATTTTCCGGTAGTTGCTTTGTTACTACTTTGTGAGTAAAGTGGAACCACGTGTTGATCAGTAACTCTAACTAAGATCAATCTTAAATGCGAATGCTTGTGTGATTATAACGTCTCGTCTTAACAATATTTTCAATATAGCAACTTTTCTTTATGTTCAACCCACGTGGGGTGTACTTTGCGAGACCAGTACCACGTGCTTATATAACTGTTTGACCCGTCAGGTTAACAATAAGACGTTAGTAACCAGTTCGAGGTTTTTCTTTTGTAATTTGCTTTTCGATCGAATTTATTTCAATTATCAAAATTATTGTGGAGTTATACGCTTTGTGTAAACCAAGTTGACCACGTGAAGCATGTGGTGTAATCATCAAAGCAGCCCTCAGCTATTCTTTTCGCGAAGATTTCACAAAGAGTTAATATGAATTTAGTATACCAGTGTGTGGTAATTACATGACGGACAGGATTGTGCTTCGAATGTAATTTCTTTGACTGAAAATTTGAATCTGTTGGTTGTGGTTAACTTTCTCTTGCATGTGTTTCAATGTTCTTTGTGTGTTGTTTTATGAATCCAGTGTTGTATCCAGTCTCCCAATCTTGGCTCCATATTTTATGTGTTCCGTAAGATTCCAATCTCACATTTTCACAATCGTAAAAAAAGGCACCAGCTCAGTTATAACTCACGTATAATATGCTGAAATTTCGATGATCAATCTTGAAATAAATTTGCAAATATAAACTGATTTCTTTCTTTTATTTAAATTCTCCCTTTTAATATATAGATATATTACCGGTTGTTGTATGACTGTAAAAGATTATAATCAATGTTAGTCTGATTGGTAATGTGGTAAACCTAGACTAGTTACCTGCTGAAACAGTTGCCCAGTAAACGCACGATTAACCTCCCCAGACAGCTCACGGCTTGTAACCCGCTTTCATTGTCAATCAGTACCTTTCATCATACCAAAATTAAAGCTAAAACGTTACAACGTGTCCCTTCACGTTCCCGCTTCAATATCACATCGTAAAAAGTGGACCTAGGGATGTTTAGGAGTGTGCAAATCTCGCGTACATACGTATGACACAAGTGACACCCAATCACCTGACCATGTTCGAAGTCCATGAATTCAATGGAGCGCCCCATTCTGCTCTCTCACGATGTCTAATGACTACTGAGAGCGCTGATATGGAGTGCCTGGCAGTAGGTGGCAGCGCAAGCACCTAATATGAAAAACTTATGTTTTTGGGGGGTGTCCGGATACTTTTGGCCACATAGCGTGCATTGGGCGTAAGGACTACGAAGACAAGATAAGAGAAATCAGGGCTGCTACGGATGTATATAGATAGTCGTTTTTCCCTTTCTCTGTTTGTGAGTGGAGCAGGAAAGGAAAGGAAAGGACTAGTAATGGTCCAGGGCCAGGGTACCCTCCGCTACGCACCGTATTTTAGCTTGAAGGGTATGTGTCTAGATTTAGATGTAGAAGGGAGCCGAAGAGTTTGGTGTTTCAAGGGGCACTACAAGGAAGAATTATTCCAGAGAAAGCGGGAAAGCATCATCCGCTTTGTCACAACGCGGACGAAACTGTAATGAAAAATGAGTGGACGAAAGCTGCAAATGTCGCTGTCCAGCGAATCCTGTCAGCACCAAAACAACAGGGAGGGAGCTCCACGAGCTGGAAATTACACGGCGAGCTGGAATTCCAGAACCACTCACCAGTGGTGGGAATAACCGTTAACAGGAAAACCTGGACTATGGGGCAGTGGAAGAAAGTCGTCTTATTTCACACTGGCCGAGTTTACGTACCAAGAGTAAAACATGGCGGGAGTTCGATGTTGATTTGGACAGTCATGTGGTATTCCATGCCCCCCCCCCTCCCCTTGTGTTCTCTGGAACTTCGTGCTACTGTCAAGGATTGTGTGACCATATTCGCTGATCAGGTCCACGCCGTAGTGCAATATTTGTTCCACAATAGTGACGCAGCGTTCCAAGACGACATGTCCCCTGTTGACACAGCTTACATCATACAAGACTGAATTTTGTGACTATGAGGATGAACTGTTGCACCTCCATTGGCAACGACAGTCACCAGATCTCAATATATTTGACCTTTCTGATCTACTGTGGAGATAAGGCTGCTTGATCGCTGTCCACCTCCATGATGTTTACCTGAACCTGCCACTATTTTGCACGAAGAGTGGTACAAGATTCCCTTGGAAACCGTACCAGATCTGTGTTAATCCACTCCGAGATGACTGGAAGCTGTTTTGAATGCCATCTGTTTTCCTACACCGTATTACTCGTGGTAATGCGATGTGTTTTTGGTGCCTCCACATTTTTGTCGATCCTCTGCATTTATCATTTTGCTTGAATCCCAATCTATGAGATTAGTAAATTGTGATTAAGAATCATTTAAAACACAAAATTATTTCATGCCATAAATACAGTCGCGTGACAAGCAGATTTTTACGACGAATGAGAAGCATTAATTTTCATGACATAGTTCCGATAGAAGAGAATGCCGAGAAAACTATGTGAGTCAGAACATGCATTCCTACTCCGTCTCGTATTCACGTAATCAGCACATATCTACTTCAAGTATGTTCTCAGCTGTCATTACAAGACTCAGCGCACCTGTTTCCTTTCCTTGGCTCCAGTTTGTTAGATGTATTTTAGGGTGCAATCTACACGTTAAAAACAATGGCGCTGTTAATGAACTCGGCAAATAGGAGCACTAAAGTACCTTAAAGACTGAAGAGGTGTGTGAGCCAGTGGCCCTGACAAAACACATTTTCACGAGAATATCTTGTCGTCTCTGCGAATACTCAGTCAACGACTGTACACATCTTCCCATACCACAGTTTGAGGAAGCAAAGGAAACTATCATCCTGTCGGCCCTTATCTGGCGGTGACCACAAAGCGTCATCCAAATGCTTGTAGCAACCACTGACTCTTGAGAATTCCCTTATTCTGTATTGTGAGGATACAACAACTGTCAGCACAGAGGCGAAGAGAAAATAGATGGGTGCCAACCACCCCGGGATATGCTTTCATCGGTGTTTATGGAGACCATGTGAAACTTACAAATCGACATTTAATTTCAGTACAGGGTATTCCGAAAGTTACTGTGCCGCTACAACGTACGTTAGAAACGACGTCCACGGGTGGCTATACAAGCCTAAAATTGATCAATTTGATTGGAAAATACTTTTTGAAGGTCTGATTGTGATACGTTTCTCACAGACGTTCAATTTTTAAGTCACAAACGTTGTGTTCTGCCGACTCGTCTAATATACGGTGCCTAGGAAAGCTGGTTTCTTGGATCGCTAGAAAACAATTCAAGCAAGTTGTTTTGTTGTTGTTGTGGTCTTCAGTCCAGAAACTGGTTTGATGCAGCTCTCCACGCTACTCTATCCTGTGCAAGCTTCTTCATCTCCCAGTACCTACTGAAACCTACATCCTCCTGAATCTGTTTAGTGTATTAATCTGTTGGTCTCCCTCTACGATTTTTACCCTCCACGCTGCCCTCAAATACTAAATTGGTGATCCCTTGATGCCTCAGAACATGTCCTACCAACCGATCCCTTCTTCTAGTCAAGTTGTGCCACAAATTACCCTTTTCCTCAATTCTATTCCATAGCTCCTCATTAGTTATGTGATCTATCCATTTAATCTTCAGCATTCTTCTGTAGGACCACATTTCAAAAGCTTCTATTCTCTTCTTGTCCAAACTATTTATCGTCCACGTTTCACTTCCATACATGACCACACTCCAGACAAATACTTTCAGAAACGACTTCCTGACACTTAAATCTATACTCGATGTTAACAAATTTCTCTTCTTCAGAAACGCTTTCCTTGCCATTGCCCATCTACATTTTATATCCTCTCTACTTCGACCATCATCAGTTATTTTGCTCCCCAAATAGCAAAACTCATTTACTACTTTAAGCGCCTTATTTCGTAATCTAATTCCCGCAGCATCATGCGATTTAATTCCATTCCATTATCCTCGTTTTGATTTTGTTGATGTTCATCTTATGTCCTCCTTTCAAGACACTGTCCATTCTGCTCAGCTGCTCTTTCAGGTTCTTTTCTGTCTCTGACAGATTTACATTGTCATCGGCGAACCTCAAAGGTTTTATTTCTTATCCATGCATTTTAATTCCTACTCCGAATTTTTCTTTTGTTTCCTTTACTGCTTGCTCAATATACAGATTGATTAACATCGGGGAGAGGCTACAACCCTGTCTCACTCCATTCCGAACCACTACTTCCCTTTCATTCCCCTCGACTCTCATTGCTGCCATCTGGTTTCTGTACCAATTCTAAACACCCTTTCGCTCCCTGTATTTTACCCCTGCCACCTTCAGTCGTTTTAATGAAGTTTATTACAGGAAGAGAAATGACAATACTTTGCGTATTTACTACGGTTTGTCGCAAGCAAATGGCAACATGCAAATAATTAATGCCATTCAGTACATACAATTCCGATGCAAGAACAACAGTACAGTTAATGAGTGTAGCTTCCGTAGGACGGCTCGTCTTCAACTCGGGTCGCGGCTGGCCGGCGCAGTGCTTACATTCTGTTCATGTAGAGGCCGGGGGTCCGCCAGCGTACTGTTGGCTGACGTCGTCTTAGAGCCCTCTCTGCTCTAACGTTGCAGGCCGAGGTTACGCCGTAACAACAAAGGCGCGTGGGTGATTGCGATTTACACTACTGACCATTAAAATTGCTACATCAAGAAGAAATGCAGATGACAGACGGGTATTCATTGGACAAATATATAACTTGTACTAGCACTGACATGTGATTGCATTTTCACGCAATTTGGGTGCATAGAACCTGAGAAATCAGAACCCAGAACAACCAACTCTGGCCGTAATAACGGCCTTGATACGCCTGGGCATTGAGTCAAACAGAGCTTGGATGGCGCGTACAGGTACACCTGCCCACGCAGCTTCAACACGATACCACAGTTCATCAAGAGTAGTGACTGGCGTATTGTGACGAGCCAGTTGCTAGGGCACCATTGACCAGACGTTTTCAATTGGTGAGAGATCTGGAGAATGTGCTGGCCAGGGCAGCAGTCGAACATTTTCTGTATCCAGAAAGGCCCGTACAGGACCTGCAACATGCGGTCGTGCATTATCCTGCTGAAATGTAGGGTTTCGCAGGTATCGAATAAAGGGTAGAGCCACGGGTCGTAACACATCTGAAATGTAACGTCCACTGTTCAAAGTGTCGTCAGTGCGAACAATAGGTGACCGAGACGTGTAACCAATGGCACCCCATAGCATCACGCCGGGTGATACGCCTGTATGATGATGACGAATACACGCTTCCAATGTGCGTTCACCGCGATGTCGCCAGACACGCATGCGACCATCGTGATGCTGTAAACAGAACCTGGATTCAACCGAAAAAATGACTTTTTGGCATTCGTGCACCCAGGTTCGTCGTCGAATACACCATCGCAGGCGCTCCTGTCTGTGATGCAGCGTCAAGGGCAACCGCAGCCATGGTCTCCGAACTGATAGTCCGTGCTGCTGCAAACGTCGTCGAACTGTTCGTGCAGATGGTTGTTGTCTTGCAAACGTCTCCATCTGTTGACTCAGGGATCGAGATGTGGCTGCACGATCCGTTACAGCCATGCGGATAAGATGCCTGTCATCTCAACTGCTAGTGATACGAGGCCGTTGGGATCCAGCACGTCGTTCCGTAATACCCTCCTGAACCCACCGATTCCATATTCTGCTAACAGTCGTTGGATCTCGACCAACGCGAGCAGCAGTGTCGCAATACGATAAACCGCAATCGCGATAGGCTGCAATCCGACCTTTATCAAAGTCGGAAACGTGATGGTACGCATTTCTCCTTCTTACACGAGGCATCACTACAACGTTTCACCAGGCAACGCCGGTCAACTGCTGTTTGTGTATAGCAAATCGGTTGCAAACTTTCCTCACGTCAGCACGTTGTAGGTGTCGCCACCGGCGCCAACTTTGTGGAATGCTCTGAAAAGCTAATCATTTGCATATCACAGCATCTTCTTCCTGTCGGTTAAATTTCGCGTCTGTAGCACGTCATCTTCGTTGTGTAGCAATTTTAATGGCCAGTAGTGTATTTCATATTTTGCTCTCCAGCTAAGTAAAATGTCATGGGCTAACGCCTTGTGACACTGGAAGTCATACGCCTTTTGATACGACGTGTTCCTCAAGAATCTCTGCAGGAGATGTACAGTGTTATAATCTGTGTTCGTAGTAGCGTCGCTTTGTTGAAATCTTGAGTAGTTCATTTCGCATTTCTACAACTGGGCCATGAAATCGTGGCTCATTAAACAATGACGTTCACTGATCACGATTTATTCAAGAAATGAAGTTCCAGTAATGTTCTGTCTTGATATGCTATTCACGCCCCAATTTACTGATCATCCAATGGCCTTGCAAGCATTACAGCATTCTGCGTTGACCGTACACCTGTGTTTTGTGCGTTAACGCGAACGGAGAATTCGACCAGGCCTCGTCTGCGTAGACGGTGACATAAAGAATATCAATGGTTTCCTTTTCAATAAGAGATGTAAACGTTTGCTGTAACGGATTCGCTTTGCATAATCCACATCTATCAATTCTTGCGCTGCTGTCGCATTATACGAGGCCATCTACATCTACATCTACATCCATACTCCACAAGCCACCTGACGGTGTGTGGCAGGGCGTACTTTGAGTACCTCTATCGGTTCTCCCTTCTATTCCAGTCTCGTATTGTTCGTGGAAAGTAAGATTGTCGGTATGCCTCTGTGTGGCCTCTAATCTCTCTGATTTTATCCTCATGCCCTCTTCGCGAGATATACGTAGGAGGGAGCAATATACTGCTTGACTCCTCGGTGAAGGTATGTTCTCGAAACTTCATCAAAAGCCCGAACCGAGCTACTGAGCGTCTCTCCTGCAAAGTCTTCCACTGGAGTTTATCTGTCATCTCCGTAATGCTTTCGGGATTACTAAATGATCCTGTAACGAAGCGCGCTGCTCTCCGTTGGATCTTCTCTATCTCCTCTATCAACCCTACCTGCTACAGATCCCACACTGGTGAGCAATATTCAAGTAGTGGGCGAACAATCGTACTGTAACCCACTTCCTTTGTTTTCGGATTGCATTTCCTTAGAATTCTTCCAATGAATCTCAGTCTGGCATCTGCTTTACCGACGATCAACTTTATATGATCATTCCATTTTAAATCACTCCTAATGCGTACTCCCAGATAATTTATGGAATTAACTCCTTCTAGTTGCTGACCTGCTATATTGTAGCTAAATGATAAGGGATCTATCTTTCTATGTATTCGCAGCACATTACACTTATCTACATTGAGATTCAATTGCCATTCCCTGCACCATGTGTCAATTCGTTGCAGATCATCCTGCATTTCAGCACAATTTTCCATTGTTACAACCTCTCGATATACCACAGCAAAAAGCCTCAGTGAACTTCCGATGTCATCCACAAGGTTATTTATATATAATGTGAATAGCAACGGTCCTATGACACTCCCCTGCGGCACACCTGAAATCACTCTTACTTCGTAAGACTTCTCTCCATTGAGAATGACATGCTGCGTTCTGTTATCTAGGAACTCTTCAATCCAATCACACAATTGGTCTGATAGTCCATATGCTCTTACTTTGTTCATTAAACGACTGTGGGGAACTGTATCGCACGCCTTGCGGAAGTCAAGAAACGCGGCACCTACCTGGGAACCCGTGTCTGTGGCCCTCTGAGTCTCGTGGACGAATAGCGCGAGCCAGTTGCAGTGTCTGCTTATTCGTTTTATGGAAGGGTGCAAGACCGGTATCTTTTTCTTGTGCCAACTTCTGCAATGATTTTGCTGGGCTCTGCAGCATAGAAACAGAAATATACATCTTCGTTTAGTTAGGCGCTTTTCTAGTTCATTCGGCATCTAAACTGATCCTGCCTCTCAAAATTTCCCGCTGACAAACCACATTGCGAGGCGGTACAGCTATTTCCAGGAAGTTTTCAACAAATGCGTTCTCCACTGTATGAGGAAAAATATGTTCCTCAGTTGAAGGCACCTGTAACGGGACATCCTCTTCTAGCCTTACTTTTCCTCAACAGTAGTTGTCGATACCAGTACTATTTTTCGAATTTTGGACAGGTCAGTATTATCTCAGCTGCTTTGCTCAAAACTTTCATATAATTTTGTACACAATATGTTATTTCAAGCTAAAATTTTTGAAAAGGAATTACTTTATTTTCGATGTTACCATCGATAAGTGCTAGTCCTGAATGTACATTTAAAATTATTTTTTTTATTCGGAACATTTGAAATTACTAATTATTTAGCACATTTAAAGTTTCTATTATTATTTATGCAATCTAGTACTGTTTATTATGTTTGTTTCTAGGTTCATTTATGAAATAATAATCGAAACTAATGGAAATTCATTTGTTAAGCAAAACTGTAAACTCTTCGGAATATTGCTATTTCCGCTGAGTGAGATACTAGTAAGCGCGCATCTGATGTGGTCGGACGGACGAAAATGTAATTTCGGCCAATGTGAAAATTCAGAAGTGTGTATGATATACTAAAATGTGACAAAATATATTAACGTAACAACAAAAATTCTGCAGCAACAATCTTCAAATTTATTTATATCAATTCAACTATGAGGACCTAAAACGTGAGAATTTCAGCCTCAAGTATCAGACACCTAGACAAGAAGAACTGGAGCCAACTCTACACAAAAAACTAAGTAAACTAGAAATTTTATTGTAATCTTCGCTCCTCTCAAATTATTCATGAAAAACTTTGCTGAAATTAGGAAGGAGAGGGGAGATTACAGACCGTAATCTGAAACTCGCACTATTCGCATACCCGATTGCAGGAAAACATTTGACTCAGTAGCACACCTACGCTTGTTATCAGAAGTACGATCACATTTATGTGTGGACTGAGGATTTTTTGGCAAGAACGCGGCACTTTATTTTGGGTGGAGAATGATCAACAGACGTAGAAGTAGCTTCGGGTGTAACACAGGGGTATGTGTTGGATCCCTTGCTGTTCACGTTGTA
Organism: Schistocerca nitens; assembly: GCF_023898315.1. NCBI lineage: Eukaryota > Metazoa > Arthropoda > Insecta > Orthoptera > Acrididae > Schistocerca > Schistocerca nitens. The sequence goes on along the minus strand of NC_064623.1, from coordinate 217,227,322 downwards.
TATTAACGACCTCGTGGTCAATGTTAATGGTAACCTCAGACTTTTCTCAGATGATTCAGGTATCTGTAATGGAGTACAGTCTGAAAGAAGCTGCACAAATATTCAATCAGATCGTGATAAGATTTTAAAGTCGTTCAAAGATTGTCTGATAACTTTTCTTAAAGCAGAAATGGAAAGCTGTGCCCCTGAGAAAACTATAAAACGTCGTATTCTATAAGATCAGTGAGTCACATTTAAAGTCAGACAACTGATACATTTCCAGGGGAACGGAGTGGAATAATCGCATAGGCTCAGTCTTGTTTAAAGCACGAAGCTTACTTCGCTTTACTGGTAGAACAGTGGGGAACTGCAAGCCGTCGACAAAGACTGCTTACAAAACACTCTTGTGACCCATTCTGGAATACAGTTCAGGCGTGTGAGATCCGTACCAAACAGGACCAACAGGGAATACTGTACGAAGAAGGCAGCATGAATAGTCACAGGTCTGTTTGAGCCGTGGGGGAGTGTCCGAAATATGTTGAAGAAACTGAACTGGCAGATGACTGAAGATGGCCGTAAACTATCCCGAGAAAGCGTACTTACGAAGTTTGAAGAACCTGCTTCAAATGACGACTGTAGGAATATGCGGGGTGGATGCGGTTAAACTTTCGCTACTTGGGCCAGTGTAGACGGAAAACTATTTACCGTATGGGTATCCAACTTCATAGTAATCATTTTCAGACAGTGCACTGCAGGATTTGCGTTGTTAGTAGCGTCAGTGTCATGACCTTGTGTTTGGCGCCGGTACTGGTACGACGAAGCAAGGACGGAGAGCAGGCGTCAGCGTGTATTACAGAGGCAGGCTGTCAATATGGGTCTGGACAAGGCGAGCAGGGCTTTACTCGGAAAAAAAGTTTTACCAAAACAACACCAATAGTACTGCTGCTGCTGCTGTTCGCGCATTAAAGGAATGCGGAGAGGTCCTCTTTCCGCACCAGGGTTGAAGGACGTGATTCGAAAGTTGGAATTAACTGGCAATTTGGGAATTGCTACTCGGGAAGAACGATGGCCGATTGCGCCACAAATTTTTGAAGAATTACTGTTGCCGTGGATGAGAATTCTGGATGCAATGTGGGATCTTAAAGCAGTGCATAAGCTGTGTCACGACAGCTGAACGTTCCATGGTCCACTGTTGTTTCGGGTAGCAGTAGAGAAATTTTTTGTGCGGTTCCAGGGTATCGTGGGTGCAGGTGGTTTATTACATTGAGCAACGTTTGTAACCTGGAACCTAAACACGATATGCAATTGTTGTTGTTGTTGTCTTCGGTCCTGAGACTGGTTTGATGCAGCTCTCCACGCTACTCTATCCTGTGCAAGCTTCTTCATCTCCCAGTATCTAATACATCCTTCTGAATCTGCTTAGTCTATTCATCTGTTGGTCTCCCTCTACGATTTTTACCCTCCACGCTGCCCTCAAGTACTAAATTTGTGATCCCTCGATGCCTCAGGACATGTCCTACCAACCGATCACTTCTTCTAGTCAAGTTGTGCCACAAGCTCCTCTTCTCGCCAATTCTGTTCAATACCTCCTCATTAGTTACGTGATCTACCCATCTAATCTTCAGCATTCTTCTGTAGCACCACATTTCGAAAGCTTCTATTCTCTTCTTGTCCAAACTATTTATAGTCCATGTTTCACTTCCATACATGGCTACACTCCATACAAATACTTTCAGAAACGACTTCCTGACACTTAAATCTATACTCGATGTTAACAAATTTCTCTTCTTCAGAAACGCTTTCCTTGCCATTGCCAGTCTACATTTTATATCCTCTCTACTTCGACCATCATCAGTTACTTTGCTCCCCAAATAGCAAAACCCCTTTACTACTTTAAGAGTCTCATTTCCTAATCTAGTTCCCTCAGCATCACCCGACTTAATTCGACTACATTCCATTATCCTCGTTTTGCATTCCGTACAACTGCTCTACCAAGTCCTTTGCTGTCTCTGACAGAATTACAATGTCATCGGCGAACCTCAAAGTTTTTACTTCTTCTCCATGAATTTTAATACCTACTCCGAATTTTTCTTTTGATTCCTTCACTGCTTGCTCAATATACAGATTGAATAACATCGGGGATAGGCTACAGCCCTGTCTCACTCCCTTCCCAACCACTGCTTCCCTCTTCCCTTTCATGTCCCTCGACTCTTATAACTGCCATCTGTTTTCTGTACAAATTGTAAATAGCCTTTCGCTCCCTGTATTTTACCCCTGCCACCTTCAGAATTTGAAAGAGTATTCCAGTCAATATTGTCAAAAGCTTTCTCTAAATCTACAAGTGCTAGAAATGCTAGATATGCAATTAACAAATGCAAATTAAAATGTCTCTTTTTCAAAAGGTTTATTCGTTATTTCTCATCCGCAGGTCCTTACCAATGTTTCCACAAAGTTTCTTTGCCCTGCGATCAGTCGTTTTTCTTCGGGGCCCTCTCACGTAGTTAAAGTTTATTTATAACAATCCTGTGCCATTAGCCCCTATGTGTCACTCCTCTAGGGATCGTGAGCACAAGGTTAGATTAACTACAGCACGCACAGAGGCGTTTATTATTTCCGGAGTTCATACGTGAACGAACTAGAACAAAAGATAATGACTTATACAATGGGCCGTGCCATCGGCCATGCATTTCACAGTAGTTCGCAGACTATGGATGTAGATGTTGCTGTAAAATATTTACATAAGGGATCTTCGAGCGAAAATGTGTAAAATATGCTAATACTCTTGTATTACAATCAGCATAAGAAACATGTGCAAGTGCCAAACATTCTGAGCTGAACGTTAGTAACAAGTTCCGTGGATCATTTTGCACGTTAGATTATAATGATGTGAACGATTCATTATACATACACATCGTAAATGGAATAGCGTTATCATCATTGGCCTGGCGGCCCCTTACGGGACAGGTCCGGCGGCCTTGGTGCAAAAAATGGCTCTGAGCACTATGGGACTTAACATCTGAGGTCATCAGTCCCCTAGACTTAGTACTACTTAGCCCTAACTAACCTAAGGACATCACACACATCCATGCCCGAGGCAGGATTCGAACCTGCGACCGTAGCGGTCGCTCGGCTCCAGACTGGAGCGCCTAGAACCACTCCGGCCGGCGCCTTGGTGCATGTCTTATTACATTCGACGCCACATTGGGCGACCTGCGCGCCGTATGGGTACGAAATGATGACAACACAACACCCAGTCCCTGGGCGAAGAAAATCCCCGACCCAGTCGGGAATCGAACTCGGGCCCGCATGACGGCAATCCGTCATGGTGACCACTCAGCTATCGGGGCGGACATCGTTAATTAATTTGTATATTGCAAGCGGCTCGAATATTTTTGTTGACGACAGTTACGATTCTCTAGTTGAAGATGATGAAACCGTGTCGCACATGGATAAGTTTAGCGACCATTAAGATGAGCCTTTTTTCCTTTTGCCAGACGTACTGCGGCTGTGAAGAACTCGTTGCGAGATTGTGTTTGAAATCAGTGCCGGTGTGGTGGGGGTAGCGAGCGGGCGTGCGTCGGATGGCTCTGGCAGCTGTGGGCTGGGCTGCAGTCCACACGGAGGCACCAAGGTGAAGGCAGCGGTGCGCATCGGCAAGTGAGTACACTCGCTGCGGCTGACCATAGCGTAAGAAATGCAGTGGAGGGCTCCGCCGCTACCTGTAGTACGTAGTGGTTCAAAATGGTTCAAATGGCTCCGAGCACTATGGGACTTGACATCTGAGGTCAGCAGTCCCCTAGACTTAGAACTACTAAAACCTAACTGACCTAAGGACATCGCACACATCCATGCCAGAGGCAGGATTCGAACCTGCGACTGTAGCGGTCGCACGGTTCCAGACTGAAGCGCCTATAACCGCTCGGCCACACCGGCCGGCTGTCTCTTTTTCATTCTGTATCTGAATGTGTTCGTTAATATCTTTCTTTTGCCTTTGGAGCATCCACCACACTTCCTTTTGTGTTCCATAAAGATGTTTCCAGGAAACAATAAGATTAAAATAAATTCCTCCCAAGCACGTTACACCAAACGACAGTGCAAAGCGTTCATCGTTGTCACGCAATCTTCGTCATCGAAACACTATTATTGCTTTTGACCTGTCCCAGACACGGAGGCACGGATCCAAGGAGGAGGTTGGTGGGGACGAAGAGAGAAGAGAGTCCTGGGGTCACACTGCACTGCGACCACCCCCACCCCCGGCCCCCCCCCCCCTCCCCGCCATAAAAAATTTTTGTTACAGAGGAAAGTGCTCAAACGTGGACCATCAATCGTTTCTTATTTCTAACAAAATTCTAAAAATTAAATTTTTAAAGCGTGGAATATGTACTTCATAATGTTACCCACCATTAAATTTTTACTCTTTTAAAATATAATTAAAAGTTATCAGAAAATTATTTTCTTAAACCTTTACTCACAAGGGAACCTCCCCATCGCACCCCCCTCAGATTTAGTTATAAGTTGACACAGTGGATAGGCCTTGAAAAACTGAACACAGATCAATCGAGAAAACAGGAAGAAGTTGTGTGGAACTATGAAAAAAAATAGTAAAATATACAAACTGAGTAGTCCATGCGCAAGATAGGCAACATCAAGGGAAATATAAGCGTAGGAGCGCCGTGGTCCCGTGGTTACCGTGAGTAGCTGCGGAAAGAGAGGTCGTTGGTTCAACTCTTCCCTAGAGTGAAAAGTTTAATTTTTTATTTTCAGTTTATGTGACAAACTCTTATATTTTCATCACCTTTTTTGGAGTGATTATCACATCCACAAGAAAACCTAAATCGGGCAAGGTAGAAGAATCTTCTTACCCATTCGCTAAGTGTACAAGTTAAGTAGGTCGACAACATATTCCTGTCACGTGACGCAAATGCCGTCACCAGTGTCGTATAGAATATATCAGATGTGTTTTCTTGTGGAGGAATCGGTTGACCTATGACCTTGCGATCAAATGTTTTCGGTTCCCATTGGAGAGGCACGTCCTTTCGTCTACTAATCGCACGGTTTTGCGGTGCGGTCGCAAAACACAGACACTAAACTTATTACAGTGAACAGAGACGTAAATGAACGAACGGACAGATAATAACTTTGCGAAAATAAAGGAAGTAAAATTTTCAGCCGAGTGAAGACTTGAACCCTCGTTCCATAGCTACTCACGCTAACCACGGAACCACGGCGATCCTAACCTCATATTTTCCTTGATGTTGCCTATCTCTCGCATGGACTACTCAGTTTGTATATTTTAGTAATTTTTTTCATAGTTCCACACAACTTCTTCCTGTTTTCTCGATTGATCTGTGTTCAGTTCTTCAAGGCCTATCCACTGTGCCAACTGATAACTAAATCTGAGGGGGGTGCGATGGGGAGGTTCCCTTGTCAGCGATTTGAGAAAAATGGTTGCCAAAATAGGGTCCCTTGTAAAATAATTCTAATAATACACAATATTAGTAAAAAGTACTAAATCACAGAACACATCATATAGTTTCAGAGTATAATATAACTTCTTACCGGAGATTTTCTTTGCTGAATCCAAGCGCCCCGCTTTACGACGCCCCTGTAGCCTTGTTTTTCGGGAGCCATCCGAGGTCTGACGTCACACCGAGCTAAATTACGACGGAACCGTTAGCCGTTAGCTTTCCCAAGAACAGAGCTCAACAGTTCCCTTCCGCGCTGCAGTGAGCGACACACCTGCCGCACGGCAGATTAACATACTGCATAAACCGTACATTAGAAAAAAAGGGGGAAGCAGGACAAACAAACTTCCTACATACAGATATCACACAGAAATTTAACCGACACTCATTCCACACGTAAAGGAAAACTGTGCAATGCCGCACTTAACCATTCCGTCTCAAGGTCTGCTTTGAGATACGTGCTCTGTAGATTAAACATGTTACCGCCAGACGAGCGAAACAATAATGATCTAAAGATAGGGAAGTGCAATGTTAGACTTCAAGCTGTTTTCGTATGATACTTGAATGTGCAAATGTGTGTGAAATCTTATGGGACTTCACTGCTAAGGTCATCAGTCCCTAAGATTACACACTACTTAACCTAAATTATCCTAAAGACAAACACACACACAACCATGCCCGAGGGAGAACTCGAACCTCCGCCGGGACCAGCCGCACAGTCCATGACTGCAGCGCCTAAGACCACTCGGCTAATCCCGCGCGGCTATGACAATTGAAGGCTACCATCTTGCAGTTTAACGCCTCATGTATAGGACATCAGATACTATATGTCAGAACGAGTATGTTGTAATTACCATAAAGGAAGCAACTAATATTAAACTTTAACACTTCCGGTTATTAGTGTGGGAGTAAGTTCCCGATGATGTCACTCCTTTGATAGGAATTTGACAGTGATAGTGAGCCAGTGAGAAGGAATAGGGTTATATTTCATAACCAGTAAGATTGTTTATTGCTAGGTAGTAGCAGTTATAATTATTGCTGTTCAGTTTGTAAAGTAACACTGTATTCGTGTAAGTGAATGACGGTCGACAGTCTAATTAGGGAAAAGTGATCCAAGTTAAAATACCGTTAATCAAGAAAACTGACTGCTATATATCACTTTATTTTAAACTGGAATCTGTTTTGTAAACGAGTCACAAAACCAAGTCACAATGAAGGAAGTATTGCCCACACTTTCTAACGTGGGCACCTCAGTTCTGCTGCAACCCGTGCTCACTCAGGTACGAGCAGCCCTTAGCGGCTCGCCATCTTATCATATTTACAACTTTTCATGACGTCGCCTTTCCGGCTTAGATTTTTTAGAATGTGACGTGTAAGTACTGCATCTCTTTCCAGTCAGTACACACTTTAGTTTATTAATGTCTTATATACCTATTATGTTTTAGAACTGTTAGTTTAATTCTCCCCCCATGAACCATGGACCTTGCCGTTGGTGGGGAGGCTTGCGTGCCTCAGCGATACAGATGGCCATACCGTAGGTGCAACCACAACGGAGGGGCATCTGTTGAGAGGCCAGACAAACATGTGGTTCCTGAAGAGGGGCAGCAGCCTTTTCAGTAGTTGCAGGGGCAACAGTCTGGATGATTGACTGATCTGGCCTTGTAACATTAACCAAAACGGCCTTGCTGTGCTGGTACTGCGAACGGCTGAAAGCAAGGTGAAACTACAGCCGTAATTTTTCCCGAGGACATGCAGCTCTACTGTATGATTAAATGATGATGGCGTCCTCTTGGGTAAAATATTCCGGAGGTAAAATAGTCCCCCATTCGGATCTCCGGGCGGGGACTACTCAAGAGGACGTCGTTATCAGGAGAAAGAAAACTGGCGTTCTACGGATCGGAGCGTGGAATGTCAGATCACTTAATCGGGCAGGTAGGTTAGAAAATTTAAAAAGGGAAATGGATAGGTTAAAGTTAGATATAGTGGGAATTAGTGAAGTTCGGTGGCAGGAGGAACAAGACTTTTGGTCAGGTGATTACAGGGTTATAAATACAAAATCAAATAGGGGTAATGCAGGAGTAGGTTTAATAATGAATAAAAGAATAGGAGTGCGGGTTAGCTACTACAAACAGCATAGTGAACGCATTATTGTGGCCAAGATAGACACAAAGCCCATGCCTACTACAGTAGTACAAGTTTATATGCCAACTAGCTCTGCAGATGATGAAGAAATAGATGAAATGTATGACGAGATAAAAGAAATTATTCAGGTACTGAAGGGAGACGAAAATTTAATAGTCATGGGTGACTGGAATTCGTCAGTAGGAAAAGGGAGAGAAGGAAACATAGTAGGTGAATATGGATTGGGGGGAAGGAATGAAAGAGGAAGCCGCCTTGTAGAATTTTGCACAGAGCATAACTTAATCATAGCTAACACTTGGTTCAAGAATCATGAAAGGAGGCTGTATACATGGAAGAAGCCTGGAGATACTGACAGGTTTCAGATAGATTATATAATGGTAAGACAGAGATTCAGGAACCAGGTTTTAAATTGTAAGACATTTCCTGGGGCAGATGTGGATTCTGACCACAATCTATTGGTTATGAACTGCAGATTGAAACTGAAGAAACTGCAAAAAGGTGGGAATTTAAGGAGATGGAATCTGGATAAACTGAAAGAACCAGAGGTTGTAGAGAGTTTCAGGGAGAGCATAAGGGAACAATTGACAGGAATGGGGGAAAGAAATACAGTAGAAGAAGAATGGGTAGCTCTGAGGGATGAAGTGATGAAGGCAGCAGACGATCAAGTAGGTAAAAATACGAGGGCTAATAGAAATCCTTGGGTAACAGAAGAAATATTGAATTTAATTGATGAAAGGAGAAAATATAAAAATGCAGTAAATGAAGCAGGCAAAAAGGAATACAAACGTCTCAAAAATGAAATCGACAGGAAGTGCAAAATGGCTAAGCAGGGATGGCTAGAGGACAAATGTAAGGATGTAGAGGCTTGTCTCACTAGGGGTAAGATAGATACTGCCTACAGGAAAATTAAAGAGACCTTTGGAGAGAAGAGAACCACTTGTATGAATATCAAGAGCTCAGATGGCAACCCAGTTCTAAGCAAAGAAGGGAAGGCAGAAAGGTGGAAGGAGTATATAGAGGGTTTATACAAGGGAGATGTACTTGAGGAAAAAATTATGGAAATGGAAGAGGATGTAGATGAAGATGAAATGGGAGATAAGATACTGCGTGAAGAGTTTGACAGAGCACTGAAAGACCTGAGTCGAAACAAGGCCCCGGGAGTAGACAACATTCCATTAGAACTACTGATGGCCTCGGGAGAGCCAGTCCTGAAAAAACTCTACCATCTGGTGAGCAAGATGTATGAGACAGGCGAAATACCCTCAGACTTCAAGAAGAATATAATAATTCCAATCCCAAAGAAAGCAGGTGTTGACAGATGTGAAAATTACCGAACTATCAGTTTAATAAGTCACAGCTGCAAAATACTAACGCGAATTCTTTACAGACGAATGGAAAAACTGGTAGAAGCCGACCTCGGGGATGATCAGTTTGGATTCCGTAGAAATGTTGGAACACGCGAGGCAATACTGACCTTACGACTTATCTTGGAAGAAAGATTAAGAAAAGGCAAACCTACGTTTCTAGCATTTGTAGACTTAGAGAAAGCTTTTGACAATGTTGACTGGAATACTCTCTTTCAAATCCTGAAGGTGGCAGGGGTAAAATACAGGGAGCGAAAGGCTATTTACAATTTGTACAGAAACCAGATGGCAGTTATAAGAGTCGAGGGGCATGAAAGGGAAGCAGTGGTTGGGAAGGGAGTGAGACAGGGTTGTAGCCTCTCCCCGATGTTATTCAATCTGTATATTGAGCAAGCAGTAAAGGAAACAAAAGAAAAATTCGGAGTAGGTATTAAAATTCATGGAGAAGAAGTAAAAACTTTGAGGTTCGCCGATGACATTGTAATTCTGTCAGAGACAGCAAAGGACTTGGAAGAGCAGTTGAACGGAATGGACAGTGTCTTGAAAGGAGGATATAAGATGAACATCAACAAAAGCAAAACGAGGATAATGGAATGTAGTCAAATTAAGTCGGGTGATGCTGAGGGAATTAGATTAGGAAATGAGACACTTAAAGTAGTAAAGGAGTTTTGCTATTTAGGGAGTAAAATAACCGATGATGGTCGAAGTAGAGAGGATATAAAATGTAGACTGGCAATGGCAAGGAAAGCGTTTCTCAAGAAGAGAAATTTGTTAACATCGAGTATAGATTTAGGTGTCAGGAAGTCGTTTCTGAAAGTATTTGTATGGAGTGTAGCCATGTATGGAAGTGAAACATGGACGATAACCAGTTTGGACAACAATCGAATAGAAGCTTTCGAAATGTGGTGCTACAGAAGAATGCTGAAGATAAGGTGGGTAGATCACCTAACTAATGAGGAGGTATTGAATAGGATTGGGGAGAAGAGAAGTTTGTGGCACAACTTGACTAGAAGAAGGGATCGGTTGGTAGGACATGTTTTGAGGCATCAAGGGATCACAAATTTAGCATTGGAGGGCAGCGTGGAGGGTAAAAATCGTAGAGGGAGACCAAGAGATCAATACACTAAGCAGATTCAGAAGGATGTAGGTTGCAGTAGGTACTGGGAGATGAAGAAGCTTGCACAGGATAGAGTAGCATGGAGAGCTGCATCAAACCAGTCTCAGGACTGAAGACCACAACAACAACAGTTTAATTCTGAAGACGAAGCTCATAGTAGCTTCGAAACCTGGTCAATTTCGACTTAATATTTGTGACCGAGGGCTGATTTGTTCTAATATAAAGACAATTATCTTTATACATTACAAATTAGTAACGGAGGAGCGCAGTGAATTTGGACAAGAAGTGGCTTTCTGTTGAAAGACAGCAACATAGAAATGACCATCACACTCTTATTCTAACTAGTATAACTACTGTTGGTTTATAATTGGAACATATTAGTCTTTTCAGTGCGCAGGACGTGAATGAAACATGAGGACCTTGAATGTATTATGATCTTACTAATTTATTGCCACTTATATTTATTAGAACACAAATGTTTCGAGACAGATTACTGCTCTTCACAAAAACCGACACTGTAAGAATTACTGAACTACTGATTCAAGTTTAAGTGGGGGTCCAGAAACTGTTACTGTCTGTTAACTGAGTTCAGTACAAACACTCTTGACCAGCCATAGTAAATATGCGAACACAATTGGATTTATTAGAATAATAGTAGTATTACAAACCTGAAAAGTACAGAATAGTTATGTAGATTTTTTAACTGTAAGGACGTAAATATTTCAAACAATCACCATTCCATTCTATTTCCTCAATATTGACAAGGATGCGGTACCGTCGCCGACTTTACTCACATTGACAGGACGTGTAAGGCACGAAAATGGTTCCAATGGCTCTGAGCACTATGGGACTCAACTTCTAAAGTCATCAGTCCCCTAGAACTTAGAACTACTTAAACCTAAGGACATCACACACATCCATGCCCGAGGCAGGATTCGAACGTGCGGTCGTAGCGGTCGCGCGGTTCCAGACTGTAGCGCCTAGAACCGCTCGGCCACCTCGGCCGGCTGTTAGGCACGACTACGACCTCATGATATGTAAACAGGAAGACGCAACTCTCAACCGTTTTCGAGAAAATCGAGTTTGAAAATTTTACGCGTATTTATGGAGTTTGTATGCTCGTTAATACTAAAGGAAGCGGCAGTCAAGAAACCGGCACTGTATCTCAACGTGTTTATTCTTTAATAAGAAATAAATAAATAAATAAATAAATGAGCGAAGTGTTCAACGATTAACTTGAAGGCGTGTCATTTTACGTCTGTCGAACCAAATGAAGGAGACAATGAGTTAGGAAAAAAGAAGAGAAAATAATTTAAGTGGTTAGTTACAGAAGTGCTAAGTCCGTAGATCGAATTTTCTTGCCTGCATTTGTCTTTCTTTTTGATTCATACAGGGTGTATCAAGAACAATCATCCGATTTGGCACGTCTATATTTATGAACTTGAAACACGCGAGGCAATACTGATCCTACGAATTATCTCAGGAGATAGGTTAAGGAAAGGCAAACCTACTTTTCTAGCATTTGTGGACTTAGAGAAAGCCTTTCACCATGTTGACTGGAATACTCTAAAATTCTGAAGGTGGCAAGGGTGAAGTACAGGGAGCGAAAGGCTATTTACAATTTGTACAGAAACTAGATGGCAGTTATTAATGCTGAGGGAATTAGATTAGAAAACGAGACACTTAAAGTAGTAAATGAGGCTTGATATTTGGAAAGCAAAATAACTGATGACTGTCGGAGTAGAGATGATATAAAATGTAGATTGGCTACAGCAAGGAAAGTGTTTGTGAAAAAAAAAGAAATTTTTAACATCGAGTATAGATTTAAGCATCAGGAAGTCGTTTCTGAAAGCATTTGTATGCAGTGTATCCATGTACGGAAGTGAAACATGGACGATAACTAGTTTAGACAAGAAGAGAATAAAAGCTTTTGAAATGTGGTGCTACAGAACAATGCTCAAAATTAGATGGGCAGATCACGTAGCTAATCAAGAGGTACTGAATAAAATTGTGGAGAAGAGAAATTTGTGGCACAACATGGCTAGAAGAAGGGATCGGTTCGTACGACACATTATAAGGCATCAAGGAATCACCAGCTTAGTATTGGAGTGAAGCGTGGAGGGTAAAAATCGTAGAGGGAGACCAAGAGATGAATACACTTAGCAGATTCAGAAGGATATAGGTTTCAGTAGTTATTTGGAGATGAAGACGTTTGGAAAGATTAGAGTAGCATGGAGAGCTGCATCACACCAGTATCTGGACTGAAGACCACAACAACAACAACAACAACAACAACAACAACAACAACAAATTCTGAAACTAATAAACATATACAATGAATTTTGTTTCTTGATGAACGGGAAACTCAAAAAGTTTTTTTTTTTTTCATACCTTTTCAATACGCCCTCCTTGAGATGCACGGCATATGTCAGGATTCAAGTTGTTCCCACACTGCAGAGAGCGTCTCTTGAGTTACAGCTTCCACTGCTGCTGTTATGCGATGCCTCAGTTCCTTCATTGTTGTTGTTAACAGAGACACATCAACAGTCTTTTATAAACTCTCACAAGAAAGAATCAGATCCGATGACGTTGGAGGCCAGTGAAGTAAGGCTGAATCACCTGATCCAGTGCAACCAATCCATCGTTCAGTAATACTTTGATCTAAAAGTCCCCGCACTTCCAGATGCCAGTGTGGCGGTGCCCCGTCCTGTTGATAAACCAAGTCATTCGAATCAGTCTTCAACGGTGGGAAAAGAACGTTCTCACGCCTTTTGGAAATATTTACTTCCTGTAACAATGTTCTCGACAAATAAAAAGATCAGACACCTTTTCTCTGTCAGATAATCGGGGACGTCTCGGCGATTCCCCTCTATACAAACTACGTGTTTCTCGGAATTGTTCCTGCCATCGTCTAATGCTCTGTGCTGCAGGAAGATCCACACCATACCTGGTACAAAAGTCACGTTGAACGGTTATTACTGACCCGCACTGCGCGAAACGTAGGACACAAAACGCTTTCTGTTGTCACGACATTACCACAACAGCTGAAGTGGGCGCATACTGCTGCTACCTAGCGCGAACCGTGTAAAACTCGGGAGTTTGCTCTTTCCATCAGTTCGCTCTTTAGGCACATCTCAAATAACATAGCAGTTATAATTTTTTTAAATCGGATGATTGTTTTTGATACACCCTGTCATAGTCTATCTTGAAAAAAGAAACAAAAACTTTTTCGTAATGAGGTTGGAAAAAATGGACACACAACACCTTTTAATCGAATCAGCATAGTCATTTTATTTATATTATGTTTGTTACGTGCGTGACAAGTATAATGTGTAACTTACGGAGCACCGCACGGATTAGGATGATGCTGATCGCAGAAACACGGGAAACTCATTATTGCGCTATACAGCACTTGCAGGCAACGGCCATATAGCAGTGGATACAGCGGTTTCCGTCAGATCGCCGGACTTCAGCGCTGTCGAGCGCGGCCGGCACTCGGATGGGTGACCATCCGGGCTGCCTCGCGCTATTGCCATTTTGCGGGGCAGCCTCGTGCTGCCACTTGAGTAGCTACTCAGTAGCGGCTCCGGTCCAAGAAAACCATCATAACGACTCGACCACACGTCTGTCCTATCCGCATCCTCGTCTAGTTCATGACACGGCGGTCGGATGGTTACGATGGGCCACTTGTGGTCTGAAGACGGAGTGCTTTTTTCATACAACACTTTTAATGAACGCCAAAGTTCTGCATGTGCATGGGTTTTTTTCAATGTGTGTATTGCAAAACGACTTCGGTTACGTCTGTAAGCCGTTCTTGGTCATCACACAATTTCGTGGCGTACCACGAATATCTGTTGTTAGCATTACGGGGAATTAAAGAAAAAAGTGTACCGGAAGCGAGATTCGATCCACAGACCTCGCGCTTGCTCGCTTTCTTGCGGAATCATTGGCTACTGGCGAGCATTCGAAGTAGATCGGGGCCGACGGGGTACACGGGCCCTTTAAAGAATCTGTGACATCTCACACAAGTCGCTTTGTCCGCCACGCTTCGCGAACGCTCGGTGCCCTGCAGGGCCGACGAGAAATCAAAATATAATTTAAAAAGTAACCACAAAAGGTCTTAACTTTGTCGTGTGCTATCGAGAGCTTGAATCCACTTAAACAAGCAATCAAGAATTTTTAAACTCGTGTGAAATAGTTACTCTCCTACGGTGATGGCTGCTGGCTCTGCAGTGTCACGTGCTGTGACGTACGCCTGTCTTTTTTGTGAGCCCCGGAATTAGGTAAGAACGCGTGAAATGTTCAAACTCTGTTTTCTGGAAAACGGTTCAGAGTTGCGGACACTGGACTCGCATTCGGGAGGACGACGGTTCAATTCCGCGTCCGGCCATCCTGATTTGGATTTTCCGTGATTTCCCTAAATCGCTCCAGGCAAATGCCGGGATGGTTCCTTTGAAAGGGCACGGCCGATTTCCTTCCCCTTCCTTCCCTAATCTGATGAGACCGATGACCTCGCTGTTTGGTCTCTTCCCCCAAACAATCCAAATCCAGAGCTGCGGCTTCCTGTTTCCATATGTTGTAGTCGTTTCTCCCTATGTAGGTCGACATCAATAAAATATTTTCGCGCTAAGTGGAGAAAGTCGGTGATTGAAATTTGGTGAGAAGATTTCGCCGCAATGAGAAACGCTTTTGTTTTGATGGTGTCCATCCCACATCCTGTATCATGATCGTGACTCTCCCCCTCCCCCCCACCTCCTATTACGCGATAATACAAAATGTGCTGCTCTTCTTTGTACTTTCTCGATGTATTCGTTAATACTGTCTGGTAAGGATCGCAGACCGCCCGGCAGTATTCTAAAAGGGGACGATTTTCTCGCAAGAGTCGCAAACATTTCCCGATAGTACCATCAATTAAGAGTTTGGTTCAAATGGCTCTGAGCACGATGGGACTTAACATCTGAGGTCATCAGTCCCATAGACTTATAACTACTTAAACCTAACCGACCTAAGGACATAACACACTGCCCGAGGTAGGATTCGAACCTGCGACCGCAGCAGCAGCGCGGTTCCGGATTGAAGCGCCTAGAACGGCTCGGCCACAGCGGCCGGCTCAAGTGTAGTGGAGGCAGTCTCTTTAGTATGAGGACTGTTCAATAAAGAATGATCATAATTTTTTTGACAACATACCTTTACTCAGCCTCATAATTTTGATGGTCCTTCTCAATGTAGTCTTCCATGAATGCGATGCACTTGTCCCAGCGTTTCCGCCAGTCTTCAAATACTTGCTGGAAACCATTTTTTGAGAGGTCCTTCAAACTCGCCTCCGCAGCCTTGACCACTGCTTCTGATCACTGATACGGCTTCCCACTAAGGCGTTTCTTCATGTTAGGCAATAGAAGAAAGTCACATGGGGCTAAATCCGGACTATAGCGAGGGTGAGGGATGCACTTCACGTTGATTTTTGCAAGATATTCGGCAACAACATGGGCAATATGCGGCCGCGCATTGTCGTGGTGCAGCATCTAGCCTGCTTTCCACGTTGTACATTTCTTTTTCAGTTAGCATGGATTCTAAATGTATGCCTGATGAGAGTTTATTGAGTAACGTAGCAGTAAAATACAGACCCTCGCTGTGAACAAGGAGGCTTAATTCTACATGAAAGATAAATTCTTATTTTGTGTTGTAATTGTATGTACAGAGTGTAATAGGTATATTTCTCTTGGTGACTGAGGAGGCTGCAATGAAAAACATTATTTACGTCATTTTCAGACTAATAATTATATGTACTACAAGCCATATGTTTTTAGATTGCATAGTACCTCCAAGTAAATGTGGCAAGAACAAGCCATTAATGCTTGTTTGCCCCTGGGCAGCAGGTCAGGTGTTGAAATGTGGATATGTGGAGATGTGGACGCAAAATCATGAGACTATACTGACAGGCGTAGTCCACTTAGTGGTGCAGTTACGACGATGTGGGAAACACCAGTTTGTAAAGTTTCTCACGTGTTTGTGGAAAGGAAATTTGTGGTAAGTTCCTATGGACCAAAATGCTGAGGTCATCGATCCCAAGGCTTACACACTACTTATCTAACTTAAACTAACTTACGCTAAGGACATCACACACAGTCATGCCTGAGGGAGGACTCGAACCTCCGATGGAGGGAGCTGTGCGAACCGTGGCATGGCGTTTTTGTGGGAGGACTGTTCAGTGCAGAGAAAAACGACCAAAACACTGATATGTGTACATAACAAGGTAACAGATGTGTAAATATTGTTGGATCTTTGTTGCCATTGTAGAGTCTTGTACCATGGGAAGCAAGGGAAAGGATGTTGTTTGTTGGCCGGTATCGTCTTTCTAAAACACCGCTGAACACATATATTAACAAGGTTCTTTAGTTACATAAAGAGGAAGCTACCTATCTTTAAGAAAGTCCATGTGTATGGTACAAGCTCTTTTGTAGTAGGCCACATTTGTCTCACTGCTGGTGAAGTACAAGTACCACTATGCAATGAATGACAGACGCCAAACTGGATTGCGAGTTGGTGCGTCGCCGACTGAGCCAGTGATTGAGACTGAGCTAGCGACAGATTGAGCCCTCCGGTCAGCGATGGAGATCTAAATAGTTGCGGTGGAGAAGGCGTTGGCGGCGTGTTGCTTGTCGGTGTGTCTGTGGCCTCTCTTCTGACAGGCGCACTTGATCCAGCGTCTTTTATCGATCTTCTTGCTACATCTTTGCCGACCATTTTGCTGGCGACAGCTTACGCCAGCACACTTACACCCGTTACACCCTGTACAACAGTCCAGCAAAATGTTATCGTAACTGTCACTTTGAAAAGAATGTAATGTGACCCTTTGGATAAAAGACAATAATTCCACTGTAGCCATCGCAATTCATGATGGTCACCTGGACATCGCAAAAGGCGGGACATGGTTCTTAATATGGTGTGTGGTCACCGGATGTTCTACAACGTACTCTCATGCTGGCCACAATGTTAGTACAGAGGTCTTGTGGTAGGGAGTTCCATTGTCCACCATAGCAGCTGGCGACCGCTGAATGGTCGGTGGTGCATGTCATCCCAATGCATCGCACACACGCTAGGTCGAATTTAAGTTGGGGGAATGGGCAGGCGAGTCCATTCGCCGAATATCCTCCCATCCAGGAGAACCTGCACATGCGCGTTGTCATCCATAAAAATAAAGTCAGGGCGGAAGGCATCCCTGAAACGATGCACATATTGAAGGATCACAGTGTCATAATAAAGGTAATTGCTAATTGTACCGTGCCTCAGCACACCATAACACATGGACCATCCAAATGATCTGTTCAACAATACTGGACATACCCTCGCATGGCGAGAGTTGGGACCCAGGGACACTGTCGAGCGCCCTGCCACAGAAACCCCTTGCTGAGCACTGATCGAAATTTCGGCTTCTCCCAAAAATATTGATTTCGGACGCAGTGCCAGTTACGGCAAAAAATCAGCCGAATTCTCGGCTCAGCCGAAACCACGTTTTCTGCACTCACGGATGAAGTCGAGTCGCGTTCGAAATGGATTCAGTCAGTGCTCAACCTCAGTCGGCGGGCCACCGTTTAACTATTATAGGAGTAGCTGCGTAAACTTTCCTGGCGTAATAATAGGTTGTATTCATGTGAAGTCTCCATCCGGAACATATCGTCACTTGGACACAATATTTCGGTGGTTCACCTGGCCGCCATCTTCAGGTGAGTAGGCCGTCGCACATCAGTTCCGGCAAGTTAGTGCGACGGCTTACTCACCTGAAGATGGCGGCCAGGTGGAACATCGAAATACTGTGTCCAGGTGACAATATGTTCCGGATGGAGACCTCACATGAATACAACCTATTATGGGGAGTCTTTCCTTGCATGTAAAAAGTGTTAGTATTTTGTTGATCACAATATAATGTAATCGTACCTGATAGTGATATTCTGATACTGAGTTAATAACAATTTAACTTACTCGGTATTGTACGTAATGGAATGGATTATGATATTGTTGTGCTGAATACTGTCGTATTAATGAGTTTCCTTGAAAGCGAGCTAACATGAGTTTAGAAAACATTGATCGTCTACTACACATCATCTTTTTCGGTTCAGTTTCCGTAAATCAGTGAGTCAGAACCGTGTTGTTATTTTTCGAATCCGCAGCACTGATTAAAGTTGGTCTACTGAATGTAAGGAATGTAGTAATATGAATTACTTAATTAGGAATGACGAACGGGAGATATGTCAGGTTGTTTGTCGACTGCAGAAACGGAAGTGAAGATGGTTGTTTGAAGAAAGAAGGGATTGTAAATGCTACTTATGGAAGCAAACAAATTATTCCTTTCTGCGTATTTTGTATTGTTGTGTGACATGCCATTAGACAGGTCTCGGCGTGTAGAATTTCGCAGTGTCTACTTGGCACGCTTGTAGTACACCTAAAGACTGTCTTCGTCTCCCTATACGAAGTCACGCAGGACTGTCACGTTTTTAATATGACGTGAAATTTTTTGTGGTAGCTATATCTAGTTCAGTTTACTTACTTTATAACTTACTTCAATGTTTTTTGGTATAAAATTTCATAACAAGGGGAAAAGAATTCAATTTGGAAGTAATTTAATAAAAGTACCATCAATTTATCCTTAAAGCCATTTTGCTCAGTTTGCAACAAAACACATTCGTTGGGCAACCATGAACCCTAGAGACAAACACTTCGTGGACTGAAAGATCTGTCAAAGTTTCATGGCTCAGAATATAAACAGGTTTTAAAACTTCAGTCAGAACTGGACTATTTAAAAAATGAAACCAATTTAAAGCGGGTGGATTCCACACTCTACTTGAGTACCGTCAAGGATGGGAACCCAAACTACTAATTCAGTCAACCATTCCGAGTTTGACCACTAAGTCTGCGCATGGACAGACTACCATGAAATTTTATTTTATTTTATTTTATTTGGTAATCAGTCTACTGACTGGTTTGATGCGGCCCGCCACGAATTCCTTTCCTGTGCTAACCTCTTCATCTCAGAGTAGCACTTGCAACCTACGTCCTCAATTATTTGCTTGACGTATTCCAGTCTCTGTCTTCCTTTACAGTTTTTGCCCTCTACAGCTCCCTCTAGTACCATGGAAGTCATTCCCTCATGTCTTAGCAGATGTCCTATCATCCTGTCCCTTCTCCTTATCAGTGTTTTCCACATATTCCTTTCCTCTCCGATTCTGCATAGAACCTCCTCATTCCTTACCTTATCAGTCCACCTAATTTTCAACATTCGTCTATAGCATCACATCTCAAATGCTTCGATTCTCTTCTGTTCCGGTTTTCCCACAGTCCATGTTTCACTACCCTACAAGCTGTACTCCAGACGTACATCCTCAGAAATTTCTTCCTCAAATTAAGGCCGGTATTTGATATTAGTAGACTTCTCTTGGCCAGAAATGCCTTTTTGCCATAGCGAGTCTGCTTTTGATGTCCTCCTTGCTCCGTCCGTCATTGGTTATTTTACTGCCTAGGTAGCAGAATTCCTTAACTTCATTGACTTCGTGACCATCAATCCTGATGTTAAGTTTCTCGCTGTTCTCATTTCTACTACTCCTCATTACCTTCGTCTTTCTCCGATTTACTCTCAAACCATACTGTGTACTCATTAGACTGTTCATTCCGTTCAGCAGATCATTTAATTCTTCTTCACTTTCACTCAGGATAGCAATGTCATCAGCGAATCGTATCATCGATATCCTTTCACCTTGTATTTTAATTCCACTCCTGAACCTTTCTTTTATTTCCATTATTGCTTCCTCGATGTACAGATTGAAGAGTAGGGGCGAAAGGCTACAGCCTTGTCTTACACCCTTCTTAATACGAGCACTTCGTTCTTGATCGTCCACTCTTATTATTCCCTCTTGGTTGTTGTACATATTGTATATGACCCGTCTCCCCTATAGCATGCCCCTACTTTTTTCTGAATCTCGAACAGCTTGCACCATTTTATATTGTCGAACGCTTTTTCCACGTCGACAAATCCTATGAAAGTGTCTTTATTTTTCTTTACCCTAGCTTCCATTATTAGCCGTAACGTCAGAATTGCCTCTCTTGTCCCTTTCCTTTTCCTAAAGCCAAACTGATCAACCCCTAGCGCATTCTCAATTTTCTTTTCCATTCTTCTGTATATTATTCTTGTAAGCAGCTTCGATGCATGAGCTGTTAAGCTGATTGTGCGATAATTCTCGCACTTGTCAGCTCTTGCCGTCTTCGAAATTGTGTGGATGATGCTTTTCCGAAAGTCAGATGGTATGTCGCCAGACTCATATATTCTACACACCAACGTGAATAGTCGTTTTGATGCCATTTCCCCCAATGATTTTAGAAATTCTGATGGAATGTTATCTATCCCTTCTGCCTTATTTGACCGTAAGTCCTCCAAAGCTCTTTTAAATTCCGATTCTAATACTGGATCCCCTATCTCTTCTAAATCGACTCCTGTAACTTCTTCTATCACATCAGACAAATCTTCACCCTCATAGAGGCTTTCAATGTATTCTTTCCACCTATCTGCTCTCTCCTCTGTATTTAACAGTGGAATTCCCGTTGCACTCTTAATGTTACCACCGTTGCTTTTAATGTCACCAAAGGTTATTTTGGCTTTCCTGTATGCTGAGTCTGTCCTTCCGACAATCATATCTTTTTCGATGTCTTCACATTTTTCCTGCAGCCATTTCGTCTTAGCTTCCCTGCACTTCCTATTTATTTCATTTCTCAGCGACTTGTATTTCTGTATTCCTGATTTTACCGGAACATGTTTGTACTTCCTCCTTTCATCAATCAACTGAAGTATTTCTTCTGTTACCCATGGTTTCTTCGCAGCTACCTTCTTTGTACCTATGTTTTCCTTCCCAACTTCTGTGATGGCCCTTTTTAGACATGTCCATTCCTCTTCAACTGTACTGCCTACTGCGCTATTCCTTATTGCTGTATCTATAGCGTTAGAGAAGCTCTAACGTATCTCGTCATTCCTTAGTACTTCCGTATCCCACTTCTTTGCGTATTGATTCTTCCTGACTAATGTCTTGAACTTCAGCCTACTCTTCATCACTACTAGGTTGTCATCTGAGTCTATATCTGCTCCTGGGTACGCCTTACAATCCAGTATCTGATTTCGGAATCTCTGTCTGACCATGATGTAATCTAATTGAAATCTTCCCGTATCTCCCGGCCTTTTCCAAGTATACCTCCTCCTCTTATGATTCTTGAACAGGGTATTCGCTATTACTAGCTGAAACTTGTTACAGAACTCAATTAGTCTTTCTCCTCTTTCATTCCTTGTCCCAAGCCCATATTCTCCCGTAACCTTTTCTTCTACTCCTTCCCCTACAACTGCATTCCAGTCGCCCATGACTATTAGATTTTCGTCCCCCTTTACATACTGCATTACCCTTTCAATATGCTCATACACTTTCTCTATCTGTTCATCTTCAGCTTGCGACGTCGGCATGTATACCTGAACTATCGTTGTCGGTGTTGGTCTGCTGTCGATTCTGATTGGAACAACCCGGTCACTGAACTGTTCACAGTAACACACCCTCTGCCCTACCTTCCTATTCATAACGAATCCTACACCTGTTATACCATTTTCTGCTGCTGTTGATATTACCCGATACTCATCTGACCAGAAATCCTTGTCTTCCTTGCACTTCACTTCACTGACCCCTACTATATCTAGATTGAGCCTTTGCATTTCCCTTTTCAGATTTTCTAGTTTCTCTACCACGTTCAAGCTTCTGACATTGCACGCCCCGACTCGTAGAACGTTATCCTTTTGTTGATTATTCAATCTTTTTCTCATGGTAACCTCCCCCTTGGCAGTCCCGTCCCGGAGATCCGAATGGGGGGACTATTCCGGAATCTTTTGCCAATGGAGAGATCATCATGACACTTCTTCAATTACAGGCCACATGTCCTGTGGATACACGTTACGTGTCTTTAATGCAGTGGTTTCCATTGCCTTCTGCATCCTCATGTCGTTGATCATTGCTGATTCTTCCGCCTTTAGGGGCAATTTCCCACCCCTAGGACAAGAGGGCGCCCTGAACCTCTATCAGCTCCTCCGCCCTCTTTGACAAGGCCGTTGGCAGAATGAGGCTGACTTCTTATGCCGGAAGTCTTCGGACGCCAATGCTGATTATTTATCAAAATTTAGGCAGTGGCGGGGATCGAACCCGGGACCGAAGACGTTTTTGATTATGAATCAAAGACGCTACCCGTAGACAAAGCTATTATGATGTAGAAATTTATATGTTGCCGTATTTTTTGGTATATGATGGCTCAATTTTACTCATCCACAGGCTGTTACAAATACTGACTCAAATTTGAAAAATTGTTCAGATCAACGCTGACGTCGCAGATCTACAACAAAGTGAAAGCCAAAGTAAAGAATGTGATGGCGAAACTGGAGTGGTTAAGTGCCATCAGTGGCAAATGAACAAACGCAAGCAAAACATGCTCACTTCTCAGCTCTACAGGGAATTTCATCACTGAGCAGCAACGTTCAAATGTTATATTGGTCGCAGCTGTGTTAGAACAAGATCATACTAGTCAATTTATCGAACAAAAGTTAACAGACATGGTTACTGAATGGAGCATAAGGGGCAGGATTTTTCTGATATTACGTGACAGTGCACGAAATATGGTTTATGCAATGTGTGGGCAATATGAGTCTATAGGTTGTGTGTCATACAAGCTGCAGTTGGTGGTAAAACATTCTCTTTTCTCAAGTGAACAAACCAAAGCTATAGTAACAAAAGTGCAGGAAAACAGTGGACCGCTTCCACCACAGTGAACAAGCTTCCGGAAAATTAACACACAAAAATGGTTAAAATGGTTTTGAGCACTATGGGACTTAACTTCTGAGGTCATCAGTCCCCTAGAACTTAGAACTACTTAAACCTAACTAACCTAAGGACATCACACACATCCATGCCCGAAGCAGGGTTCGAACCTGCGACTGTGCGGTCGCGCGGCTCCAGACTGTAGCGCCTAGAACCACTCGGCCACTCCGGGCGGCAATTAACACACAAACAGAATCAGTGTAGAGAGCCCAAATCTGCTTTGATACAAGATGTGGATGTGAGATGGAACAGCACATAGCCGGCCGGAGTGGCCGAGCGGTTCTAGGCACTACAGTCTGGAACCGCGAAACCGCTACGGTCGCAGGTTCGAATCCTGCCTCGGGCATGGATGTGTGTGATGTCCTTAGGTTAGTTAGGTTTAAGTAGTTCTAAGTTCTAGGGGACTGATGACCTCAGCAGTTAAGTCCCATAGTGCTCCGAGCCATTTGAACCCTTTTTTGAACAGCACATACTTGATGTTGCAAAGACTTTTGGAACAAAAAAGGTGAGTATACTTGTATATTGTTGAACATATTTGATTTACCACACTTTCCCGTTCCGAGCGGAATGTTACAAAACACTTTGTAGGCGTCCTACAATTTTTCGACGAAGGACATTGGACTTCTCTCTGAGTAAAGTATGCATTTCTGTAATAATACCTTCGTTATCTTTATTGAACCGAAAATTGAGAGTTCGATGCGAAAGTGAAGATGAGACGGTGGGAAAGATGAGAAATGCGTTGCTTGAATCTTTAAGTAAGAAATTTTCGTATGTTAAATGACATCCTTCGCAGATTGCTGCGACATTACTCGACCCAAGGTTTAAATACAAATATCTCACTTCCGACAAAGTGGAAATTACAGTATCCAAAAAAAAAATAAAAATGGAGACGAGTGTTTGGCGTCATTGGCCGGGAGGCCCCTTGCGGGGCAGGTCCGGCCGCCTTGGAGCAGCTCTTATTACATTCGACGCCACATTGGGCGACCTGCGCACCGCATGGGTATGAAGTGATGATGAAGACAACACAACGCCCAGTCCCTGAGCGGAGAAAACCTCCGACCCAGCCGGGAATGGAACCCGGGCCCGTAGAACGGCACTCTATCACACTGACCACTTAGCTATCTTTTTTTTATAAAAACATTTATTTTTTAAAAAAAACAATGTTACACATTCCAAATACATACTAAGTTATACAGCTATCAGGGCGGATCAGTGTCCGAAGTAATTGGATCATTGAAGGGGTACAACGATAGTGTACTGGTAGACAATGAGCCTTCAACTTCTGCAGGACAGAACCAGTCTGCAATCAGTATTCCGCAGGAAGAAGGAAGTCTGCGGGATTCCCACTACCACTTCTCTGTTCAGATGCAGTCAGGCACACAGACAACAGTATTGCAAGATCAAACTTCCGTGTTTCGGAACCACTTTTGAAAGGCAACGCTGAATCTACTCGTACTAGGATCTAGTTCATATCCCACTCTAAGAAAAGCAGTCTACAAGTATCCTTCAGCTCCATCTCACTAAACAGCTCTTCAACGGCGCTAGACAGATTTACGCAGGTAGTCGAAGTAATTTTCTCAGTGAAAATGTGGAAAAGCTTTTCTTAGCTTACAATATAAGACTTTTTAATTACGATTAGTGGAGCTGCTAAATTAGCTAAACACTTAAAGTTTTTCTGGTGTTATTTGTGAAACGCGCTGCTAATGCCGCAGAATAGGACAGACAGTTTAAATTGTGGAAATGGGCCAAAATAAGGGCACTCAGTTACACTTGAACATACAACTTTATTATCTGATTAAACACTACAAGATCCCAATTAAAAAAAAAAAAAAAACGAACACACAGCTTTAATCCTTGGGGCTTAATTACCGGCTGAAAGCGACCTTCATTTAAAAACGGCTGAAGGCCAATAACTTAAAACCCAAGTATAACCAGAAATTTAACAGGCAAGCCTTATCTTAAAACAGTTCTTTAGTTAAGCTGAAGTAAACAAGTTAAATTCAAATCGCCTGAAGGCCTAGCACTTAAAACTCCATAACATTAATTTCATTCTTAAATACCAAAGGCGTTACGTGAAACAGTTCTTTAATTTAGGCTGAAGGCCTTAAAAGCACAAATTTCAAAGTCAAAATCGGCTGAAGGCCCGAGACTCAAAAAATTCAAGAATATTAAACTTTTTGAAATGTCAAAAGGCTTACGTGAAACAGTACCTTAAACTAGGCTGAAGGCCTTAAGAGGAAAACAACTGTAATTTAAAAAAAAAAATCGGATAGAAGCCATACAAGTACAAACAACAAGCACAAATTAAAAAAAAAAAATCGGGCAGTACACCCAACGGCGTTCAGAAGTTTCCGAGGCTTGGACGCTCGCTTAGGTGAGAGAGGCAGTCGGCCCAACCATTGTCGATCCGGAGACAACCCAACCCACAGACAGTCGACGGACCCAACGACAAGATAACTTCCACTTCACCCGACCAGGGCACAACAGGGAGTTCAACCGAACAACGTAGAAGATATTGGCGCCAAAAACCAATCATGCATAGGGCGTCAAACTACACACCGTGCTGGACAGCAACAACACGATGAGGAAACTATAGTGCCTGAATTTACGTCAGTGGCCAGAGCAGGTAAGCGGAACGTTAACGGCCACAAGGCAAAAGATTCCGCTGGTGCACTTCAATTCAGATAACCAAATACAGTGAAACTCCACCGGAGGCTGGCTAGAATTTTCCAACTTGAAAACCACGTGGTCGCTCTGGAGAATATCCCAACAGCCCACAACGAACTCCAAACGACACAATGTGAACAGTCTTGACTTGCTGGTAGGTTAAACAAAAACTCAGCTTTCGTGTCCAGGGTCGGTGAGCCAGCACCTCGTAGCAGTGGGAACAGCGCCACACACTCCGACACCGCGTAGAGAGCGCCAGCGGGCCCCGGCCAAACTACGACCCGCCGAGAGTTGCTCGCTGGTCCCCACCAACCGACCGACTTCAGAGCCAGTACGCCGACAACATTTAAAATAACGTGTCAATCGAAATCACACAAACTACACGCAGTTTCACGAACACTTGCACCAAGAACCAGACAATGCTAACGGCAGTGACTGTACAATAACAGGGACGATTCACGAGTCAGGACACACAGCCAACCCATAAGCGACCGCCGGCCAAATACACGTCGTCCGGCAAAACGACCGACCGACGATCAGCCAAAGTCGTCACCAATCCAAAGGTAAGTGTCGGCAACTGTCGGGCGAGCCATGGCGGTCCGGACCCTACTGCTGCCGCACCCCGACTGAACTTGTGCCGCGTGCCAACCATAGACTTAGTAAATAAAAACTAGACCGCTCATTGGCGCTAGTGTCGCGTCCCTACATTGAACGTGATAGAAGGCGCCATTGGCAGGGAAACAGTGCGTAAACAGGGTTCGATCGTGTGCTGCTTTTAATTGTAACAGTATAATGGAAGCAAAGACGAAGACGGAAGCATTGTTGCATTACACACGTCAGTCATTTCTGGTTGTTTGTTACTTTCTGTTACTTGTATGTAGTATTTTCATGCAGAAATAATACATCATGAGCGTTTGTTTTTGTTTAGGTTTCCCCTTACAAATGATTTTCTAAATCAGAAATGGATAGTAGCTACTCGGAGAGAGAACTTCCCACCGACAGCAAATCATTTGCTGTGCTCTCTTCATTTTGAAGAGAATTGTTACATGGAAAATTATGTAAATAGACGTCAACTGAAGGACGGTGCTATACCGACAGTATTTGGATTTCCAACTCTTTTGAAAAAAGTATAGTGTCCTGGAAATCGTGCAATATAGGCCTGGGTTAAATAGTGTGGAAATACTGTCAGTGTGTATAATTTTGAACGTTCCTTTTCCAGGTTACCAGGGCAATCAAATATATATTAAGTATGAATCAGAGGTAGGTCGAATAATTGCGTTTAGATACTTAACATGTGTTGTCAGGTGGTGATTATACTTCGTAAATGGTCAAATATTTGATTAAATGTTGCAAACTCCACCACTTTCAGAGGTGCTATCAGTGTTAAAAACCAATGTGCGAATGAAATTCCTACGGTATTTAAAGTGATATGGGCTATTACGATTAATCATACCAAAATTCGATTGTAGACAATACCGTGTTAAACAAAATGCAAAACGTACACAGTAGTCGGCAAAAAGCAAACAGGACCTCACAGGAAAATTACGTGAATTAAGTAATAATCGTACTGTCTGCTACTTTAAAAGTTTCATGTAATTATCGAATGCAAATAACTCGATGTAAATTCTCTCAACCTTGTCAGGAAAGAGCCTTACATTCTTAAATTTCGCGTCTCTATGAAGACATATTTCGGAAATTAGGACACTTCATTAATTTAAGTATACTTTTAAAATAGACTCGAATACTCAGTACTTTTTTAAACATACATGTGTTTAATTTGTGCTTCAATTTGCTCTTGTTGCGTCTCATATACCTCACAACCCCAGTACTAGGATTCATCCCTGCAAATGGCGGCGGTCAGCTGCTTCAGTTGGGGGACAGACAGTTGCCTCGCTTCCCGGCTACGGCGAGGTAGGGGCTTGGCGCCAACTCACACTGCCAGGTCCGAAGTAACTGCTGGCACGTTTCAACGACCTGGTCGACACACGACGACCGGGAAGCAATAGCCGTCCAGCAAACACAGTACGGCACGACCTACATCGATAAGCGCTGCTGCCGCCGCTCACGGGCGGGCAAAGCAGCAACTCAGTCACTCAAGTAATCGAAACTAACATTAAAAATGTTGTTTCGTATGTTAATTCAATTTTGTCTGTCACGAAGATACGACCATGTCATTATTCTGAGGCTGATAGTACAAAAGCGTCAAATGCGAGACCTCATGATGAAGTTCTGTTCAATTAAGGAAAGAATATTGTTATAAGAGACTACCAAATGTAATAAAAATTATAAAATCTATGGCAGAACAAGCGTTTAGCTATCAACCTGTTAGTAACAAGAAGTACTTGAGGACACTAGTTGAACTTATATAAGGGATTATTCAATGATTATCTTTCTTTACCTACATTGTATTTACAAAATAAAGTCATTTACTAATGAATCGAAAAGTTTTATTTTACCATAATTGACTAATCTGTGGCGAGGTTGGGATAAACTAATGTTGAGGGGTATAACGTAAATTTAACGAAATTTTAACTTAATTACGAGTACGTAAGTTTCGGTTTCGGTTACTATTTCGACAGAAAAAAGGAGTCGAACATTCGGTTACAGGTTCGCTTTCGGCCACAGATTTTATTTATATGGGACAATACTCCTTACCAACCTTCTAGACAGCATGGCAGCACGTTGCACAGCATGCCATGCGCTGCCGTAATATGGTGATCGCACACCCAATGAAGAACATCTCCCACTCGATATGTTCTCGGGAATTACGCGGGATAATATTGTAGAAACCGCACAATATTTCTGGGTGTTGTGTGCTGTCCTTAGGTTAGTTAGGTTTAAGTAGTTCTAAGTTATAGGGGACTGATGACCATAGATGTTAAGTCCCATAGTGCTCAGAGCCATTTGAACCATTTTTCTGCCTGCTACATCTTATTTTGGCAAGATGATAGACTTACTACAGGATACAGTGTATCGTCTTCTCCAGAAAGATCCGACGGATGCCGCCTCCTCAGATCCAACCAACTTCCTGACCATCTGAAGAAGAATTTAACAGAACGAGCACCAGTTCCGCCACGACTTAATGGCCTGCCAAAGATACATAAGGAAAATGTTCCGCTTCGCCCTATCGTCAGTAATATAGGTGCCCCAACATACCACCTAGCTAAACATCTGGCTTCTCTTCTGAGTCCCATGGTGGGGAAATGTGAACACCATATTCGAACCTCAGAAGATTTTATACGGCGACTGAAGAACCTGCGTCTTGAATCTACCGACTTACTAGTGAGTTTCGATGTGGTTTCTTTGTTCACACGACTGCCTCTCATGGACTCATTACAAATCATAGGAGCTAAGCTGGAAGACGACATATTACACCTTTTCAAACAATCGTTTACCTCGACTTACTTTTTATTCAACGACCAGTATTTTGAGCAAACTGACGGTGTTGCTATGGGTAGTCCTCTGTCTCCCATAGTGGCTATTCTTTTTATGGAAGATTTCGGGGGAAAAGCACTTCAGACGGCGGTTTTGAAACTCAAATGTTTTTGGAGATATGTAGATGATACGTTTGTGGTATGGGCGCATGGAACAGCAACGCTTCCTTCTTTCTGGAACATCTGAACTCCCTCCATCCAAGCATCTGTTTCACCATGGAGGTAGGGAAAGATGGCGAGCTCCCGTTTCCGGATGTTTTGGTTCGTAGAAAAGGAGACTGCTCCTTGGGTCACAGTGTGTTCCGGAAGCCTACGCATACAGACTTGTACTTACAAGCTACGAGCTGTCATCATCCCTCACAGCGCAGCGGTGTATTACGGCCGCTAGTGCATAGGGCTGGAGCCATCTCAGACCAGGACAGCTTATCGGCGGAGCTCAGCTACCTCCGCTCTGTGTTTGCCCAGAACGGGTACTCCGAGAAGCAGATCCGGAACGCATTTCGACCAGCACGCTCCAAACCTCAAGAACAGCCTGAAGAAGCAGAGAACACCAGGGGGTTTGTTTTTCTATCGCATGTCGGTGGTGTGTCTTTTAAGATGGGCAGAATTTTCAAGAAATACCGTATTCAATGTGTCTTCCGGTCCCCAGCACGAGTGCAATCAATGCTGGGCTCTGTTAAAGACAACCTCGGCCTGAGGAGACCAGGAATATATAAAATCCGGTGCCACTGTGGGAAGTCTTAATTGGCCAGACGTCTCGTACGGTGAAAGACAGATTCGACGAACATAAACGTCACACGAGGTTGGGTCAGCCAGAGAAATCTGCGGTTGCGGAACACTGCCTTGACACGGGACACGGTATGAATTATGAAGAAAGCAAGATCCTCTCGTATGCTTCCACATACGGGGACTCCATCATCAAAGAGGCGGTCGAAATACGTATAAACAGTGACCTAATAAACAGAGACGCGGGGTTTCACCTGAGCAAAGCCTGGGAGCCAGCCTTGGCGGCACTAAGGAATCGTCAGCCACAGATTAGCAACCGCACCGAGTCAACGCAGATTGGAAACTTTAGCGCAGATACTCGAATCGCGCGCCAACACGACGGGGTGCGTCGCTCCCGGCCGCATTTCCCGCGCTTCCGCAGACCGCGACCCGTTTCTCCAGCAGAGGGCTCTGGTATTCGACGCCGTCCACGATTGGTCTTCGACGGCGTTATTCCCCCGCTGACGGCTGCGCTGTTCTAGAAAGCCAGCATATAAATTGGCGAGATTCTCAGCGACGCGACAGTAGCACCTGAAGGTGGCGGGCAGTTGTCTCGCTGAAACATTGTGCGGTTTCTACAATATTATCCCGCGTAATTCCCGAGAACCTATGAAGCAGATGCAGCGCCGGGAAAGTCTCACACAGCACAACATGTCCCACCTTTTACATTGCCCAGGGGACCATCACGAATGCCGGAGACTTCAGTGAAATTATTGTCTTTGAATAAAAGTGTCATCTCTGTTGGTATCATTCTGGATTTCTTTGAGTTACCTTCTGTAGTTCACTGTGTCCGCAGCTCGTGGTCCGGTGGCTAGCGTTGCTGCCTCTGGATCAAGGGTCCCTGGTTCGATTTCCGGCCGGGTTGGCGATTTTCTGTACCCAAGGACTGGATGTTTGTGGTGTCGTCATCATCATCATCATCATCATCATTCGTGACAGTGGCTAAATTGGACTGTGTAAAATTTGGACTGTGTGAAATTGGCACGAGCGCTGATGATCACGCAGTTGAGCGACCCACAAACCGAACATCACCATCACCCTACTTCGCTATTTCCTTCTGTGTTTGGTGCAAGTCGTATCGAGCTATATTTCTTGACAGTTACTTTCATTCGTAAGTTACTTTCGCCCTTACGGTTTGAACACCAGTGTATTATGGCCTATGTTTCAGACTGAATAGAGGGCGGTCGTAACTTTGCCCTAAGCGATGAGATGATTTGATCCCTGACTAAATGAAGCTAAGCTGTCAGTTAGTGGGAGCATTCATGGTCTCATGGCATATATTCCTTTTCTGTCAATTATTTTCCTGTCGTGCTCCCCAGGAATAATTTGATCCTGGATAAATTGCAGAAAACACATATAGCAAATAAATCGCCTGATTTGTTCCATTTCACCGACGTAGCTGAAGACAAGAAGACTCACACACAGCACACGACGTATCCCAAGAGCAAAAGGCGCGCCAGAGCAAATGGAATTACAGAATGTCCTACTGTCATTCTCTAGCAAGCAGTTAACATTTGAAGTTCTCGCGACAACAAACCGATGTAGTCATGGGCAGCTGAAATGGCAACATTCAGAATGCGAATTGTGCAGTGACACCTGATGGCGGCAACTATTTGTGTCATTGTGGCGCAGCATGGGCTGACATGGACACTGGGGGAACACAAACAAAAGAAGCTGGCAGTTCACTTAATACAGTTCTCCTCCAAGCACATCACAAATCCAATGTCGATAATTGCCGCGTATAAACCACATTTGTAAATAAACGTTAAGGCTATCACGTAAATTAGCCTCGAAGGTAATTACAACCAAGCTCTGTAATGGTCCTTCGGGGTGCACTCAGCCTCGTGGTGCCAACTGAGGAGCTACTCGACCGAACAGTAGCGGCTCCGGCCAAAGCAAACCATCATAACGAGCCGGAGAGCGGTGTGCTGACCACACGCCGCTCCTATCTGCGTCCTCAACTGAGGACGACACGGCGGTCGGATGGTCCCGACGGGCCACTTGTGGCCTGCAGACGGAGTGCCTGCCTGCCCTGCATCTGTAATGGTCCAAAAGCGTGGCTCCCTGCGACTTCACCCTAGGGCTTAGTGTCGCATCCATCAGGAAGGTGTCGACACATGCGAAAAAAAAAAATATGCCAGAGCTCAGAAGATCAAGTGAGCTATAAGGTGGTTTAATAATGTCATATTGGCTCAAAATTTCACCGCAGTTCTACCCTGGACGGGTCACACGATGAGAAGGTCGTCACAGCCCCTCTTACCTGTATTTCACCCCTATTTTGATGCTTCTGCAGTGGAGGTCAGAACCGCTACCTCCAGCTTTTAAACCATGCCGTTTTTTTTTTTTTTTTGTGGGTGGCCGAGGAAAGTATTTCAGACACACGACCGCTCAGAATCGAGACGACAATGCTTTCGGGGGTGGCATAGAGGGTGTCAGTAAAAATACCCCTTCCCCTGGGGCGTTCAAAATCACACGTTTCGTAGTTTACGACGACAGGCCTCAGTTCAACAAGCAGAGGTTCTTGACCACCTATCACACTGCTCGATCTCTCTCTAAGGGCATTGTTGGCCTGAAACCTCGTTGAACATCATCACATGCGTTTGGAGTGTAGCGCGACCGAATTTACACTCTGATGTACAAGATGGGACCATTCGACGAAATTGGACATGCTCTGAAGCAGCGAAGCAAGTTTATGCTTTTTTCCTCCCGCCTCCCCCCTCCCAGTCTTGCATTCTCGTATGACGTGATGACAAGTGGGTGCCACATTAACTCATCCATCAATAAAACTGTAAAACTCTCTTGAAGACCCTCCAATTGGGCAACACCCTCAGTACCAGTTGCTCACCTTGTTGAGTACTTTAAGACTGTACCTGTAGCGAGACGACGTATGACGAGCATCCCAGGCGCCTGCAGGAACACTACACTGCTGCTACAGCGCCTGTTAGTAGGTACGCCACAACGGAGGGACGGCGAAAGGATCGCCTGTCTGCATGTGCCTTGAAGTCGTAACA
Organism: Schistocerca nitens; assembly: GCF_023898315.1. NCBI lineage: Eukaryota > Metazoa > Arthropoda > Insecta > Orthoptera > Acrididae > Schistocerca > Schistocerca nitens. The sequence continues at coordinate 217,194,491 of NC_064623.1, read as the reverse complement.
GGTTATCTCTGTAGAGATACATTTTTAAAGTGTTCTACACAGGTACGCAGGTGGAACTGTGTTACTGATTTAGCGGATCTTAGGGGAACCCTTTGCCTTTTTATTCACGCATGTGTCAATGCTGCATCCCCCATGATCACGCCATAGGAGGGCGCAAAGTAGGATGACTGAAAACGCTTAAGCACCGTTTGCTGCTTCGGATCACGTTCAAATTTCCCAGGAAGGTTTTGTGTGAATCCTAGTGGTTCCACACTGTACACCAGAGCACAAACTGCGATCTCACTGCACTCCGAAGGTGTGTGATCACGTTCGATGTCCTCAGAGAAAGGTTGAATCCTTCGGGGAGGGGGCAGGGGGTGTGGCAGCAATGTCAAACGTTCTTAGGAACATTGTCCTGCTACTCATTACACTGCGAACTATTATTTTAGAACCCAAAATCTGTGGTAATAAACGCCCTCTATGTCAACCCCTAGGGCCTCTTCCTGTCAGTTCTGAGCGGGGGTACATCTGAAATGTTTTCCTTGGCCACCTGTAAGAAAACCACAGTTCCCCCATACTCGTTTAATGAACAAAGTAAGAGCATATGGACTATCAGACCAATTGTGTGATTGGATTGAGGAGTTCCTAGATAACAGAACGCAGCATGTCATTCTCAATGGAGAGAAGTCTTCCGAAGTAAGAGTGATTTCAGGTGCGTCGCAGGGGAGTGTGCTAGGACCGTTGCTATTCACAATATACATAAATGACCTTGTGGATGACATCGGAAGTTCATTGAGGCTTTTTGCGGATGATGCTGTGGTATATCGAGAGGTTGTAACAATGGAAAATTGTACTGAAATGCAGGAGGATCTGCAGCGAATTGACGCATGGTGCAGGGAATGGCAATTGAATCTCAATGTAGACAAGTGTAATGTGCTGCGAACACATAGAAATAAAGATCCCTTATCATTTAGCTACAATATAGCAGGTCAGCAACTGGAAGCAGTTAATTCCATAAATTACTTGGGAGTAGGCATTAGGAGTGATTTAAAATGGAATGATCATATAAAGTTGATTGTCGGTAAAGCAGATGCCAGACAGATTCATTGGAAGAATCCTAAGGAAATGCAACCCGAAAACAAAGGAAGTAAGTTACAGTACGCTTGTTCGCCCACTGCTTGAATACTGCTCAGCAGTGTGGGATCCGTACCAGATAGGGTTGAAGAAGAGATAGAGAAGATCCAACGGAGAGCAGCGCGCTTCATTACAGGATCATTTAGTAATCGCGAAAGCGTTACGGAGATGATAGATAAACTTCAGTGGAAGACTTTGTAGGAGAGACGCTCAGTAGCTCTGTACGGGTTTTTGTTGAAGTTTCGAGAACGTACCTTCACCGAGGAGTCAAGCAGTATATTGCTCCCTCCTACGAATATCTAAATGGCTCCGAGCACTATGGGACTCAACTGCTGTTGGTTATCAGTCCCCTAGAACTTAGAACTACTTAAACCTAACTAACCTAAGGACATCACACACATCCATGCCCGAGGCAGGATTCGAACCTGCGTCCGTAGCAGTCGCACGGTTCCGGATTGCGCGCCTAGAACCGCGAGACCACAGCGGCCGGCTAAGGAATATCTCGCGAAGTGACCATGAGGATAAAATCAGAGAGATTACAGCCCACACAGAGGCATACCGACAATCCTTTCCACGAACAATACGAGACTGGAATAGAAGGGAGAACCGATAGAGGTACTCAAGGTACCCTCCGCCACACACCGTCAGGTGGCTTGCGGAGTTTTGATGTAGATGTAGATGTAGATTTCAACACTGGGTGTCACAGTTCAAACCTACATCCAAAACGCGTCAAAATAAGGGATGACATGTGGGTGTGACGGCGTTCCCATCATGTGATACGTCCACAGTGGTGTTGGACAGAATTTTGAAGAAATTTGATGCCAGTGTGGGACCATTACACCACACTACACCTTCCGTGTCATCCCAAGAAGTGTGTGGGTATCAATGCCCCAAGTGAAAGGGATGGTTTCGTTGATGCTCTTTATGTCACTCTCTGAGGCCTCTTCCTGTTGATTCTGACCCCGTGCCTGAAACATTTCCTTGACTACCCATAAGAAAATTCCGACCTCTGGCCTTTTTTCTCGCATGTGTCGGCACCTTGCTGTTTGAAGTGTTGCCGAAGCCGAGGGCGACATCCCAGGGCGCCAACTTCTACACCATAACGGAAGAAGGCTGTAGACACCTTCCAGCCAAATTTCAAACCTATACGTCTGATTGGGAGACAGCTACTGGATTTCAAAAAGTGATCTTTTAATTGTGTTCGGCAGTGTTCAGTATACCGCTAGTGCGATTTTCGAGGTCTGTCCAAAAGATTCCGGAACACTCATAATTTCGCGCCAGTGGTGTGTTGGAGCGAAATGCGGTTGGCATCCCTGCACACGCCTGTGTTTAATGTGTGCCTGCCGGAAGTTACATTGTTGCATGTCGATTAGTTATTGTTCAGTGGTGTATTGAGTAGAACATTGTGTCCCAGCCGGCCGCTGTGGCCGAGCGGTTCTAGGCGCTTCAGTCCGGGACCGCGCTTCAGTCCGCAGGTTCGAATTCTGCCTCGGGCATGGATGTGTGTGATGTCCTTAAGTTAGTTAGGTTTAAGTAGTTCTAAGTCTAGGGGACTGATGACCTCAGATTTAAGTCCGATAGTGCTTAGAGCCGATATGAAACTTCCTGGCAGATTAAAACTGTGTGCCGGGACGAGACTCGAACTCGGGGCCTTTGCCTTTCGCGGGCAAGTGCTCTACCAACTGAGCTACCCAAGCACGACTCACGCCCCGTCCTCACAGCTTTACTTCTGCCAGTACCTCGTCTCCTACCTTCCAAACTTTACAGAAGCTCTCCTGCGAACCTTGCAGAACTAGCACTCCTGAAAGAAAGGATATTGCGGAGACATGGCTTAGCTACAGCCTGGGGGATGTTTCCAGAATTCTAGAGCTTAGAGCCATTTGAACCATTTTTTTGTTGTGTCCCACAGTTGGCAAATTTCGAGGTGGTCGAGTTAGAGGAGCGACGCGTTTGAATTAAAATTTGCGTGAAACTCAAGAAAATTGTTACACAGACACGCCAAATGATTTATGAAGCTTTCAGTGATGAGTGCTTCAGCCGTTACGAATGGTTCACAGGGTTGAAAAATTGCCGGTAGGAAATTAAAGATGCCCGTCGAAATCTACCATCGACGACGCTCATGTCAATAAAGTGTACGTGCCAAACGCAGACTGACAGTCCGAGAGATTGGAGGAGAATGTTTGCCCTCATATTCGTCCTACAGCTCATGAGTCAAGACCAAAAAGACTTTCGTCTCGCAAATGACAAAGAGTTGTTCCTTACGAGAACCATAACTGGCGATGAGACGTGGACACGCAGTTATGACGTTGAGACCAAGGTTAAATGGTCACAATGGGACGCCAGGTTAAATGTCACAGCCATGCTGACAGTTTTCTTTGACTCTGAAGCATCATTGACACAGTAGCAAACCGTTAATCGATGGTTCTATTGGGAAGTGTTGCGACTCCTGCCAGAATGTGAGAAGGAAAAGGCGTTGGGGCGACGTATAAATTGTGGAGGAGAGTATTTCGAAGGAGACCATGCACAATAAGTGAAAGGTAAGCGTAGAAAAATCTTATGAACAAAGTTTCGAAATTTTTTGAACAGACCTCGTGTATGGATTCTTTCCTCGCAACACAACTTTGGTGCCGCCAAGTAAAGCCACAGACCATTTTTAGACTTATTATCGGCTAACACAGCAGATCATTACAATTAGTTACAAAAAATGTGCCCGTAAAGATTTCAGACTATACCATTTGTGGCAGTATAGTGCATGCGCAGCAAAAGCTCTCCGAGAGTGGCGAGGCGTGAAGCAGAAGACGAGATTTGTGGTGGGGGCTTAGCTTACTGCTGTAGACGGCCTTGGAATTGTTCCAAACGGGGGAATAACCCAGCAGCCGCGCCGCACGCGGAAAAAGCAGCGAGTCGGGGTTTGATGTCACCAGGTAATTCAGTGGATGCGTTCTAACTTAAGGAAAACCGACCTCGCATCTACCAATGGGAAGCAGCAACGCTGCATACATAACCAGTCGAGCTGTACGGCCGAGTTTAAGACAAGCCTGCTGCTACGAAGAACGAAGGCTTTTCTTTACTCGCAACCGCATGAAGAGTTCGTAGGCTTTCAACAAGGAAGACGTTATGATGGCGTCGTCGTCGTCATCATCATCATCATCATCATCATCATCATCATCATCATCATCATCATCATCCGTCGTTAAACATTATTCAATGGGTCAACAAACGAGACTTCTCCACCAATTACGGTCCTTAAACATCTCTCCATTTTCGATGCTGTCCCAAGCATGCCATCTCTGCTGCATGTCAGATTTCGCCTGGGACTCCGTCTTCCTCTTGGTGTTCTATATCTTGCAAGAAGACTGGGCAATCAGAGTTCCACAATTTTTTATATGTGTGGTACGTGAAGTTCAGAGATCAAATATCAGTCCCACGAAGGGATTCTATGCATCTCTAAGAAATTCTCGACAAAATTTACTGCGAAGGTTTACAAGTAACTATAATTCACTAAAATGAAAACGATTCTGTCCAAGAGAATACTTACAGCAGGAGCAGTCAACGGTTTTTTACGAGGGCAGTTCAATAAGTAATGCAACACATTTTTTTTCTGAAACAGGTGTTGTTTTATTCAGCATTGAAATACACCAGGTTATTCCCCAATCTTTTAGCTACACAACACTATTTTTCAACGTAATCTCCATTCAATGCTATGGCCTTACGCCACCTTGAAATGAGGGCCTGTATGCCTGCACGGTACCATTCCACTGGTCGATGTCGGAGCCAACGTCGTACTGCATCAATAACTTCTTCATCATCCACGTAGTGCCTCCCACGGATTGCGTCCTTCATTGGGCTAAACATATGGAAATCCGACGGTGCGAGATCGGGGCTGTAGGGTGCATGAGGAAGAACAGTCCACTGAAGTTTTGTGAGCTCCTCTCGGGTGCGAAGACTTGTGTGAGGTCTTGCGTTGTCATGAAGAAGGAGAAGTTCGTTCTGATTTTTGTGCCTACGAACACGCTGAAGTCGTTTCTTCAATTTCTGAAGAGTAGCACAATACACTTCAGAGTTGATCGCTTGAACATGGGTAAGGACATCGAACAGAATAACCCCTTCAGCGTCCCAGAAGACTGTAACCATGACTTTACCGGCTGAGGGTATGGCTTTAAACTTTTTCTTGGTAGGGGAGTGGGTGTGGCGCCACTCCATTGATTGCCGTTTTGTTTCAGGTTCGAAGTGATGAACCCATGTTTCATCGTCTGTAACACTCTTTGACAAGAAATTGTCACCCTCAGCAAGCAATTCCGCACAGATGGTTCTCCTTTGTTCTTTATGGTGTTCGGTTGGACAACGAGGGACCCAGCGGGAACAAACCTTTGAATATCCCAACTGGTGAACAATTGTGACAGCACTACCAACAGAGATGTCAAGTTGAGCACTGAGTTGTTTGATGGTGATCCGTCGATCATCTCGAACGAGTGTGTTCGCACGCTCCGCCATTGCAGGAGTCACAGCTGTGCACGGCCGGCCCGCACGCGGGAGATCAGACAGTCTTGCTTGACCTTGCGGCGATGATGACACACGCTTTGCCCAACGACTCACCGTGCTTTTGTCCACTGCCAGATCACCGTAGACATTCTGCAAGCGCCTATGAATATCTGAGATGCCCTGGTTTTCTGCCAAAAGAAACTCGATCACTGCCCGTTGTTTGCAACGCACATCCGTTACAGACGCCTTTTTAACAGCTCCGTACAGCGCTGCCACCTGTCGGAAGTCAATGAAACTATACGAGACGAAGCGGGAATGTTTGAAAATATTCCACAAGAAATTTCCGGTTTTTTCAACCAAAATTGGCCGAGAAAAAAAATGTGTTGCATTACTTATTGAACTGCCCTCGTACTTACCGCCCACTTCTGTATCCCTGTTAGCAGAAAACTTTTGTAACCATCGACCAGTCACCCGGTAATGGTGATTTATAAACCTCAGAAACAACTTTAGTTATAAAGTAGAGTTACAGCAAGTTAAGCCACAGAACAATAATTACTTACCAACTACTTGACGTCGAAATTTCTTGAAATCAGACTGAAAATAATTTTAAAACTCTTGCCACCTCTTGCCCACAACGAAAGCTAGAACACCCACTAGTGAGCAATGAGAACCAGCCCCACGACCACTGACTTGCAGCACAGTATAAAGTTGTAAATAATACTGTCAGCACAAATGAAAGATTGAATGCAGTCGGGACTAGCCAAACAAACCTGAGTCAGAAATGTTAATATTGTGGATATATTTACATGTACTGACAATGTCTCAGAGGTGGGCTGGCTCTCCTTACAACACTGTCAGCAAACATTTTTGTACCACCAGTGCTCTTCAGGCCACAGGTTCGATGCTTTGCCATAATTAAAAAAAAAACAATATCATTCATTGGTTAATGGCACAGTACATGAGCTACATCATTAATCATACGGGAGAGGACATCTTTGAATTCCACATGCACCGGGTGATCAAAAAGTCAGTATAAATTTGAAAACTTAATAAACCACAGATTAATGTAGATAGAGAGGTAAAAATTGACGCACATGCTTGGAATGACATGGGGTTTTATTAGAACAAAAAAAAACAAAGTTCACAAAATGTCCGACAGATGGCGCTGGACAGCAAAACGTCAGTGACTGCGCATGACAATCGTGTATAAAATGAACTGTAATGAGAGAGAGAATCGGATGCGCCAGCAGTCGCAGCATGTTGACGTTACCTGAAAAGGCGCTTTTAGTGAAGCTGTATTATCAGAATGGCGAATGTGCTAGTTCAGCGTTACAATCCTATCGCCATAGGAAGGGGATTCGAACGTGTGAAGGTCCGTTGACAAATGCAGCTGTGGCGAGAATGATTTCGAAGTTCGAAGCCACAGGTTGTTTAGACGATAGACCCCGTAGTGGCCGACCGAGCACAAGGCGTAATGCTGCTGAGACAGTTCAGGAAGAAATGGAGGCTGTAGCGAATTCGTCTATGCACGGGGAAGTCAGCGCTCGTGCAGTCGCACGTCGCACCGGCATTCCATACACTACTCTTTGGTTGGCACTGAGGCGTACCCTCCGATGCTATCCGTACAAAATCCATCGGCATCATGAACTGTTACCTGGCGACTTAGTGAAGCGGAGGGCATTTGCGGTGTGGGCGTTTCAAAATATGGCGGAAGATGACGATTGGTTGAGTAACGTGTTGTGGACCGACGGAGCTCATTTCATGCTCCGTGGGTCTGTCCACGCCCACAACTGCAGAATTTGGGCTACCGATAATCCTAGAACTCTCGTGGAAACTCGATTGCACGACGAGAAAATCACGGTATGGGTTGGATTTACCACATCTACCATTATCGGGCATTTTTTCTTCGAAGAAATGCGTGATTCTGGTTTTGTAACTGCTACCGTGACGGGTGAGAGGTACGCCGATATGTTACAGAATCGCATCATCCCCAGCCTGGTTGATAAACACCTGTTGGAACGTACGATGTGTATGCAGGATAGAGTTCCTCCCCATATTGCTGGACACGTGAAAGATCTCTTGCACGCGTCATTTGGTGATGATCATGTGTTCAGCCGCCACTTTCGTCATGCTTGGCCTCCCAGGTCCCCAGACCTCAGTCCGTGCGATTATTGGCTCTGGGGTTACCTGAAGTCGCAAGTGTATCGTGATCGACCGACATCTCTAGGGATTCTGAAAGACAACATCCTACGCCAATGCCTCACCATAACTCCGGATATGCTTTACAGTGCTGTTCACAACATTATTCCTGGACTACAGCAATTGTTGAGGAATGATGGTGGACATATTTAGCATTTCCTGTAAAGAACATCATCTTTACTTTGTCTTACTTTGTTATGTTAGTTATTGCTATTCTGATCAGATGAACCCCATCTGTCCGACATTATTCGAACTTTTGTATTTTTTGGTTCTAATAAAACCCCATGTCATTCCAAGTATGTGTCAATTTGTACCTCTATCTACATTATTCCGTGATTTATTCAATTTTCAAATTCATACTGACTTTTTGATCACCCGGTATGTCAAGTGCAAATCACATATAATTCTCAAGTAATCAGAAAATAAAGAAATATGGAAATACTATTAAAATTATTTTTGAAAGAATGGGCATAGAATAACATCGTTTACAAAATATCGGTTACGAAGTGTTTGTAATGGAAACTGGAAATCTGCGTATTATATGTAAGTAGAAGCGAGAAGACGTGCATTTTTCATAAAATGAATGTGTAAATTTGTGTCAGTTATGAGATATTTGATGAATTTTATATTTAAATGAAATAAGTATTCCAGTTAAATGTAAAAATAAAGCGGCGAAAGAGATCATAGCGAGATTTGAACCACAGGTCTATTCTTCACACAATTTCAATTCTTCAACAATACCTGGTGAGCCACAGGACTCATTGTGAAAACCACCTTCGTTTTAAGTTAACTGCAGAAGCCAATTTACGTTAATGCAAATTTCATGGGATTGTAGTAACGTGATTACAATAAAATGGTTCTAGTGTTAAGTAGCTCGAGGACTAGATTGAAGAAAAACTGAACCGTAACAAAATTGACTTAAGACAGGCTTAGTAAATGCATCCGTGACTCAATAAATAAGCAACTTCAGACATGCAAATCTTTCATGTGGAACACAGCTAACGCTGAAATGCCTGGGCTAGAAGGACAGAGCGGATCAGGTTGTGGCAATGGGCCAAAACAAGTTTGTCAGTTGCACTCAACATACGAACTTTATTTATCAACACACAATATTACAACAAAGACGCAAAACACTCAAAACTTTAATCGACCTCCCTTGATAAACTTTAGATCGGCTGAAGGACACACTCAAAATCCAAAAAACAAGGCCTAAGCAAGAATTTGAAATACAAAAATATTTTCTAAATCTTCAATCTAAACAGGCTGAAGGTCTTAGCAATTCAATTTTAATGGAACTTGGCTGGAGGCCGCATATTAAGCAATAAGAAGAGTTAAAATCAATAGGAATCTCATGTAAAATTCGGCTGAAGGCCCCATATAAAAGAATAGGAATCTCATGCCTTAAGGGCAGGGCAAGACAAGAACATTAATTTTAAGAGATATTGATACTCGGCCGAAGGCCACACATCAACCAAATACACTCCTGGAAATTGAAATAAGAACACCGTGAAATCATTGTCCCAGGAAGGGGAAACTTTATTGACACATTCCTGGGGTCAGATACATCACATGATCACACTGACAGAACCACAGGCACATAGACACAGGCAACAGAGCATGCACAATGTCGGCACTAGTACAGTGTATATCCACCTTTCGCAGCAATGCAGGCTGCTATTCTCCCATGGAGACGATCGTAGAGATGCTGGATGTAGTCCTGTGGAACGGCTTGCCATGCCATTTCCACCTGGCGCCTCAGTTGGACCAGCGTTCGTGCTGGACGTGCAGACCGCGTGAGATGACGCTTCATCCAGTCCCAAACATGCTCAATGGGGGACAGATCCGGAGATCTTGCTGGCCAGGGTAGTTGACTTACACCTTCTAGAGCACGTTGGGTGGCACGGGATACATGCGGACGTGCATTGTCCTGTTGGAACAGCAAGTTCCATTGCCGGTCTAGGAATGGTAGAACGATGGGTTCGATGACGGTTTGGATGTACCGTGCACTATTCAGTGTCCCCTCGACGATCACCAGTGGTGTACGGCCAGTGTAGGAGATCGCTCCCCACACCATGATGCCGGGTGTTGGCCCTGTGTGCCTCGGTCGTATGCAGTCCTGATTGTGGCGCTCACCTGCACGGCGCCAAACACGCATACGACCATCATTGGCACCAAGGCAGAAGCGACTCTCATCGCTGAAAACGACACGTCTCCATTCGTCCCTCCATTCACGCCTGTCGCGACACCACTGGAGGCGGGCTGCACGATGTTGGGGCGTGAGCGGAAGACGGCCTAACGGTGTGCGGGACCGTAGCCCAGCTTCATGGAGACGGTTGCGAATGGTCCTCGCCGATACCCCAGGAGCAACAGTGTCCCTAATTTGCTGGGAAGTGGCGGTGCGGTCCCCTACGGCACTGCGTAGGCTCCTACGGTCTTGGCGTGCATCCGTGCGTCGCTGCGGTCCGGTCCCAGGTCGACGGGCACGTGCACCTTCCGCCGACCACTGGCGACAACATCGATGTACTGTGGAGACCTCACGCCCCACGTGTTGAGCAATTCGGCGGTACGTCCACCCGGCCTCCCGCATGCCCACTATACGTCCTCGCTCAAAGTCCGTCAACCGCACATACGGTTCACGTCCACGCTGTCGCGGCATGCTACCAGTGTTAAAGACTGCGATGGAGCTCCGTATGCCACGGCAAACTGGCTGACACTGACGGCGGCGGTGCACAAATGCTGCGCAGCTAGCGCCATTCGACGGCCAACACCGCGGTTCCTGGGGTGTCCGGTGTGCCGTGCGTGTGATCATTGCTTGTACAGCCCTTTCGCAGTGTCCGGAGCAAGTATGGTGGGTCTGACACACCGGTGTCAATGTGTTCTTTTTTCCATTTCCAGGAGTGTAGCTAACCGAAACAGGAAAATTACTATGTAACACACAAGGAACGGCGCTCAGACGTTTCCAAGGGTCGGCCCAGGATTGTATCACTAACGCCCATTTAGGCGAGACAGGCAGCCTGTCCAAAGATTTCTTAATCTGAAGGCAACCCAACCGACAGACAGCCGACAGACACATCAACAAGATCAGTTCCGCTCCACTCAACCAGCAAAACAACCAAAAGATTTCAATACAACGACACACAGAATATTGGCGCCCTCAACGACCAACAACATCTCAGCTGTCGACCTAGACGCAGCTCTGGACAGCAACAACACGAAGAGGAAAATACACTGCCGAAAATTACGTCAACGACCAGGGTAGGTAACCGGAACGTCAACGGCCACAAGGCAGAAGATACCGCTGGTCAACTTCAATGACGGGGAATAAGTAAGGTTAAGGTAAACTCCACATGTAGACAGCTGTAATCTTCGCCGACTTTGCTCTCGGGGATGTGCCAAAAGCGACAACCAGGATGAAACGAAGAAACAAACAGTTGAGGCTCGATAGTAAGTTAAGTGAGGACTCGCATTTCGTGTCGAAGATCGGTGGGCGACGAACTTCGTAGCACTCGCAAGCAGCGCCTCACACTCCAGCCGCACGTGCTGCACACCGCCAGTGGCCCTGGCCAGAGTACGTGGGACGGAGACTTCCTTACCGCTCCACGCCAACGAACCGACTGCCCAAACCCGGAAACGGCGAAAGGACCAAATATACGTCGGCCGATGACACGACCAACCGACGGTCGTCCCGCTCCAATCTCCCTCGGTCGGACAGTTCACGTGTGTCTCCAGCGGTCGGCGAGAGTCTGTCAGACACACGACCACCCGGAAATACTATCGGTCGCTCCAGAGATGGTACGGCAGTGCACTTACCGATACGCGCTGCTGCTGCCGCTCACGGACAAGTAAGGCAGCAAGTTAGTGACGCCAGTAAATGGAATAAGAAAACGAGGCGACAGTACCGTAATGACAAACAATAAATGGCATGAAGACGAGCCATGCAGAGCTCAAACGCCTGAAAAGGCCAGACAATTACATATACAGAAATTCCTTTTAATGCAATTTTGTCATATGCTGACGTGGAGACCGTGGCTGTTTGAAGACAAATGTTGATGGTGTTAGGACAGCAACCAGCCACAAATTTACTTTCAGTTCCTCTATTCAAAGATACCGTTATCGGTTTCGAATCGTTTTGCATGTAGCAGAAAGAAGGAGCCACTATGAATATATTAGAAGAATTAGAAATACACACACACACACATACACACACACAAAAACAGCACCCCAGACTATACCCTTAACGAAGAAACAGTTAGCTAACACCTCTTTCCTGAAAAATTTCCAAAAATTACTGTCCAGCCTCCAAAGCAAATAATATTAGTGCACCTATCTGCAGATCAAGTAGCAAATTTATATGTTACTATAATTCTCATGATGCTAAATGTAATTAAATAATATACTATTTTACCTATGCAGTTCTAAATATATATAAAAAACTTTATAATTAATTTAGCAATATCAACTCAAAAATTCAATGTCTCTGTACTAATGTAAAAGGCAATACAGTTGTGTGCCGGCCGAAGTGGCCGTGCGGTTCTAGGCGCTGCAGTCTGGAACCGCGAGACCGCTGCGGTCGCAGGTTCGAATCCTGCCTCGGGCATGGATGTGTGTGATGTTCTTAGGTTAGTTAGGTTTAAGTAGTTCTAAGTTCTAGGGGACTAATGACCTGAGAAGTTGAGTCCCATAGTGCTCAGAGCCATTTGAACCATTACAGTTGTGTAAATGAATATATGATCCTTTCCAAACATACGACATCATCGTCAAATGTTACGATATATCATAGCATCTGTAATACTCGTATGCTTGTAAGCTCTTTGTATCGAAACATGTGGTGCGTGGTAGAAATCTTCTCAGTGACAAATCTAAAGTGTTCAGTGAGAACAATTTACGTGTGCAACAACGAGGATGCAGTGGGAATGCATTTACATCTGTTGTACGAATGATATGTAAACAAACACTCGAAACCGACGTTTCACGTAAGTCACATGCAACGAAAATCTGTAACGCAACCATCTGTGTGTGGCGTGTTTATAATTATGTATTATTTATATTTTCGGACAATTAATCTGTAAAAACACACCCCGTGTCATAAAGAAAGCGTGTAAACCGTCTGAGGATGAATCAACGATTCGAAACCGGTAACGGTATCCTTTGAATAAAGGAACTGAAAGTAAATTTGTGGCTGGTTGCTGTCCTAACACCATCAACAATTCCTTTTAAGTTTGTGAATCTTGGACCAGTAAACGACACTTGTCTTATATCTGAGCTCCAGGAGCCAACCACAAGCAGAAGGGCACGCCGTACATACCAGCCAGCGCGGTCGACGGCCAGTTGCCAACACCATTTGTCGGCCCGACCAATAGTGCGAGCTGTACAAGTCCCAGACCGCCTTTGTTTCACATCAAACGGTATTAACTTCGAAACACGCAACTGTTACAGGGTGTACGTGGAGCATAAACGGAACGTTGGAATCTAGTAAGTAAGAAAGAGACTCAAAAGCCCGAAGGCGTAGGTCAAACTCACAACCCAGGCTCAGAGATATAACAAATAGTAAGAAATTATGATCCAATAAATCGCGCATCCCAGTACACAACGAACATGTTACAACTTAAACTCCTTAAATAAATAATCCTATGCCAATAAACAAAAGGCAGTGCAATTAGATTACTATTAGATGAAACAGTATCAAATTAGTACGTTAAACAAATTGTCACTGCCTCCTAGCAGTAACCAAATCACATTCAAACCCCCAGATATTTTAAACAAGCTGAACCGTGACTTTACTTTCAAAATCTTTTCTTAGAGAATTTACTTTATTTACTAGCGATTCATCAAGAACATTAACACAATTAATCACGCTATGTGAGCGTGGAAGTAGTTGCCAGTGGGTAACTGATGAAAACAGATTAAAATATTTTTAAATAAATGGAAATTATATTCCTAAAAGCCCTTTTTTTTAAACAGTTTCAAAATTATAATCAGAAACCAACCTGTAAATATCGAGTTACAACTTATTCAGAGGCAGACATAATCTTTTTTTTATTTTTTTTTATTTTTTTGACAGTATGAGCTTTCGGGCTGAGAACCTTGCCCCTCCCTTTCAACACGGCCGTAGTCACGACCGCTTACAACAACCTCTGAAAGACTACACTGGTGCAAATCTGCAACACACCACATTACTTAAAACTAAAAATTTTAACAACTCACACAAACACGTGAACTATGCACCCCTTAAGAGGGATGGAAATGGTACAAACACTCACACCAACAAATTATTTTCCACCGACAGTGCAATTTGTTTTTAAAAGGACTCTTACGGTTGAAGGGTGGCAACATTATATACTAAAATGACCATTTAAATAAAACCCGCCTGCCGGAGTGGCCATGCGGTTCTAGGCGCTTCAGTCTGGAACCGCGCCACCGCTACGGTCGCAGGTTCGAATCCTGCCTCGGGCATGGATGTTTGTGATGTCCTTAGGTTAGTTAGATTTAAGTTCTTGGGGACTGATGACCTCAGATGTTAAGTCCCATCGTGCTCAGAGCCATTTGAACCATTTTTGAAATAAAACCTATGAAATGCCGTCTTACATAAAATGTACAAACATGCTCTACATTACACATATACCGCCTTTCAAGATGATAGGCAAGATAAAAACATTTCAGGAATTCGGCCATTACACCTTAAGCAACAAATTCGTTAACACCAAATCCGACACACAGACAGAAACTGCCAAACAAATGCGGACGAGACACACGAGCAAGCTGGGGACGAGAGACTGACCAAGAAAACAAGTAGAATTTAACAAGTAAATGAAACAACATATCACGAATCACTTAACTTCTAATAACTGCGATGTCTGGCGAAGACCTGGCGCAGCACCCCCAAAACGCTCTCCCGAACCGTCCGCTGCCAGCCGCTCCAACAGACGCAGGAAGGCGCGCCGATATCCCGTCTCACGGCGTCGCAGCTCGCCCCGGCCAGCCCTATGTCCTGGGTCGACTCCTGTTGCTTTCGTGTCGACCGCGAAGACACTACCCTTCGCTATACGGCGCGGCCCACTGGACTCACGTGGCGACCTCACATGCGCCGACACTCAAGACGGACAAGTCATCGTGTGTCCCAGTGCGCGACCGACCAACAGATCGATCCAACCGCCAATGACCATTGCCTGAACAAACTCGAGCAGACTGACGGCCTAACACATACTAGTACTCCGGACGACAGACAGACACTGACTGCCCCACACTGACCCGGCTGACCAACTGAGCAGACTCGCCCCGAGACCGACTGCCGCGCTCATAGCGCCCCTTAAATGCACGTCAACAGGCAACCTTTCCCCTTTCCCACCAGAGGGAGACACCAAAGCTGCGATTGCCACAGCGGCGCCACCGCCAGAAACGGAGGGCGACTGCTTCACACTACGCGCTGCGGCGCGCTCTTCAAAACAGCAAATTTTACCACGGCTCACAAGTAATTCAAATCGCACTAATATAGGATTCCTTCAAGGAAAGGTCTAAGATGATAAATTAGTCTTACAATATTTACACGTCCTTGATGAACGGAAACATTCAAGATACCGCAGAAAGCACTGACGGAATTGTCATACATTGGAACATCGGTCTGTTCAATGATACACAGAGCTTTCTGTAACACTCTCTACACCAAGATTAAGAAATAATACACAGTAGGCCCCAAGTATTAAATGGTAAACCAGAATATCGACGAAATCAGATGCCAATAGTCAGAACGGCACAACAAGTGTCGTAGCGGCGAACCACGAGACACACTATGTGATCAAAAGTATCCGGACACCCCCAAAAACATACGTTTTTCATATTACGTGCATTGTACTGACACCTACTGCCAGGTACTCCACATCAGCGACCTCAGTAGTCATTAGACATCGTGAGAGAGCAGAATGGGACGCTCTGCGTAACTCGTGCACATCGAACGTGGTCAGGTGATTGGATGTCACTTGCGTCATACGTCTGTACGCGATATTTCTCCACTCCTAAACATCCCTAGGTTCGCTGTTTCCGATGTTATAGTGAAGTGGAAACATGAAGGGACACGCTCAGCACAAAAGCACACGGGCCGACCTCGTCTGTTGACTGACAGACACCGCCGACAGCTGAAGAGGGTCGTAATGTGTAATAGGCAGACATCTATCCAGACTATCACAAAGGAATTACAAACTGCATCAGGATCCACTGCAACTACTATAACAGTTACGCGGGAGGTGAGAAAACTTCTTTTCATGGTCGAGCAGCTACTCATAAGCTACACATCACGCCGGTAAATGCCAAATGACGCCTCGCTTGGCGTAAGGAGCGTAAACATTGGACGATTGAACAGTGGAAAAACGTTGTGTGGAGTGACGAATCAGGGTACACAATGTGGCGATCTGATGGCAGGGTGTGGCTATGGCGAATGCTCGGTGAACGTCATCCGCCAGTGTGTGTAGTGCCAACAGTAAAATTGGGAGTCGGTGGAGTTCATAGTGGTTGTGTTTTTCATGGAGGGGGCTTGCACCCTTTGTTGTTGCGCGTGGAACTATCACAGCACAAGCGTAAATTGATGTTTTAAGCACCTTCTTGCTTCCCACTGTTGAAGAGCAATTCGGGGATGGCGACTGCATCTTTCAACGCGATCGAGCAACTGTTCATAATGCACGGCCTGTGGCGGACTGGTTACACGACAATAATATCCCTGTCATGGACTGGCCTGCACAGAGTCCTGACCTGAATCCTACAGATCACCTTCAGGATGTTTTGGAACTTGGTGCCAGGCCTCACCGACCGGCATCGATACCTCTCCTCAGTGCAGCACTCCGTGAATAATGGGCTGCCATTCCCCAAGAAACCTTCCAGCACCTGATTAAACGTATGCCTGCGAGAGTGTAAGTTGTCATCAAGGCTAAGGGTAGGCCAAGACCATATTGAATTCCAGCATTGCCGATGGAGGGCACCACGAACTTATAAGTCATTTTCAGCCATGTGTCCGTATACTTTTAATAACATAGTGTAAATTGTGTACAGAGTTTCGTGATTGAGAATCAACCAGCAATGTGTCTCAGGCTCATCACATTTACAACACGGAAGTCGGAAAATGTGTCTCCAACGAATAAAGTAAATACATCGCTATCACCTTACTACGTCAGTTGAAGTTCGGGTCCAACGGCATCGGAAACTTAGGTTATGTGCTAGGGCCCGCAACTACATATTATCGGCTAACGACCACCAAACTTCTTCGCTACGCAGTCCATCCCAAAAGGCGCCCAATACAGCCGGTGCCGAGCCGAATGGACGTTTTCATATCGACAGTATCGCCGCCAAAATTGCATCTCGTGTTCACTGTCAACCAAACGCCCTTAATAACTGCCTCTCACTCGGCATGTTCGCTCCTTTCTCGTGCGCGCCTCCTCGAGAGTGCGCCGAAAGGGTACCATCTCTGGAAGAGAAGAGCTAGCACGAAAGCCGGCACGGCTCCGGTGGTAGGTAGGAAAAAAACTCTGTGAAATGTTCACAATGTAACCCTATCTGCAAATTAGCTCGCGCTGTGAATATAAAGTTGTTGTGTCACCGCCAGACACCACACTTGCTAGGTGGTAGCCTTTAAATCGGCCGCGGTCCGTTAGTATACGTCGGACCCGCGTGTCGCCACTGTCAGTGATTGCAGACCGAGCGTCGCCACACGGCAGGTCTAGAGAGACGTCCTAGCACTCGCCCCAGTTGTACAGCCGACGTTGATAGGAATGGTTCACTGACAATTACGCTCTCATTTGCCGAGACGATAGTTAGCATAGCCTTCAGCTACGTCATTTGCTACGACCTAGCAAGGCGCCATTACCAGTTTATATTGAGATTGTTATTAATGTATCAACAAGAGCGATGTTCTCCAATTATGGATTAAAGCTAAGTATTACATCAACTACGTACTTTATTTGCTACTATAAATTCCCTTAACTGTTCCAGACCTCAAGCCAGTCTGCGTGAGCATAACGCGTGCCTTTCGGCATCCTCGCACAGTGACTTGGCTGTCTTGCCAAGTCACAACAAAAGTGACTCGTTTTATCGTGCAAAATAATTCATGTAACATGTAACTAAATAGCTAACTAATTAACATTTTCAACTTCATTACATGATTAGAATTTGAGTTATGGCTTTTTTACAAAAAAATTAAATAAATTAGAAGTTCAAATTTCTGGCAAAATATTAACCTTGCGTCTTTTATTATACACTGAAGCGCCAAAGAAACTGGTATATGGATACAGAGATATGTAAACAAGCAGAATACGTCGTTGCGGTGGGCAACGCCTATATAAGACAACAAGTGCCTGGCGGTGCTGCTACAACGGCAAGTTTTCAAGATTTAAGTGCGTTTGAGCGTGGTGTTATAGTCGGCGCACGAGCGATGGCACACAGCATGAGGTGGGGATTTTCCCGTACGACCATTTCACGAGTGTACCGTGAATATCAGGAATCTGGCAAAACATCTGATCTCCGAGATCGCTGCGGCCAAAAAAAGATGCTGCGAGGACGGGACCAACGACGACTGAAGAGAACCGTTCAACGTGACAAAGTGCAACCATTCCGAAGAATGCTACAGATTTCAATGTTGGGCCATCAACAAGTGTCTGCGTGTGAACCTCTGAACGAAACATCATCGATATGGGCTTTCGGAGCCGAAGGTTCACTGGTGCATCTTTGATGACTGCACGGTGCAAAGCTTTACGCCTCGCCTGGGCCCGTCAACAGCGACTTTGGCCTGTTGATGACTGAAAACGTGTTGCCTGGTCTGACGAGTCTCGTTTCATACTGCGGATAGACGTGTACTGGTATGGAGACGACCTCATGAATCCATGGACCCTGCGTGTCAGCAGGGGACTGCTCAGGATGGTGGAGGCTCTGTAATGGTGTGAGGCGTGTGCAGCTGGAGTGACGTGGGACCCCTGGTACGTCTAGATACGACTGACAGTTGACACGTACCGGGTGATCAAAAAGACAGTATAGATTTGAAAACTTAATAAACCACAGAATAATGTAGATAGAGAGGTAAAAATTGACACACATGCTTGGAATGACATGAGGTATTATTAGAACAAAAAACACAAACTTCACAAAATGTCCGACAGATGGCGCTGGACAGCAAAACTGCTACCGTGACGGGTGACAGGTACTCCGATATGTTGCAGAAACGCATCATCCCCAGCCTGGCTGATAAACACCTGCTGGAACGTAGGATGTTTATGCAGGATGGCGCTCCACCCCGTATTGCTAGACGCGTGAAAGATCTCTTGCGCGCGTCGTTTGGTGATGATCGTGTACTCAGCCGCCACTTTCGCCATGCTTACCTGAAGTCGCAAGTGTATCGTGATCGACCGACATCTCGAGGATGCTGAAAGAGAACATCCGACGCCAATGCCTCACCATAACTCCGGACATGCTTTACAGTGCTGTTCACAACATTATTCCTCGACTACAGCTATTGTTGAGGAATGATGGTGGACATATTGAGCATTGCCTGTAAAGACCATCATCTTTGCTTTGTCTTACTTGATCAGATGAAGCGCCATCTGTCGGACATTTTTTGAACTTTCGTATTTTTTTGGTTCTAATAAAACCCCGTGTCATTCCAAGCATGTGTGTCAATTTGTACCTCTCTATCTATATTATTCCGTGATTTAGTGAGTTTTCAAATTTATACTAACTTTTTGATCACCCGGTATGTAAGCATCCTGTCTGATCACCTGCATGCATTCATGTCAATTGTGCATTCCGACGGACTTGGGCAATTCCAGCATGTCAATGCGACACCCGACACCTGCCGAACAGCTACAGAATGTCTCCAGGAGCACTCTTCTGAGTTTAAACACTTCCGCTGGCCACCAGACTCCCCAGACATGAGCATCATTTGGCATATCTGGAATTCCTTGCAACGTGCTGTTCAGAAGAGATCTCCACCCCCTGGTACTCTTGCGGGTTTATGGTCAGCCCTGCAGAATTCATGGTGTCAGGTCCCTCCTACTTTAGACATTAGTCGAGTCCACGCCAGGTCAAGTTTGCGGCGCTTCCGCAGGGGCCGTACACGATATTAGGCAGGTGTACCAGTTTCTTTGGTTGTTCAGTGTAGTTTTCCGTCGAAATACGGGTCTTCTTTCTTTGACATGGAAAATTTTAGATGTGTACTCTTATAACTATGGCTGTAATGACTTTTAAAATATATATTTATATGTTCGGTTACATTTCGCTCGCCTCCTTAATGGGGGTAGGAAGTCCAACGGGCCGACTTGGGGCAGTAGAGGCATCACAGGACATTTTAATTTCCACTGTCTATACTTTTACAAATAAATTCATAAATTTTTGTCAGCATGTCCAGGAAGGATTCAGAATTGACACTCATAGCAGTGGAAGTTCGAAAACATGATAAAATAAGGTGTATAAAACTCTAGAATTTTTGAAATCTATTAAAAACTGTGGTAAAAATTGAGGTAATTAAGTATAAAATTTGTGTTTTTTCTAAACATGAAGTTTAAAATATAACAGCTCATTCGTTTTGTCATAAATTAAATAAATTCTAGAGTTTCATACAGCTTTGAGTGTGGTATGTATGATGCGCAAAATTCATCGAAGAATCTCTCTAACTTGAAAAGTGTACCTATAGCAACAAATGCAGCCATAAGTAAGTGAAAAAAATGATGAAATTTCAGATGTAAAAAAAATTTGGTTTTCGAACTTCCGCTGCAATGAGTGTGAATCCTGAATCTTTCCTGGTGATGCTGACAAAGTTTTATGAATTTATTTGTAAACGTATAGACAGTGGAAATTAAAATGTCCTGTGGTGCCTCTCCTGCTCCAAGTCGGCCCGTTTGACGTCCTACCCCCCTTAAAAGCAACAGTGACGGACGTGATGCATGTGCGCACTGCCTGCAGGCAGTGAAACCCAGAGCGCGACTGACGGACGTTATCGTAGGACATCGCTACAGCCGCTGTGACGCGTTCGGGGGTCGCGTGTCACGGACGGCTGACAAGAGAGCCGTCAGCCGACACGGCCAACCTCGCCTGAGCCGACCGAGTACGCCCGGCCGTTGGACCAGATCACATCGGTGTGGCGTGTGGTGTCTGCCAGCAGGAGGGACGACCATCGGGATGCGGCTGCTGCACGTGTGGGCGGTGCTGGCGGCGGCCGGCTACCTCTGCCTCGCCTCCGCCTCCGCCTCCGCCTCCGCCTCCGCCTCCGTCGACCTGTCGTGCGACTGCCGCCTGTGGCGGCGCCGCGACGCCTCCGTCAGCCTGCACTGCGCCAGGGCAGCCCACGTACGTACACCCGCTCTCTGCTTGGCGCGAACACACAGGCCAGTGCAATCGGACGAATCTCAATGTCACTGTCAAATGGTTCGTTCCATGCTCTTGAAACCTATGTAGGGCGTTCGGAAACTTCATCTACATCAGCATATATACTCTGCAAATCACTCTGGCTGAGGGTCCAAGCAACCACCTTCACAATAATCCTCTGTTATTCCAGTCTAGATAAGCACGTGCACAAAACTAACACCTATATCTTTCCGTGGGAGCTCCTGAATTCCCTTATTTTATTACGATGACATGTTCTCCCCACGTAGGTCGGAATCAACAAAATGTTTTCGCATACGAAGAAAAAAATTGGCGATTAAAATTTCTTGATAAGATCCGGCCTTTACATTAATAATGTCCACCCCAAATCCTGTACCATGTCAGTGATACTCTCCCCCCTATTTCTCGATAATTTCTCCGAACTTTTTCGATGTACTCCTCTACTCGTATCTGCTAACGATCCCACACCGCACAGCAGTACTCCGTAAGAGGGCTGACAAGTATACTGCAGGCAGTCTCTTTACGAGATCTGTTGTATCTTCTACCGTAAGTGTTCTCCCAATAAAACGAAGTCCTTGGTTCGCCTTACCCACAACATCTTCCATGTTGTCAATGTCAATAAAATTCACCAACAGGCCGATACTTTAAGATATTGTCGCTGGGAAACCTTTCGGGATGTGAGCTGGTGGTTGAAGAAACTCTTCTGTTCCTGACGTTTCCTCCAGGACTGCGCTGGACATCCTCAGAGACGCCTCTCCACTGAGTCTTGCCGACTGACCGTCGGACGTTTTTGTTTTTTCCTGTATTGGATTTCGATTCCTCCACAGAAGGGGGGGGGGGGGGAGGGGCTGGCAGCAGCATAACACGCCGCTCTATAGCCTAGAGAAAAGTTAAAAATCAGAATTAGGAGATATCATAGCAATAAAAGCAGTCGATAAAACGGTGACTGTTAAAAAGTGAAACATGGCGAAAAAGTTGCGAAGTAAATATAAAACAAAGGGTTCGTGATGCTGATGAAAACACACTGTAAATAGAGAGGCACAATTAATAAAAACATGGTGACAGTCTGGCTTCTGTTCGCAACAGTTAAAAAAAACACCTAGCTACAGTATGGTGGCTGTTTACAACACTTAAAATGGATACACACTGCACGGAACACCTACGGAACACTTCACAATACAGTATGAAGGCATATGAGGGGGGGGGGGGGGGTAGACAGAGGAGGGAGAAAAAAGGGGGAGGAGAGGACACACAAAAGGTGGACAGTGCGGACGCGAGAAGGAGAGGGGAAGGCAGTGTGGGTGAAACGACGAGGACTCAGGGGGAGAGAAAGGCGTCAAAGAGAAGACAGGCGGGAAGGAGAGGGGGAGCGAACCGATCGGACGTCCGAGAGCGACATATATACTGTACAAAACGGGGCGTGGTCGAAGTAACACGTGATGACCAGAGATAATTCTTGCCAAAGGTAAAACTTAACTATCGATTGTGGTCTTGTCAAAAATAAAATTGTCTAGTGATTCTGCACAGCTACTGTCCATATAAGTTTCATTGACTACTATTTCTTATTAAAGTTATTCTGATGCTTATAAATTTCAGTGGCCTCTCTACATGGTCGTAGATAATAATTTAACGTTGTAGATAAAATTTGTTTCAGTAAACTGCACTTCGTGGTTTCCTAACTGAAGAGCATTCAGCTAAAGCTGATTTCTTGGACCACAACGTCACATCCCAAAGTTTACCAGCAGTTAACGTCATCCCGTCGTGAAAACCTTCATTCTATGACTTTAAGATATTATTTTATTTTATTCTGAAAGCAACCAGTTTCGCCATTTCATTATGTCATCTTCAGGTCCCATACACTTCCATCCAAACTAACTTGTCGTATAGCGCCTTAAATCACTGGATATCTACATCTACATCTACATCATACTCAGCAAGCCACCTAACGGTGTGTGGCGGAGGGTACTTTCGGTACCACTGTCTGATCCCTCCAACCCTCGTGTTCAATACGCGAGATGTATGTCGAGAGAAGTAATATGTTGTCTGACTCACGGATATCGTGAGTTACAATCGTTACACAATTGCTTCATTCGAAGACGTGACAGCGTGATGGACCAACAGTTTTTTTTTTTCATTGCAACTGGCTAAAAGGTCGTAGCTGACAATAGATAACGTCATTTCTCATTAGAAGGTAGCAGTAAAATGCTTCATTGTCCTGAGTATAAAAGTAGCGTATAAGATACCAAGAAACCGAAAACATGATCACTAATAAAAATAAGCTGCCTGACAAGGGAGTGGACTGCTATCAAGCGGACACAAAGAGTTGCAGAAAACAAGATCTACGAGCTCATATGAACGTGACATATTGTATGCCTCAGCTAAATAATCAGTGCATTATAGTAAGGTTGAACAATTAGATTCATACTAAGGTTCTTAGACAACAAAATATCGGAGAAGAGATGTATATTGACGGAAACATAATGATCAAACACATAAGGGCTTAAATAAGTTGCTGTCGCGCCTTCGTATGAAGCGACTGTATAGCGATTGGAATCCACGTTATCCAGTGATTTAAGGCGCTATACGACAAGTTCTTTCATTTAGATAGAAGCGTATGAGGCCTGAACAAGGCATAATGAAATGCCGAAACTGGTTGCTTTCAGAATAAAATATAATAATATCTCAAAGTATACGGCTGTTGGTTAATTTTATTGACAGTGGTAATTACGTGTCAACCGATGCCCTCTGGCCATGATGGAGCAACAGAGACTTTTCTATGTGTTGTTTCCAAATTAAGTTGTTCGTTATTGTAATTCCTAGCCATTTAGTTGAATTTACGGAATTAAGATATGATTGACTTATCGTGAAACCGAAGTTTAACGGAATCCTTTTAACACTCATTGGATGACCTCACACTTTTCATTATTTAGGATCAAGTGCCGATTTTCTCAACATACAGATATCTTTTCTAAATAGTATTTCAATTTCTTTTGATTTTCTAATGACTCTATTAGACGATAAATGGCAGCAGCATCTGCAAACAACCTAATACGGCTGCTCAGATTGTCTCCAAAACCGTTTATATAAACTAGGGTCAGTAGAAGGCCTATGACACTACCTTGGAGAACACATGTAATCACTTCTGTTTTACTCTCTGACAGGAAATCACAAAACCAGTCGCGTAGCTGAGACGATATTCCATAAGCAAGGAACTTGATTACAAGCCACGTATGAGGTACGGTATAAAAAGCCTTCTGGAAATGTAGAAATATCGAATCAGTTTGAAATTCTTCGCCACTGTGGCCGAGCGGTTCTAGGCGCTTCAGTGCGGAACCGCGCTGCTGCTACGGTCGCAGGTTCGAACCCTGCCTCGGGCATGGATGTGTGTGATGTCCTTAGGTTAGTTAGGTTTAAGTAGTTCTAAGTCTAGGGGACTGATGACCTCAGATGTTAAGTCCCATAGGGCTTGAAGCCATTTGAACCATTTTTTTTAAAATCCTTTCTCGATAGCCCTCAACACTTTGTTTGAGTAAAGAGCTAGTTGCGTTTCGAAAGAACGATGTTTTCTAAATTCGTGCTGATTATGTGTCAATAGACCGTTCTCTTCGAGGATACCAGACTACATCCATACACCATCTAAGATAAATATTTTGGGGTAAGTTTCGACCTACGCATGTTGTGTTGTGGTCTTCAGTTCGAAGACTACTTTGATGCAGCTCTCCTCGTTACTCTATCGGGTGCAAGCCTCTTCATCTACGAATAATTACTGCACTCCGTATCTATTGGAACCTACTTTAAGGTCCATTCTCCACAATCAGCCTATAAGATAAGCGATTTTTAGGATTTTTTTGAAAAGCTAATGAAGCAATGAACGTAAATATTTTTGCACATTATTTATTGGTTCTTAGACAACATTTTCTGATTTTATTACAAGGTATTCAATTATCATTAAGCCCCCCCCCCCATTCAAGGAGTTTGACTTATCGTTACTCTGTCAAAAATCAGGTGTGTCCATAACGGAAGTCCCACGGTCTGCAAATCTGATCTAAAATCAAGCAACAATTTTCTTAGTTTGTAGGATATTTCGCAGGGATTAATAGTATAATTTCTTGAAATTTAAAAAAAAAACAATAAAATGGCGGACTTTTCAAACAAAGATGTGCTTTTCGGGTGTTTTTCGTTACGTGTTTTGCAATAACTAATGACTAAATTACAATGAAAAATAGCCTATTACTCCTAACGGACATGCCCAATGAGTAATTCAGCCATAATTCAGACAGATATCTTCATTAGTGCGCCCCAATTTATTCTGTCAGCTTGAGATATCTGTATTTGAAGCTAGTTTTTTATTGCAATTTATTCATTAGTTATTGCAAAAGATGTGACAAATAACATGCCATAAAACTACTGTACATTTGTTTCAAACATTTATCATTTCATCATTTTTAAAATTTTAAAAAAACTGTGCTACATCTCCGAGCACAGTACCCTACAAATAAAGAAAATGGTTTATGTTTTTTATTTCAGATAAGCAGTTTTAACATCTCGGTTGGGAGGGGCGGCTTAATGACGACTGTACTTATTTTAAAAAATCAGACAGTGTCGTCCAGGAATCAATAAATAACGAGCTTAATTAGTGTTCCCATAAAATCAAAACAATTATTTTATAGGCTGATTGTGGATAATGGACCCTTTGGTTTACTCGTGTCTTGGTCTCCCACTGCAGTTTTTACCCCTTCCCCCCTCCCTTCCCCACTTACCTCCAACAATAAATTGTCAATTACTTGAGGTCTCAGAATGTGTCCGATCAACTGATCGCTTCTTTCTGTCAATTAATGCCACTAATTAATTTTCTCCCCTGTTGTGGTCAATACTTCTTCATTACTTTCGCGATCTACCCATATGATCATCAGCATTCTTTTGTCGCACCACTTTTCAAAAACTCCTCTTTCCTTGTACGAACTGTTTATCGTTCACGTTTCACTTGGGTACAAGATTGCACTCCAGAGAAATACCTTCAGAAAATAAATTTATAGTTAGTTAGTTTCAAGTTCAATGGATCATATGCACCACAAATCGTGGAACGAGTCATTGTACATTCACATCGAAAATTAATTTCTAAATTTGGGTACATGCTAAACATTCATAAGTTTTTCTCGTTTTTTATTCTTTTTATCATTATTATTAAATATACAGATATCAGATATCATTTCCTACCCACCACCCTTTACACGTTAAAATAACATAAATTCTTATACGGAACTACCGGGTAACTAATCAGAAATATTAGCTGCAGTACTGTGCACCCCTTTTTTGTGTACACACAGCTTTAATGTGGAGTAATGAATGCCATTTTTCCTTCTGGTCTTGTAATTATATATATCACTGTTCTTTTGAAATGCAGTGGATTATTTACAAAAAAAACATAATGAGGAATAATATGCCAAAACATGCAACAGATGTCTATCAGATTATCGTTAGTGACCACCACATATTATTCTTACAGTACGTTTTTGAGCAAAGAAAGCTTCATTTCTTAAAGATGAGCTGCAAGAGAACATTATTCGATAAGATACTATTGAATAAAATATGCAGTATTTATTAACATACTGATTTGTTTCTTCCCAAGATTTTTAATGATTCAGAGTGCAACTGTGGCTGAACTAAGTTGTTTTAGGAGTTCCCAAATGTGCTTTTTTTCAGTTTAAATTGTCGTCTGTACGGACACCTGTAATTTTTATTTTACACCCTCTCTATTTTGTCCATCATCAGTTTTTTACTGCCCAAATAGCAAAACTTATCTACTACTTTAGTGCCTCATTCCCTAATATAAGTCCTTCAGTATAGCCTGATTTAATTCCACTACATTCCATTATCCTTGTTTTGCTTTTATCTTCCTTTCTTGACACTTTCCATTTCGTTCAACTGAACTTCCAAGTCCCTTGCTGGCTCTTACAATGTCATCGGCCAACTGCAAAGTTTTGTTTTTTTCTCCCTGAGGTTTAATTCCTACTCCAAATTTTTCTTTGGTTTCCTTTAGTAATTTCTCAATGTACAGATTGAATAATACAGTAGATTGGCTACAAACACTGCCTCACTCTTTTCTCATTCATTGCTTCCCTTTCATGCCTATCGACTCTTACAACTGCCGTCTGGTTTCTTCGTAAATAGCCTCTGCGCTTTCTGTATTTTACCCCTGTTATCTTCAGAATTTCAAAGAGTTTATCCAGTCATCATTGTCAAAAGCTCTTTCCAAGTCTAGAAACGCTATAAATATAGCTTTGCTTTCCTTAATTTATCTTCTAAACTGAGTCGTAGGATCAATATTGCCTCGTCTGTTAATACATTTCTCCGAAATCCAAACTGATTTTCCCCAAGGTTTGCTTCTACCAGTTTCTCCAGTCTTCTGTAAATACACTCCTGGAAATGGAAAAAAGAACACATTGACACCGGTGTGTCAGACCCACCATACTTGCTCCGGACACTGCGAGAGGGCTGTACAAGCAATGATCACACGCACGGCACAGCGGACACACCAGGAACCGCGGTGTTGGCCGTCGAATGGCGCTAGCTGCGCAGCATTTGTGCACCGCCGCCGTCAGTGTCAGCCAGTTTGCCGTGGCATACGGAGCTCCATCGCAGTCTTTAACACTGGTAGCATGCCGCGACAGCGTGGACGTGAACCGTATGTGCAATTGACGGACTTTGAGCGAGGGCGTATAGTGGGCATGCGGGAGGCCGGGTGGAGGTACCGCCGAATTGCTCAACACGTGGGGCGTGAGGTCTCCACAGTACATCGATGTTGTCGCCAGTGGTCGGCGGAAGGTGCACGTGCCCGTCGACCTGGGACCGGACCGCAGCGACGCACGGATGCACGCCAAGACCGTAGGATCCTACGCAGTGCCGTAGGGGACCGCACCGCCACTTCCCAGCAAATTAGGGAAATTAGGGACACTGTTGCTCCTGGGGTATCGGCGAGGACCATTCGCAACCGTCTCCATGAAGCTGGGCTACGGTCCCGCACACCGTTAGGCCGTCTTCCGCTCACGCCCCAACATCGTGCAGCCCGCCTCCAGTGGTGTCGCGACAGGCGTGAATGGAGGGACGAATGGAGACGTGTCGTCTTCAGCGATGAGAGTCGCTTCTGCCTTGGTGCCAATGATGGTCGTATGCGTGTTTGGCGCCGTGCAGGTGAGCGCCACAATCAGGACTGCATACGACCGAGGCACACAGGGCCAACACCCGGCATCATGGTGTGGGGAGCGATCTCCTACACTGGCCGTACACCATTGGTGATCGTCGAGGGGACACTGAATAGTGCACGGTACATCCAAACCGTCATCGAACCCATCGTTCTACCATTCCTAGACCGGCAAGGGAACTTGCTGTCCCAACAGGACAATGCACGTCCGCATGTATCCCGTGCCACCCAACGTGCTCTAGAAGGTGTAAGTCAACTACCCTGGCCAGCAAGATCTCCGGATCTGTCCCCCATTGAGCATGTTTGGGACTGGATGAAGCGTCGTCTCACGCGGTCTGCACGTCCAGCACGAACGCTGGTCCAACTGAGGCGGCCGGCCGCGGTGGTCTCGCGGTTCTAGGCGCGCAGTCCGGAACCGTGCGACTGCTACGGTCGCAGGTTCGAATCCTGCCTCGGGCATGGATGTGTGTGATGTCCTTAGGTTAGTTAGGTTTAAGTAGTTCTAAGTTCTAGGGGACTGATAACCACAGCAGTTGAGTCCCATAGTGCTCAGAGCCATTTGAACCATTTGAACCAACTGAGGCGCCAGGTGGAAATGGAATGGCAACCCGTTCCACAGGACTACATCCAGCATCTCTACGATCGTCTCCATGGGAGAATAGCAGCCTGCATTGCTGCGAAAGGTGCTGTACTAGTGCCGACATTGTGCATGCTTTGTTGCCTGTGTCTATGTGCCTGTGGTTCTGTTAGTGTGATCCTGTGATGTATCTGACCCCAGGAATGTGTCAATAAAGTTTCCCCTTCCTGGGACAATGAATTCACGGTGTTCTTATTTCAATTTCCAGGAGTGTAGTTTGTGTTAGTGTTTTGCAACCAAGACTGATAGTTCAGTAATATTCAAACCTGCCAGCACCTGATTTCTTTGGAATCGGAGTTATTGCATTATTCTCGACGTCTGAGGGTATTTGGCGTGATTCATACATCTTTCACACTAGGTGGAATAGTTTTGTCATGGCTGACTCTTCAGAACGATATCAGCAATTCTGAGGAAATGTCGTGCACCCCGGGGTCGTTGTTTCTACTTAGTTCTTCTTCTCTCAGTATCATTTCCCATCTCATCTTCATCTACTTCCCTTCCTCTAATACTGCCTTAAAGTTCTTTTCCTTTGTATAGCCCCTCTACGTACTCCTTCCACATTTCAATATTCCCTTCTTTGCCTAGCTGTTGATATTCATACAGCTGTTTCTGCAGAGGCACCTTTATTTTTTCTGCAGGCTGTACCTGTCTCAGTTATACATCTTCTAGAAACTTACATTTGATTTCTAGCCATTTTTGTCTAGCGATTGTACACTTCCTGAGAATCTAATTTTTAGAAATTTGTATTGCCTTTCCCCCGTATCATTCGCTGCATTTTAGGATTGTTGTTTGTTTTTCCGAGTGTTAAGAACCCTTTTTTCACGAACGGGTAGGCGTATGAAGTTGAAATTTATGTCACATAGTGAGATGTACAGTCCCCCGGTGGCGTAAATCATCTAAGTTTCTAAGTCAATAGAATGGAAAGATACGGGCACTTATGTCACATATTTCGATACTCGCAAACTCACTCATCAACCTATAGGGTACTTACAGTTGACTTGGGATCATGAGATTTAGCAAGACACAAAGTTTCACAGTATAAGCAAAAAAAAAAAAATCTGAGTACTGTTAATTTTTAATTAGATCAAATGAAAAAAATTGTCATTTTTCCTGTCTGCCTGTTTGTCAATACCCGTTTTTTTCAGGAACGGGTAGGAGTACGAAGTTCAAATTTGTCGCATAATGACGACTATGGTTCCTCGGCGGCGTAAAGATTTTAAGCTTGTATGAAATGATAATTAAATCTAGACCCTAAGAAGCCGACAGGCGTTGATATACATCAACGGGGCAGTTAAAAATGGGTGCCCTGACAGGGACTTGAACCCAGGATGTCCTCCTTACATGACAGACGCTCTATCCATCTGAGCCACCGAGGGCACAGAGGATAGTGCGACTGCAGATTCTTATCTCTTGCACACTCCCCATGAGACCCACATTCCCAACTTAATGTCCACACACTACATTCGTAGTGCCCCTGTCCATTACACTCATTACTCACGGCAGACAATCTTACCGGGTCCCGTAAGAGTTCGGGCAATACGTGTGCATCCGCACAGAAGAAGAAGGTCAATGGCCGGTTAGCTTGAACTATATGAAGAGGACATCTGTTCTTTCGGACATGTCCGAAACAACAGATACCATCTTCATATATTTAAGCTTGTGAGTCTATGCAATCAAAAGATACTGTCATTTACGTCACATATTTTCACACACACAAACTCACTCATCAGAACCTATAGGGTACTTCCGATTGATCTGGAATCATGAAATTTGGCAAGAAGAAAGGTTTAACAATACAAGTAAAGGAAAAAATGCCCGAAAATTATTAAACTGGACTTCTATCATATAAAAATATTATTTTGCTATCCATCATCCGTCAAAAGCATAGCAGAAGAATATTACTGAATGCAAACATGAAACAGGTTGTAGTCTCGTTTTAGTAGGTAAATAAAAGTATGTAATTAAACCTTCTCTCCTTACATATATAAACCTAAGTGCCCTGTTTGCTTCTCATTGTATGTCCGGACTAGTCTTTGAACTACTGTAGAGATTTTGCTACCGGCTTGGTATTCCCACGACAGATAATTGGCAGTATCGATATGGATAACAGGCGCAAATCATCGAGTCTGTCGCTTCCCGTGATGGATGAACTATTTATCTGCATCATTAAAGTCGTACCGAATCCTCACTGCACTATTGCTACTCCCACTTGGCCAATTTTTTATATTTTGTCATTTCGTCAGTTAAATTCAGCATCTGCGGTGATAGCCAAGGGTTTATCTCAGAATTTTTGCACAGGACTATAAAATTTTTATTCAAAAAAGTGCCACCCTATTTTACAGCCTTGGGGTACGTCTTACAGTTACGTTTTAGCATCAAAATTTGCAGTCACCTGTCACGTTCACAGCTGTTGCTATAAAGCGCCACACTCCACTCAGAGTAATTGGATTGCGAGGCACATAGGCAGACTCTGTCACAACCCGTTCCCCACTCCACCGAAACATTATTCACGCGTGCTGTCCACATCCAACTGCCCAACACTACAATAGCGAATATGGACTGTGAGAAAATTTTAGGTTTTGACTAACATTGTATCGATAAGTGTGTGAATTTTATATATTTTTTAGCGTTAATATAAAATTTTTTAACAACTATGTGTTGGCCAATGCCCAAAACAATTTGTAAAATTTTTTGTGGGGAGCATGGCGGCTATGTAAGTAGTCTGTTTACGATTTTATCTTGGTAAAGCAACGTAGCGCTCTGTATGAAAATCACTGGCTGTGCTGTGTGCAGTCTCTGGGTCTTTGGCATAGTTGGAATATTCGCTATTGTAGTGTTGGGCAGTTGGATGTGAACAGCGCGTAGCGTTACGCAGTTGGAGGTGAGCCGCTAGCAGTGGTGGATGTGGGGAGAGAGATGACATAGTTTTGAGAGCGGACGATCTGGACGTGAGTCCGTCAGAAAAACGAAATTTGTAAGACTGGATGTCATGAACTGATATATACACTCCTGGAAATTGAAATAAGAACACCGTGAATTCATTGTCCCAGGAAGGGAAAACTTTATTGACACATTCCTGGGGTCAGATACATCACATGATCACACTGACAGAACCACAGGCACATAGACACAGGCAACAGAGCATGCACAATGTCGGCACTAGTACAGTGTACATCCACCTTTCGCAGCAATGCAGGCTGCTATTCTCCCATGGAGACGATCGTAGAGATGCTGGATGTAGTCCTGTGGAACGGCTTGCCATGCCATTGCCACCTGGCGCCTCAGTTGGACCAGCGTTCGTGCTGGACGTGCAGACCGCGTGAGACGACGCTTCATCCAGTCCCAAACATGCTCAATGGGGGACAGATCCGGAGATCTTGCTGGCCAGGGTAGTTGACTTACACCTTCTAGAGCACGTTGGGTGGCACGGGATACATGCGGACGTGCATTGTCCTGTTGGAACAGCAAGTTCCCTTGCCGGTCTAGGAATGGTAGAACGATGGGTTCGATGACGGTTTGGATGTACCGTGCACTATTCAGTGTCCCCTCGACGATCACCAGTGGTGTACGGCCAGTGTAGGAGATCGCTCCCCACACCATGATGCCGGGTGTTGGCCCTGTGTGCCTCGGTCGTATGCAGTCCTGATTGTGGCGCTCACCTGCACGGCGCCAAACACGCATACGACCATCATTGGCACCAAGACAGAAGCGACTCTCATCGCTGAAGACGACACGTCTCCATTCGTCCCTCCATTCACGCCTGTCGCGACACCACTGGAGGCGGGCTGCACGATGTTGGGGCGTGAGCGGAAGACGGCCTAACGGTGTGCGGGACCGTAGCCCAGCTTCATGGAGTCGGTTGCGAATGGTCCTCGCCGATACCCCAGGAGCAACAGTGTCCCTAATTTGCTGGGAAGTGGCGGTGCGGTCCCCTACGGCACTGCGTAGGATCCTACGGTCTTGGCGTGCATCCGTGCGTCGCTGCGGTCCGGTCCCAGGTCGACGGGCACGTGCACCTTCCGCCGACCACTGGCGACAACATCGATGTACTGTGGAGACCTCACGCCCCACGTGTTGAGCAATTCGGCGGTACGTCCACCCGGCCTCCCGCATGCCCACTATACGCCCTCGCTCAAAGTCCGTCAACTGCACATACGGTTCACGTCCACGCTGTCGCGGCATGCTACCAGTGTTAAAGACTGCGATGGAGCTCCGTATGCCACGGCAAACTGGCTGACACTGACGGCGGCGGTGCACAAATGCTGCGCAGCTAGCGCCATTCGACGGCCAACACCGCGGTTCCTGCTGTGTCCGCTGTGCCGTGCGTGTGATCATTGCTTGTACAGCCCTCTCGCAGTGTCCGGAGCAAGTATGGTGGGTCTGACACACCGGTGTCAATGTGTTCTTTTTTCCATTTCCAGGAGTGTATATTACGACTTTTGAACACTATTAAGGTAAATACATTGTTTGATCTCTATCAAAATCTTTCGTTTGCTATCTATGCCTATCAGTAGTTAGTGCCTTCAGTAGTTAGAATCCTTTATTTAGCTCGCAGTATTGGCGCTCGCTGTATTGCAGTAGTTCGAGTATCGAAGATTGTTGTGAGGTAAGTGATTCATGAAAGGTATAGTTTATTGTTAGTCACGGCCTTTCTTTTGTATGGATTATTGAAAGTGAGATTGCGTTGCGCTAAAAATACTGTTATCAGTTTAGTGATGAACAGAATAAGTAAAGAGAGAAATGTCTGAGTACGTTCAGTTTTGCTCAGCTGTTTGAAAATCAAATAACGTAAGGGGTTTACCAGCACAGTAATTCAGAAATTTTTCTAAGGGGAGGTTTCAATATATTTCTTGCAACTCAGTAAGTACTGTCATTTTCAAATACTGGGTGACAGTCTGGCTATTTGTGAGTCGTGAACTACGCTGCTTTGTCTTGACCTCTACTGCCTCACCTTCCAGAGGTAGGTGGTTCTTATTCCCACAGCGATTCTTTACAGACAGTAAGCAATACGTGTACCAAGTTTGTTTGAAATTGATCTGTTGGCATAGGATAAGATGTCATACATACAAACATACGTACATACGCACACACGTACTAGGGGATAGGAAAAATGATGTCAACACATGTACTTACTTAGGAACGGTTTATTAATAAGGGGCCAGAGCACCATTTGCCTGTAATAAGGCTGCGATTCTTCATGGAATATTGGCATACAATGATTGTAGAGTCTCCAGTGGAATGTTATGACACTCTTCCATCAGAACCTCTTCTAGCTCCTGTAGTGACGAGGGAAGCGGTAATCTGCTCCGGAGTCTGCGATCCAATACCGTCCACAAGGGTTCGATAATGTTCAAGTCCGGAGACTGTGCTGGCCAGGGAAAACGCTGCAGTTCAGTTGCATGCTTCTCATACCACGACTGTACTGTCCTGATTGTGTGAATGAGTGCACTGTCGTCCTGAAATATATCATTGCTGGGAGACAACATTTGAATCATGAGGTGCACCTAAAATGTTCACGTAATCGTTGGCTGTAACACGGCCTTTGAGGGTAAGGATGGGACCAGCAGAATAGCATGAAATGGCTGCCAACACCATCACACTTCCACCTTCTTGCTTAACCTTTGGAATCAAGTAGTCAGGACTGTAGGTTTCTTTTGGCGTACTCCAGACGTAAGCCCGGCCCGATGTTGGAAATAACGAAAACGTTGATTCGTCGGACCATATGGAGTGTTTGCACTGGTCAGCCGTCCAGGATTTATGCTCCTGACAGCAAGTTCTTGCGTTGGCTGCCGTCACTAATGGTTTAGGTATAGCACCTCGTCCACGAATATTCGCTTTATGGAGTTCTCGGCGGACAGTGTCGATAGATACGGAGTCTCGAAGATGGCTACTGAGCTCTGCAGTCACTTTAGCCGCCGTAATTTTGTGTCGTTCTGACAGAATTCGTGTTAGCGTACGACGATCTCTGCCATGTAGTTCTGATTTGCGGCCACTGTTATGTTTACACGATGATGTGTTTCGATTTTTTGTGTAGGCTGTCATGACTATTGAAACAGTTGCTCTCGAAACATTTATCAAGTTGGCTGTCTTGGTAACTGATGCTCCAGCTAATCGGGCCCCCACAATCTGCCCTCTTTGGAACTGTGTTAGGTCTTTCATTGCACGTCGACCTCGGCCTTTGAATTGCAAGTGCGAAGTGTACGCTACTCGTAAACAACCTGCACTGACGCCTACTCCCTACTGAACACGCGCAGGCCAGTGCAACACGCACCTTACCTGCGTTGTTGACCGTCAAACACAACCATCCCATTACCACCACTGTACACATTATTTTGCCTATCCGCTGCACATACACTTCTATAATATGTATTGATATAGACAGAGATTTCGATAGCGTTCCTCTCATCTACACTGCGCATCTGCTCTGAACCACTAACCATTTACATAGACAAACATGCCAGTTTAACGTTTGTTCCCGCGATCTTCATGGTTTTAGTACTCTAATGGCCAGGACCGCATATCACACAGTAAACATGCTGTCTTTTATTCCAGAGACATTTCGCGTTATGTTCCACTACTAGATCAGCATTTACCATACCGTACTATTTTTAAGATCGCTTATAATACAGGAATCAGTGAACTACCGTACACTGATGAGCCAAAACATTATGGCCATTTGCTTAATAGCTTGTTGGTCCGTCTTTGGAACGAAATACATCACTGATTCTGGGGATGAGGTATCCGACAGTTTGTTGGTACCTTTGTGGAAGTATCTCGTATTAGGTCTCTACGCACAGGTCATGTAATTCGCGTAAATAACGGGCCGCGCTGATGGCGCCCGAGATAGGTTCCACGGGATTTACATCAGGCGAATTTGGTCGCCGAGAAATTAACGTGAGTTCACTACACTGTTTCCCAAACCACTGTAGCACCGTTCTGGCTCCGAGACAAGGACGTCCTGCTGGAAGGTGACATCGCCGTCTGGGAAGACGTCAAGCACAAGGCGCAGCTGTCAGCGTGTCTTCGATTACTGCCATAACGTAATGTTGCTCCCTCCAGCCTGCGCCCGCGGCGCGCTGCACGTTTCGAGCCGCCGCTCACCTCGATGGCGGCGTTTGCCGACACGTTTTCATTGATCGACGGCCGAGTCCCGATGATCCCATGCCCCATTACAATCGTAACTAACGATGTCGATGGGTCAACATATGAACTTGTAGGCGTTGTCTGCTGCAGAACTCCAACAATGGACGAAGAACGGTGTGCTCCGAGACACTTGTGCGCGCGCTGGAATTGTGCTCCTTCACAGATGCCACAGACCACCTTCTAACCTATTTGTTCTTTACAGAGTAGACAAGCCATAGGACTGCCCGTTCTGTGACGAGTCGTGGACGTCCAACCATTCAGCTCCAGGTGGTAGTTTCACTGTCCTGCCTCTTTCCGAAGACGCTCATGACAGTGGCACGTGAACAATCGAGCAGCTTCGCTGTTTTTGGGATACTCGTGTACAGACTCTGCTTAATAATGAGCTGCCCTTTGTTAAAGTCGCTTATTACAATGAAAAGAATACCCCTAAATGCATATAGGCGTTGATATAAGTCAACGGGGACAGCTGAAAATGTGTGCTCCGACAGGGACTCGAACCTGGCAGACGCCCTAACCATCTGAGCTACCGAGGACACAGAGGACAGTACGACTGCAGGGACTTACCTCTGGCACGCCTCCCGTGAGACCCACATTCCCAACTTATTGTCCCGCACTATATTTATAGTGCCCCTGCCCATTATACTCATTACTCGCGGCTTGCTGCCGATTCCCGTAAGAGTTCGGACATGTCCGAAAGAACAGATACTATCTTTATATATATACAGAGTGTTACAAAAACGTACGGAGAAACTTTCAGGAAACATTCCTCACACACAAATAAAGAAAAGATGTTATGTGGACATGTGTTCGGAAACGCTTAATTTCCATGTTAGAGCTCATTTTAGTTTGTTCTTCCACCTACGCTCAATGAAGCACGTTATCATGATTTCATACGGGATACTCTACCTGTGCTGCTAGAACAGGTGCCTTTACAAGTACGACACAACATGTGCTTCATGCACGATGGAGCTCCTGCACATTTCAGTCCAAGTGTTTGTACGCTTCTCAACAACAGATTCGGTGACCGATGGATTGGTAGAGGCGGACCAATTCCATGGCCTCCACGCTCTCCTGACCTCGACCCACTTGACTTTCATTTATGGGGGCATTTGAAAGCTCTTGTCTACCCAACCCCGATACCAAATGTAGAGACTCTTCGTACTCGTATTGTGGACGTCTGTGATACAATACGCCATTCTCCAGGGGTGCATCAGCGCATCAGGGATTCCATGCGACGGAGGGTGGATGCATGTATCCTCGCTAAAGGAGGACATTTTGAACGTTTCCTGTAACAAAGTGTTTGAAGTCACGCTGGTACGTTCTGTTGCTGTGTGTTTCCATTCCATGATTAATGTGATTTGAAGAGAAGTAATAAAATGAGCTGTAACATGGAAAGTAAGCGTTTCCGGACACATATCCACATAACATATTTTCTTTCTTTGTGTATGAGGAATGTTTCCTGAAAGTTTGGCCGTACCT
Source organism: Schistocerca nitens (assembly GCF_023898315.1). Classification (NCBI taxonomy): domain Eukaryota; kingdom Metazoa; phylum Arthropoda; class Insecta; order Orthoptera; family Acrididae; genus Schistocerca; species Schistocerca nitens. The sequence goes on along the minus strand of NC_064623.1, from coordinate 217,156,887 downwards.
TTTTGTAACACCCTTATCTCATCGAGTTCCCGCATTTGCAGCCAGTACCTTCTCGAGGGTGATCCCCCGTCCGTGTCTGCCCCGCTCACGCACTCTTGTTACTGCGTCACGTACCGGCAGCACCCAGCGTCGTGGTGCAGCGGTCGTAATGCTTTGGCTGATCAGTGTACGTGTTTTAAATACCAGACATTAATGCATGGTATTCAGTCTTACATGTTTTTCCAGCAGCACAATAGCGGCGAGGATTGCGACATTGTTTTCTGCACAGAATTATAACTGTTTTGGCTTTAAGTATGTGATTCAAATATACAGGCACACTGTAATTACTAATCTTAGCTATGTAATCAAATCTTCAGTATAAGGAAGTACGTTACAAATCATATTCTTTTTGTAATTTTTCAGAATGGAGCCCCTATGGTTCATTGCCACAAAGGTGAGTAAATTTTGAGTTCAATAATTATATTTAATACAGGTACACGAGTAAGGCCGCAATAAACCAGAGGCATTTCGATGTTTTCGGGACCTTGAAATATTTGTAAGAAACCACTTTCAATGTCTTTCAAATTATTTCTCAACAGATTCTCAGCAAAAATATTTTGTCATCAAATATCAAGTAAACAAACTTTGCTAATAGGAAAGACGTGATGAGAATTAGAATTACTTATGCGCCAACGGAAGGTTACTCGTACTTTTTGTATATATGTAGATCTTTGTGACGGTCTCAAAAATGGTTCAAATGGCTCTGAGCACTATTGGACTTAACATCTGTGGTCATCAGTCCCCCAGAACTTAGAACTACTTAACCCTAACAAACCTAAGGACATCACACACATCCATGCCCGAAGCAGGATTCGAACCTACGACCGTAGCGGTCACACGGTTCCAGACTGAAGCGCCTAGAACAGCACGGCCACAACGGCCGGCTGTGGCGATCTAATTACTTCATTTTCCAGTGTGTAACTCTTACGTACTTACAGACTGTGATTCCATAGTTCTAAATTTCCCCACTTTTACAGCCTGCACTAGTATTGTAACATCAGTCAGCTTATACGATGATAATTGAAGCTTTGTTACTAACACTGTTACGAACAAATACCAGTGTTGCTGGCGGTGACAGGGTGAAACACTGCACTGCATGCCGAAACTCCCATTCATTCAAAGAGTGAGATGTGTCTACCACCACCGACGGGTAAACGGGACAGCAATAAGTCCCCAAATCTGCGTATAATGTGATAAACGTGAAGCGTTTCCGCGCAAAATTCTACGCACATGGGCTGAAATCTGCAGGTGCCTACTGCCCGCGTCTCCCGTATCTGACGCTTTTATTAGTCTATAAGGAGAAAAGAAGATACGAAGAAACTCTCAGACCTTGAATTTATCGCAGAGGGCAAATGATCAAGCCTGTGTGCAAAAATGTGTAGTTCACTATAGGTCGTCTCTTTCATGATTATGAGTGTGCCTTCAGTGACAAACAGTCATAGCAATCGTCGTTGATTGAAGTTCTTTCGAATGGCTTCTGAGTGTGGAGCTCCAGTCTTCCACACTATGACTGCTTGTTAAGTATAGTGGAGAAGGCAAGGAAAAAATTGTGGCTACATTCTGTTACAAAGGCAAATTCGAAAGTCCGTCATCGGTAGTTACGCTCGCAATATACGAGGGTAATCGCAAAAGTAAGGTCTCCTAATTTTTTTAAGTACATAGAGCTGTTTATTTCTACCATCGTTTACATCTGTTTACAGCTTGAACATTTAGCTATTTTTCGACATAATCACCATTTCTGTCGATGCATTTTTGTAGACGCTGTGGCAGTTTTTGTACGGCCATGTCATACCAGCTCGCCGCGATGCTGTTCGGAAACTTTTGAACCCCTTCACTCACCTCCTCGTCGGAGCTAAATCGCTTTCCGGCCAAGTGGTATTTTAACCTAGGAAACAGGTGAAGGTCACTGGGCGCCAAGTCCGGACTGTGGGGTGGGTGGGAGATTATGTTCCACTGAAACTGCTGCACGAGAGCAACGGTTTGCCGAGCGATGTGTGGGCGAGCGTTCTCATGGAGAATGTGTACGCCCTTGCTCAACATTTCTCCGGTTCTGAATTGCCCGTTTGAGTTTTTTCAGAGTCTCACGGTACCTGTCAGCGTTAATTGTGGTCCTAGCGATTCAACTCCGACAACGAGATGAAAGAAGAGGTTAATAACTTTCTGAACAGCATGGCGGCGAGCTGGTATGACACGGGCATACAAAAACTGCCACAGCGTCTACAAAAATGCATCGACAGAAATGGTGATTATGTCGAAAAATAGCTAAATGTTCAAGCTGTAAACTGATGTAAACCATTGTAGAAATAAACAGGTGTATGTACTTGTAAAGAAATAGGAGACCTTACTTTTGGGATTACCCTCGTAGGTTGCTGTGGACAAGAGGTGTTGTCCATTTGAAACCTTTAGCACAATTGCTTCGGAACATGATGTTCTTCAGCTAGCAGAGATAAGCATTAGGCAGGAGAGAAACTAACGCCCAGAATTGACTACTGCTCTCACAGGCTGGTCGCAGTCAACTTCATCAACAAAATAGAACGTGAAATTTCAAAATTCTCTGAGACGAAACTTCAAACAAATCATACACAGCCCAAGAACAATCATGAACACAAGAGAAAGGAAAAATTACGTTCACATTCGGGAGTGTACAGGAACATAACCGAGAGGGTACAATTTTAAATTCGCAATACTTTATTACAGTATTTTACGCCAAAACGTTTGCTGCAAAGGCTGTCACAGGCGGGCACAAGACTCCTCCAGGCTCCACGCTATGCACACAGCGGCCGGCTGCCCTACCGTGAACACTGCAGCGCGGTGCAGGCAACTCCTAAAACAGTCAACAAACGTACACGTGACAGCAAATGTGATGATTCCACGAGCCCACAACCCGCCCCGAGCCGGAGATTGTGCAGCACAGTGGCAATTATGATTAAAAATATCTTCATAAATAACAACACTTTTAGAACCCAACTCTAAATAAAATATACACACTGAATGGACCATTTATGTATTGAGGGGGTAACTACAGTGTACTGGACAGGGACCTTGACAACTGATTCGGCGGACCAAACGGGCTGACGCAGTGGTTAGCATACTGGACTCACATTCGGGAGGACGACGGTTCAAACCCGCGTCCGGCCATCCTGATTTACACTACTGGCCTTTAAAATTGCTACACCAAAAAGAAATGCAGATGGTAAACGCGTATTCATTGCACAAATATATTATCCTAGGACTGACATGAGCCGGCCGCTGGTGGCCGAGCGGTTCTGGCGCTACAGTCTGGAACCGCGCGACCGCTACGGTCGCATGTTCGAATCCTGCCTCGGGCATGGATGTGTGTGTTGTCCTTAGGTTAGTTAGGTTTAAGCAGTTCTAAGTTCTAGGGGACTTATGACCTCAGCAGTTGAGTCCCATAGTGCTCAGAGCCACTTGAACCAGCCAGGACTGACATGCGATTACATTTTCACGCAGTTTGCGTGCATAGATCCTGAGAAATCAGTACACAGTACGTGTACAGGTACAGCTACCCATGCAGCTTCAACACGATACCACAGTTCATCAAGAGTGGTGACTGGCGTATTGTGACGAGCCAGTTGCTCGGCAACCATTGACCAGATGTTTTCAATTACTGAGAGATATGGAGAATGTGCTGGCCAGGGCAGCAGTCGAACATTTTCTGTATCCAGAAAGGCCCGTACAGGACCTGCAACATGCGGTCGTGCATTATCCTGCTGAAATGTAGCGTTTCGCAGGGATCGAATCAGGGGTAGAGCCACGGTTGTAACACATCTGAAATGTGACGTCCACTGTTCAAAGTGCCATCAATGCGAACAAGAGGTGACCGAGACGTGTAACCAATGGCACCCCATACCATCACGCCGGGTGATACACCAGTATAGTGATGACGAATACACGCTTCCAATGTGCGTTCGCCGCGATGTCGGCAAACACGGATGCGACCATCATGATGCTGTAAACAGAACCTGTATTCAACCGAAAAAATGATGTTTTGCCATTCGTGCACCCAGGTTCGTCATTGAGTACACCATCGCAGGAGCTCCTGTCTGTGATTCACCGTCAATAGTAACCGCAGCCGTGGTCTCCGAGCTGATAGTCCATGCTGCTGCAAACGTCGTCGAACTGTTCATGCAGATGGTTGTTGTCTTGCAAACGTCCCCATCTGTTGACTCAGGGATCGAGACGTGGCTGCACGATCCGTTACAGCCATGCGGGTAAGATGCCTGTCATCTCGACTGCTACTGATACTACGCCGTTGGGATCTAGCACGGCGTTCCCTATTACCCTCCTGAACCCACCGGTTCCATATTCTGCTAAAATTCATTGGATCTCGACCAACGCGAGCAGCAATGTCGCGATACGATAAGCCGCAATCGTGATAGGCTACAATCCGACCTTTATCAAAGTCGGAGACGTGATGGTACGCATTTCTCCTCCTTACACGAGGCATCACAACAACGTTTCACCAGGCAACGCTGGTCAACTGCCTTTTGTGTATGAGAAATCGGTTGGAAACTTTCCTCATGTCAGCACGTCGTAGGTGTCACCACCGGCGCCAATCTTGTGTGAATGCTCTGAAAAGCTAGTCATTTGCTTATCACAGCATTTTCTTCCTGTCGCTTAAATTTCGCGTCTGTACCACGTCATCTTCATGGTGTAGCAATTTTAATGGCCAGTAGTGTAGGTTTTCCGTGATTTCCCTAAATCGCTCCAGGCAAATGCTGGGATGGCTCCTTCTGAAATGGCACGGCCGACACCCTTCCCTGCCCTTTCCTACTCCTATGAGACCGATGACCTCGCTGTTTGTCTCCTTCCCCCAACAAAGCTACCCACAACCCAACCCCCAACTGGTTCGGCGATGCGCCTTGTCCTGCAGGTCGGCTGTAGTCGTGCATGCGCTTCTTTATTCTTTACAGCAGTGTACGAATTTTCAGTGTGTTCGTTATGGAAACATACCAACGCGCTCTTCTCGGTTCTCCAAATGTCCGTAATCCGCTTGGTAATCGAGCTGGTGAGAGACAACAGGCTGTGAATCGTGGATGTTTCCGACAGCTGTGAAAAAGGTTTAGGGTTTTAGACTTCATTTCACTGTTGGTTTGTCTTGTAGAAATCAATGCTGTAGGAAATAGGAGATATGGAAATGGAGCGGAGTTGCCGAACCCTGGTTCCCAAAACAATAAATTCAGTAGTGAAAAAAAGGAACTGGATTGGCCTCACACAGGATGCCAAAAATGACAGAAATGAAAATATTAACACAAGTCTAACACAGAGTTCTTCTTATGGGGCAGCCGAAAACACAGATTTGAATGGTATCTTCCAGCAGGCATATCATTTCAATATCAGAAACGGGTAGTGTTAACGTTTCCCAAAGAATTAATGACCATGTGTATAGCGTCGACCATACTACGGGCCCAGTAATAATCGATCCGAGCAGTATCCACAATGATGAATCCGTACCTCGTTAAAGAAAGCCATATCGTACCTTTTTCAAAGTGACAAATATATTCTGCAACTCCTCTTACAGTGGCTCATTAATGGAAAACAAATAGCCCACACAATTTGTGTTGTATAGACTTGTCTAATTTTCGATAACTCTAAAGCTAAGTAAATATAACACTGGATATTAAATACGAATAGTTTTAAATTATCCAGTCCATAGTAATTCCTACGTTTTCATTCCTTAGATATTAGAGAAGGTTCTGGATGATTGTGAATCAGGATTAAGACACCAAATTTATAGTCAAGACTGGTGTGACTTTTCTTTCAAAACAGTATTTTCTTTAGTTCACTCTTATGTGTAAGATTATTAATGTATGTCTTGCTTTATGTGTGAAGATTTTCTATCTCAAAATTGTTCCGAAACAGGTTTACGCCATTCATTATCTTCTGGGTTGTCAACCAACCACTCATGCGAAGTGTAACCAGTTGTTATTGTTCTTTCAAAGGGTTCCAAATACTCTGGCATGTGGTCCCATACTACATATGTAAGCATAAACTGAGGCAGTTCGCAAAAGCATTGCTTGGCTGTATTACCTTCTGGATACTACTTTGAAATTAAAATTTTTCTTATCCCTTTGTTCCAGAGAAAATATGTCCCCTCGTCACTTGTAAATTGTGTGCCATTGTCTGAGAGCTAGCGAATTCTAGCCTTAGATTGTGCTTGAGGTCTATACATACCTATGGAAAAGGACTATTTTTATTTGTGTGGAATGATAGAGTGCAATTTTGCCCTGCATCAGAAGCTTGTGACTTCTGTTTTATCACGAATCAATCAGGTCTTGATCATGTGTTGAATTCAGTATGACATGTTGGGAAAGTAGCAGTACTCACTGAGTCTGTCTGTAAACTTTATGCCAAAGTGACCCTTTGCTATGCATGTGTGCCAAATCAGATTTTTTATGGCCGTTGCTCAGTATATGGATTTCTCTGATAGTACAATGTCTTCTATCAAATAGTGGGATGTCAGTTGTGCATGATTCTCTACTAACGGTTTTCCTTTACGTTGTTCCATGAAGGATCATTGACTTGCAGATGCGACGCATTCGTGCAAAGATCAAGAAATGTAGCTGATGTGTTTTATCTTTCATGACCAACAACTGTACATCGCTTTCATTGTATGTATTTTGGGTGATGTCTTCTAATCCTTGTGGGAGCCTCGGAAATGCATCAGTGACCACACTGTCTGTTCCTTTTACACACACTATCTAAAAGACATATTCTTGTTGTGACAGTGAGCAACACACCAAGCGGAAAGTTTAAGGAAATGCGGTTACTGTAAAGTTTGACGTAGTGTCGCACTAAATAACAGTGGCAGCACTGGAATGCTCCCACCATCGCAAATGCTTCTAGTTTGATTGTGGGAATAAGCCTACTTCCAATTATTTAAGACGCAGTTCACAAAACTGATTGTCCATACCATAGTTTTACTATCCTCTTGATAGAATGGAAGAGGCAGCATTCTACTCCTACTTTTGAAGCATCAAGTCTATGCAAAGGTCTAAGACTCATGACAGGATGAAACAACACCCGTCCTTCAGACAAGCTGCCCTTGATCTTGTTACAAGGCACCTGGAACTAAGGTGACCAATGTCATTGTGCCTTGTACTTTAATAGAGTTTTCACTGCAATCCTGTTGAGAGCCAGGTCGACAAAACGTCCACAAAAAGAACAATCTCCTAGAGATGACTTGAGTACTGTCTTTGTTTGAGGACGTGTCAAATTGATGATTGCTTTTATTTTCTATCAAGCAAAATGGCCAAAAAATTTAGTTCAGTCTGCCCAGTCTCAGATTTCTGAAAACTTCTAGTAAAACCTGTTTCCCTAAAGGCTTGTAATAGTTTTTTACTGAGAGTAAGATACTCTGTTTAGGTAGCAGTGGCAGTTAACAGATCATCCATGTAGAGTGCAACTTGATACAGAAGTTCAGGTTAACGTACCAACTCCAGAACTATGGTAAGTACACCAGAGCTAACAGAGAGACCAAACGGCAAGATTTTAAAATGTCAGCTCCTACCAGCAAAAACAAAGCCAGTTTATTTCTGCATATTCTTCTCTAACGGATTTTACCCGTAAGAGGCATTTAAAACAATACTGCTCACGTACATTGTTCCATGAAATTTTTGTAGCAGCTCTCCTCGATTTTTAGGCTTCGTCCTGGCTGGTACCAATATTTTACTCAAAACTTTAGCATCGACCGCCAGACGTATTTTACCACCAGGCTTAGCTACTGATAAATGTGGACTTGCATAAGGACTGCTTGATGGTTCGATGATTCTCCAATGCAACATCTGGTTCATTTCCTTTGAGACGGCAGGTCGTTTTTTCCCCACAGAATGGAATATGTCAGCTGAATGAATAGCTTATGAGATACTATTTCTAGTTTGCATTCATAACAGTTAGCCTAACTATTCCAGGCTTTTCCTAAAAAAGATCACTGTTTGTGGACAGAACACCCGGCAGATCCACTGCCTGCTGGTCGTCAATATGACGCGATTCAGACGCTTTGTACTCAGCGGAAGCTATTGTATCATTGACACAGCAAGTATTTAAGCTACTAAGATTGAAAACCCAACGAAAGGATAATGTTTGAGGAGTCTGGGTATCGAATGTCAGAGACTTGTTGTGGTAGGAGGCTCAATCTAGATATAGTAAAGATCAGTGAAGTGAAATGGAGAGAAGACAATGATCTCTGGTCAGATGAGAACAATCAACAGCAGCAGAAAATGGCATAACGAGCGTAGGATTCGCTACGAATAGGCAGGTAGGAGAGAGTGTGTTACTGTGAACACTTCAGTGACAGGGTTCTTCTTATCAGAATCGACAGAAAACCAATGCCTTCGACAGTTCAGGTATACCTGCCGACGTCGCAAGCTGAAGATAAAGAGATAGAGAAAGTGAATGAGGTAATTGAAAGGGTAACACAGTATGTAAAGGGAGATGAAAATTTAATAATGGGGAACTGGAATGCAGTTAAAGGGGAAGAATTAGAAGAAAAGGTTATAGGAGAACATGGGCTTGGGACAAGGAATGTGAGACGAGACAGATTAACTGAGTTCCTGTAATAAATTTCAGCTGGTAATAGCAAATACTCTCTTCAAGAAACACAAGAGGAGGAGGCATACTTGGAAAAGGTTGGCTGATACAGGAAGATTTCAGTTAGATTACATCATGGTCAGACACAGATTCAGAAATCGGATACTGGATTGTAAGGCGTACCCAGGGGCAGATATAGTCTCATACCACAATATAGTAGTGATGAAGAGTAAGTTGAAGTTCCACAGATTAGTCAAGAAGAATCGATACGCAAAGAAGTGCGATACGGAAGTACTAAGGGATCACGAGATGCGCTTGAAGTTCTCTAGGGCTATAGATACAGCAATAAGGAATTGCTCAGTAAGGAGTACAGATGAATAGCAATGGACATCTCTAAAAAGGGCCATCACAGAAGTTGGAAAGCAAAACATAGGTTCAAAGAAGGTAACTGCAAAGAACACATGGGTAATAGAAGAAACACTTCAGTTAATCGATGAAAGAAGAAAGTACAAAAATGTTCAGGGAAATTCAGGAAGGCAGAAATACAAGTCACTGAGGAATTAAATAAATAGGAAGTGCAGGAAAGCTAAGACGAATTGGATGCCTGAAAAGTATGAAGAAATCGAAAAAGAAAGGATTGTCGGAAGGACTGACTCTGCACATTAGAAAGGCAAAGCAACCTTCGGTGAAATTAAAAGCAAGGACGGTAACGTCAAGAGGTAAATGCAGAGGAGAGAGGGGATAGGTGGAAAAAGTACATTGAAGGCCTGTATGAAGGAGAAGATTTGTCAAGTGTGGCAGAAGAAGAGATTGGTGATACAGTATTCGAATCAGCATTTAAGAGAGCTTTGGAGGACTTAAGATCAAATAAGGCAGATGGGATAGATAACAGAATTTCTAAAATGGTTGGGGGAAGTGGCAACGAAATGACTATTCAGGTCCATATGCTCGATACAATCTGAAACAGGAGTCGTCTGACCAGGCAACACGTTTCGAGTCGTCAACAGTTCAGTGTCGTAGCTGCTGGGGCCAGGGGAGGCGTAAAGCTTTTTATCGTGCAGTCATCAAGGGTACACGAGTGGGCCTTCGGCTCGGAAAGCCCATTCGATGATGTTTTGTTGAATGGTTCGCACGCTGACACTTCTTGATGACCCAGGATTGACATCAGTAGCAATTTGCGAAAAGGTTGCCTTTCTGTCACGTTGAATGATTCTCTTCAGTCGTTGTTGGTCCCATTCTTGGAGGATCTTTATCCGGCCGCACCGATGTCGGAGGGTTGATGAGTTACTCTCGACTCCTGATATTCGCGATACACTTGTGAAATGGTCGTACGGGAAAATCCCTACTTCACGGCTACCTCAGAGGTGCTGTGATCCATCGGTCGTGCGCCGGCCAAAACATCACTTTCAGCCTCACTTAAATCTTGACATCCTGCCATTGTAGCAGCAGTAAACGATCTAACAACTGCCCCAGACACTTGTCTCACATTAGGCGTTGCCGACTGCAACACCGTATCCTGCCTGTTTACGTATCTGTCTACTTTAATACGCATGCCTATACCAGATTCTTTGGCGCTTCAATGTAATTATTAGCGAAATCCGTAGAGTCAGCTCCAGGTAGCTGAGTGGTCAGCGCGACGGGATGTCAATCCTCAGGGCCCGGGTTCGATTCCCGCTGGGTCGGAGATTTTCTCCGCTCAGGGACTGGGTGTTGTGTTGTCGTAATGATCATCATTTTTCATCCCCATCGACGCGCGAGACGCCGAAGTGGCGTCAAATCGAAAGACTTGCACCAGGCGAACGGTCTACCCGACGGGAGGCCCTAGTCACACGAAAAATGGTTCAAATGGCTCTGACCACTATGGGACTTAACATCTATGGTCATCAGTCCCCTAGAACTTAGAACTACTTAAACCTAACTAACCTAAGGACATCACACAACACCCAGTCATCACGAGGCAGAGAAAATCCCTGATAGTCACACGACATTTACATTTTTTACCAGAATGGAAATAAACGACTAACAGGAATAAAAGGTAAGAAAGAGAGCGAAGTGTAGTGACGTGCGTTAGAAGAAGAGGAGTGGGACTGCACTTTGGCACACTTAAGAAAAATAACATGTTTTTCATTTTCACAAACATATATATGTTTTATATATCAACGTCTTCAGAAAGATGTGAACTACAAAATGAACTTTTTTGAAAAATCTTTTATTCTTAATTTTTGGCCTGCTATCTCAAACACTGCAAGGGGGGAGGGAGGGGGTGCACCACTATGAAGTTTTTGCCTCAGTTGGGAAATATCGTAGATCCGCCGCTGCAAATAAAATGTGTGAGTTATGTTAGACTAGAGTTGTGCGTGTGGTGGGGTGGTACGCAGCGCCGCTTAGCTGAGCTGTGCTGTTGCAGCCGAGGTGCCGGAGATGCCGCCGGGGTACCACTACCTGCGGGGCTACGCTCTCGTCAAGCTGCACCGCACGCTGAAGCCGTGGTCGGCGGCGAAGAAGACCTGCGAGCAGGAGGGCGCGCAGCTAGCCTCCCCGACCAACCGCCTCGCCTTCGACGGGCTGAAGCAGATGTTCGTCAGAGTGCCAGGTGTGCACTGGGGCAACCTCGGAATCACCGACCAGTCCGACGAAGGCGTATTCGTGGGAATGGATGGTAATTTCTTTTGCAATTTAATTATTACACACTAATGAGCCAAAACATTATGACCACTGCCCACCGCGAGCTTCCAGGTGCTGTTGCTGGCACGTGACACAGTAACGATAGAATGTAAGCAGGTGAGAGAGGACTGAGCAGTCATTGTAACGAACATACAAGGCACAAATTAGGAAAACCACTGACGTCAGCACTTTTGACAAAGTGCACATTGTTCCAGCGTGCCCATTGGCGTACTACTGTCGTGAGCACCTGTGGGAAGTAGTTGAGGGATGGTGAAGTGGTTGAGGGATGGTGAAGTGGTTGAGGGACGGTGAAGTGGTTTAGGGACGGTGAAGTGGTTGAGGGATGGTGAAGTGGTTGAGGGACGGTGCAGTGGTTGAGGGACGGTGAAGTGGTTGAGGGATGGTGAAGTGGTTGAGGGACAGTGAAGTGGTTGAGGGACAGTGAAGTGGTTGAGGGGCGGTGAAGTGGTTGAGGGATGGTGAAGTGGTTGAAGGATGGTGAAGTGGTTGAAGGATGGTGAAGTAACACGTAGGCTGTATGGTATTGGACGACTACGTCTCATCATAAAATGTAGAGATAGAAGCATCCGCCACTGCGTCATTCAGAATAGGCAGCTCTGACGACAGGGTACATTGTCTGTGTAGGTACAAGTGTTTTGCAGTTTCAAAGGCCATTGTTGAACAGAAGCTCCTACGTGTTCCTGTGTTGACCAAACCAAGTATTCAATTATGATTGTAGTGGGCACAGCGTCACAGAGTTTCTACCGTCGACAATAGAAACGTGTTGCCTGTCGAATGAATCACATTTCTTGTTACACCAGGTCGACTGTTGGGACCTTACACGCCATCACAGCTGCTTGAAACTTGCACCACACTACAGACGCAGAATTATGCTATGGGGTGCACTGTGTTGGGCTTTCATGGGAGCTGTGGTGGTGAAGCGAGGCGTCATGGCAGCAGTTAACTACGTGCGACAATACTGTGGACCAACCGCGTCACTTCATGCTTGAGGCCTCGCCCTGCCTGCGGCGATGGCATCTTCCAGCAGGGTAACTGTTCATGTTTCAAGGTCAGGATCGTGCTGCAGTGGTTTTAGGGCAACTATAGTGAACTCACGTTGATGTCTTGGCCAGCTTGTAGACTCCGTGCCAAGTAGAATCCGTATTGTGCTGTATTTGAAAAGTGGAACAACACGCTACTAAACACGTGATCACAATGATTTGGCTCATAGGTGTATACGGCTTTTCTAGCGATCAAAAACAATAAATAGGCATGCAGCTTCAAATCGTATGCGTCGCACTCACTATTGGTGTACATTATCTTTCCTTGAGCGATTTTAGGTTTTTTCACTGTGAATCAGTGCAGCATTCATTTATTATGTCAGTATCTCAATTTTTGTCAAAATAAAATTGTACATCACGCAAACCATGTTTAGAGTCATGAAACTACCGAAAGCTGCGCTAGACTATTATAAATAAATGTAGACTAAGATATTTTTCGAGCAGCCTTGGCAGTTAAGATCGTAACAGTGTTACCCATATGTTAGGTGTGGTGAATACCTACCAGGCGTTATCTCATTTCAGTCGCTTTGTTTGCGTGTGCAGTCAGTGTCTTACTAGACTCTTAGAAACAGGGAGCAGTGGACCGTCTAGAATCAGAGTGAGGATCAATGAACGGCCGCATAATCTATGGAACATATTTGTTTTACATATTTGTCCTCTTGTCTTATTTAAAAATAAGTGGCATTTATAGCAAAATTGAAACGGTCACTATTTGATTCAATTTTTATTCGATAACTGTTGATTTGTAACGTGAAACAGAAGGATGTTGTAATAGAATTAATAAAAACTATACACATTTATCATAAATATCTAGAATATTTCCTCAAAAAAAGATAAAATTAAACAAAAGCTCTAACAAAAACATATGAAGCATCGCTTCAATAGTTCGTTGAACTTATATAAAATGTGTTTATATTAGTTGTAAACAACTTTTGCACTTATCAATATTAACAAGAAGCTCTCGCCTTTAATCGTGATGAAGAACATTCTATTGAGAACGAATTAACAATAATAATGATATAGATTTTTATGTTTGTGCATGTACATCCATAAAAAGTAATTGCTTTGGTTACAAGAAAGGGCAGAAGTTACCCGAGCAATTAATTTTTATTACTTATAAAATGCAGTTTATATTTTATGAGGGGATTACGTGCACAGTTGACTGACACTGAACGACACGCACCTCTGTGTGCGGAAAAAGCAAACAAACAGAACGGAAAGAAGTCGCCGGGTCCCAGTTTCTCTCTCTCTCATACCTTTATGTTTCTTCCGTACCAATGCTACCAGTGCCATCGGTAATCCTACCATTAACTACGACATTTATTTGCTGTACCAAAATTATCGAACCGTATTTCCGGTAGAGCCCAACTTTAACACTATTCCATGGAATGCGAGCACAAATGTCTCTGCAATGTTGAAAGGTCACGTCAGACTGCTGAATGTTTCTCTAACCGTATTGTGAATAACGTTAATTGCAGCATCATAACATTATTCTTAACAAAACAAGAATTAAAACTAATATGGTATTATCTTAAGTTATATGTCTTGATGTCCTGTAAATAACATCTTGGGTAACGTTGCGTTCACCGCGATGTCGCCAAACACGGATGCGACCATCACGATGCTGTAAACAGAACCTGGATTCATCCGAAAAAATGACGTTTTGCCATTCGTGCACCCAGGTTCGTCGTTGAGTACACCACCGCAGGCGCTCCTGTCTGTGAGGCAGCGTCAAGGGTAACCGCAGCCATGGTCTCCGAGCTGATAGTCCGTGCTGCTGCAAACGCCGTCGAACTGTTCGTGCAGATGGTTGTTGTCTTGCAAACTTCCCCATCGGTTGACTCAGCGATCGAGACGTGGCTGCACGATCCGTTACAGCCATGCGGATAAGATGCCTGTCATCTCGACTCCCACTGATACGATGCCGTTGGGATCCAGCACGGCGTTCCATATTACCCTCCTGAACCCACCGGTTCCATATTCTGCTACAATTCATTGGATCTCGATCAACGCGAGCAACAACGTCGCGATACGATAAACCGCAATCGTGATAGGCTACAATCCGACCTTTATCAAAGTGGGAAACGTGATGGTACGCGTTTTTCCTCCTTACACGAGGCATCACAACAACGTTTCACCAGGCAACGCCGGTCAACTGCTGTTTGTGTATGAGAAATCGGTTGGAAACTTTCCTCATGTCAGCACGTTGTAGCTGTCGCCACCGGCGCCAACCTTCTTTGAATACTCTGAAAAGCTAATCATTTGCGTATCACAGCATCTTCTACCTGTCGGTTAAATTTCGCGTCTGTAGCACGTCATCTTCGTGGTGTAGCAATTTTAATGGCCAGTAGTGCATTATTTCTATGCTACTAACTATTAAAATGCATTTCACAGAGTATTCACAGATGCCTCTCAATGTACCTACAAAAATACATTGTGTGATCAAAAGTATCCGGACACCCTCAAAAACTTATGTTTTTCATATTAGCTCCATTTTACTGCCAGGTATTCCATATCAACTACCTCAGTAGTCATTAGACGTCGTGAGACAGCAGAATGAGGCGCCTGCGAAACTCACAGACTTCGAACGTGGTCAGGTGATTGGCTGTCACTTGTGTCATACGTCTGTACGCGAGATTTCTACACTCCTAAACGTCCCTAGATCCACTGTTTCCGATGTGATAGTGAAGTGGAAACGTGAAGGGACACGTAGAGCACAAAACAGTACTGGCCGTCCTCATCTGCTGATTGACAGAGACCGCCGACAGTTGAAGAGGAATTACAAAGTGCATCAGGATTCACTGCAAGTACTATGACAGTTAGGCATGAGGTGAGAAAACTTGGGTTTTCATGGTCGAGCAGCTGCTCATAAGCTACACATCACGCCGGTAAATGCCACACGACGCCTAGCTTAGTGTAAGTAGCGCAAACATTGGACGATTGAACAGTGGAAAAACGTTGTGTGGAGTGACCAATCACGGTACATAATGTGGCGGACCGATGGCAGGGTGTGTGTACGGCGAATGCCCGGTGAGCGTCATCTGCCAGCGTGTGTAGTGCCAACAGTAAAATTCGGAGGCGGTGATGTTACGGTGTGGTCGTGTTTTTCATGGAGGGAGCTTGAACCCCTTGTTGTTTTGCGTGGCACTATCATAGCATAGGCCTACACTGATGTTTTAAGCACCTTCTTGCTTCAGACTGTTGAAGAGCAATTCTGGGATGGCGATTGCATCTTTCAACACGATCAGGCATCTGTTCATAATTCACGGTCTGTGGCGGAGTGGTTACACGAGAATAATATCCCTGTAATAGATTAGCCTGCACAGAGTACTGACCTGAATCCTGCAGCACACCTCTGGGGTGTTTCGGAACGCCGACTTCGTGGCAAACCTCACCGACCGACATCGATAACTCTCCTCAGTGCAGCACTCTTGAAGAATGGTCTGCCATTCCCCAGGAAACCTTCCAGCACCTGGTTGAACGTATGCCCGCAGCGAGAGTGGAAGCTGTCATGGGGTGGGCCAACACCATATTGAATTCCAGCATTACCGATTTTCAGCCAGGTGTCCGGATACTTTTGATCACATAGTGTATATAAATGTACAACACATAGTTGAAGTGATGCCATACCATAAACATTGAGATCCGTGAATACGAAACTACACAGAGAAATTCGCTAGAGATACAGATGGAATATGTGTGCAAACATGTGTAAAATATGGTAAATATTTGTTTTGTAAATAAAAACGCCTTCTCTTGCTGGACTGTATTTAATTCTCCCACATGCGTATCGCCTTTTTTCGCTTTAAGGCATCATCAGTCGGATCTATAATGATAGATTTATGATATACTTTTGATTTGCTATGTGTTATTCTTAGATTATGAAACTGCTCACTTCTTTTTATGTAAATAAGTGATTACTTACAGTTCTGCGCGTTTTTATTTGGCATCGGCGTTTCCTCTCATCTGGTCACTGCCGCTCGGTTTACGAAACATAGGCGTGTTTCTGCGTTTAAACATTTTTCTTCCCACTTATGATTTGGTTGCTCTTGTTGTTGTGATGCAGTCTCAGTCTTGTGTCACTAGTGTAGACATGACATTAATATAGCCATAACGACTTTGACTTCACTGTGTATCTCATCCTGTTTGTACACACACATGTTGCTAACCTATAGAAGTATATGCTGAAAACTAATTTTATTTTGTGTGTGTGTGTCTGTCTTTGAGAGAGAGAGAGAAAATACATGCATGCACATTTTTCTTTTTTTCAGTTTCGATTTAAATGTTTCGTGGAGAGACTCATGGGCGAGTGAGTGAAAGGGATAGTGTTACTCTGTTATTTTATCTGTTAGCGTTAACAATGAGTTGTTTGGCATATGTACTTGATCATTCAACGGTGTTTTCTTTTCTGCTTTGGTTTTCTGTATGTGGTAATTTTCTCCCAGTGTTAGGTGTTTTTTATTGCTGATTCTAGTTCTTTTCATGTCTTCTTCTGCAGTGGTTGGTTTGTGATTGTGTTCTCTTAGGTGTTATGCAAATGTCGTGTGGTTTGTCCCATACCTCCAGGCGCTCGTATGTTCTTTGTGTCTGACATCAAATGTTCTACCTGTTTGTCCTATTTATCTGCCATTACAAGTCTTACTCACTCTAATCGAATTACACCTGCTTTCTGGTGTATATCTCCGTTTTTTTTGTCAGTTTTGTAGTGTATTTGCAGATAGAGTTGTCTGTTGTGTATTCTATGTTTATTCCCTATCTTTTCAAAATGTTGGCGATTATAAGTGTGTGTTTGTGTTTGTATGGAATTTTGTGCTGTCTTGCCCTCTCAGTGAAAGTTGAAAACATTTGGATCTCTGAAATTGAAAAAAGATCTTCAGGAAACATGCATTACAGAAAAAATACTACAGGACAAAGAGCTGCTTTCAGAACTCCAATTGTGAAGCATCAGTTTAAACATAAGCAAAGTGTTACATCTAAGAGAACATGGACAGAAGAATGTAGGAGAAACCAAAATGAGAAAATGAAGAGATTTTGGATGTAGAGGAAACCAAGCACACCAGCGAAAGAAGTAAAATAGAACTCTATAACTGAGCAGGTCGATATCGTTATGCGGTTTATGCTGATTCTTTTATAACTGCTTTTTCAAACTCTAGGAGATGGATGAGAAACACCTCAGTGTTCTTGTCACTGTGTTTTCATTTCTTCAATAAAGGTTCTCAGCAGACTCACGTAAAATATTTACTGAAGTACTGAAGTGTATTTCCGCTTTCCTAATGTTACGAGTTGCGTTCAAGTTATAGCAATACCGATGTCTTTTTCTCTCGAACTAATGACACGAAAACTGTGAAACTTGTCACTTCTCGACGTAATCCCCCTGCAGTCAAATATTTTTCACAACTCTTCCTTAGGAGTCTGATTTGACTACTGGAAAATATCTGATGCGACAGCGGTGGAGCCAGCGAATGTGCGACCACAGAGAATGTAGGAAACAGCAAAAAGCCGCCTGGAGCCAGTTCACGTGAGCAGGGACCACGAGAAACCACTTCAAGTTATCGTCGCGAGGAAACGGCAGCGTCCCGTTCGCCCGAAGCGCCGCTGCGTCGCCGAAACACCACATGCGCAGCCATTTTCGGTCGTTTTTCAAGCAATGCTGGCGGGAGCTTGTTCTTCAAAACATCGTGGTAGGATGCACATGTCACCGTAGTCCCCTTTGGATCGGTATCGCTGTCCCAGAACACCGCCACCGTCATTACTTCGCCTTTTTTTTTTTTTTTTTTTTTTTTTTTTTTTTTTTTTTTTTTTTTTTTTTTTTTTTTGTGCTGGTGAGTGTGTGCGCTCCCCCTGAGCTGTCTGGCGCTTGCTCTCAGGGTTGAGAAACCGAATCCATCTGTCACCCACTGACACAATCGATGAAAAGGGAGTAAAATCCGTGTCATCATCAGGCGCCAGTATTGCCTGGTAAGACGCCATGCGCGCAGCCTTGCGGCAACGCACAATCAGTGGTGCCTTCACTGCGCAACAGCAATGGAAATGCTATAGACGACAGTGCTGCCAAAGCAGAGTTACTAAACACAGCATTCCTAAATTCCTTCACCAAGGAAGACGAAGTAAATACTCCATAATTCGGATCAAGAGCAGCTGCTAGAGTAGCGATGTAAACTTATTTGTCCGTCGCTGACATAGAAGACCGCTAACCTACTTTCCTTCCTTTCTGGGCAAGCTGTGCACTGACTCGGGTACATATAAAGCTTACTGGGACAGGGTAAATGCTAGCTACAACAAAGTCGATAACTCGATTGCAATACTGGCATTTAATTTGATATTTCCCACAACTGACAAAATTTACAAAAAAAATGTGAATTTCTTTGTCCACCCACACACTCCTGAGAATGGCACGTTGCTGTTGTTGTTGTGGTCTTCAGTCCTGAGACTGGTTTGATGCAGCTTTCCTAGCTACTCTGTCCTGTACAAGCTTCTTCATCTCCCAGTACCTACTGCAACCTACATCCTTCTGAATCTGCTTAGTGTATTCATCTCTTGGTCTCCCTCTACGATTTTTACCCTCCACACTGCCCTCCAGTACTAAATTGGTGCCGGCGGGAGTGGCCGTGCGGTTCTAGGCGCTGCAGTCTGGAACCGAGCAGCCGCTACGGTCGCAGGTTCGAATCCTGCCTCGGGCATGGATGTGTCTGATGTCCTTAGGTTAGTTAGGTTTAATTAGTTCTAAGTTCTAGGCGACTGATGACCTCAGAAGTTAAGTCGCATAGTGCTCTGAGCCACTAAATTGGTGATCCCTTGATGCCTCAGAACATGTCCTACCAACCGATCCCTTCTTCTTGTCAAGTTGTGCCACAAACTCCTCTTCTACCCAATTCTCTTCAATACCTCCTCATTATTTATGTGATCTACCCATCTTATCTTCAGCATTCTTCTGTAGCACCACATTTCAAAAGCTTCTATTCGCTTCTTGTCCAAATTATTTATCGTCCACGTTTCACTTCCATACATGGCTACGCTCCATACAAATACTTTCAGAAACGACCTCCTCACACTTAAAAATATACTCGATGTTAACAAATTTCTGTTCTTCAGAAACGCTTTTCTTGCCATTGCCAGTCTACATTTTATATCCTCTCCACTTCGACCGTCATCAGTTATTTTGCTTCTTAAATAGTAAAACTCATTTACTACTTTAAGCGTCTCATTTCCTAATCTAATTCCCTCAGCATCACCCCATTTAATTTGACTACATTGAATTATCCTCGTTTTGCTTTTGTTTATGTTCATCTTATATCCTCCTTCCAAGACGCTGTCCATTCCGTTCAGCTGCTCTTTCAGATCCTTTGCTGCCTCTGAGAGAATTACAATGTCATCGCCGAACCTCAAAGTTTTTATTTCTTCTCCATGGATTTCAGTTCCTACTCCGAACATTAACAATTTGAAATTACGCACCCCAATTACCGGCAGCTACGTTGATGAATACTCAGCACCTCGCAAGGATAACTACAAGATCAGGAATACTATGTAGGTTGTTGGAAGTGTTAAGCGTTGGTGAAAATCTCGCTTCTGAGCACACGAAGAGCTCTAAGCGCAGAACTCTGCATGGAACACACGTTGGTGCAATGCTGCGATGCAAACCGTTTACCTCATCGTGTAGACCTATAAAAATGCGCAATCCTACGTCTGTAGTGAAGGCAATCACTGAAACTGGCCATCTGGTAAAGATAGCTATGATTCGGATGGCTCTGCCGTCTCCGAATCACAGCACTCCCAGTCTGCGGTAATCTCAACTGAAAGTTGCTTCTCAAACTTCCACCGGACAGGACACCACAAATCCTGCAAGTTAGAAATCAGATGCCAACTTTTTTTTGATAAAACCCCTAATTCGTATACGAGAAAAATCCCTCTCTGCACTATTCTGCACAGAGGAACAATTCGCGTCTTAGATCTCACCGACGTCCAAGTCGAAGTCCGCTCCCTTCGAAGACGATAGCCAAGACTCCGTCTCCAAGTCCGTACCGCTCGATGGCTGAAGGCGAATTCCTCTCTCTCTCCACAATTCTCCCGTCTCCCACGCGTACGAAAGCGCGGCGGAAGAATACTCAGTTTCGACCAATGTCGAACGCTCTAACATCGCCGAAATCCCTCCAACGCCATTTCTGAGATTCTACCCAATGATCGTGTCGGTCATATCGCCCCTAGGCAAACGAAATTC
Source organism: Schistocerca nitens (assembly GCF_023898315.1). Classification (NCBI taxonomy): domain Eukaryota; kingdom Metazoa; phylum Arthropoda; class Insecta; order Orthoptera; family Acrididae; genus Schistocerca; species Schistocerca nitens. The sequence goes on along the minus strand of NC_064623.1, from coordinate 217,136,358 downwards.
CAGCTCCGTGTTGTCCCGCGTTTCCGGTGACCGCTACCTGCCGCCCATGGCGGCCCGGCGAGCTACGGCCATCTGCAGACATTATATTCCACAATCCTCAACTTCCGATACTTTCACCAGCGCTTTAAGGATAGTGACTTGATCGTGCAGATATGCAGAGAATACTACTCGAGAGTGTCTCATATTCACCATAATTGAATAAAGTCATGGTCTGATGCCCTTGCCATTCCCTTTATTATTAATACTAATGTCGGTAAGCTAACGTGTAAGAGCCCAAATCCTGGCACCTTACAGTGAAACAGCTTAAATCGCTTGAAAAAAACCAAATCTTCTGCTCCAGACTGTGTACCTGTTAGATTCAGAGTATGCTGATACAATAGTTCCATACTGAACAATCATATACCACCATTCGCTCGACGAAAGATCCGTACCCAAAGACTGGAAAGTTGCACTCACCGATATTCAAGAAAGGTAGTAGCAGTAATCCACTAAATTACAGGCCCATACTGTTAACGTCGATATGCAGCAGGATTCTGGAACATATATTGTGTTCGGACATTACGAATTACCTCGAAGAGAACGGTCTATTGATACACAGTTCACACGGATTTAGAAAACACCGTTCTTGTCAAACACAGTTACCTCTTTATTCACATTCACACGGATTTAGAAAACACCGTTCTTGTCAAACACAATTACCTCTTTATTCACACGAACTGTTGAGTGCAATGGAATGGATTTCAAATTGATTCCGTATTTCTAGATTTCCAGAAGACTTTTGAAACTGTACGTCACAAGCGGTTTGTACTAAAATTACGTGCTTAGGGGATATCGTCTCAGTTATGCGGCTGCATTCGCGAATTCCTCTCAGATAGGTCACAGTTCGTAGTAAATGACAAAGTCATCGAGTAAAACAGAAGTGATATCTGGCGTTCCCCAAGTTAGTGTTATAACTCCTTTGCTGTTTCTTATCTACATAAACGATTTAGGAGACAATCTAAGCAGCCGTCTTAGGTTGTCTGTAGATGACGCTGTCGTTTATCGTCTAGGGAAAATTGTCAGAACATCAAAACAAATTGAAAAACGATTTAGAACAGATATATGTATGGTGTAAAAATTGGAAATTGACCCTGTATAACGAAAAGTGTGAGGTCATCCACATGAGTGCTAAAAGGAATCAGTTAAATTTCCGTCACAAGATAAACCAGTCAAATCTAACGGCCGTAAATTCAACTAAATACCTAGGAATTACAATTACCGACTACTTAGATTGGAAGGAACACATAGAAAATGTTGTGGGGAAGGCTAAGCAAAGAGTGCCGTTTCTTGGCAGGAGACTTAGAAGATGCAACACATCTACTAAAGAGACTGGCAACATTACACTTTTCCGCCCTTCTTTGGGGTACTGTTGCACGGTCTGGAATCGTTACCAGATTGGTTTGACGGAGTACATCGGGAAAGTTCAAAGAAGGGCAGCACGTTTTGTATTATCGCGAAATAGGAGAGACAGTGTCACTGAAATGAGACAGGATTTCATCTGGACATCTTTAGAGCAAAGGCGGTTTTCGTCACGGCAGAATCTTATACGAAATTTCAGTCACCAATTTTCTCCTCACAATAAGAAAATATTTTGTTGACCCCGATCCATCTACGGAGGAACGATCGTCCTAATAAAATAAGGTAAATCAGAGCTCGCACGGAAAGATATAGGTATTCATTTCTTCCGCGTCCTGTAGGAGATTGGAATAATAGAGAGTTATTGTGAATGTGGTTGGATGAACCCTCTGCCAGGGACTTGAATGTGATTTGCAGAGTATTCATGTAGATGTAGATGCAGATGTCGTTCGTCAGCATTCGTGGCACCCAACTGGTAGAATCTTCTCTCATTTCGAGCAGGATTTTGTGCGCGAATCTCACGAGATGTCAGCTTTGGAGGCGATGTGTTCCACATCGAATTGGTGTTCCACCAAAACGACTGTCTTCTCTCGCTCGCTCATGTCTTCGGATCAGCTGCCGCGCGGCCGAGAAAGTCTCGCTTTGTTGACACACGACGTTCTGCCTTCTCTGACGAGCCGCAACCACGAACTCGCATTTCACACATCCTTGAAACGAGCACCACATACCTCGCTTAACCGGCGATGAATGTCAGTCGCTGTCACACCACGCAAATGGAGGAAACGAATGATTACGAGCTGTCCTTATAATGAAATCGTCGCCGTTTTAAGTATCAAAAACAGTTACAACTCTCGCTGCAGCCACTAGAGTTCTGTGAACCGTACAGTGCTTCCACGTTTCTCACGCACAACGAGTGCGCGCTTTTTTTTTTTAAACAAACCGCATATTTGTGTGTTACCACTGCTGAGGAAAAAAATCGGTGGTATTATAAATATCGGTAATCCCCATCATCTTAACACTAAACGGAAAAAATATCAATTTCTCTCACTCAGCAAAGAGTCTAGGGGTTAATAACAAACGAAAATTTAAATTGGACAGAAGATGTAACTGCAATGAGCAACAAGGCATCAGCATCTCTGCAAGCCCTCCAAAAATATATAAAGCGCTTCCCTCTTGACCTGGTAGGGGAACTTGTTCAGACAGATCTCCAATTATTTACTACAGTGAGTTTATCCTGCAAGATCTCTCTCAGGAAAGCTAACGGCGCCTGGAACTGGTTGAAAAATGTCAATGTTCGTTACACTCGTAAATCCGGTGTTCCACTAGATGATCATATTTCACCCTCATGTGGACACCTATCTCGGCTGAGTGCAGGCTAGCGCATGGGTTTCCGTAGCCTCTCTGCCTTCTCCACTGCCTGATGTCTGATCAATGAAGACTGTCCCTCATATCTTTCCAAGACTATTTTTTTTTTTCATCAGTCTTCTCCTTTGGTGCGGCCCGCGACCAATTCCTCTCCCGTGCCGACCTGTTCATCGCAGAGTAATACTTGTTGCAACCTACGTCCTCCATTATTCTCCGGATGTATTCCGGTCTCTGCCTTTCTCTACAGTTTTTACTCTCTACAGCTTTTTTCTGCTGATATGGAAGTCATTCCCTCATATTCTAACTGAAGTCCTATCATTCTGTCCCTTCTTCCTGTCAGTGTTTTCCATACATTACCTTCCGATTCAAATGAGAATCTCCTCATTCCTTACCTTATCAGTCCACCTCATTTTAAACATTCTTCTGAAGCACCACATCTCAAATGCTTCGATTTTTCCACAGTCCAAGCCTCACCACCACACAATGCTGCGCTCCAAACGTACTTTCTCAGAAATTTCTTTCTCAAACTAAAACCCATGTTTGATATTAGCACACTTCTCTTGGCCAGAAATGCACTTTTTACCAGTGCTATGTCCCCCTTGCTCGGACTGTCATAGGTTATTCTGCTGCCAAAGTAGCAGAATTTCTTAACCTCGTGTACTTCACGATCTCCAATTTTGTTGTTAATTTATTTGATGTTGTCATTTCTGCTTCTTCTCATTATCTTCGTCTTTCTTCGATTTACTCTCAGTCCATATTATACACTCATTAGACCAATCCATTCAAAACATCTCGCAATACTTGTTCGCTTTCTCCGAGGATAGCAATTTCATCAGCGAATCTTATCACTAATATCCTTTCACTGATATCCTTTCACCTTGAATTTTAATTCCACTCTTGAGCCTTTATTTCCACTCCCGTCATTGCTTCTTCGATGTGAACAGTAGAAGCTAAAGAGTAAATCAGTATCTTTCACCATTTTTAATGCGAGTACTTCGTTCTTGGTCTTTCAGTCTAATTGTACTGATTCTGGTACATATTGTATACTACCCGTCTTTCGCTATCGCTTACCCTGTTTTTCTCAGAATTTTGCACCATTTGGCATCTCCAAACGCTTTTTCCTGCCCGACATATCAAATGAACGAGCCTCGATTTTTCTTCAGTCTTGCTTTCATTAATAAGTGAAACCAGAGAACGGCCTCCGCAGCGCCTTTACCTTTCCTAAAGCAAAATCTATCGTCAACTAAAAGAGCCTCAATTTTCTTGTCCGCTCTTCTGTATATCAATCTTGACAGCAACTTGGATGCATGAGCTCTTATTCTGATTGTGCGATAATTCTCGCACTTGTCAGCTCTTGCTTTTTTCGGAACTCTGTGGATGATATTTTTTCGAAAGTGTGATGGCATATCGCCAGTATCATACAATGTACTCACCAATGTGAATAGCCTTTTTGTTGGCAGCTTCCCTAATGATCCGATGGAATGTTATTTATACCTTCTGTCTTATTTGACCTTCAGTACGCCAGAGTTTTTTTTATTTTTATTCCAATAACGTATCCCCTATCTTTTCCTTGTCGACTCCTGTTTCTTCTACCACGCCATCAGACAAGTCTTCCCCGTCATACAGATCTTCAGTGTACTCTCCCCACCTATCCGCTCTCTCCTCTGCATTTAGCAGTGGAATTCCCGTTGCACTCTTAATGTTACCACCCTTGCTTTTAATTTAACCGAACGTTGCCTTGACTTTTGTGTACGCTCAGCCAGTTCTTCGAACAAACATTTCTTTTACGATTACTTCTTATTTTTCATGCAGCCATTTTGTCTTAGCTTCCCTGCGCTTCCTATTTATTTTGTTCTTAAGTTTCTTGTTGTTGTTGTGGTGGTCTTCAGTCCTGAAACTGGTTTGATGCAGCTCTCCATGCTACCCTATCCTTTGCAGTCTTCTTCATCTCCCGGTACCTACTGCAACCTACATCCTTCTGAATCTGTTTAGCGTATTCATCTCTTGGTCTCCCTCTACGATTTTTACCCTCCACGCTGCCCTATAGTACTAAATTGGTGATCCCTTGATTCCTCAGAACATGTCCTACCAACCGATCCCTTCTTCTAGTCAAGTTATACCACAAACTCCTCTTCTCCCCAATTCTGTTCAATACCTCCTCATTAGTTATGTGATCTACCCATCTAGTCTTCAGCATTCTTCTGTAGGACCACATTTCGAAAGCTTCTATTCTCTTCTTGTCTAAACTATTTATCGTCCACGTTTTACTTCCGTACATGGCTACACTCCAATACAAATACTTTCAGAAACGACTTCCTAACACTTAAATCAATACTCGATGTTAACAAATTTCTCTTCTTCAGAAACGCTTTCCTTGCCATTGCCAGTCTACATTTTATATCCTGTCTTACTCCCTTCCCAACAACTGCTTCCCTTTCATGTCCCTCGACTCTTATAACTGCCATCTGGTTTCTGTACAAATTGTAAATAGCCTTTTGCTCCCTGTATTTTACCCCTGCCACCTTTAGAATTTGGAAGAGAGTATTCCAGTCAACATTGTCAAAAGCTTTCTCTAAGCCTACAAATGCTAGAAACGTAGGTTTGCCTCTCCTTAATCTTTCTTCTAAGATAAGTCGTAGAGTCAGTATTGCCTCACGTGTTCCAACATTTCTACGGAATCCAAACTGATCTTCCCCGAGATCGGCTTCTACTAGTTTTTCCATTCGTCTGTAAAGAATTCGTGTTAGTATTTTGCAGTTGTGACTTATTAAACTGATTGTCCGGTAATTTTCACATCTGTCAACAACTGCTTTCTTTGGGATTGGAATTATTATATTCTTCTTGAAGTCTGAGGGTATTTCGCCTGTTTCATACATCTTGCTCACCAGATGGTAGAGTTTTGTCAGGACTGGCTCTCCCAAGGCCGTCAGTAGTTCAAATGGAATGTTGTCTACTCCCGGGGCCTTGTTTCGACTCAGGTCTTTCAGTGCTCTGTCAAACTCTTCACGCAGTATCGTATCTCCCATTTCATCTTCATCTACATCCTCTTCCATTTCCATAATATTGTCCTCAAGTACATCGCCCTTGTATAGACCCTCTATATACTCCTTCCACCTTTCTGCTTTCCCTTCTTTGCTTAGAACTGGGTTTCCATCTGAGCTCTTGATGTTCATATAAGTCGCTCTCTTATCTCCAAAGGTCTCTTTAATTTTCCTGTAGGCAGTATCTATCTTACCCCTAGTGAGATAAGCCTCTACATCTTTACATTTGTCCTCTAGCCATCCCTGCTTAGCCATTTTGCACTTCCTGTCGATCTCATTTTTGAGACGTTTGTATTCCTTTTTGCCTGCTTCATTTACTGCATTTTTATATTTTCTCCTTTCATCAATTGAATTCAATATTTCTTCTGTTACCCAAGGATTTCTACTAGCCCTCGTCTTTTTACCTACTTGATCCTCTGCTGCCTTCACTACTTCATCCCTCAAAGCTACCCATTCTTCTTCTACTGTATTTCTTTCCCCCATTCCTATCAATTGTTCCCTTATGCTCTCCCTGAAACTCTGTACAACCTCTGGTTCTTTCAGTTTATCCAGGTCCCATCTCCTTAAGTTCCCACCTTTTTACAGTTTCTTCAGTTTTAATCTACAGGTCATAACCAATAGATTGTGGTCAGAGTCCACATCAGCCCCTGGAAATGTCTTACAATTTAAAACCTGGTTCCTAAATCTCTGTCTTACCATTATATAATCTATCTGATACCTTTTAGTATCTCCAAGGTTCTTCCATGTATACAACCTTCATTCATGATTCTTAAACCAAGTGTTAGCTATGATTAAGTTGTGCTCTGTGCAAAATTCTACCAGGCGGCTTCCTCTTTCATTTCTTAGCCCCAATCCATATTCACCTACTACGTTTCCTTCTCTCCCTTTTCCTACTACCGAATTCCAGTCACCTATTACTGTTAAATTTTCGTCACCCTTCACTATCTGAACAATTTCTATTTCATCATACATTTCTTCAATTTCTTCATCATCTGCAGAGCTAGTTGGCATATAAACTTGTACTACTGTTGTAGGTGTGGGCTTCGTATCTATCTTGGCAACAATAATGCGTTCACTAAGCTGTTTGTAGTAGCTTACCCGCGTTCCTATTTTCCTATTCATTATTAAACCTACTCCTGCATTACCCCTATTTGACTTTGTGTTGATAACCCTGTAGTCACCTGACCAGAAGTCTTGTTCCTCCTGCCACCGAACTTCACTAATTCCCACTATATCTAACTTTAACCTATCCATTTCCCTTTTTAAATTTTCTAACCTACCTGCCTGATTAAGTTATCTGACATTCCACGCTCCGATCCGTAGAACGCCAGTTTTCTTTCTCCTGATAACGAGGTCCTCTTGAGTAGTCCTCGCCCGGAGATCCGAATGGGGGACTATTTTACCTCCGGAATATTTTACCCAAGAGGACGCCATCATCATTTGATCATACAGTAAAGCTGCATGCCCTCGGGAAAAATTACGGCCGTAGTTTCCCCTTGCTTTCAGCCGTTCGCAGTACCAGCACAGCAAGGCCGTTTTGGTTAGTGTTACAAGGTCAGATCAGTCAATCATCCAGACTGTTGCCCTTGCAGCTACTGAAAAGGCTGCTGCCCCTCTTCAGGAACCACACGTTTGTCTGGCCTCTCAACATATACCCCTCCGTTGTGGTTGCACCTACGGTACGACGATCTGTATCGCTGAGGCACGCAAGCTTCCCCACCAACGGCAAGGTCCATGGTTCATTAACAACTCAATTTATTGCAGCACTCAGTTAGTTTTTCTCCTTTATGGTTCCTACTACCATGAATATTCTCCTACAACTTTTTCTTCTACTCCTTCACCTACAGCCGTATTCCAAACCCTCATTACTACACTCCTGGAAATGGAAAAAAGAACACATTGACACCGGTGTGTCAGACCCACCATACTTGCTCCGGACACTGCGAGAGGGCTGTACAAGCAATGATCACACGCACGGCACAGCGGACACACCAGGAACCGCGGTGTTGGCCGTCGAATGGCGCTAGCTGCGCAGCATTTGTGCACCGCCGCCGTCAGTGTCAGCCAGTTTGCCGTGGCATACGGAGCTCCATCGCAGTCTTTAACACTGGTAGCATGCCGCGACAGCGTGGACGTGAACCGTATGTGCAGTTGACGGACTTTGAGCGAGGGCGTATAGTGGGCATGCGGGAGGCCGGGTGGACATACCGCCGAATTGCTCAACACGTGGGGCGTGAGGTCTCCACAGTACATCGATGTTGTCGCCAGTGGTCGGCGGAAGGTGCACGTGCCCGTCGACCTGGGACCGGACCGCAGCGACGCACGCCAAGACCGTAGGATCCTACGCAGTGCCGTAGGGGACCGCACCGCCACTTCCCAGCAAATTAGGGACACTGTTGCTCCTGGGGTATCGGCGAGGACCATTCGCAACCGTCTCCATGAAGCTGGGCTACGGTCCCGCACACCGTTAGGCCGTCTTCCGCTCACGCCCCAACATCGTGCAGCCCGCCTCCAGTGGTGTCGCGACAGGCGTGAATGGAGGGACGAATGGAGACGTGTCGTCTTCAGCGATGAGAGTCGCTTCTGCCTTGGTGCCAATGATGGTCGTATGCGTGTTTGGCGCCGTGCAGGTGAGCGCCACAATCAGGACTGCATACGACCGAGGCACACAGGGCCAACACCCGGCATCATGGTGTGGGGAGCGATCTCCTACACTGGCCGTACACCACTGGTGATCGTCGAGGGGACACGGAATAGTGCACGGTACATCCAAACCGTCATCGAACCCATCGTTCTACCATTCCTAGACCGGCAAGGGAACTTGCTGTTCCAACAGGACAATGCACGTCCGCATGTATCCCGTGCCACCCAACGTGCTCTAGAAGGTGTAAGTCAACTACCCTGGCCAGCAAGATCTCCGGATCTGTCCCCCATTGAGCATGTTTGGGACTGGATGAAGCGTCGTCTCACGCGGTCTGCACGTCCAGCACGAACGCTGGTCCAACTGAGGCGCCAGGTGGAAATGGCATGGCAAGCCGTTCCACAGGACTACATCCAGCATCTCTACGATCGTCTCCATGGGAGAATAGCAGCCTGCATTGCTGCGAAAGGTGGATATACACTGTACTAGTGCCGACATTGTGCATGCTCTGTTGCCTGTGTCTATGTGCCTGTGGTTCTGTCAGTGTGATCATGTGATGTATCTGACCCTAGGAATGTGTCAATAAAGTTTCCCCTTCCTGGGACAATGAATTCACGGTGTTCTTATTTCAATTTCCAGGAGTGTATTATATTTTCATCGCACTTTGCGTACTGAATTACCCGTTCAGTGTCATCATATATTTTCTCTATCTCTTCATCCCCTACGTTCGACCTATACTTGAGTATTGCTCATCAGTGTGGGATCCGTACCAGATCGGGTTGACGGAGGAGGTAGAGAAGATCCAAAGAAGAGCGGTGCTTTTCGTCACAGGGTTATTTGGTAACCGTGATAGCGTTACGAAGATGTTTAATAAACTCAAGTGGCAGACTCTGCAAGAGAGGCGCTCTGCATCGCGGTGTAGCTTGCTCGCCAGGTTTCGAGAGGGTGCGTTTCTGGATGAGGTATCGAATATATTGCTTCCCCCTACTTATACCTCCCGAGGAGATCACGAATGTAAAATTAGAGAGATTAGAGCGCGCACGGAGGCTTTCACACAGTCGTTCTTCCCGAGAACCATACGCGACTGGAACAGGAAAGGGAGGTAATGACAGTGGCACGTAAAGTGCCCTCCGCCAGACACCGTTGGGTGGCTTGCGGAGTATAAATGTAGATGTAGATGTATATGTGAACTATTGTTGTTGGTGTTGGTTTGCTGTCGATTCTGATGAGAATAACCCTATCAATGGGTTGTTGACAGTAACTCACTCTCCACCCTACCTTGCTATTCATAAATAATCCTCCTCCCTTTATATCATTTTCTGCTGCTTTTGATATTACCTAATACACGTCTGACTTGAAATTCTTGTTCTTTCCATTCCTCTTTACTGACACCCACTGTATCTAGAGTGAGCTACTGCATTTTGATTTTCAGGTTTTCTAGCTTCACTACCACGTTCAAACTTCTGACATTCCACGACACAACTCTAAGAACGTTATCCTTTCGTTGGTTACTCAGTCTTCTTCTCGTGGTCACCTGCTCCTTGGCAGTCGCCTTCCAGAGATCAGAATGGGGGCTAGTCTGGAATCTCTTGCTAATGGAGAGATCATGATGACAGAATTTTTCAGGTACATGCCAGATGTCCTGTGGATACACATTACGTACGCTCTTATCTGAACAACATGGCGGAAACATCTGTTCTCATTAGACCAAAATCCTGTCGCATCCCATCGTTTAGCCAGTTTCTCGAAGTCCTTCTCAGTAGCAGTAAACCGCCTCTGGAACAACCTCGCACATTACATTATAGAACTGAATAACATCTCCAGTTTCAGTAGATAGTTAATGACATATCTACAAAAGCAACAGCAAGGCTTACGATCCTCCCTGCCTGTACACACCCTTCTTCTCAACCAGATGTTCCTCACTCCCCATTATTCTTTGTTGATGCAGTCATCTTAAATTTGCTTTGCCCACAACTCGCTGTAATAGAAAACATCTATTTTCGAATCGTCACCAAGATATAAAATTATTTTGTAAATGAATCCAGGAATAATTTTAATAATTAGCTTTAGATTGTGCAATTAATAATATGAGTTTTAAGCACACCACAAATTTCGTAATTTCAATTATTTTTAAAAGAGTGATTTTAACTGCACATACAGACTATTTACAAGTTAATTTCTTTATACATTTCTTTATACATTTTAGTCTGAAGTATAATACATCGTATACAAAATCAAATCAAATTCTTTCAGTGAAACAGCGTAGGCCTATACATGGTATTGGTTATTTGTATATAAAAAAAGGGTAGTGTTAGAGGAGGGTGCCCCATTACATGCGGTGTGCTGACCACATGCCCCTCCATATCCGCAACCAGTGACGCCTGTGGGCTGAGGATGACACGGCGGCCGGTCGGTATCGTTAGGCCTTCGTGGCCTGTTCGAATGGAGTTAAATTTAATTTTTTATAAATTATTTTTACATCTGCCACTATCGTTATGTTATTATTATTATTGTTGTTGTTGCTATTATTATTCTGTGTGTATTGCGTTTTAAACAGGGGACCAAGAAACGACGGAGAGGCTTCGTCCTGCCGTGGCCCTCAGTGGTTGACAACCCCACAACAGGCCACAGCAGTCCACCCACCCCACCGAAGCCCCACACTGAACCCAGAATTATCACAATAATTCTGGGTTTGGCCCCCTATTCGATTCCCCCCCCCCCTTCCCCCGTCCCAGGCACGTCTCATACGTCGAGACGAGTGTAGCCCCAAATGTTCGCCTGTTAATGACGGTGTACACGTACGTGGAGACAGTGTTTGCACAGCATTCGCTGACGCACTGTAACTGAGGCGGAATAAGGGGAACCAGGCAGAATTTGCCGAGGCAGATGGAAAACTGCCTTAAAAACCATCCACGGGCTGGCCGGCACACCGGACCTCGACACTAAGCCGCTGGGCGGATTCGTGTCGGGGACCTGCCTGCCTTCCCGCTAGGGTAGCAGCGCATTAAACCTCGCGGCTAGCCGGGCGGATATTATTATTATTGAAACTTCCTGGCAGATTAAAACTGTGTGCCGGACCGAGACTCGAACTCGGGACCGTTACCTTTCGCGGGCAAGTGCTCTACCAGGAGAGCTTTGGAAGGTAGGAGACGAGGTACTGGCAGAAGTAAAGCTGTGAGGACGGGGCGTGAGTCGTGTTTGGGTAGCTCAGTTGGTAGATCACTTGCCCGGGAAAGGCAAAGGCCCCGAGTTCGAGTCTAGGTACGGCACACAGTTTTAATCTGCCAGGAAGTTTCATATCAGCGCACACTCCGTTGCAGAGTGAAAATCTCATTCTGGATTATTATTATTGTTATTATTGCTATTATCACTATTAGTGGCAGCAGATGGAGTAGTACAAGTACTGCAAACATCAGTTTCATTGTTTCATAGTCAGTATTATTTACTCACATTGCCACTTTGGACCCTCACATCATTTTAATACTGTCATATCATAATTGTTACTTCTTAGGAAAATATGATGTAAAAGAGTACTGTTTGCGTGAAATCGTGGAGTGATGTAAGAGGGGGCCTGACGGCACAAAAAAGGTCCGGTTAAAAAAATAAATGAAATGTAAATAAATAACTCGAATGCGCCACGTATTGTGCTGCTCCACTGTATTCAGATTCACTTCTTTGTTTCTATTGTAATGCCTGCCTCATTAGAACTATTGGGATGTAAGTTGGTGGCTAAGCTGGCGGTGTTCCTTACGACACTGCCCCAGGTCGCCCCGCGCCGTACATACCGTGGAAGGCTTACCAGCCCGACAACTACGGAGGCAACGAGAACTGCGTCGACATCACCAGCGCCGGAGAGTCGAACGACGTGATCTGCGAGAACAGGGCGCCCTTCTTCTGCGAGCGCCGGCTGCCGGTGCCCGTACCGCACGACTACGAGTGGCTGCAGGAGGCGGGCCGCTTCTACAAGGTCCACGCGGAGCGGCTGGGGCACGCGGGGGCGGCCAGCAGGTGCCGCTCCGAGAACGCGACGCTCGCCGTCCCGGACACGTGGCGCCGGGGAGAGGCCCTGCTCAGCCTGTTCGACCTCGGCCACGATACCTTCCAGCTGTACCTGGTAGGCTTCACGGACGAAGCTAACGAGGGGGACTTCGTTACCGAAACAGGTTCGTACGTTACACGGTGTATAATTCGTTAAAGTTCAGATGTTTCTATTGGTGGCTGAGGATTGCGAACTTCACAACATTACATCAATATTTACGTCATTTGCACACTAATAACTACAGTCGCATGTTCTTAGGTTCAGTAGTACATCTGAGTACGTGTGGCAAGAGCTTCCTATCTACAGAACAGCAAGCAAAAAGTCTCTTTATATGCTTCAAGTGATTCAAAGGAGTTTGCCACTTCATCTAACTGGGGTGAAATTACATTACGTGTTCCACAAGGTTCAATCGTGGGTCCCCTCTTGCTCTTGATATATGTGAATGACCTCCCTTCTTATGTGAAACAAGATGCTGAACTGACACTGTTTGCTGATGATATAAGCATAATTATTAAACCAATAAAATAAAATCCGATTGAAAATGATACAAATAAGGTCTTTGGAAAAGTTATTAATTGGTTTTCTGCGATTGGGCTTGCTCTGAACTCTGAAAAAAAACACAGTACATCAAATTTTCTGCTGCAAAAAGTTTTATTACTTCAATAAACATAGCACATCAAAAGAAGTCAGTAGCCAGGGTAGAACACACTAAGTTTTTGCGTGTACATATAGATGAGAATCTTAATTGGAAAAGTCATATTTTGGACTCCTAAAGCGACTAGGTTCAGCAACTTTTGCAATCAGAATAATTTCCAATTTTGAGGATGTAGAAATTAGTAAGCTGACATACTTCCCGTACTTACACTCTCTGATATCATACGCAATAATATGCTGGGGCAACACAACACTTAGGCAAAAGGTATTCACTGCTCAAAACAAAGTAGTTAGAATAATGTGTGAAGTTCATAGTCGCACATCTTGTACGCATCTGTTTAAAAGGTTAGGAATTCTTACAACTGCTTCTCAGTACATTTACTCAGTAATGAAATTTTTTATCAACAACATGGACTAGTTTAAAATCAACAGCGACATTCATGATTACAATACCAGAACAAAGAAAGACCTACACCATCCTTTACTTAACGTTTCTTTGGTACAGAAAGGGGTAAAATATGCTGCTATAAAACTTTTTGATAAATTACCAGATGAAATAAAAAGTCTGACAGACAGCAGTAATAGTTTGAAAAACAAATTGAAATCATACCTCCTTGGCAACTCCTTCTATACCATAGATGAATTCTTGAATATGAGTAAATAAATTTGGAGATATAATATATGCATTTTGAGCTATTCAAGGGAATGGGATAGATAATAGGGGGATGTTTTCTGTGCGCATTTCTTGTGCATTTGACACGTTCCACATCATAACGATTTTTCTCAAAGTCTGAGCAGTAAATGAAAATGGACACGGAAGTAGTGGATTTCCATGCAGTCTTGAAGAAGTAGTATTGTCCTTCCAACAGGAAGACAGTGCTATTGATCAATGGAACACGTAACTAAGTAACTAACTAACAAACTAAAGCCCTGTTTACCCCTGGGCAGTAGGTCAGATGCTGAAGAGAGGATGCGTGGTCACAAGACGGTTAGCCTATACTTACAGGCGTAGTCCACTTAGTGATGTCGTTACGACAGTGCAGAAAACATTAGGTTGTAAAGTTTGTGACGTGTTTGTGGGAAGACTATTCGATGCAGAGAAAAACAACCAACGGACTGACACAAGGGATAGGCAAAACAATGTGAACTGCTGTACTTACTTGGCAACGGTTTATTAATTAGGAGTTGGACCCCATTTGCCTGTAATACAGCTGCAGTACTTCTAGGAATAATGCCATATAATGACTCTATACTCTCCAGTGGAATGCTATTCCACTCCACAATAAGATCCTCTTCTAACTCCTGAAGAGGCTCCGGAGTCTGCGCTCCAACACCGCACACACGAGTCCGATAAGGTTCGAGTTCAGGGAGCATGGGGGCCAGAGGAGAAGCTGCAATTCAGTTGAGTGCTCCTCAGATTGTGTGGCCTGGCTGTGTGAATGGGTGCATCGTCACCCCGAAATACGACATCATTATTAAGGAACAACATTTGATTCTCAAAATATCCACGGGTGCACTGCCGGTCTGTAGTGTCCAACGGGCACAATATTTCGGCGATCATACATGTCGCCATCATCAGGTGAACTGACGGACTGAGCTCCTGTGAACGTGCCGGCACTGAGATCCGTGCGCTATGGCTGCTCAGAGGGAACTGGGTTCGGTCGCGGCGGCGGCCGATTTAAATACCCTCCGCCCGCGGCGCGCTCACTCCGCCGTCCGCGCCCCGCGCCACGGTCGCGCGGTGGAACAGATTGCGACGGCGTTTGAGATGACGTCAGTGTGATGGCTCTGTCCGCCGTGGTCGTCACAACTATACGTTTGCTCGATTTACTCTCGATTAACCCAATCGCTGGTTCCCAAGCCTCGCTCAGATTATAGCCACAGTCACGGTTTATGAGGTCGTCATTGGTGCGAATTTCGATGGCCTCTCTAACAACGCTGTCCCAGTATCTTGACGTCTGTACCAGAATCCTCGTGCGTTCATACTCCACAGCGTGATTTTCCGACAAACAATGTTCAGCGACCGCCGACTTGCTCGGATACATCAGTCGAGTGTGCCTCTGGTGTTCACGGCATCGATCCTCGACGGTACGCATCGTCTGACCAATATACGACTTGCCACATTGACACGGAATCAGAGATAGTGCGCGCCCTATGTACTAGAGTTTTAAGCACCCCTTTCCTCTGTGAAGGGTGATGGCAGCTGTCTGCGTGCAAATACAGATCAGTGTGCGTTGTTTTCCGATACAGACGATGCGTACCGTCGAGGATCGATGCCGTGAACACCAGAGGCACACCCGACTGATGCATCCGAGCAAGTCGGCGGTCGCTGAACATTGTTTGTCGGAAAATCACGCTATGGAGTATGAACGCATGAGGATTCTGGTACAGTCGTCGAGATACTGGGACAGCGTTGTTAGAGAGGCCATCGAAATTCGCACCAATGACGACCTCATAAACCGTGACTGTGGCTATAATCTTAGCAAGGCTTGGGAACCAGCGATTGGGTTAATCAAGAGTAAATCGAGCAAATGTATAGTTGTGACGACCACGGCGGACAGAGCCATCACACTGACGTCATCTCAAACGCCGTCGCAATCTGTTCCACCGCGCGACCGTGGCGCGGGGCGCGGACGGCGGAGTGAGCGCGCCGCGGGCGGAGGGTATTTAAATCGGCCGCCGCCGCGACCGAACCCAGTTCCCCCTGAGCAGCCATACTGTACGGATCTCAGTGCCGGCACGTTCACAGGAGCTCTGTCCGTCAGTTCACCTGATGATGGCGACATGTATGATCGCCGAAATGTTGTGCCCGTTGGACACTATAGACCGGCAGTGCACCCGTGGATATTTTGATTATCAAATACGCCGGCAGAAACTCAAGAATCACAACATTTGATTCATGGGGTGCACCTGACCACCTATAATGTTAACCTAATCGTTGGCTGTAACACGGTCTTTGAGAGTAATGATGGGACCAGCAGAATACCGTGATATGGCTGCCCACACCATCACACTTCCACCTCCATGCTTAAATGTTGGAATCAAGAGATCAGGATTACAGATTTCTTTTGGCGTTCTCCAGACGTAAAGCCAGACCGATGTTGGAAATAACGAAACTGTTGATTCGTAGGACCATATGACGTGTTTCCACTGATCAGCCGTCCAGGATTTATGCTGCTGACAGCATGTTTTACGATTCACTGCGTTGGTTGTCGTCACGAATGGTTTAGGTATAGCAGCCGGCCGCGGTGGTCTCGTGGTTCTAGGCGCGCAGTCAGGAACCGTGCGACTGCTACGGTCGCAGGTTCGAATCCTGCCTCGGGCATATATGTGTGTGATGTCCTTAGGTTGGTTAGGTGTAAGTAGTTCTAAGTTCTAAGGGACTGATGACCACAGCAGTTGAGTCCCATAGTGCTCAGAGCCATTTGAACCATTTTTTTAGGTATAGCAGCTCGTCCACGAATATTCGCTTTATGGATTTCTCGGCGGACAGTGTCGATATGTACGGGGTCTCGAAGATGGCTCTGCAGTCAATTTAGCTGCCGTAGTTTTGTGCTGTTCTGACACAATTCGTGTTAGCGTACGACAATCTCTCTCATTTAGTTATGATTTGCGTCCAGTATTACGTTTACACGATGATGTCTTTCCATGTTTTGTGTAGACTGTCATGGCTGTTGAAACAGTTGCTCTTGAAACATTCAGTAGGTTGGCTGTCTTGGTTACTGATGCTCCAGCTAATAGGGACCCCACAATCTGCCCTCTTTGGAACTCTGTCAGATCTTTGGTTGCACATCGACCTCGGCCTCTGAATGCAAATACGAAGTGTGCACTACTCGTAAACAACCTGCACTCATGCCTAGTCCGTGCTGAACACGCACAGTCCAGCGCGACACGTGCCTTAGCTGCGTTGTTGACCGTCAAACGCAACCATCCCATTACTACCACCGTTCACATTATTTTGCCTATCCCCTGTATGTGTACATACACTTATGGCCATTAAAATTGCTACACCACGAAGATGACGTGCTACAGACGCGAAATTTAACCGACAGGAAGACGATGCTGTGATATGCAAATGATTAGCTTTTCAGAGCATTCACACAAGGCTGGCAACGGTGGCGACACACGCAACGTTCTGACATGAGGAAAGTTTCCAACCGATTTCTCATACACAAACAGCAGTTGACCGGCGTCGCCTGGTGAAACGTTGTTGTGATGCCTCCTGTAAGGAGAAGAAATGCGTACCATCACGTTTCCGACTTTGATAAAGGTCGGATTGTAGCCTATCGCGATTGCGGTTTACCGTATCGCGACATTGCTGCTCGCGTTGGTCGAGAGCCAACGACTGTTAGCAGAATACGGAATCGGTGGGTTCAGGAGGGTAATACGGAACGCCGTGCTAGATCCCAACGGCCTCGTATCACTAGCAGTCGAGATGACACGCATCTTATCCGCATGGCTGTAACGGATCGTGCAGCCACGTCTCGATCCCTGCGTCAACAGATACAGACGTTTGCAAGACAACAAACATTTGCACGAACAGTTCGACGACGTTTGCAGCAGCATAGACTATCAGCTCGGAGACCGTGGCTGCGGTTACCCTTGGCGCTCCATCACAGAGAGGAGCGCCTGCGATGGTGTACTCAAAGACGAACCTGGGTGACGGCGCCAGACATTATCTTCCAGTTTTAATTTTTCCACGAACTGTTGGCTCTACGATTTTAAATGGAGCACACTTTCCTTCAGTATTCCAAACTCGTTGCTTTCCCGGACCGCTCACTGTTTTCCACTGTCCACTGTGTACGAAACTTTTCCGTCACCCTCTCCACGATTGCACCTGACGCACTTGGTTGACCAGTACTGCTCTGTTTACAGAGGCAACCAGTGATCCTACACTGTCGACGACAACGCACAAGGCTCTGTTCAGACGGTGGGTATTTCCCGTATTTCCTTCTGAACCCACACTGCACCGTTCTAAGTGAAAAAGCTCTCGCATGTACCAATACACTCTTTTCTTGCTTTGCCGTTATTTTGTCAACGCCCTGCAATCGTAACACCAACCGGTGTCACGCAATGCAAACTGGGTGAGTATGCGATCCTGCTCGTGCGTCAGTCAAACACGGTCCAGTCACGTCAACGTGACGACCGCCTATGTTCGACGTCAACGTGCGATAACCACTCACACGCCGCAGGTGGCAGCACTAGACGTGGAGGGTATATAAAGCGTGTCGGAGGACACGGTAAAACAGTGCAGTTGTCGCCGTCATGCGGAAACAGAGCGGTTTATCTGACGTCCAAAAAGACCGTGATTATTGGCTTTCAGACAGAGGGTGGAAGCATTTCCGGAATGGCTAACTTTGTAAATTCTTTGCATACCGTCATGATTACAGTGTGCACAGCCAAACTGCGTTATCGAAAACAGGCACCGAGGTAACTGGTGCACCAGAGGCCGTAAGTGATAGGAGCGAAGGACGGTTGTCGAGATGTGTGTGGGCGAGCAGCTGGCTGCCCAGATGAACCAGAGAGGCGACCACCAGTACCTCCTCAACGGCCGTTCAGCTAACGTTGATGCGTGTGGGCGCCTGGTTCACGCACCCGTGCTGACTGCTGTTCAGTGGCGGGGAACGTTGGAATTTTCCCGCCAGTATCGGAACTGGACCTTCAGTGAGCGGTGACAGGTGGTCTTTGCAGATGAATCACGTCCTATGCTCCATTGGACAAATGGCCGTTGACGGATACAGCCCGGAAAAAATTTTCATGTCATTCTCTGGGTGATCTCGCCACCGCCAAGACACAGTGGGTCATCATCTTCTTCTTCTTCTTCTTCTTATTCATCTTCATCTTCTTCTACATGATTTTTGGAAATTTTTCCCTATGGGACCAAACTGATGACGTCATCGGTCGCTAGGCGTACACACTGCTTAATCTAACTTAAACTAATTTACGCCAGGGACAACACACACACCCATGCCCGATGTAGGACTCGAACCTCCAATGGGGAGAGCAGCGCGAACTGTGGCAAGGCGCCTTAGACTGCGTGGCTACCCCGTGCAGCCATGATCAGGCCCAGTGGACCGCACGCTGCTAGAAGTTTCCTCCTCCATTGTATTCTGTCCATTGCTTCTATCCGCCATCCGCCCACATCTATTGATGCTTGGCTCAATTCATGGAGTCCATCCCTCCAACACTTCTTGGGTCTCCCTGGGGGTCTCTTTCCTGTAGCTGTGAAATCCAGGAGCTTCCGAGGCCATCCGTGATCCTGCATCCGGGCCACATGGCCGGCCCACTGCATTCGTTTGGCTTTGACAGTTCCTGCTATGTTGGGCTGCTGGTATAGCTCCTTAAGCTCTTGGTTCTGTCGGATTCTCCATTCCCATGTGTCTGCATCCAGAACTAGACCGAAGATCTTCTGAAGCATTTTTCTCTCAAAAACGAGGAGCTTAGGGAAGTCCTGTTTCCGGGTACTCCATGTCTCACAGCCATATAGAACAACAGGCTGGATCATGGTTTTATACAGTCGAATCTTGAACTGTCTGGAGAGATATCTGGACCGAAGCAGTTGTGCTAGGCTGTGGTAAGATCGGTTTCCTCCTTGTATTCTGGCAATGGATCGACACAAGTATAAATTAATCCTTGGGAACCATGTCACCCCTACATGCAGTTTGTTTTTCTTCATCACGACGGCATGTACCAGCAGGACAATGCAACGCGTCACACAGCTCGCCGAGTACGTGCGTGGTTCAAAGTTTACCGTACACCCCCAGCCACCAAACTCCTCGGATTTAAGCCCAGTCGAGAATCTGTGGGCCGACCTCAATCGGACTGTTCACGCCACGGATCCTCAACCGAGAAACGTTGCGCTGCTGGCCAGGGCACTCGAGTCAGTATGGGTGCACAACCGTGTCGGTACCTTTCAGAACTTCACTGACACTGTCCCTGCACGTCCACGCTGGAAAAGATGCTTATTCAGGCTTTTGACAGGCGGCCACATTAATGTGACTGGACCGAGTGTTTGTACCTGCAATACTTTGGAAAATACAGAGCTTTGAAGACGAATATTCCATTGTGGTGCTGTGCGCGCCATTTATCAGGTGAGTACCGTCTCTTTCGCAGCACGGTCGTGCCGCAGCTGTTTGTGTAGAAACGAAACGCTCTTCTTCTGTCAATGACCGGTTGGGTGTTTTCGCAGGCAGGCACCTGAACGACATGGAGTTCCAAGTGTGGGACGTGAACGAGCCGAACAACGACGACGACGGCAGGCCGGAGAACTGCGTGGCGCTGGCGAGGCGCGGCTACTACCGCGACGTGCCCTGCGACCGCCAGCTGCCCTTCATCTGCGAGATAGTGCCCCGGTGACGCGACTCAAGTTGTGTAACTCAAATACGAATAAAGTTTTCTCATAACAAATGTCAGCATCTCCTTAGCAACGTTCTCGGTGCATTGCCCCAGTTTTGGTTAGCTTTCTCTTGCAGCGCGCTGCGCTCCGTGTGTGCCGGGCTCTACCACAACTACGTGGATGTGCCTACAGACAAACAAAAGTTTCCTCTGACTGTTCCGTCGCTTCTTGGTGGAATATTGTATACTAGGGGCGTCGAATAAGTAAAGCAACACACTCTTTTCTCTGCTAATTTCGGCTGAAAATATGCGGAATTTTGTTGTGCGACATCGTGGAATATTCCTACTTCAGCCCTATAGTTTCGTGGAGTTCAGATAGGTGGCAGCGATATACGTAGCCTTCAAAATGGCTTCCGTAACGGCGATGCGTTCCAAGCAGAGAGTTATCATTGAGAATGTATTAGCGGAAAATCAAAGCATCGCAGATATTCATGAGCGCTTGCAGAATATCTACGGAGACCTGGCAGTAAACAAAAGCACAGTGAATCATCGGGCGAGGGGTCGCAACAACGTCACACAGACCTGCCTAACCTCCTGTGCGCCTGGACACTCTCACTCGAGGTGATCGCCGGATCATAACCAGACGCGTCACTGCTCAACTGGACATGTTGACACACTCGTCCACCAGATGGTGTACTCAAAGGTGGGTGCCCATTCGGTTCGTCACCACCTAACAGGAGAACATAAAGAGCAATGAAGGACTGTTAGTTTGGCACAATGAATTATGCACTCCGTGGGAAGCAGTGTATGCATGATACGGAGTTTACTGATGCACCAAGACGTTGGCTTTCACGTCGACCAGTAGAGTGCGGGTATACGAGCCCTTTCAATGTGGTTGCGTAACGCCATCGAACTGAACAGAGATTATGTTGATAAATGGTTTTGTAGCCAAACCCGTGGTGAATAATGCAGTTTATTGGAATGCTGCATAAAACCAACTTGCTTTCAGAAAAAACGCCCCTCGCATATTACACTCCTGGAAATTGAAATAAGAACACTGTGAATTCATTGTCCCAGGAAGGGGAAACTTTATTGACACATTCCTGGGGTCAGATACATCACATGATCACACTGACAGAACCACAGGCACATAGACACAGGCAACAGAGCATGCACAATGTCGGCACTAGTACAGTGTATATCCACCTTTCGCAGCAATGCAGGCTGCTATTCTCCCATGGAGACGATTGTAGAGATGCTGAATGTAGTCCTGTGGAACGGCTTGCCATGCCATTTCCACCTGGCGCCTCAGTTGGACCAGCGTTCGTGCTGGACGTGCAGACCGCGTGAGACGACGCTCCATCCAGTCCCAAACATGCTCAATGGGGGACAGATCCGGAGATCTTGCTGGCCAGGGTAGTTGACTTACACCTTCTAGAGCACGTTGGCTGGCACGGGATACATGCGGACGTGCATTGTCCTGTTGGAACAGCAAGTTCTCTTGCCGGTCTAGGAATGGTAGAACGATGGGTTCGATGACAGTTTGGATGTACCGTGCACTATTCAGTGTCCCCTCGACGATCACCAGTGGTGTACGGCCAGTGTAGGAGATCGCTCCCCACACCATGATGCCGGGTGTTGGCCCTGTGTGCCTCGGTCGTATGCAGTCCTGATTGTGGCGCTCACCTGCACGGCGCCAAACACGCATACGACCATCATTGGCACCAAGGCAGAAGCGACTCTCATCGCTGAAGACGACACGTCTCCATTCGTCCCTCCATTCACGCCTGTCGCGACACCACTGGAGGCGGGCTGCACGATGTTGGGGCGTGAGCGGAAGACGGTGTGTAGGACCGTAGCCCAGCTTCATGGAGACGGTTGCGAATGGTCCTCGCCGATACCCCAGGAGCAACAGTGTCCCTAATTTGCTCGGAAGTGGCGGTGCGGTCCCCTACGGCACTGCGTAGGATCTTACGGTCTTGGCGTGCATCCGTGCGTCGCTGCGGTCCGGTCCCAGGTCGACGGGCACGTGCACCTTCCGCCGACCACTGCCGACAACATCGATGTACTGTGGAGACCTCCCGCCCCACGTGTTGAGCAATTCGGCGGTGCATCCACCCGGCCTCCCGCATGCCCACTATACGCCCTCGCTCAAAGTCCGTCAACTGCACATACGGTTCACGTCCACGCTGTCGCGACATGCTACCAGTGTTAAAGACTGCGATGGAGCTCCGTATGCCACGGCAAACTGGCTGACACTGACGGCGGCGGTGCACAAATGCTGCGCGGCTAGCGCCATTCGACGGCCAACACCGCGGTTCCTGGTGTGTCCGCTGTGCCGTGCGTGTGATCATTGCTTGTACAGCCCTCTCGCAGTGTCCGGAGCAAGTATGGTGGGTCTGACACACCGGTGTCAATGTGTTCTTTTTTCCATTTCCAGGAGTGTATTTATTAGCTGTTGCCCATAGCTGTGTTCGCATATCAGAAGTTTTGTTACGATGTGTGATAGTGAGTAAGCTGTTGTATGTTGAATAACATCACCTGCTCTCACGTGTCTGCCTGATTAGGTAACCATAATTCGTACCCCCTCGCCGGCCGGGGTGGCCGAGCGGTTCTAGGCGCTATAGTCTAGAACCGCGAGACCGCTACGGTCGCAGGTTCGAATCCTGCCTCGGGCATGGATGTGTGTGCTGTCCTTAGGTTAGTTAGGTTTAAATAGTTCTAAGTTCTAGGGGACTGACGACCGTAGGAGTTAAGTCCCATAGTGCTCAGAGCCATTTTTTCGTACCCCCTCCCACCGCCAACACCCATAACACACGATGTGGTGGCACACGCAGTGTCCTTCCGAGCGGTTCATGGCTGTGTGGCATTGGAAAAGTATGCATCTATGCTTTCTCCTATAGAAGCAGCTGCGTATTATACAAGACAGTGTAATAAGTCACGGCTGCAAAATACTAACACAAATTCTTTACAGACGAATGGAAAAACTGGTAAAAACCGACTTCGGGGAAGCTCAGTTTGGCTTCCGTAGAAATGTTGAGACACGTGAGGCAATACTGACCCTACGACTTATCTTAGAAGATAGATTAAAGAAACGCAAACCTGCGTTTATAGCATTTGTAGACTTAGCGAAAGCGCTTGACAATATTGACTGGAATACTCTCTTCCAAATTCTGGACGTGACAGGGGCCAAATACAAGGAGCGAAAGGCTATTTACAATTTGTACAGAAATAAGACGGCGGTTATAAGAGTTGAGGGGCATGAAAGAGAAGAAGTGATTGAGAAGGGTTATAACCTATCCCCAATGTTACTCAATTTGTATATTTAACAAGCAGTAAAGGAGACAAAAGAAAAATTTGGAGATGGAATTAAAATCTATGGAGATGGAATTTAAATTCATGGAGAAGGAATTTAATCCACGTAGATGAAATAAAAACATAGACGTTTCCCGATGACATTGTAATTCTTTCAGAGGCAGCAAAAGACCTGAAAGACCAGCTGAACACAATGTACAGTCTTGAAAGGAGGATATAAGGTGAACATCAACAAAAGCAAAACGAGGGTAATGGAATGTAGTCTAATTAAATCAGGTGATGCTACGGGTATTAGATTAGGAAATGAGACACTTAAAGTAGTAAATGAGGTTTGCTATTTGGGGAGCAAAATAACTGATGATGGTCGAATTATAGAGGACATAATATGTAGACTGGCAATGGTAAATAAAGCGTTTCTGAAGAAGAGAAATTTGCTAACATCGACGATAGATTTAAGCGTCAGGAATTATTCTCAGAAAGTATTTGTATGGAGTGTAGTCATGTATGGAAGTGAAACATCGACGATAAACAGTTTAGACAAGTAGAAAATAGAAGATTTCGAAATGTGGTGCTACAGAAAAATACTGAAGATTAGATGGGTAGATCACGTAACTTGGATGGCGTGTACAGGTACAGCTGCCCATGCAGCTTCAACGCGATCAAGAGTAGTGACTGGCGTATTATGACGAGCCAGTTGGTCAGCCACCATTGCCCAGAAGTTTTCAATTGGTGAGAGATCTGGAGAATGTGCTGGCCAGGGCAGCAGTCGAACATTTTCTGTATCCAGAAAGGCCCGTACAGGACGTTCAACAGGCGGTAGTGCATTATCCTGCTGAAATGTAGGGTTTCGCAGGGATCGAATGAAGGGTAGAGCCATGGGTCGTAACACATCTGAAATGTATCGTCTACTGTTGAAAGTGCCGTCAATGCGAACAAGAGGTGGCCGAGACGTGTAACCAATGACACCCCATACCATCACGCCGGGTCATACGCCCGTATAGCGAAGCCGAATACACGCTTCCAATGTGCGTTCACCGCGATGTCGCCAAACACGGATGCGACTGTTGTGGCGTAACAAGACAGCCACGCCACTCGGAAGTAGCCGAAAGGCACGCGCTAAAACTCACGCAGGCTAGAGAGGTCTGAAACAGGATACGTAATGAATGCTATAAAGAAAAGTACGTAGCTTCTGGAATACTTAACTTTAATCCATCCTTGTTGTACATCGCTCTTGACGATACAAGTGAGACTCTGAAGATACATGCAATGTTACTAATGGCGCCTTGCTAGGTCGTAGCCATTGACTTAGCTGAAGGCCATTCTAACTATCTGCTCTGCAAATGAGCGAGGCTTCGTCAGTGTGCATCGCTAGCTACGTCGTCCGTACAACTGGGGCGAGTGCTAGTCCGTCTCTCGAGACCTGCCGTGTGGTGGCGCTCGGTCTGCGATCACTGACAGTGGCGACACGCGGGTCCGACATGTACTAATGGACCGCGGCCGATTTAAAGCTACCACCTAGCAAGTGTGGTGTCTGGCGGTGACACCACATTCCTCCCCCGCAAATCGGCGGACGGTCGTGTTATAAGGCTTCCGCCCGCCGTGGGGAGGACCCCATGTTGACGTATGCGACAAGGTGGGGAGCCTAACTACAGGCAAGGCTGTGCCACCCGCACCCTGCCATTCGGTCCGAGGGGAGCTAGGAAACGCCTGAAAACCTAGTCCAGGGTGCACGTCAACATGCGGTGTATGCGCCCTTAGAGATACAGGAGGGCCGAAGGGTCGACATCCATGTGGTCGGGGCACCCGACGGGCGAAGACGACATCTGGTCCGGAGCGGGCAAGAGTTCCATGGCGGAGGACATCTGGTCACGGGAAGCTATCGGCGGCGCGTGACCCAGGGAGGCGCCAGGCGGTGGCTGCGACGCGTCCACTGTGGGCGGCGCCGGCGGGAGAACAGGCGGCGGCGGCGGCGGCGGCGGCGCGTCGCCATGAGGCAAAATGGAAGGCAGCGTCGGTGACACCTGAGGATGAGGCGAGCCAGTAGATGGGTCCCCAGGGCGCTGACCGGACAGCACCGTCGCTGAAAGCAGACGGGGAGCGGCAGAACCCAGGCGACGACAGAGGCGCAGCTGATTGAGATGCCGACGCACCTCACCAGAGGCCCCCAAAACCAAATACATCGCGCGGCGGAGGCAGCGAAGAATGCGCCCCGCGAGCCAACGCCGTGAACCTCGACAGTTGCGATAGAAGACAACGTCGCCTGGAGCAAAAGCAGGAGTCTGCCGCTGCACAGGAACCTGATGCGGCGGATGCAGCAAAGACATCAAGGTTCGATGAGGACGACCGTGGAGCAACTCAGCCGGCGAGCGACCATCTTGGGGCTGAGAGCGATACGAAGACAGAAAGAGCAACAACGTGCCCTCCCGAGAATGCGACTCTTTCAACTTCAACATCTGTGACTTGAAAGTCCGGACCAATCGTTCAACGGCACCGTTTGACTGAGGCGAAAACGGCGCGGATGTCAGATGTTGAATACCAATGGCCTTGCAGAATGACTGAAATTCTGCGGACATGAATTGTGGGCCATTGTCGGAAACAGTAGTCTGTGGAAGACCTTCAAGGCAAAAGATAGCAGATAACGCTTGGATGGTGGCAGATGACGTCGTGAAAGACATCCGGATAACAAAAGGAAAATTACTGAAAGAATCGACCACAACCTACCATCGAGCATTCCAGAATGGACCAGCAAAAGCGATGTGCAAGCGTTGCCAAGGGGAAGTGGCTTTCGGCCATGCAAAGAATTTCCGCGGCGGTGCAGATTGTTGTTCGGCACACGCCATGCAAGAAGAGCACATATGCGTAATCGCAGCATCGATTCCGAACCAAGTACAGTGCTGACGAGCAAGTTGTTTCGTTCGCACTATACCCCAATGTCCTTGGTGGAGAAGCCGTAAGACAGAGGACTGTAACGAACGTGGGACCACGACTCTGGACTGATCATCATTAGAACGCAACAACAAAACACCACGTCGTACAAAAAGGCTCTCCTTGTGAGCAAAAAATCGGCGAACCAGCGGATCCTCGATCCGTGACTTTGACAAGGGCCATTGCGTAGCAACAAAACGCAAAACGGTAGCAAGGACAGGGTCAGCAGCTGTGGCTGTAGCTACACGACGAAAATCAATCGGAAACGATTCGACCACGTTATCGGTTTCCGTATCAATGAACGTGCAAGCAAGTTCGGAAGAATCGAATGCTCGATCCTCAGCAACAGGCAAACGGGACAACCATTCGGCGTTGCCGTGCTTAGCAGTGGACCGATACAAGATATCGTAGCGGTACTGCGAGAGGAAGAGAGACCAGCGAATGAATTTCTGCACTGTACGTGGAGGTACAGGCTTGTTCGGATGAAAAAGCGATGTCAAAGGTTTGTGGTCTGTGATGATGGTAAAATGACGACCATACAAGAAATCATGAACTTAGTAACACCAAAGACGAGAGCCAAAGCTTCTTTCTCGATTTGTGAATAATTTCTTTGCTCTGATGAGAGCATTTTGGACGCAAAGGCAATAGGGCGATCATGCGAGCCATCTTTGTGCGCAAGCACAGCACCGAACCCGAAATCCGATGCATCTACCATCAACAAAAGGGGTTTCTGGGGATCGAATGGCGTAAGGCAAGTATTAGAAAGCAACGCCGATTTCAACTGGCAAAAGGCGCGTTCGCATTCCGTCGTCCAGACGAACGGAACACCTTTACGGCGTAAGCGA
Organism: Schistocerca nitens; assembly: GCF_023898315.1. Taxonomy (NCBI): domain Eukaryota; kingdom Metazoa; phylum Arthropoda; class Insecta; order Orthoptera; family Acrididae; genus Schistocerca; species Schistocerca nitens. The sequence continues at coordinate 217,108,803 of NC_064623.1, read as the reverse complement.
TAAAGCGGAGCTGAAATGGAAGAGGCATTAGGGAGAAAGTTATGATAATAGTTAATTTTTCCCAACACACTCTGTAGCTGCTTCAAATTCTGCGGCGAAGTCTTGTATGGCACAGAGGTGCTCTGGACTGGGATGTATGCCTTGTAAGGTTGTTGCATTAATTTGCTATGTAAGCGTTAATTTTAGGCAACAAGAGCGGGTTAAACGCTGTGAGCTGTCTGGGGAAGTTAATCTTGCATTACTAAGCAACTGTTTCATCAGGTATCTAGTCTAAGTTTACCAAATTCCCAAACAGACTAACATTAATGATAATCTTTTAATAGTCATACAACAACCGGTAATATATATATAAAAAGGAGAATTTAAATCAAAAGAAAGAAATCAGTTTATATTTGGAAATTTATTTTAAGATTGATCATGAAATTTCAGCATATTAAATTCTATTCGTAACTAAGCTGGTGCCTTATTTAGGATTGTGAAAATCTTACGGAACACATCAAATATAGAGCCAAGATTGGGAGTCTGCATACAACACTGCATTCATAAAACAACACACAAAGAACATTGAAACATATGCAACAGAAAATTAACCACTACCAACAGATTCAAATTTTCACCCAAAGAAATTACGTTCGTAGCACAATCCTGTCCATCATGTAATTACCACACACTGGTATACTAAATTCATATTAACTCTTTGTGAAATCTTCCCGAAAAGAATAGCTGAGGGCTACTTTGATGATTACACCACATGCTTCACGTGGTCAACTTGGTTTACACAAAGAGTGTAACTCCACAATAATTCTGATAATTAAAATAAATTAGATCGAAAAGCAAATTACAAAAGAAAAACCTCGAACTGGTTATTAACGTCTTACTGTTAACCTGACGGGTCAAACAGTTATATAAGCACGTGGTACTGGTCTCGCAAAGTACATCCCACGTGGATTGAACATAAAGAAAAGTTGCTATATTAAAAATATTGTTAAGACGAGACGTTATAATCACACAAGCATTCGCATTTAAGATTGATCTTAGTTAGAGTTACTGATCAACACGTGGTTCCACTTTACTCATAAAGTAGTGAGAAAGCAACAAGCGGAAAATAATATGAACTTCACACGAGAATTACACTACGCTGCAATTTAAGATAACATTAGATATTTTAGAGCTAAACCTGAAATAAAGGTGATTAAATTTTCAGTTAGGTTGAACTTAAGAAATCCATTGTCCTACGGACTTAGCAGACACGCGCTTAGCCGGAGATCTTACCATTTCAGACGCTCGCCACGGACCAACTGCACTGCGCTACTACCGAGCGTGCTTCCTGAGGGTGGCTCACAAAGACAAACGGAAGTGGCCAGAGGGGCAGCTTCCTATACCAACATGACAACGGACGGACAGGACCATACTAAGGATGGAAACCTCTTTGCTTTTAGAAAGCGTAGCTACCTGTTCCGACGTTGGTCCTACTGTTCTCTAGCAGACAGCCTTGTCTGCTACCCTCAAGCATGCAACTACAAATACGTTTGCTCATTCATCCTCTCACACAGAAGGGAAGGGGGATGACAGTATCTTATCATATACAGTATATAAAAGAAAGCGGATGTAGGTTCCGTATGAGACTGTGTGACATGAATTACATATAAACTGTGTTTTAAAGTGTAGTAGTGTGACAGATCGTTCTTGTTTACGTGTAAAAGTAACACGTTCCACTACTCAGTCTCCTCCCAGATAGTCAGAAACGCCACAGTAAATTTAGAAAAGGAATTTATGCCGTAAATGACAACGGATTTAAGAAATTAAACATGAAAGGAATCCAACAGAGACCTTTCATAACCCCAACGCTCCGGGAAAAGACTGTGCAGGGAATTTTCTGGCCATGCTAGGACATTCCCAAGCAGGCTTCTCACACCCTACTTAAATCAAAAAATGTAAAGAAAAGGCAAAAGGTCACCAGCTACTTGCTAAAACACAATAATTTCAACACATCTTTAGAATCTACCAATTTAAAAAAAAATAAAAAGAACACAATCTGTGACACCTATTTAAAAAATTGTGTAGACCTAATTCGGTCAGCAAGTAAAAATAATGGTTCCTGTGTCATTAATATGAAAACAATTTCTGGTTGTTACCCTTATGGAGTTCACCAGTATTTGCTCATTGCAACAGCCAACTGATCACAAGAAAATTTATGACTGTTTATTAACAAGCAAAATTTATGAAAATAGCAAAGGTGCCACAGCAATTAAAAAAGAACATGAAATAACATCAGTATTATAAAGCAGACATTACAATGCACAATCCGCAAAAGCAAAAAAATATAAGAGAAAAAACATGTTTTACAAAGTGGTTATCGCAAAAAAAATTCTATATCTTATAAAACTAATAATCTGTAGAATTAACATAACTATGTGGTACTAATTTAATCACTCTACAATATTTCAGTTAGTTAGCAAACAATGAGCACTGTGTCATTATACTGAAAATACAATTAATTATGTGATTGTTACCCTTAAGGGGTTCCTCACAATAAATATGCCCCATGCAAAGGCTAATCGATCACAGCCCAATGAGAATGAATAGCAATCTGACTGATAAACGAAGCAATGCCACGTGGATGAATTTACGAAACAAAATATCACAAATCTAATACATCACACAAGAACAAACATTGATCAATAAAACAGTACAATAGTCAACATCTAAAAAAAACACCAATAAATAAAACACCTTGCAAAATACAAGAGTCAAAGTCTAAAAAGAACAATAAATAGAACACCTGCAAAATACAAGAGTCAAAGTCTAAAAAAAAACAAAAATAGAACACCTGCAAAATACAAGAGTCAGTCTAATAAACACCAATAAATCGAATCCCTGCAAAACACACGAGTCAAAGTTTCTGTGACAGAAACACACGTATATGCATTGAACTAAGAACCGTATAATCACTGTTCACTGATACACTCACTAGTTCCACTGTTCCGAGGCACAATATAAGGGGAGGGGGAGGGGGTTCGTCGCCGCAGCTGTCAGTAGGGATTTTTGTCCATCTGTTGCGTGCAATCCCGCCGTCTCTGCCCTCTCATGAAGTTTCTCTTGGTGGTCTGTGTCACGTACATCTCGATTTGGTTCCATGTTTGTGTTGTCAAATTCGTGTGGTATCCTCGATTGACACGCCAGGTTGATATTCCTGGGCAAGGATGACACTTAATGGCTCTTCTTTTGTGCCACCCTTAGCGACCAGAGAACATCGAACCATGATTTACTGTCGCTTGACAGTGGGCATCCGTCAGGAGACGTTGATAGGCGTCGTTGAAGTCTGCCAGTTTCTCTGGACAGTATGTGTCAAAAGGCTCCACGCCCTTTGTGTTGTTACATTCTTGAGTTATCCTCAATTGGCTCGCCGGTTTGATATTCCTGGGCAAGGATGACACTTAATGGCTCTTCTTTTGTGCCACCCTTAGCGACCAGAGAACATCGAACCATGATTTACTGTCGCTTGACAGTAGGCATCCATCAGGAAATGTTGATAGGCGTCGTTGAAGTCTGCCAGTTTCTCTGGACAGTACCTGTCAAAAGGCTCCACGCCCCTTGTGTTGTTTCTCCGCAGCCGTCTCGTCACGGTCGCGTGCATGTGGTGCGTTGCCAGCAGATGGATTTCCGCGCGGTGGACCGCTCGCCCATCTCAGGTCATCGCCTTCAGAAAGGGTCGCACGGGGCGGCCGCCCATTAGCTCCAGGTACAAGGGAAAGTGTTTGCCGGAGCCCTTCTTTTGTTGTCGGCCGCGCTCCCGAAGTGGCCTGGCTGACAGCGTGTCCTGCTGGGAAACCCGGCAGTTTACAACTAGTCCGGCTGCTCCCGCTGTCTCGTAAGAGTTTAGCCGGTTCGCTTTCACGTTCTCAACTGCATTCACAGAATTTTTTTTTTATAGTTATGTGATTACATAATGTCATACATAATACCACTTAGTATTGTCTTTCACAATTTTTTAAGAACAAAAGTGAGACTTAATTTTTTTAAATAAAAAAAATTAGATGAATCGACAATACAAAATAAAATTTAAATGACTTGACAATGTAAAAAAATAAAAGTGAAATGACTTTACAATGTAAAAAAATAAAAATTAAATGAACTGACAATATAATATTTAAATCCACATCACTAATGTGGTTCACTTGTTTTAATAAATCAAATGCTATTTATTAATTCACTAAGATGAATAGGATTATGCCTTGTGCAAGTATAGGTCAGGACAGCATAGGGTTCACATGTTATTTACACACACACATGCACACCTGTTGTCTATTCTACAAACTAACTACCCATAAACATGCATTACTCAAAATTCTACTTCACTCTACTAGTTAAGCCAACAAGCTACTTCAATGCTATTTCAACACCGTGTATATACCACTACAACATTGTTCTAATTCGTCCTCTTCTTGACGCTCGTGGCATACGTCTTGTCACATGATAAATATGGAGAAACTTTCCTTAAACATACACAGTAAAAAGAACAAGGGTTATTTACACGGTTCACACACCTGAAAAGAGACTCGCAATTATACATTTATCATACTCATATATTCACACATAAAACAGTAAGAAAATTTCATCTAAAATTACGTTATCACAAGAATTAATCACGCAGATGACTCTGAGAAGGGTAAAAATATTTTAATTATACAGGTTATACTACATTTTCTTACCCATTTCGTTCCTTCTTTAAGTTACCTTTCGCTTCCAAATCAGTTATTTCGCCTGTGGTGGTTATTCTGGATTCATTTCTCATGAATGGCAAAATTGTGGTCTCCTCTATTCTGTAAAACAGTTTCATCTTAACATATTGAACTTACAACAGACACAAAAGATCCGAATCCTCCTGTAGTTTAAATGACAAATGTTTTGCTTCATCCTTATTACCTTAAACCAAGCTTTCCTTCGATCCTATAATCAAAATTATTTAATCATCCTCTACCTTCAAGAGGGAAGTTTCCTCAGTACAAATCATATAGGCTGCAGTGCATCCCGCACCAGCGAAAACAGTAAGCTGTAATGCTCACAGCATCAGCAAAACACATAAACGTCGCTTTTCTAGGACAAGTATTAACGCAGAATAATTTTTCAGGCTTTGGCTCAACATCAATCAGGACTACAAAAAGGATCCATATTTCTGTTCCATTCTCCATTTGCTGAAAAACTGCTCATATTTGACTACCACAATAATATTTCAGGGCCACGTAAATTACACAAACCACAAATCTTCTTTCACTTTGAAGGGAATCAATATACTTACGAAATCCACAGACAGCACTTTATGTACTCAGCTCTAAAGAACAAAAAAAGGACATATATCATCAATATTAACATATCATCGCATATTGGGAAGCCAATGGTTAAATAATTGTATTATCGCATCCTGTTTTCAAGAATCTAAACTTACTCATTCCTTTCTCAGAGTTCTCCTATCTTAAAAATATTCATACAGCACGCATACTATAGTAAGAGATCCTCATTTATACTGACAGATATAGAATAGTAATAGATAGATAGTAGCGCTGAAAGCAGAAAATCGGAAACAAGGCTACTAACAGCTGGGGACCTGGGTTTGCCAGACCCATAATACCCACAGATCGGATATTCCCCTGAGTTTTGCATTAATTCAACACAGATCTTGCTTCTCTCAGGAGCGACTCTTTTCAATTTACACAAAAAAAACATAAACAGCATTTCACTCGTTCACAAAGAAACCTTTTATCTTCACGTTTGAATCAAACTAAATCCTAATTGCACAAGGAAAGAAAAAAAATTAAAACATCACTTCAATCAATCACATAGAAACATCTTTATCATTATTTTTTATCAACATATTATTCAAAATGCATACCTCACAAATTTAAACTAATCAATTCTTTCTCCTCACCGTCCTCTCTACTTCACTGTCCTTTCTACCCATTTGCCATGTCGCTCATTTGTTCCGATTGGGCGCCTTCTGGGCTGATCATTTGTCATTGCCGGTTTCGTTCATTTCCATTTACTGGATTATGTCTAGGGTTGACCGGCCGAATTTCAACATCATGTGGTGCTCCGCCTGCAATCCTATTTCCACCGTGTTCATCGTAGTATCGATTCTGGTTGCCGTACCTGTTGCGTTCACGATCTTGTCCACGTCCTCGATCATTTCTGTTGTTCCACCTGTGCTCGCGAGTGTTACCCCTGTTTCCATACAGCCGGTCCTGATTATTGTTCCGTTCGCGTCGCGACAACCGGTCACGCCGTTGATTAGTACTACGGCCACAACTGCGATCGCGCTGCTGTGCCCCATAATAACTTTGTGCCTGATTAGGCGGGCATTCTGCTGTATTATATTCCAACTCTTGGAGAAGTGTTTTAAACGTTTCCACGTCCTCTTTGCATCGTCCCGCAAGAATGACGTGGCGCAAGTGCATCGGCAATTTGGTGATGCATATCCTAATTGGTTCCGCAGGCCCGTATGGGTCGTATAAAAATTGATTTTCCTGCAGCATGTGATCGAATAGGCGTGCAGGGCTGCCGAAACCAGACTGGTTCAGCTCGTGAATCGCTAAACTGTTGTCCGCTGTTGTGTTGCTAACGGACGTGGGACTATGCGTTTCCGCCTCTTGGACCCTCGAGAGTACCTGCTGGTGTTCCCTTTGGCATTCTTCTCTCAGCGCTTGGAAATTCCTAAGTAGCTGTTCTTCGCTCTCTTTAGATTCGGCATCGCCACTCCGCTTGCCCTGTTCTAAGGCTTGCAGACGGTCATCGATTTGTTCAAATGTACGGCCTAATTCTTGGATTTGTTCAAATGTACGGCCTAATTCTTGGATCGATTTTTCTGATTTCTGCGTCATTTGTTCGCCTAGCTCTCGGATCGATTTTTTTGATTTATGCGTCATTTGTTCGCCTAGCTCGCGGATCGATTTTTCAAATTTATGCGGCATTTGTTCGCCTAGCTCGCAGATCGATTTTTCAAATTTCTGTGCCATTTGTTCGCCTAGCTAGCGGATCGATTTTTCGGATGATTCTTTTTGTTCTCGGAACGATTTTTCAGATTTCTCTGCGTTTTCTTTATTTTGTTGCAATAAGGCTTTCATGAGTTCAGCCAAATCAATTTGGTTAGTAGGAGGCAAATTTATTTCTGGCTCTGCTGTGAGCCCGTTCGTCCTGTTTTGCATTTCGTCTGAAGTATTTCCCATTGTATTTTCGGAACTGACCGACGCATTAATATTCGAAATCAAATTATCCCCTTGGTCCATGTTGCTTAAGTTGTCGGACTGCTTACTTTTAGCTTGGTTACGTGTCTGCATTAGTGCTATTTATACCCAGTACGCAACACACTAATCACAATAAATGTATCCCACAAAAATTACGACAGTCACACGAAAGATACCCAACCTAGTACGCACTTTTTCACACGCAAACACATTTTTATCTTTGTTCGAAACAGTGGAATTTACAAGCGAGAAAAAAAACACACACACAAATATAGAAAACAGAACAAGACAAACAACACAACGCCGCTCAACAACGCCGTGAATCATTTGAAAGTCTGCTCAGAAACAACGCAGAAGTTGTTTGAGCGCTGTAGGGAAAAAAAATTAAGATTATAACACGCTCGCAATCTAACGTTTCAGACATTCCAGAGTCTAGCGGAATCACAGAACAGGGTCGCCATGTGTAAGTTTGCTACTTTAATTTGGTATGAAATCGGTGCTAATAGCCAATGAAAGCGGGTTAAAAGCTGTGAGCTGTCTGGGGAAGTTAACCGTGGATTACTAGGCAACTGTTTCATCAGGTATCTAGTCTAAGTTTACCAAATTCCCAAACAGACTAACATTAATGATAATCTTTTAATAGTCATACAACAACCGGTAATATATATATAAAAAGGAGAATTTAAATAAAAAGAAAGAAATCAGTTTATATTTGGAAATTTATTTTAAGATTGATCATGAAATTTCAGCATATTAAATACTATTCGTAACTAAGCTGGTGCCTTATTTAGGATTGTGAAAATCTTACGGAACACATCAAATATACACTCCTGGAAATGGAAAAAAGAACACATTGACACCGGTGTGTCAGACCCACCATACTTGCTCCGGACACTGCGAGAGGGCTGTACAAGCAATGATCACACGCACGGCACAGCGGACACACCAGGAACCGCGGTGTTGGCCGTCGAATGGCGCTAGCTGCGCAGCATTTGTGCACCGCCGCCGTCAGTGTCAGCCAGTTTGCCGTGGCATACGGAGCTCCATCGCAGTCTTTAACACTGGTAGCATGCCGCGACAGCGTGGACGTGAACCGTATGTGCAGTTGACGGACTTTGAGCGAGGGCGTATAGTGGGCATGCGGGAGGCCGGGTGGAAGTACCGCCGAATTGCTCAACACGTGGGGCGTGAGGTCTCCACAGTACATCGATGTTGTCGCCAGTGGTCGGCGGAAGGTGCGCGTGCCCGTCGACCTGGGACCGGACCGCAGCGACGCACGGATGCACGCCAAGACCGTAGGATCCTACGCAGTGCCGTAGGGGACCGCACCGCCACTTCCCAGCAAATTAGGGACACTGTTGCTCCTGGGGTATCGGCGAGGACCATTCGCAACCGTCTCCATGAAGCTGGGCTACGGTCCCGCACACCGTTAGGCCGTCTTCCGCTCACGCCCCAACATCGTGCATCCCGCCTCCAGTGGTGTCGCGACAGGCGTGAATGGAGGGACGAATGGAGACGTGTCGTCTTCAGCGATGAGAGTCGCTTCTGCCTTGGTGCCAATGATGGTCGTATGCGTGTTTGGCGCCGTGCTGGTGAGCGCCACAATCAGGACTGCATACGACCGAGGCACACAGGGCCAACACCCGGCATCATGGTGTGGGGAGCGATCTCCTACACTGGCCGTACACCACTGGTGATCGTCGAGGGGACACTGAATAGTGCACGGTACATCCAAACCGTCATCGAACCCATCGTTCTACCATTCCTAGACCGGTAAGGGAACTTGCTGTTCCAACAGGACAATGCACGTCCGCATGTATCCCGTGCCACCCAACGTGCTCTAGAAGGTGTAAGTCAACTACCCTGGCCAGCAAGATCTCCGGATCTGTCCCCCATTGAGCATGTTTGGAACTGGATGAAGCGTCGTCTCACGCGGTCTGCACGTCCAGCACGAACGCTGGTCCAACTGAGGCGCCACGTGGAAATGGCATGGCAAGCCGTTCCACAGGACTACATCCAGCATCTCTACGATCGTCTCCATGGGAGAATAGCAGCCTGCATTGCTGCGAAAGGTGGATATACACTGTACTAGTGCCGACATTGTGCATGCTCTGTTGCCTGTGTCTATGTGCCTGTGGTTCTGTCAGTGTGATCATGTGATGTATCTGACCCCAGGAATGTGTCAATAAAGTTTCCCCTTCCTGGGACAATGAATTCACGGTGTTCTTATTTCAATTTCCAGGAGTGTAGAGCCAAGATTGGGAGTCTGCATACAACACTGCATTCATAAAACAACACACAAAGAACATTGAAACATATGCAACAGAAAATTAACCACTACCAACAGATTCAAATTTTCACCCAAAGAAATTACGTTCGTAGCACAATCCTGTCCGTCATGTAATTACCACACACTGGTATACTAAATTCATATTAACTCTTTGTGAAATCTTCCCGAAAAGAATAGCTGAGGGCTACTTTGATGATTACACCACATGCTTCACGTGGTCAACTTGGTTTACACAAAGAGTGTAACTCCACAATAATTCTGATAATTAAAATAAATTAGATCGAAAAGCAAATTACAAAAGAAAAACCTCGAACTGGTTATTAACGTCTTACTGTTAACCTGACGGGTCAAACAGTTATATAAGCACGTGGTACTGGTCTCGCAAAGTACATCCCACGTGGATTGAACATAAAGAAAAGTTGCTATATTAAAAATATTGTTAAGACGAGACGTTATAATCACACAAGCATTCGCATTTAAGATTGATCTTAGTTAGAGTTACTGATCAACACGTGGTTCCACTTTACTCATAAAGTAGTGAGAAAGCAACAAGCGGAAAATAATATGAACTTCACACGAGAATTACACTACGCTGCAATTTAAGATAACATTAGATATTTTAGAGCTAAACCTGAAATAAAGGTGATTAAATTTTCAGTTAGGTTGAACTTAAGAAATCCATTGTCCTACGGACTTAGCAGACACGCGCTTAGCCGGAGATCTTACCATTTCAGACGCTCGCCACGGACCAACTGCACTGCGCTACTACCGAGCGTGCTTCCTGAGGGTGGCTCACAAAGACAAACGGAAGTGGCCAGAGGGGCAGCTTCCTATACCAACATGACAACGGACGGACAGGACCATACTAAGGATGGAAACCTCTTTGCTTTTAGAAAGCGTAGCTACCTGTTCCGACGTTGGTCCTACTGTTCTCTAGCAGACAGCCTTGTCTGCTACCCTCTAGCATGCAACTACAAATACGTTTGCTCATTCATCCTCTCACACAGAAGGGAAGGGGGATGACAGTATCTTATCATATACAGTATATAAAAGAAAGCGGATGTAGGTTCCGTATGAGACTGTGTGACATGAATTACATATAAACTGTGTTTTAAAGTGTAGTAGTGTGACAGATCGTTCTTGTTTACGTGTAAAAGTAACACGTTCCACTACTCAGTCTCCTCCCAGATAGTCAGAAACGCCACAGTAAATTTAGAAAAGGAATTTATGCCGTAAATGACAACGGATTTAAGAAATTAAACATGAAAGGAATCCAACAGAGACCTTTCAGCCTTGGGCATTGATTACATGTCCCAGATATGGTAAGTCACGAGCAAGAAACACACATTTGTCCTTCCGCAAGCGAAGATCATTTTGTCGCAATACCTGAAATAATGTTCGGAGATTCGCTAAATGTTCGTCTGCTGTCGTTCCGGAGATCACAATATCGTCCAGATAGTTCGCAGCAGTAGGGACCGCCGCACAAACAGTTTGTAAATATTGCTGAAACAATGCAGGGGCGGATGCACACACGAATGGCAATCTTTTGAAGCGGTACAAACCAAGATGCGTGTTAACCACCAAGACGCTCTGGGATTCTTCGTCCACTGGTATGTGCAAGTACGCATCCGCTAGGTCCAATTTCGAAAAGTATTTACCCGGGCACAGTTTATCAAAAAGATCTTCCGGGCGGGGTAAAGGAAAAGCTGCAATCACCAGTTGCGGATTCACTGTTGCCTTGAAGTCCACACAAAGTCTCAGTTTTCCGGAAGGTTTTGGCAAAATTACTAATGGTGAGGCCCAGAGAGAAGCCTGCACACGTTCAATTACACCTTGTGATTCTAAATCGTGTAATGTTCTTGCGACCTCATCACGCAATGCGTGGGGAACATTGCGCGCTCTGAAAAATTTCGGTTGCGCGTTTACTTTCAGTTCCAAATGTGCTTCATAGTTCTTAGCGCAACCAAGGCCCGGTGCAAAAATGTCTGCAAATTCGTCACATAGACGAGAAACACTGGCTGAAGGCACAGTCTGGTTCACTGATAGAACCTGATTTACTATAGACATGTTAAACAACTGAAATAAATCTAAATCAAACAAGTTCACTGCAGAAGAAGAACGAAGGACGTAAAATGACACAAGTTTTGTTTGTCCCTTGTATGTTGCAAGGCTGCACTGTCCTAACACAGGGATCTACTGTCCTGAATTCCCGTTCTCGGGAACGGGTAAAGGTATCAAGTTGAAATTTATGTCAAACGTTAAGGTCTACTGTCTCTTGCACAGTGTAAAAGATTAAAGCCTCTAAGCCAGATGAATGGAAGGATAGCTACATTTATGTCACATACACTACTGGCCATTAAAATTGCCACGCCAAGAAGAAATGCAGATGATAAACGGGTATTCATTGGACAAATGTATTTTACTAGAATTGACATGTGATTACGTTTTCACGCAATTTGGATGCATAGATCCTGAGAAATCATTACCCAGAACAACCACCTCTGGCCGTAATAACGGCCTTGATATGCCTGGGCATTGAGTCAAACAGAGTTTGGATGGCGTGTACAGGTACAGCTGCCCATGCAGCTTCAACGCGATCAAGAGTAGTGACTGGCGTATTGTGACGAGCCAGTTGGTCAGCCACCATTGTCCAGACGTTTTCAATTGGTGAGAGATCTGGAGAATGTGCTGGCCAGGGCAGCAGTCGAACATTTTCTGTATCCAGAAAGGCCCGTACAGGACGTTCAACAGGCGGTAGTGCATTATCCTGCTGAAATGTAGGGTTTCGCAGGGATCGAATGAAGGGTAGAGTCATGGGTCGTAACACATCTGAAATGTATCGTCCACTGTTGAAAGTGCCGTCAATGCGAACAAGAGGTGGCCGAGACGTGTAACCAATGACACCCCATACCATCACGCCGGGTCATACGCCCGTATAGCGAAGCCGAATACACGCTTCCAATGTGCGTTCACCGCGATGTCGCCAAACACGGATGCGACTGTTGTGGCGTAACAAGACAGCCACGCCACTCGGAAGTAGCCGAAAGGCACGCGCTAAAACTCACGCAGGCTAGAGAGGTCTGAAACAGGATACGTAATGAATGCTATAAAGAAAAGTACGTAGCTTCTGGAATACTTAACTTTAATCCATCCTTGTTGTACATCGCTCTTGACGATACAAGTGAGACTCTGAAGATACATGCAATGTTACTAATGGCGCCTTGCTAGGTCGTAGCCATTGACTTAGCTGAAGGCCATTCTAACTATCTGCTCTGCAAATGAGCGAGGCTTCGTCAGTGTGCATCGCTAGCTACGTCGTCCGTACAACTGGGGCGAGTGCTAGTCCGTCTCTCGAGACCTGCCGTGTGGTGGCGCTCGGTCTGCGATCACTGACAGTGGCGACACGCGGGTCCGACATGTACTAATGGACCGCGGCCGATTTAAAGCTACCACCTAGCAAGTGTGGTGTCTGGCGGTGACACCACAGCGACCATCGTGATGCTGTAAACAGAACCTGAATTCATCCGAAAAAATGACGTTTTGCCATTCGTGCACCCAGGTTCGTCGTTGAGTACACCATCGCAGGCGCTTCTGTCTGTGATGCAGCGTCAAGGATAACCGCAGTCATGGTCTCCGAGCTGATAGTCCATGTTGCTGCAAACGCCGTCGAACTGTTCGTACAGATGGTTGTTGTCTTGCAAACTTCCCCATCTGTTGACTCAGGGATCGAGACGTGGCTGCACGATCCGTTACAGCCATACGGATAAGATGCCTGTCATCCCGTCTGCTACTGATACGAGGCCGTTGGGATCCAGCACGGCGTTCTGTATTACCCTCTTGAACTCACCGATTCCATATTCTGCTAACAGTCATTGGATCTCGACCAAGGCGAGCAGCAATGTCGGGATACGATAAACCGCAATCGTGATAGGCTACAATCCGATCTTTATCAAAGTCGGAAACGTGATGGTACGCTTTCTCCTCCTTACACGAGGCATCACGACAACGTTTCAACTGGCAACGCCGGTCAACTGCTGTTTGTGTATGAGAAATCAGTTGGATACATTCTTCATGTCAGCACGTTCTAGGTGTCGCCACCGGCGCCAACCTTGTGTGAATGCTCTGAAAAGCTAATCATTTGCATTTCACTGCAACGTCTTCCTGTCGGTTAAATTTCACGTCTGTAGCACGTCATCTTCGTGGTGTAGCAATTTCAATGGCCAGTAGTGTATTTTAATGCACACACATTCATAAGAAATTACAGATGAACTATTTATATGCATAGTTAAGTTTGAACGGAACCATCAGACCGCAAGTCCTTCTTGCAATAGCCTAGTTTCTTAACATCGTTTACGTTCATTGGCGTAAAAAACGATGTCCCATTTCCTACTCTGTCCTCAGGGTTGAAGCTGTCTTTATATCAAAGTTCGTCGAAATCAGTTCTACGGTTTAGTCCTGAAAATATAACAGAGAGAGGTATTCTCTCACTTAGCACTATTCGTGTGAAATTTGGGAACGAAATTGGACACACTCTTGGCATTCCCATTGGCTGACCTCGTCCTGCATAAGGAAGAAACCTCTGGTTTCGACTAGTCGCGCAAAATACGGACAAGGATTGACAGATTACGCACCACCCAGCGAAGTGTCGTAGTGGTTAACACACTGGACTCGCATTCGGAAGGATGAGTGTTCAAACCTACCCAAAGATGTAAACAACCATCCATGACCAGCGCCTCTTAGACGGAGGGGGTCCGACAGCCGATCAGTTCCAGTCATTCCTCCAGGAAGGAGGTACAAGGCTGGTGTTGTCTGTAGTTCATCCATGCCTAGACGGTCAATACCCGGTTCGATCACGTCCGCATCGTCACTTTGCGCCACAAGGACTCTCAGCAAGGGATGTGTCCAGGCGTCTCTAAGTGAAGCAAAGAGATGTTGTTCGGACATGGAGATACACAGAGACAGGAACTGTCGATGACGTCCCTCGCTCAGGTCGCCCAAGGAACGTCGTGTTACGACTCAAACTGTGCGCAATGGGCTGCATGATGCGCAACTTCACTCCCGACGTCCATAGCGAGGTACATCTTAGCAACCACGACACCGTGCAGCGCGGTACAGATGGGCCCAACAACATGCCGAATGGACCGCTCAGGACTGGCACCACGTTCTCTTCACCGATGAGTGCCGCATATGCCTTCAACCAGACAATCGTCGGGGACGTGTTTAGAGGTAAACCGGCAATGCTGAACGCCTTAGACACACTGTCCAGCGAGTGCAGCAAGAACTCCATCTTGCTGTTTTGGGGAGGCATTATGTGGGGCCGACGTAGGCCGCTGGTGGTCATGGTTCAAATGGCTCTGAGCACTATGGGACTCAACTGCCGTGGTCATAAGTCCCCTAGAACTTAGAACTACTTAAACCTAACTAACCTAAGGACAGCACACAACACCCAGCCATCACGAGGCAAAGAAAATCCCTGACCCCGCCGGGAATCGAACCCGGGAACCCGGGCGTGGGAAGCGAGAACGCTACCGCACGACCACGAGATGCGGGCGCTGGTGGTCATGGAAGGCGCTGTAACGGCTGTAAGATACGTGAATGCCATCCTCCGAGCGATAGTGCAACCATAACGGCAGCATATTAGCGAGGAGTTCGTCTTGATGGACGACAGTTCGGACCCCCATCGTGCACATCTTGTGAATGACTTGCTTCAGGGGCTGTTTACCGACGACGTGACCCACCAACCCCTCTGAAGCATGTACTCCGAATCGCCGTTGATGAGTGGGACAATCTGGACCAACAGTGCCTTAATGAACTTGTGGGTAGTATGCCACAATAAATACAGGCCTGCATCAGTGCAAGAGGACGTGCTACTGGGTATTACAGGTACCGGTGTGTACAGCAATCTGAACCACCACCTATGAAGGTCTCGCTGTATGTTGTACAACATGCAGTGTGTTGTTTTCATGAGCAATAAAAAGGGCGGAAATGATGTTAATGTTGACCTCTACTCCAATTTTCTGTACACGTTCTGGAACTCTCGGAACCGAGGTGATTCAAAACGTTTTTTGATGTGTGTAGCATTATCTACGTACAACAGCCTACAGAAAAGCGTAATTCATAATATCAAAAACGAAGTGATCCCTTATGAAGTTCAGGTGTCTACAAAATTACATGCAGTGCACGTCCACTATTTTCTATCGGACGAACCGGGAGAGATTGCAATGATATAAAGGTACAAAAAGATACCAGTAGCCTTGATTGTCGGCGGCTGTGGCCGAGTGGTTCTATGCGCTTCAGTCCGGAACCGCGCGACTGCTACGGTCGTAGGTTCGAATCCTGCCTCGGGCATGGATGTGTGTTAGGTTACTTAGGTTTAAGTAGTTCTAAGTTCTAGGGGACTGATGATCTCAAATGGTAAGTCCCATAGTGCTCAGAGCCAATTGAACCAAGTAGCTTTTCCATTCTACGTTCACAGGACACTCGTTAACATCAGGACATAATCCGAAAACAGTCGAAATCGAGATTCTGCATAACGAAAAGAAAAGGTGGGGGGTGGAATGTATGGAAGGAACTAAAGATTTTTAGACATGCGATAAGGAAATGACCCGCTCGTAAACGAACAGTTGCAGTCGAGAAAGAGAGGTTTCTTTAGCAATGTGAAGCCGTTGTTCGCGAACATGTAACATTTGCCCGCGATATTTTGTTTATCAATACCACATCCTCTTCGGAAGCGTTGTTTTCCTCATACACATCTCGTAATACATCCCTTTTTTCACGAGATCGCATTGTTTATTTGATAGACTAGTGTACACGGTCCAGTCAAATGTGACTACCGCCTCTGTTTGACGTCAACGAACAATAATCACGCACAGACGGCAGCTGTAAGCACTAGATGTGGACGGTGTATAAAGCGTGTCTAGGCGACGCGGGAAACGGTCCAGTTGTTGTCGTAATGGGGGAACGCAGCGATTTGTCTGACGTCCAAAATAGCACGATCGCTAGCTTTCGGGCCAAGGCTGGAAGCATTCCAGAAACGGCTGAGTCTGTAAACTGTTCATGTGCCGCCGTGGTTGCAGTCTATTGTGCGTGGCGCTATCCAAAACTTGCATTGGGGGCAACTGTGGTGCACCACATGGCATAGATGGAAGGAATTAGAATTATATACTACACTCCTGGAAATTGAAATAAGAACACCGTGAATTCATTGTCCCAGGAAGGGGAAACTTTATTGACACATTCCTGGGGTCAGATACATCACATGATCACACTGACAGAACCACAGGCACATAGACACAGGCAACAGAGCATGCACAATGTCGGCACTAGTACAGTGTATATCCACCTTTCGCAGCAATGCAGGCTGCTATTCTCCCATGGAGACGATCGTAGAGATGCTGGATGTAGTCCTGTGGAACGGCTTGCCATGCCATTTCCACCTGGCGCCTCAGTTGGACCAGCGTTCGTGCTGAACGTGCAGACCGCGTGAGACACTTCATCCAGTCCCAAACATGCTCAATGCTCAATGGGGGACAGATCCGGAGATCTTGCTGGCCAGGGTAGTTGACTTACACCTTCTAGAGAACGTTCGGTGGCACGGGATACATGCGGACGTGCATTGTCCTGTTGGAACAGCAGGTTCCCTTGCCGGTCTAGGAATGGTAGAACGATGGGTTCGATGACGGTTTGGATGTACCGTGCACTATTCAGTGTCCCCTCGACGATCACCAGTGGTGTACGGCCAGTGTAGGAGATCGCTCCCCACACCATGATGCCGGGTGTTGGCCCTGTGTGCCTCGGTCGTATGCAGTCCTGATTGTGGCGCTCACCTGCACGGCGCCAAACACGCATACGACCATCATTGGCACCAAGGCAGAAGCGACTCTCATCGCTGAAGACGACACGTCTCCATTCGTCCCTCCATTCACGCCTGTCGCGACACCACTGGAGGCGGGCTGCACGATGTTGGGGCGTGAGCGGAAGACGGCCTAACGGTGTGCGGGACCGTAGCCCAGCTTCATGGAGACGGTTGCGAATGGTCCTCGCCGATACCCCAGGAGCAACAGTGTCCCTAATTTGCTGGGAAGTGGCGGTGCGGTCCCCTACGGCACTGCGTAGGATCCTACGGTCTTGGCGTGCATCCTTGCGTCGCTGCGGTCCGGTCCCAGGTCGACGGGCACGTGCACCTTCCGCCGACCACTGGCGACAACATCGATGTACTGTGGAGACCTCACGCCCCACGTGTTGAGCAATTCGGCGGTACGTCCACCCGGCCTCCCGCATGCCCACTATACGCCCTCGCTCAAAGTCCGTCAACTGCACATACGGTTCACGTCCACGCTGTCGCGGCATGCTACCAGTGTTAAAGACTGCGGTGGAGCTCCGTATGCCACGGCAAACTGGCTGACACTGACGGCGGCGGTGCACAAATGCTGCGCAGCTAGCGCCATTCGACGGCCAACACCGCGGTTCCTGGTGTGTCCGCTGTGCCGTGCGTGTGATCATTGCTTGTACAGCCCTCTCGCAGTGTCCGGAGCAAGTATGGTGGTTCTGACACACCGGTGTCAATGTGTTCTTTTTTCCATTTCCAGGAGTGTAATACCTCTCGCTGCTAACGGGCGTTGATATACGTCAACGGGGACAGGTGAAAATGTGTGCTCTTACCAGGACTCGAACCGGGGATATCCTACTTACATGGCAGACGCTCCATCCATCTGAGCCACTGAGGGCACAGAGGATAGTGCGACTACTGGGACTATCTCACGCACGCCTCCCGCGAGACCCACTACATTCGAAGTGTCCCTACCCAACACACTCATTACTCGTGGAAGACATTCTTGCCAAGTCCCGTAAGAGTTCGGGGAATATGTGTGCATCCGCACAGAAGAGGAAGGTCATGGCCGGTATTGTCAGAACTATATACTCATAAGGATAAGGTGTCTGCAGTCGCGATATCCTCTGTGCCCTCGGTGGCTCGTATAGCGTCTGCCAGGTAAGCAGGAGATCCCGGGTTCGAGTCCCGGTCGGGGCACACATTTTCACCTGTCCCTGTTAATATACAGGGTGAAAAGTATTTAAACCGACAAACTCTGGGAGGTTGTAGCGCACATCAAACCAAATATTTTTTTCCTAATGTCATTTTTTCGTATGAGGAGTATTTAAACTGGTAGAGAAGAGATTTCTCTGGCGGCAAATTAATTAAACCAACAAACACACTTTTCCATTTTTATGACCAAGAGACAACACATTAACACAACCCAATTTCAATTACAGTAGCTTTTCAAAAATTTCTCCATTGCCACGTAAACAGAGGTTACTCCGTCGGATCATGTTTGACACGGGCAAAAACCCCAGGAGTATCCTGAATTGTTCCAGCTGCTGCTACTATCCGGGCAACCAGATCCTCTTATGATGCAAGAGGAGTTGCGTAAACGAGGCTGCGCATCTCTCCCCACACAAAAAGGTCCAGAGGGGACATATCTGGGGATCGAGCAGGCCATGGTACAGGACCACCTCTGCCAATCCACGTTTCTGGGAACCGTCGGTCCAGGAATCGACGCACAAAATGGCTGAAATGTGCCGGCGCCCCGTCATGTTGGAACCACATGCGTTGTCTTGTGGGGAGTGGGACGTCTTCCAGCAATTCTGGCAATGCTCTGGCGAGAAAATTGTAATAGTGCCTGCCACTCAATGGCCTAGGTAGCAGATACAGCCCAATTAAACAGTGCCCATCAACACCGAGCCACACATTAACGAAGAAAAGCAATTTATGAACGCTAGTAACTGTGGCATGTTGGTTATCCTCACTCCAAACATGGCAATTCTGCATGTTGTAGATTCCATCACGCCCGAACGTTGCTTCTTCGGTAAACAACACAGAGGATGGAAACGTAGGATGCATTTCACACTGTTCCAGGTACCACTGCGAAAACTGTGCTCTGGGTGGATAATCAACTGGTTCCAGGTTGTGGACACACTGTAAGTGAAATGGACGTAAGAATGGATCTCGAAGGACTGTTCTTACATTCGTCTGATTCGTCCCCATGTTGCGTGCAATTGCACGAGTGCTGATTGAAGGATCCCGCTCCACATGCTGCAAGACAGCTTCCTCAAATTGCAGCGCTCTTACCGTACGACGGCGTCCCTGTCCAGGTAATCTGCTAAATGACCCGGCCTCACGCAGACGTTGGTACACAGCAGCAAAGGTCGTATGATGCGGGATACGGCGATTAGGATATTGCTGTTGATAAACCCGCTGTGCAGCTCGTCCGTTGTGGTGCGCTACGTAGTACGCAGCGACCATGTCAGTGTACTCACTCCAGGTGTATCGCTCCATTAGTAAACAGAGGCAACGCACTACTACACTGGTGGACAGCAGTTGCCTACAACTGAAGAGCGTAATACGCCCTCTAACAACTCAAGATCGTAATACGGCCTCTAACAACTGCAGAGCGTAATACGGCCTCCAACCGTTTAAATAATCCTCATAGGAAGAAATGACATTAGGAAAAAAATATTCGTTTTGGTGTCCCCTACAACCTCCCAGAGTATGTCGGTTTAAATACTTTTCACCCTGTATATCAACTCCCGTCAGCAGCTGACGGTATTAATATATAATTCTAATTTCATTCTATACGGCTGCAGGTCATTAATGGTGTCTGTTCTTTCGGACATGTCCGAAAGAACAGACACCATATCCATATAAGTATAGAGATGGAAGGGGTGAACGACAGCTGCGGGCATGCGTACAGGCAAATAGACGTGCAACTGTTGAGAAGCTGACTGCCCGATGAACCGAGGGGCTACGAACAGTGTCTCACCGACGAGCGTTCAGTGAACGTTGCCGCAGCTGTAGACGCCTGGACCACGCATCTACATCTACATCTACATCCATGCTCCGCAAGCCACCTGACGGTGTGTGGCGGACGGTACCTTGAGTACCTCTGTCGGTTCTCCCTTCTATTCCAGTCTCGTATTGTTCGTGGAAAGAAGGATTGTCGGTATGCCTCTCTGATTTTATCCTCATCGTCTCTTCGCGAGATATACGTAGGAGGGAGCAATATACGGATTGACTCCTCGGTGAAGGTACGTTCTCGAAACTTCAACAAAAGCCCGTACAGAGCTACTGAGCGTCTCTCCTGCAGTCTTCCACTGGAGTTTATGTATCAACTCCGTAACGCTTTCGCGATTACTAAATGATCCTGTAACGGAGCGCGCTGCTATCCGTTGGATCTTCTCTATCTCTTCTATCAACCCTATCTGGTACGGATCCCACACTGCTGAGCAGTATTCAAGCAGTGGGCGAACAAGCGTACTGTAACCTACTTCCTTCGTTTTCGGAATGCATTTCCTTAGGATTCTTCCAATGAATCTCAGTCTGGGATCTGCTTTACCTACGATCAACTTTATATGATCATTCCATTTTAAATCACTCCTAATGCGTACTCCCAGATAATTTATGGAATTAACTGCTTCCAGCTGCTGACCTGCTATATTGTAGCTAAATGATATGGGATCTTTCTTTCTATGTATTCGCAGCACATTACACTTGTCTACATTCAGATTCAATTGCCATTCCCTGCACCATGCGTCAATTCGCTGCAGATCCTCCTGCATTTCAGTAAAATTTTCCATTGTTACAACCTCACGATATACCACAGCATCATCCGCAAAAAGTGAACTTCCGATGTCATCCACAAGGTCATTTATATATATTGTGAATAGCAACGGTCCTACGACACTCCCCTGCGACGCACCTGAAATCACTCTTACTTCGGAAGACTTCTCTCCATTGAGAATGACATGCTGCGTTCTGTTATCTAGGAACTCTTCAATCCAATCACACAATTGGTCTGATAGTCCATATGCTCTTACTTTGTTCATTAAACGACTGTGGGGAACTGTATCGAACGCGTTTTGGAAGTCAAGAAACACGGCATCTACCTGTGAACCCGTGTCTATGGCCCTCTGAGTCTCGTGGACGAATAGCGCGAGCTGGGTTTCACACGACCGTCTTTTTCGAAACCCATGCTGATTTCTACAGAGTAGATTTCTAGTCTCCAGAAAAGTCATTATACTCGAACATAATACGTGTTCCAAAATTCTACAACTGATCGACGTTAGAGATATAGGTCTATAGTTCTGCACATCTGTTCGACGTCCCTTCTTGAAAACGGGAATGACCTGTGCCCTTTTCCAATCCTTTGGAACGCTACGGTCTTCTACAGACCTACGGTACACCGCTGCAAGAAGGGGGGCAATTTCCTTCGCGTACTCTGTATAAAATCGAACTTGTATCCCGTCAGGTCCAGCGGCCTTTCCTCTTTTGAGCGATTTTAATTGTTTCCCTATCCCTCTGTCGTCTATTTCGATATCTACCATTTTGTCATCTGTGCGACAATCTAGAGAAGGAACTACAGTTCGTGTTACTGTTCATTGGTGGTGAAGGCTAGAATTTGCACGTCAGTACCACACCTGGACGTCAATTGTGTGGGGACAGGTGGTCTTCTCTTCTTAACCACGTTTTATGCTGCATAGGAAACATGATCGTTGGCGTGAAACCTCTGAAAACACCCTTGGGAAGGGTCCAGACCGTACGAGGTAGCGTTATGGTCAGGGAAATGTCTTCCTGGCTGTCCCTGGGTAAATGCACCATTCTGAAAGGCACAGTAGATCAACACAATTACGGATCTATCCTTAGGAACCAGTGTGCGATTTGCAGGGGGGGATGAGGGGGATTTCCCCCCCTCTGCATCAGACCATCCCCTTCTCTGGGTTTAGTTTATGCATCCCAAACTGGGATGTTTATTTCCCACGCACTGGAGTAAAACTTTACATATTATTTAAATTTGTGGAGCCGAACACTGAAAGTTTTTAATACAGTCTTACTGTTAATACTATTAATATGTTTGCTTATTAATTTTGAAAAAGTGTTATGTAGTAGTTAAGCATTTCAAAACATTTAGAACTAAATCATCATTCTCATGTTGTCATTGTTGGTTTCTAAGGTGCGTCATCCGTCTACTTGCGAGCTTGCGAGGGAAGTAGTGTGGCAGTCATACCGCAGCAGTCGTACCGCAGAGTTGGGTGAGCTGGGGGCTGGAATTCCCGCCCCGGGCCCTGACACAGGGTTGTGACCGGCCCGCTACCTGTGCGAACATTTACCGTTAGGCCACCTTTTCGCAGCGGTATGGCGCGGACTAACGCGCCTGGGACGAAAGCACACATTACTAAATAACGCACCATCATCTGCTTCTAGCTCCTAGGATACTATTCCGTGGACCTTCTTTAAATACTCTTCTCTTCCACCATCGTTTTCTTTTCCTCTGGTTTTCATTTCCGTTGTTAGCTGCATGTGCAAGTACCAAGTAGGCCGCCGCCGCGATACTTCATTATCCTTTATACTGCAAGACCGACACACGTGTGGCACAAATTCTGTTGCTTTGGTATAAATTAACCCGCCACATGCAACATACGCCGTAAAATGTTGTAGCATGCTACAAGGCGACGGACGCCACATTTCCGTTGCATGCCACAATGTTGCAAGATGGCGCCCCAGCGTAAACGAGGCTTTAGAGCCAGGTCTGTATTGTATGGTGGATGTGATGCGTACGACACTAAAACCTGCAATCAGATCCAAACGTTGTGGAAAACTGTGAAGAGGTGTCATCCTGCAGCAAGATAACGCTCGGCCACATTCTGCCAAACGGACAGCCGACGCAATAAAGGAGTTGAGATTCGCGGTACTGGAACATCCACCATACAGTACAGACTCCAAGTAATTTTCATATGTTTGGACCCTTAACGGAAGAAGATTTGAAAGTGATGAAGACGTCATTGCTGCAGTGCAAAATTGGTTACAGATGCAACCGAGAAACGTATTTTCTGATGAAATAAAAAAAAGACTCGTATAACGTCGGGAAAACTGCATTGAAGTCCAGGGAGGTTACGTAGAAAACTAACGCATGTTTCAGTTTTCTATCATCAGAATAAGTACAGCTTTTCACAAATGTGCCTTTACTTTTTGGATTCCCGTCGTGTACCTGTATGTAGATGATTTTGTAAAAAAGCTTTAGCTATAATGTACTTTTAAAGATATAACAGGGGATGGCTTTTCTGATAGTGCATACGAGTGAATAGTGAGTTTCGGCATGAACATCTATTTACAAATAACTGTTTAACCATGGGTAACGCCACGGTCCAAGCTAGTAACATATGTAATTATACTATCCCCCTAAGACATCCTCCCCACTGGTAAAAGCACAAATCGCATACTGTTAGGAACCGTGACCACCGTTACAAGCAGTTTTTTCCACGTCATGAAGGCATCAACTAGCAGCGCCCTCCCCTGGCCATAATTTTTCCCGGTTTCAAACGCAGTGGGAGCACCTCGATCGAGCTCTTCGCCCACGGAGCCTCGACAGAGAAACCTAGCATAGCTGACGGCGACACCGGAGTCGGCTGGGCTGCACACCCCTGTGGCTGCCTTCCACGACCTGACTCACTCTCTTCCCGCACGTTTCACAGCGGTCGGCGCTGCAAAAGGAGCTTATTATGGATCTCGACAGGTGGTCACATTAATGTCAGTTGACTGCAGCCCGCAGCCGTATTTCAGACACAGTGTTCATCACACCAACCGACGAGAATGGGTGGCAAAATCTATTTAGGGATGTACCAGGCAGAATGAACGCGGAGGAAGCAAAGAGTCTCACAACTGAGGACGAAATTAAAGATGCAATACCACAGAGACCTAAAAGCCGGCCGGTAACTTTTCATTTGCTTAACTACACTCCTGGAAATTGAAATAAGAACACCGTGAATTCATTGTCCCAGGAAGGGGAAACTTTATTGACACATTCCTGGGGTCAGATACATCACATGATCACACTGACAGAACCACAGGCACATAGACACAGGCAACAGAGCGTGCACAATGTCGGCACTAGTACAGTGTATATCCACCTTTCGCAGCAATGCAGGCTGCTATTCTCCCATGGAGACGATCGTAGAGATGCTGGATGTAGTCCTGTGGAACGGCTTGCCATGCCATTTCCACCTGGCGCCTCAGTTGGACCAGCGTTCGTGCCGGACATGCAGACCGCGTGAGACGACGCTTCATCCACTCCCAAACATACTCAATGGGCAACAGATCCGGAGATCTTGCTGGCCAGGGTAGTTGACTTACACCTTCTAGAGCACGTTGGGTGGCACGGGATACATGCGGACGTGCATTGTCCTGTTGGAACAGCAAGTTCCCCTGCCGGTCTAGGAATGGTAGAACGATGGGTTCGATGACGGTTTGGATGTACCGTACACTATTCAGTGTCCCCTCGACGATCACCAGTGATGTACGGCCAGTGTAGGAGATCGCTCCCCACACCATGATGCCGGGTGTTGGCCCTGTGTGCCTCGGTCGTATGCAGTCCTGATTGTGGCGCTCACCTGCACGGCGCCAAACACGCATACGACCATCATTGGCACCAAGGCAGAAGCGACTCTCATCGCTGAAGACGACACGTCTCCATTCGTCCCTCCATTCACGCCTGTCGCGACACCACTGGAGGCGGGCTGCACGATGTTGGGGCGTGAGCGGAAGACGGCCTAACGGTGTGCGGGACCGTAGCCCAGCTTCATGGAGACGGTTGCGAATGGTCCTCGCCGATACCCCAGGAGCAACAGTGTCCCTAATTTGCTGGGAAGTGGCGGTGCGGTCCCCTACGGCACTGCGTAGGATCCTACGGTCTTGGCGTGCATCCGTGCCTCGCTGCGGTCCGGTCCCAGGTCGACGGGCACGTGCACCTTCCGCCGAGCACTGGCGACAACATCGATGTACTGTGGAGACCTCACGCCCAACGTGTTGAGCAATTCGGCGGTACGTCCACCCGGCCTCCCGCATGCCCACTATACGCCCTCGCTCAAAGTCCGTCAACTGCACATACGGTTCACGTCCACGCTGTCGCGGCATGCTACCAGTGTTAAAGACTGCGATGGAGCTCCGTATGCCACGGCAAACTGGCTGACACTGACGGCGGCGGTGCACAAATGCTGCGCAGCTAGCGCCATTCGACGGCCAACACCGCGGTTCCTGGTGTGTCCGCTGTGCCGTGCGTGTGATCATTGCTTGTACAGCCCTCTCGCAGTGTCCGGAGCAAGTATGGTGGTTCTGACACACCGGTGTCAATGTGTTCTTTTTTCCATTTCCAGGAGTGTATATTCCCGGGAACCCTTGTGAGTACAACTTGTAGAGTAACAGTGTGCGGGCCGCTGTGGCCGAGCGGTTCTAGTCTGCAACCGCGCGACCGCTACGGTCGCAGGTTCGAATCCTGCCTCGGGCATGGATGTGTGTGATGTCCTTAGGTTAGTTAAGTTTAAGTAGTTCTAAGTTCTAGGGGACTGATGACCTCAGATGTTAAGTCCCATAGTGCTAAGAGCCATTTGAACCACTTTTGAGACCTAAAAAAATTCCCCATGATCCGATGGCATCCCCGCGGAATTCGACGAAGTGATATGGTCACAGATAAAAATCAAGTTGCTTTGCACGTTCAACGAGCTTGTGAACGGAAATGTCGACGTTCCTAAAGAGCTTTCCTGACGTGATAATACGAGGCGTTTTTTTTAAAGTAAGTACCGTTTTTATAAATTAAAAAATTTTATTTGTACATGAAAGCCTCTACCTTAATGTACTTTTCTACATAATTTCCGTCAATATTGAGGCACTTGTCATAACCTTGTAGCAGTTTTTGAATACCCTCCTAATAGAAGTCTGCTGCCTGACTTGTTAACCACTGCATCACCACTGTTTTGACTTCGTCATCGTCTTGAAGACGCTGACCACCCAGATGTTTCTACAAGCGCAAAGAAAAAAAAAAAAAAAAAAAAGTGTGTGAAATCTTATGGGACTTAACTTCTAAGGTCATCAGTCCCTAAGCTTACACACTACTCAACCTAAATTATCCTAACGACAAACACACACACACATGTCCGAGGGAGGACTCGAACCTCCGCCGGGAGCAGCCGCACAGTCCATGACTGCAGCGCCTCAGACCGCTCGGCTAATCCCGCGCGGCTCTTCGAGTGCAGGAAGTCACTGGGCGCAAGATCGGGGCTCTACGGAGGATGATCTAGAGTTTCCCACCGAAAATATGTGATGAGATCTTTGGTCTGATTCGCCACATGCGGACGGGCATTGTCTTGCAGCAAAACGATGCCCTTGCTCTGCTTCCACGGACTGCTGCTTTGATTCTGGTGTGACGTAGGCCACCCATGTTTCATCGCCCGTAACAGTTTGGCTTAAGAAATCATCACCGTCGTTGTGGTACCGCTCAAGGAAAGTCAATGCACTGTCTAAACGTTTGGTCTTGCGCACATCCGTCAACATCTTTGGTACCCAAAGTGCGCACAATTTTCGGTAATTAAAGTGCTCGGTCACAATGCCATACAAAACACTACGAGAAACATTAGGAAAGTCATCCCGCAAGGAGGAAATCGTAAAGCTTCTGTTTCCTCTCACCTTATTGTCCACTTCCTGCACCAAACTTTGATTAACGACCGAAGGACGCCCACTCCGTTGTCCATCATGCACATTTATGCGGCCGTCTTTATATGCTCTCACCCACTTTCTTACCATTCCATCACTCATAATTTATGTTTTCCCCGTAAACTGCACAGATCTCACGATGAATATCGATCGCTTTTAGGCCTTTAGCACTAAGAAATCTTATAACAGCCCGTACTTCACAGTCGGCGGGACACACGATTTTGGGAGGCATCCTAAACACTCAGTACACAACGTAAACAACGAAGAATCAGACGGTAACGGCGTCAGTGCGTAGATTAAGGTACAGGCTTTCATGTAAAAATAAAATTATTGAGATATCTTACCACGTCTTTTTTTTAATTTCAAAACGGCACTTACTTAAAAAATACGGCTCGTAGTTCTAATTCCTAAAAAATGTCAGCAACGGAACTGAAAACCTGCGGCCACTCACGTTACCTAACTACGACTTCAATACCATGACCCGCGCATTAGCAAGAAGCATGAAAATTCTAATGAAATCCATAACTTGTCCATATCAAACATGTGTAGGCAAAGACGTTCAGGAACGTGCATTAGAATATATGCAAATATAGAGTGGAGCGGCGGGTGGATAATAATATAGTACATTTATTCACCGTCTTTTACAAGTGCCTGAAAACTCTCAAGTGATACAGCGCTTGTTTCGTCACAATAGGTATCTAATGTCAACCGCAGATGTCTGCCGAATAAAATGTACATTGGTGTCATTTCCGCAAGGCCTTTGATACAGTTCCCCACAGTCGTTTAATGAACAAAGTAAGAGCATGTAGACTATCAGACCAATTGTGTGATTGGATTGAGGAGTTCCTAGATAACAGAACGCAGCATGTCATTCTCAATGGAAAGAAGTCTTCCGAAGTAAGAGTCATTTCAGGAGTGCTGCAGGGGAGTGTCGTAGGACCGTTGCTATTCACAGTATACATAAATGATCTTGTGGATATCATCGGAAGTTCACTGAGGCTTTTTGCGGATGATGCTGTAGTATATCGAGAGGTTGTAACAACGGAAAATTGTACTGAAATGCAAGAGGATCTGCAACGAATGGACGTATGGTGCAGGGAATGGCAATTGAATCTCAATATAGACAAGTGTAATGTGCTGCGAGTACATAGAAAGAAAGACCCTTTATCATTTAGCTGCAATGTAACAGTTCAGCTACTGGAAGCAGTTAATTCCATAAATTATTTGGGAGTACGCATTAGGAGTGATTTAAAATGGAATGACCATTTAAAATTAATCGTCGGTAAAGCAGGTGCCAGACTGAGATTCATTGGAGGAATCCTAAGGAAATGCAATCCGAAAACAAAGGAAGTACACTTGTTCGCCCACTGCTTGAATACTGATCACAGGTGTGGGATTCGTACCAGATAGGGTTGATAGAAGAGATAGAGAAGATCCAACGGAGAGCAGCGCGCTTCGTTACAGGATCGTTTACTAATCGCAAAAGCGTTGCGGAGATGATAGATAAACTCCAGTGGAAGAGTCTGCAGGGGAGACGCTCACTAGCTCGGTACGGGCTTTTGTTGACGTTTCGAGAACATATCTTCACCGAGGAGTCAAGCAGTATATTGCTCCCTCTTACGTATATATAGCGAAGAGACCATGAGGATAAGATCAGAGGGATTAGAGCCCACACAGAGGCATACCGTCAATCTTTCTTTCCACGAACAATACGAGACTGGAATAGAAGGCAGAACCGATAGAGGTATGGATGTAGATGTAGATTACACTTCCAGAAGGCGTCTGATATAGTACACGTAATTATCTTCTCAAAAATCATTACATAAATGTGGTTCCTATCACGAATCACGTGGATTACTCAACAAATACTAAAAAACAGGGCGGCACGAATACTGATTAAACAACAGCTAACTAAAGAGATAGACACGACGAAATCCGTACGGGAAGGCTGCCCCATGTCCTTGACGGCATTCACGGCAGCAATAGAACTTCTCCTCTCAACATTCACGCAATAACTACTAGGATTACATATAAACGTCCAGAAGATAGTAGGCTATGCTTAGAAGACGATGTGAGCGTCGTGGTGACGAAAGAAGATCAAATGGTTCAGGCTCTTCAGATGAACCGCTCATGAGAAGTGGTTAATCTCGATTAGAGTCCTCGTCCAGCATCAATTTTCAACTTTAGCCTTGCATTACCACAATGCCCCATATGCCTAGAAGTCACGAGTTATCCACCCATCTTTTCCCTTTTCTTTCCCTATTTCATAAAAGTAAGGCCTGAAATTGTTACCTTGGCCACCAAGGTCACCGGATCTCTCAGTCACTGGCCTGAATGACAGACACGCGACGTCTCGCCACCCCTAGTAGCCCACTTGCGTCCTGTGCCGCTACATCTCTGCTGCTATTACTTACAGGCGTCTGAAGCTAGCGAAATGAGGGCTGCTCAACTACCTTACCTACCGATAGATGGCTCTAGCGTCAAGCTACCGCTAGCTGTAGACGCCACATAAATAGGTGCCCATTTAAGACAACAGAAACAGTACGTATCAGTATACCTTAATTTAGCTGCTAACGACTCTTCACTGGCAGTATCCGTCAAAACCACAGTTACCTTATCTTCTCTGGTGATGTAGTTATTTTCATAGCTGTGAATGTTGATTCGTCGCGAATGATAATGCCGATCCTTTGCCTGAATCTATTCAGAGTGATTTTGTTATATTTTTAGTTCCCTTGCCCGTCAAAGTATTTCTTCTCCAATACTTATCACACACCATTTTTGTGTATGTGACGGTCTTGATCCATACTGTAATAGTTGACTTATAATTACAATGCCCAAATATCGCTAATGACGTCTTAACGTAACGATTACCGTTTTTGGCTAGTAATGTCAAGGTCCTGGGTTCAATACCTACTTACTGAAGTTTTTAATCTGGTGGAAAGATTTGGAAGGAGGTTCCTTCTGTCTTGGGAAACCAAAACGAAAGCTACTTGAATATACAAGGAGCAAAACTGACGTGCAAATCGCTAACGTAACGGTTTACGTCGAAGGGCTTGCTTCAGGATAGGTGACACATTTGTTAACAGCAGAAGCATCAGCCTGTATTTTTTCGGGTTAGTGAGCGGGATGCTCTATGCATTACAACTACAGATCTTATTCTTTCCAAGATTCCAGACCAGTTCTACAGAATTTAGGTCGAAACTGTGTGGTGGAACTAGGAAGGGAACCTTTCCTTGCAAGATTTTTTCATTATAGTTGGGTCAAGCCTGTTCTGCGCATCTACGTCACGCATTCTCCAAAAAAAAAAAAAAAAAAAATGGTTCAAATGGTTCTGAGCACTATGGGACTTAACATCTGTGGTCATCAGTCCCCTAGAACTTAGAACTACTTAAACCGAACATACGTAAGGACATCACACACATCCATGCCCGAGGCAGGATTCGAACCTGCGACCGTAGCAGTCGCGCGGTTCCGGACTGCGCACCTAGAACCGCTAGACCACCGCGGCCGGCACGCATTCTCCGACAACCAACATGCGTTCAGTACTGTTCTCAGATCTCTGCTGTGAAAGTGGCTGCCATCGTGAGCATTAAACGCGACCGTAGCGAGTTATTCAGTAAAATTTTATTCCATTTCTTGCGAGCTGTCATGGTCGATGGTAGAGATAAGCAACAAATTCCGCGCAGGCAAGTAAGAATCATAATTTGCAGCAACCACGATTTTTTCTAGCTCAGAGCACGTCTAAGCGCTTACGGCAATCGTCGCTTGAAACCGGCAAACAGTGCAATCCCCATCCATATCTCGATCTGCGCGAACAGCCATCATTCATAGATCAGACTATAGAATAAGCAGGAGTTGAAATTTCTTTGTCGCTCCGTATTACAGGCGTCGCAAAGGATCATGGTAACGTGACCGTAGAGTCATCTATCGTTTGATCCTGTAGTTGAGCCCGACCCGAGACACCTGGACTCGCAAAGGATCATGGTAGCTTGACGCTAGAGCCATCTATCGGTAGGTCAGGTAGTTGAGCATCCCTCATTTCGCTAGCTTTAGATGCCTGGCTATTACTTCCCGTGAGACTAACGGGACGCAGAGCGTGTGGAGAGCGAAAGCAGGCGAGCTGGCGGCCGTGACGCCGGCGACAAGTGGCTGGAACAAAAGGTACTGCGCGCCGGCGCGCGAACTGCGTCGCCCCTCCTGCAGTTCAGCACGCGTGGCCGGGGGTTCCCCCGCCAACCTGGCCCTGCGCCTGCGTCCTCTATAAAGGCGGCGCGCGCTTCCGCCGCGGGCTCCACACAGGGTTACCAACCGTCGCGTCACGAACAAGACATGCAGGTGAGTGCGGGAACTCCACAGACGAGCTGCGCACTGTTTCCTTCAGTGCTGACTTTTACATACAGTGTCCCTCTAAACTTTTCCTTCTTTGCAGTTCTGTACCTCAGTCGGTAGAAACGAAACGTTGTAGGATCACATTTTTGACCGTATGTCTGTATGTTTGACTTTTTGTCCAAACGGATAGATGTATCAAATTGATATTTATGCTTTGGCCACATAAAACAATTTAAACTTCTGAGTAAATGCGATCAAAAGATATACCCATTAAAGTCACAAATTTTGATACTCCTGAGCCCTCTCATAAAACCTCTAGACTACATTCCTTTGGCAAAAAGCAGTTTTTCACAGTACAAATAAAGGAAAAAATTTGAATGTATATGAAATGGTTCAAATGGCTCTGAGCACTATGGGACTCAACTGCTGAGGTCATTAGTCCCCTAGAACAGAACTAGTTAAACCTAACTAACCTAAGGACATCACAAACAGCCATGCCCGAGGCAGAATTCGAACCTGCGACCGTAGTGCTCTTGCGGTTCCAGACTGCAGCGCCTTTAACCGCACGGCCACTTCGGCCGGCCGGATGTATATCCAATATCCAAATATATATCCAAGTATAGTGGTCCATTGATCGTGACTGGGCCAAATATCATACGAAATAAGCCTCAAACGAAACAACGAACGAAACTTGTCTAGCTTGAAGGGGTAAACCAGATGGCGCTATGGTTGGTCAGCTAGATGGCGCTGCCATAGGTCAAACGGATATCAACTGCGTTTTTTTAAACAGGAACCCCACATTTTTTATTCCATATTCGTGTACTACGTAAAGAAATACGAATGTTTTAGTTGGACCACTTTTTTCGCTTTGTGATAGATAGCGGTGTAATGGTTACATACATGTGGCTCACAATTTTAGGTGAACAGTTGGTAACAGGTAGGTTTTTTAAATTAAAATACAGAACGTACGTACGTTTGAACATTTTATTTCGGTTGTTCCAATGTGATACATGTACGTTTGTGAACTTATCATTTCTGAGAACGCATGCTGTTACAGCGTGATTACCTGTAAATACCACATTAATGCAATAAATGCTCAAAATGATGTTCGTCAACCTCAATGCGTTTGGCAATACGTGTAACGACATTCCTCTCAACAGCGAGTAGTTCGCCTTCCGTAATGTTGGCACACGCATTGACAATGCGCTAACGCATATTGTCAGGCGTTGTTGGTGGATCACGATAGCAAATATCCTTCAAATTTACCCAGAGAAAGAAATCCGGGGACGTCAGATCCAGTGAACGTGAGGGCCATGGTATGGTGCTTCGACGACCAGTCCGCCTGTCATAAAATATGCCATTTAATACCGCTTGAACCGCACGCGAGCTACGTGCCGGACATCCATCATGTTGGAAGTACATCGCCATTCTGTCATGAAGTGAAACATCTTGTAGTAACATCGGCAGAACATTACGTAGGAAATCAGCATACATTGCACCATTTAGATTACCATCGATAAAACGGGGGCCAATTATCCTTCCTCCCACAATGCCGCAAATTACATTAACCCGCCAAGGTCGCTGATGTTCCGCTTGTCGCAGCCATCGTGGATTTTCCGTTGCCCAACAGTGCATATTATGCCGGTTTACGTTACCGCTGTTGGTGAATGACACTTCATCGCTAAATAGAATGCGCGAAAAAAATCTGCCATCGTCCCGTAATTTTTCTTGTGCCCAGTGGCAGAACTGTACACGACGTTCAAAGTCGTCGCCATGCAATTCCTGGTGCATAGAAATACGGTATGGGTGCAATCAATGTTGATGTAGCATTCTCAACACCGATGTTTTTTTAGATTCCTGATTCTCGCGCCATTTGTCTGCTACTGATGTGCGGATTAGCCGCGACAGCAACTAAAACACGTACTTGTGCTTCATCATTTGTTGCAGGTCGTGGTTGACGTTTCACATGTGGCTGAACACTTCCTGTTTCCTTAAATAACGTAACTATACGGCGAACGGTTCGGATACTTGGATGATGTCGTCCAGGATACCGAGCAGCATACATAGCACACGCCCGTTGGGCATTTTGATCACAGTAGTCACACATCAATACGATATCGACCTTTTCCGCAATTGGTAAACGGTCCAGTTTAACACGGGTAATGTATCACGAAGCAAATACCGTCCGCACTGGCGGAATTTTACGTGATACCACGTACTTATGTTTTTGTGACTATTACAGCGCCATCTATCAGAAAGCGAAGAAAGTGGTCCAACTAAAACATTCATATTTACTTATGTACTACACGAATATATAATAAAAAATGGGGGTTCCCATTTTTCAAAAATGCTGTTGCTATCCGTTTGACCTATGGCAGCGCCATCTAGCGGGCCAACCATAGCGGCATCTGGTTTCCTCCTTCAAGCTAGACGAGTTTCGTTCTTTGTAGTTTTTTCGTTAGATGCTTATTTCTTGAGATGTTTGGCCCGGTCACTACCATTGGACCCCCCTATATATGTATTGCTTTTTGCCAAATTTCCTGATTCTAGGTCAATGGAAAGTACCCTACAGGCTTTTATGAGAGAGCTCGGGAGTATATATATATATATATATATATATATATATATATATATATATATATATATATATATATATACTAGGTTGTTCAACAAACCAAATATTTCCGGAACGTTCGTAATTTCGCGCCAGTGGTGTGTTGGAGCGAAATGCAGTTGCTAGTCCTGCACACACCGGTGTTTAATGTCTAACTGTTGGAAGTTCCATTCTTGCATGTCTGTTTGTTGTTATTCAGTGCTGTATTGAGTAGAACGTTGTGTCACACAGTTTGCGAATTTCGAGATGGCGTAGTTAGCGGAGCAACTCATCTGCATTAAACTGAGCGTGGAACTCAAGAAAACCTTTACAGAGTCACAAAAAATGATGCAGGAAACCTACAGTGATGAGTGTTTACGCTGTACTCGGTGTTACGAATGGTTCACACGGTTTAAAAATGGCCAGGCGCAAGTTAAGAATGACCTTCTTTCAAGACGGCCGTCGACGTCTACCGACGACGCTCACCTCAGGAACATCAGCGCCAATCGAAGGCTGACTGTCCGAGAGATTGCAGGAGAATGTGACATTGCTGGTGGATCGTGTCGTGAAATCCTGACAGAGCAACTTGGAAAGCATCGGGTTAAGGTGTCCTCAAGACACTCACAACTGGTGATGAGACGTTGAGACCAAGTTCAATCTTCACAATGTGTCGGGAAAGGTTCTCAGAGGCCAAAAAAAGGTCGTCAGGTCCGGTCGAATGTCAAATCGAAGCTGATAATTTTCTTTGACTCTGCAGGATTATTTCATCATGAATTCGTGCTCCAGGGACAAACTGTTAATCGATGGTACTACCGGAACGCTTTGCGACGGCTGGTAGAAGATACGAGAAGGAAACGGCCTGAGATGTGGCGAGACGATCCCTGGTTTTTGCGTCACGAGAACGCACCCGCACATTCATCCCTGCTGGTGCGTGGCTGCTGCACGAAAAACGAAATCACTGTGCTGCTTCGTCCTCCATACTCTCCGGACATGGCCTCTGTGGACTACTTTTTATTTCCAAAGTTGAAAACCCTCTTGAAAATACGAAGATTTGCAACGATACACTAGACAAAAGAAAATTCGCAGACGAAGCTTCGCGCGATCCAGCAAAAGCCGTACCGAGACAGCTTCCGGACTTGGAGACGTCGCTGGGAGCGGTGTGTCAATTGTGGACGAGAGTATTTCGAAGGAGGCCGTGCACAATAAGTAAAAAGTAAGAGCAAAAAATTTGTGCACAAAGTTCCGGAACAGCTACAGTCGCAGGTTCGAATCCTGCCTTGGGCAGGGATGTGTGTGATGTTCTTAGGTTAGTTAGGTTTAAGCAGTTATAAGTCTAGGGGACTGATGACCTCAGATGTTAAGTCCCATAGTGCTTAGATCCATTTGAACCAAGTTCCGGAATTTTTTCAACAGCCTCCGGATACTGTTTGTCTGTTAAGACAACTTTTCCCAGGATTAGGCACAGGTATCGAGTTATTTATGTCAAATTTTAAGGCCTATGGTGTCTTGACTATGTAATTAGTTAAGCTTCTAATTCAGTGGAATCAAAAGATAAGATCATCTGTTGAGGTCCCTTTTCCTCGGCAATGGGTAGAGGTATCAAACTGTTGGTTGGTTGATTTGGGGGAGGGGACTAAATAGCGAAGTCATAGGTAGTCAGCAGTGCCCCTTCAAAGGAACTATCCCGGAATTTGCATGGAGCGATGTAGGGAAATCACATAAAACTTAAATCAGGATGGCCAGACTCGGGTTTGAACCGTTGCCCTCCCGAATCTGAGTCTAGTGTGCTAACCGCTGTGCCACCTCGCTCGGTCTGTATTGAGTACTGCGGTCTACTGTTACTTGGTGGTTTAAAAAGTCTTCTAAATTCATGCAATCAAAAGATATAACCATCTGTGTCGTATTTTGATACTCCCAAACTTACTTATCGAAGCTATAAATGAGCTATACAGGGTGGTCCATTGATCGTGACCGGGCCAAATATCTCACGAAATAAGCGTCAAACGAAAAAACTACAAGGAACGAAATTTGTCTAGTTTGAAGGGGGAAACCAGATTGCGCTATGGTTGGCCCGCTAGATGGCGCTGCCATAGGTGAAACGGATATCAACTACGTTTTTTAAATAGCAACCCCTATTTTTTGTTACATATTTATGTAGTACGTAAAAATATGAATGTTTTAGTTGGACCACTTTTTCCGCTTTGTGACAGATGGCGCTGTAATGGTCACAAACATATGGCTCACAATTTTAGACGGACAGCTCGTAACAAGTACGTTTTTTAAATTAAATTACAGATCACGATAGCAAATATCCTTCAACTTTCCCCACAGAATAAAATCCGGGGTCGTCAGATCCAGTGAACGTGCGGGCCATGGTATGGTGCTTCGACGACCAACCGCGCGACTGCTACGGTCGCAGGTTCGAATCCTGCCTCGGGCATGGATGTGTGTGATGTCCTTAGGTTAGTTAGGTTTTAGTTGTTCTAAGTTCTAGGGGACTGATGACCACAGTAGTTAAGTCTCATAGTGCTCAGAGCCTTTTGAAACATTTCGACGACCTATCCACCTGTCATGAAATATGCTATTCAGTACTGCTTCAACCGCACGCGAGTTATGTGCCGGACATCCATCATGTTGGAAGTACATCCCCATTCTGTCATGCAGTGAAACATCTTGTAGTAACATCGGTAGAACATTACGTAGGAAATCAGCATACATTGCACCATTTAGATTGCCATCGATAACATGGGGGCCAATTATCCTTCCTCCCACAATGCCGCAAATTACATTAACCAGCCAAGGTCGCTGATCTTCCACTTGTCGCAGCCATCGTGGATTTTCCGTTGCCCAATAGTGCATATTATGCCGGTTTACGTTACCGCTGTTGGTGAATGACGCTTCATCGCTAAATAGAACACGTGCAAAAAATCTGTCATCGTCCCGTAATTTCTCTTGTGCCCAGTGGCAGAATGTACACGACGTTCAAAGTCGTTGCCATGCAATTCCAGGTGCATAAAATATCGTACAGGTGCAATCGATGTTGATGTAGCATTCTCAACACCGACATTTTTGAGATTCCCGATTCTCGCGCCATTTGTCTGCTACTGATGTGCAGATTAGCCGCGACAGCGGCTAAAACACCTACTTGTGCATCATCATTTGTTGCAGGTCGTGGTTCACGTTTCACATGTGGCTGAACACTTCCTGTTTCCTGAAATAATGTAACTATCCGGCGTACGGTCCGGACACTTGCATGATGTCGACGAGGATACCGAGCAGCATACGTAGCACACGCCCGTTGGGCATTTTGATCACAATAGTCACACATCAATACGATATCGACCTTTTCCGCAATTGGTAAACGGTCCATTTTAACACGGGTAATGTATCACGAAGCAAATACCGTCCGCACTGGCGGAATGTTACGTGATACCACGTACTTATGTTTTTGTGGCTATTACAGCGCCATCTATCAGAAAGCGAAGAAAGTGGTCCAACTAAAACATTCATATTTACTTACGTACTACACGAATAATAAGAAATGGGGGTTCCTATTTAAAAAATGGCAGTTGATATCTGTTTGACCTATGTCAGCGCCATCTTGCGGGTCAACCATCCCTCCATCTGGTTTCCCCCTTCAAGCTAGACAAGTTTAGCTCTTTGTAGTTTTTTCGTTTGACGCTTATTTCGTGAGATATTTGGCCCGGTCACTGTCAATGGACCACCCTGTATAAGTGCAGTACATAGTTAAGTGTGAACAGGACCCTGACAGCACGATTCCTACTCTCATTTGTCCGATTTTTTGTTATAATCTGAAAGCATACTCTTCCACTGGGCCAGCTTTAATGCACACAAGTTATTTTACACCACAGTTAAATAATTATTCCTCAGTGTGATTAAATAATGGTGTGCTTTAAGGTGTGAAGTCGAAGAAACCCGATTAAATAATTCTATTATTATAAGTAGGAGTGTTAACGTTAGGAATGTATGTAAAAAAAATGCTTGTGTGTAAGGCCATTTCCATTAACGGTCGTGATAGAAAACTCATTAGTAAGGCTCCCTTTCCTTCGGTTCCGTCGTTTGACAAAAGTATTTCAGTTTTGTCGTCCAACACCCTTCTTGCGCTAGCGTTAATCCGACGGAGAGAAATCGTCTGTTCCATTTTTCTGTGAATCAAGTAAACTTTGTTCTTTGTGTTATCGTATTTTAGCTGTTTGTGTGTCGAATTATCTGAGGCGAAGATTGGCAAACAGCCAGCATGTGCCTAAACGAGTGTGGAAAAACGCCAAAAACAGCAGTGATACTGCTGCCCAACAGGCGTTAATCCGCTGCACAGTTTCGATACGGGTCACGCGCACTGCTCTCTCAAGCTAGTGCGCGCTGTCTTACGCTATACAATAAGGTCGGAAAACCAGGTAGCAGTAAGTGCAATAGTACTTACACCACTGTCACTTCTACTAACAGTAATAACAATAATATGCATTACTGTTAATGTCTGCTTCTTGGATGCGCCAACTAAGGACCATGAGTCAGTTTCAGTTCCTTATTGTTGTTCTTTTCTTCCAGTACTCTTTCATCTGTTCTACTATGTTATTTATTTCTATCTTCAGATCAGTTTTTTTCGTTCTTCTACCTTGGAATCGTTCCATATTCGATGTTTGCTTCCGCAACACCTCTGTCACTTGTTTCTTGAACTTCTATATTTTTTCTCCTTCACCCTTTTTTACTTTGTGAATCTAACTTGTTGTTGACGTTTGCATCCTTCAAATATTGAAGTCCTTTTTGGTTAATCTAACGTCCAAAAAGACATGAGTCTTTTTTCTCTCATTACTTCTCGTATGTTTTCTATGTTTCGATAAATTTCATAATTACTTCGTAACATCCAATCGTTCATAGCATTTCGTGGTCTTAATATTTTGCTAACGATTCAACTTTTCTAATATTTCTAATTTATCTAAATTATAGTTTAATGTTCGCCACTCGCTTGTATATCGGCATTTTGTCTTCACTACTATACTCCAATGCATTATTTGACCACTTTTAAACTGCCATTTTACTTGAAAAGTTCATTAGTTATACCGCATAACCTTCCCATTTTATTCACCCTTTCGTCAGAAGCAGCTTTTTCCCAAGAATTTTTCTGGGATTATCTTTCCATGATATTTAAATTTTTTAGCTTTCTCTGTTTCGCCAATATCTGTACTCAATTATTCCCTGCATTTTTAGTCTTCGTTAAAAATTTGGTTTTCCTGCAGAAAAAGCCAATCCTGGTGCCTGTTTCCTCAAAAAGATTACTTTCTGTCACAACAGATGTACTTTTACAGGAAATATTGTGATGTCAGCTGCTAGTGCGAAACCTTTTAATTCTATATGTCTTATTCCACCTTGCAACTTTCGTTCTTTCTGTCTTTCGGCCGCTACTGCCTTTATCCCGCACTGTGCACAGGGTCAGCAGGGTAAGTACGGGTCTGGCGTGGTTAATTTGAAGGGGTGGCTGGATACCCTTTGTGCCGCCACCCCATACCCCCCAGGACGGAATTGGTGTACCCCATCTGTCTGCGTCAAGTGTAAATCGTGAAATAGTGTGAATGTGTTTCAAATGGCTGTGAGTTGTGTAACTGAGGCGGAACGTGGGAACCAGCCATGTATTCACCTAGTAGGTTGTGGAAAACCGCCTAAAAACCTCATCCAGGCTGGCCGGCACACCAGCCGACGATGTTAATCCGCCGGGGCCGGCGCGCCTACCCGAGTCCAGGAAGCAGCGCCTTAGCGCTCTCGGCTATCCTGCCGGGTTTATTCCACCTTGCAACCTTATTGGTGAAATCCCATATTCACTTAGCTTTTCATTTCAAGTTCCCTACTATTCTTTCTAGGACGCAGTTAAACAGAACTGGCATAGGCCTTGCGCTACACCTGGGTTTGTTTCGAAGGGCTGAGATATTCCTCCAATATATTTCACAGTTGACGCTACACAACGCAGTCACATTAATGTGACCATCGCCTGTGTTCGACATGGACGTGCAATAATCACTCACCGACAGTAGGTTGGAAGCACTACCAAGGAGGGTATATAAAACATGGGGGAACGCCGAAAACACAATGCAGTTGTTATTGTAAGGGGAGCGAAATACCTTACGTCCAAAACGGCATAATCATTGGTTTTTGGGCTTGGGCTGGAAGCGTTTCCGAAACTGCTAAGTTTTAAACTGTTTACATGCCTCCGTGGTTAAACTACACTGTGCATAGCAAAATGGCTCTATTGAAAACTGGCGACGAGGCAACTGTGATCGAAGGGGTCAACGGTGCTGACGGGCCCAGGCGAGGCGTAAAGCTTTGTGTCGTGCAGTCATCAAGGGTACGCAAGTGGGCCTTACCCTCCGAAAGTCCACATCGGTGAGTGGTTCGCACGCTGACACTTGTTGTTGACTGAGCATTGAAATCTGCAGCAGTTTGCGGAAGGGTTGCACTTCTGTCACGTCGAAGGATTCTCTTCAGTCGTCATTGGTTCCGTTGTTGCAGGATCTTTTTCCTGCCGCAGCGATGCCAGAGATTTGATGTTTTAACTGATTCCGATATTCACAGTACACTGGTCGTGCGGGAAAATTCCCACTTCATCGCTACCTCGGAGATGCTGTGTCCCATCGCTCGTGCGCCGACTGTTATACCACGTTCAAACTCACTCGAATCTTGATAACCTGCCACTGTAACAGTAGTAACCGATGTTACAACTGCGCCAGACACTTGTTGCTTCTGCCTGTTTACATATGTGTGTATTTCAATACGCATGTCATTAGCAGTTTCTTTGGCTGGTAATTCAATTGCAAAAGACTAGGTTTAAGCAATAATAGTAATACCTAAAAGTATGTTAGGTTCTGTTTGGATTGGTGTTTAATTTATGGTGGAGGTATTCCGGGGGCGACAGACGGCTTCCCGTGACGTCACAAGAGGGGAAGTTTCGTGCCCCGGAACTCCATCCATGGCGAAGTTCTATGAACATGGGATCTGGTAACTAAGGAGACCTGTAGAAAACATAGAACTGAATTTCACTCAAACGTATCATAAGAGTCTGCTCTTGTTATGGACTTTAAGACGTCATTGCCGATCAGAAGTTAAACTAATTTGTAATTGAAATAATAAACCATTATTTGTGAATTTACCAGCGCCTCTTACTACATAACAGTAGTCATTTCACAGGGGAAGTCTGCTGCAAGGCGGGATCCCTCCGAAACGGGTAAGGAGGTCGTGTCACGAAGGAGAGAACCCTCGCAACTTGCTAGGGGCATTGTAGACGTGTTCTACTTACAATGGG
This sequence comes from Schistocerca nitens, assembly GCF_023898315.1. Taxonomy (NCBI): domain Eukaryota; kingdom Metazoa; phylum Arthropoda; class Insecta; order Orthoptera; family Acrididae; genus Schistocerca; species Schistocerca nitens. The sequence continues at coordinate 217,067,511 of NC_064623.1, read as the reverse complement.
ACGCAAGTTTTTTGTGTCTCGTCTTGTTCTTAATTTTTACAGCGAATAGAGCATCGAACTTTTTTTACCACAGTACATAATAAAATAGTTCCAACCGAGAGATGAAGCGATTCTGCAGTACAACCGATGTCCGAGGGCGATCGTGAGAAACTACCGTACACATGCGTCAGAGGTCGGAGAAAGGGCGGTCGGCTGGCTGGCCGGGTGCGGCTCGCGGTCTTCAGCCTGTTTTGTGAGAACATGCTTCTAACAGCTGAAAGCAGCTTACGCAACGTTTAGGGCTACTTGAAAGAGTATTTTTTTCATCAACTGCGACAAGGTCGCGTATACTAACAGTGATCCAATACTGTCAAATGTTTTTTATTCCAGTCTTTGATCACAATATGAATTCTTTAGACGATGACCGGTTTCGATCCGTAATGACCATCCTCAGATCTTTTTTATACCATGTCCTAAACTGATAAGCCCATAATGGCATCGTCAAAACGTATAATTATAATCAGCATGGAATCGTCATATAGATCCTTTTTACAACATGTCCTGAAGTGATAAGCCCATAATCGCATCGCCAAAACATATAATCAGCATTGAATCGTCATATAGATCTACACTACTGGCCATTAAATATGCAAATGATTAGCTTTTCACAGCATTCACACAACGACGAAGGTTGGCGCCGGTGGCGACACCTACAAAGTGCTGACAAGAGGACAGTTTCCAACCGATTTCTCATACACAAACAGCAGTTGACCGGCGTTGCCTGGTGAAACGTTGTTGTGATGCCTCGTGTAAGGAGGAGAAATGCGTACCATCACGTTTCCGACTTTGATAAAGGTCGGATTGTAGCCTATCGCGATTGCGGATTATCGTATCATGACATTGCTGCTCGCGTTGGTCGAGATCTAATGACTGTTAGCAGAATATGGACTCGGTGGGTTCAGGAGGGTAATACGGAACTCCGTGTTGTATACCAACGGCCTCGTATCACTAGTCGAGATGACAGGCATCTTATCCGGTTGGCTGTAACGGATCATGCAGCCACGTCTCGATCCCTGAGTTAAGAGATGGGGACGTTTGCAAGACGGCAACCATCTTCACAAACAGTTCGACGACGTTTGCAGCAGCATGGACTATCAGCTCGGAGACCGTGGCTGCGGTTACCCTTGACGCTGCATCACGGACAGGAGCGCCTGTGATGGTGTACTCAACGACGAACCTGGGTGCACGAATGAAAAACGTCATTTTTTCGCATGAATCCAGGTTCTGTTTACAGCATCACGATAGTCGCATCCGTGTTTGGCGAATCGCCGTGAACGCACATTGGAAGCCTGTATTCGTCATCGCCATACTGGCGTATCACCCGGCGTCATGGTATGGGGTGCCATTGGTTACACGTCCCGGTCACCTGTTGTTCGCATTGACGGCTCTTTGAACAGTGGACGTTACATTTCAGTTGTGTTACGACCCGTGGCTCTACCCTTCGTTCGATTCCTGCAAAACCCTGCATTTCAGCAAGATAATGCACGACCGCATGTTGCAGGTCCTGTACGGGCCTTTCTGGATACAGAGTATGTTCAACTGCTGCCTTGGCCAGCACATTCTCCAGATCTACCAGCAATTGAAAACGTTTGGTCAATAGTGGCCGAGCAACTGGCTCGTCACAATACGCGTCACTACTCTTGATGACCTGTGTTATCGCGTTGAAGCTGCATGGGTAGCTGTACCTGTACATGCCATCCAAGCTCTGTTTGACTCCATGCACAGGCGTGTCAAGACCGTTATTACGGCCAGAGGCGGTTGTTCTGGGTACTGATTTCTCAGGATCTATGCACCCAAATTGCGTGAAGATTTAATCACATGTCACTTGCAATACAATATATTTGTTCAATGAATACCCGTTGATCATCTGCGTTTCTTCTTGGTGTGGCAATTTTAATGGCCAGTAGTGTATATGACGATGCTATGTTGAACATATTTATATCTTTTGACGATGCCATTAAGGCCTTATCACTTTAGGACATGGTGTGAAAAATAGCTGAGGATGGTCATTATAGACCGAAACCGGTCATCGCCTAAAGAATTTATATTGTGATCAAAGACTGGAATAAAAAACATTTGAATATTTTTTGTCTAGTAACGAAAAAAAATACGTAGAGAGGCAGCCATATTTTAATATTTTATTTAAATTGACGTTAGTGAGTTCGGCTGTGTGCTACATAAAGTTGACAGCTTACCTCAGGGGCAGAGGGGTAAGTAGGAGGGCCACTGTGGGCCTAACACAAGTTACTGGGGGAAGTATTTAATTGTTTGTATTCCAATGCTGACAGCTCACGAGCGGGCGCAACTAACTCCTATCTGCTGCAACGGTAAAAATGTCACACGCAAAAAAATGGTTCAAATGGCTCTGGGCACTATGCGACTTAACTTCTGAGGTCATCAGTCACCTAGGACATAGAACTACTTAAACCTAACTAACCTAAGGACATCACACACATCCATGCCCGAGGCAGGATTCGAACCTGCGACCGTAGCGGTCGCGCGGTTCCAGACTGTAGCGCGTAGAACCGCACGGCCACTCCAGCCGGCCACACGCAAGTAACATGGATTTGTGAAAGCACTTTACAGAGGCGGTCACCTTCAAATTGGTACATGTTCGTTGCGAGTGCTAGGAATCGTATCAAGGCTGTTGTAATACAACGCGCCGGCCACTGTGGCCGAGCGTTTCTAGGCGCTTTAGTCCGGACCCGAGCTGCCGCTACGGTCGCAGGTTCGAATCCTGCCTCGGGCATGGATGTGTGTGATTTCTTTAGGTTAGTTAGGTTTCAGTAAGTCTAGGGGACTGATGACCACAGATGTTAGGTCCCATTGTGCTTAGAGCCATTTGAACAATTTGTAATACAACGCAATGAGCAGAAGAATAATGACATTCAAACCTTTTAGTAAACATTTTTGATCGTGTCTCATATTGCCATTATTGTTAGTAATTAGCATAACGGACGTATTACCAGTTAATAGTAAGATCGTCCGACCGATACCTGAGTAGTCATCGTGACGGAATACCATGCAAAGGGACCCGGGTCCGATTCCCGGCTGCGTTCGAGATTTTCTTCGCTCAGGGACTGAGTGTTGTGTTGTCCTCATCACCTCATCTCCATCGGTAAGCAAGTCGCCGAAGTGGCATCAACCAAAAATACTTGCACCAGACGACCGATCTGCCCGACGGCAGACCCTAGCCACACGACATTTCATTTCATTTGAATAGTAAGATCGGTAGGCGAAGGTGGCCGTTGCATATTATTTGCCTGCCGAGAAGTAGTCGGACTAGTTCTGTGTAACATACATCACCATTGTTACCCGTGACATTGACAGAGGAAGCTTGCCCCATTACTTTTCGGTAAAAACTTTTTTGGGTTTTGAGTGTTCTGATGTAAGTTAAATCATTTATACTATTGTTGTTGCCCTACTTATATAAAAAAAGAACGTCCGAACAAGCCCAACGGTATCGACCGGCCGCCGTGTCATCCTGAGCTCTTAGGCGTCACCGGATGTGGAGACGGAGGAGCATGTGGTCAACATATCGCTCTTCCGGCCGTGGTCAGTTTTCGCGACCGGACCTTACTTACATGAAGAGTAATTTTTTTTTTCAAAATCAATGTTTGAACAGCGTCTTTTGGCCTGCAAATGAAGTTCCTTTTTATTTCTTGCAGTTCGATAGATTCTTCTCTGGATGAGTGAGGCTCGCATGGAGTCTGATCGGGAAAAGTTTCCAACGTGATTACTCCAGTGGGAGCTACTTGCTTCAAAAGTTGTAAGCTTCTATCAGTGTGGTGTGCGTACTGTAAGACCTTCGGTTCACACACACCATCAGATTATTTGACTTGTCGCTCTAACTAAGTAGGCGAGTGTCAGCAATATGTCTCGTGGTCTTATCGTGGCGTGTTGATTAATTTTCACACACATTTATTAAAATAATAACAGTCATAAACCTTATTTAACTAGATTCTGGATGCTATTTACAATTGACAATTTGAAGTTCCTTTGGTCTTGGTACGTTATTCTCACATATCTCTGATACTTGACAAAGTGTCTATACATTTATCTTCATGGCTATGTACAGGAATATGATAATCTTATTAGGCGCAGACTGAAACTTGACTAGAGACTAATGCAGACTGATGCAGACTGACTAATCGGAGGTCAGTACACTCGATATAATACCTCGCACGTTCAGGTATCACTGCGCGAGTGTGATCTGCGAGGAGACAAGGTTCTACGTTAGCAGCAATCTCATTGGCTGCGTGACATATTAATACGCGGATCGGCGGAAGCAGAATCTGGTGCGTCTCTAAGACAGCGCCATCTCGTAGTGCGGAGACGGACGAGCGCTGCGCCTGCGCTGTTGTGCTTAGCGGGGCGCGCTCTAGAGGGAAATTTGTGTACGCGCTGACTACGCGGAACAACTATGTACACAACAATCAGTAACCATGGTTTGGTGAAAATTCGGTATCTCTTTGGTGGCCACTTTTACCCCTCCCCCTCCTACCTACACGGACCGAGGTGTAGCCCTAAAATGGCAGTACTGGCTCTTGAGCAAAAAACTACTCGTTTGACCAATTGGGGCCACAGCTTGCACGCTGACACCGACCGTCTAATAGGCAACGCCACAAAAGCAACAGTGCACCAATGCTGTACTGATTCTTAAGTATTCCGTTGTGGATGGTGCACGCAGGAAAGAAGTAGGTGCCCAGGTAGCATTGAACAATAGAGTTATTTCTTCAGTGTGTTCGGAAATTCCCGTTACAAACTTCTAGCACGAGGGGACTGAGTACATAATATTTTGAATACTACCCCACGTTCAGACACGTGTCATTTCCATCCTACAACCTTTTGAAAACCTGTTTGCTAGGTTGGTACGCAACAGGGTAGTCGTCATGGGGGATTATAACGTATGACCGGTTTGATGCCATACGACGCCTATCCTACCTCTCTGGCATGGATCGACGCCTCTTTCACGTGTATGTGAGTCTTAGAGCAACATGGCTGAACTCGTTTCCAGAATACGTCGACAAGATCCTGCTGAACGACGAAGCTCATGGTAATGGAAGGGCTACTCGTCTCCTTTATCAAGATCGTTCTCCGTAACGTCCGATTCCATTGCATACCCTCTTCACTTCCAGAAACGGATACCTTCTCTGTCGGTAGGCGTTACTGTGATGCTCCAAGGAGACGCCGCACACCCGTAGCGGAAGAGGTCGGACTGCATCACGTAGAAGAGAACTCGTCAACGAGTGAACGAGCCGTTTCTTTGGTTATTAATAAGTGGAATTATCTGAAAAAGGGTTGTAATGGGTCACGCCTAATCGATTACTTATAAATGTGGTCGCGTTACCGACATGTTTTTAAATGGTTATAGGACGGAAACGGTATCCTTTCTCTACGTGTGTTCCAATTGAAAATATTATCTACTCGCTTCCCTCTACAAGTCCTAGAAGTTTGTAATGGGAATTTCCGAGCACCCCGTATAAGAAAGCAACAGAAAGGATGAAAAACAGTATACAGATTCTCTATGAACGATCACAAGAGATCGTCCTGATATAATAAGAATAATAATGTTCATTCACTGAATACAGTTCTACGAAGGCGCGCGAGAAAGCGCACAGTCTTAGATTACTTTCCAAGGTCAGAACTGGTCGCGGTCACAGTCGTTGTCTCGATACGGTAGCGCCGCCTTGTGGACCCCGTCGTTTACTCGGGTTCAGACTCAGCACCAGACTGCCGGGAATCTGCAGGCGGCGGTCCTATCGAGGCCGCCTGGCGTATGGATACCAGCACGTGCGCTGACGATACGGCAAGTGGGCATTAGTGTAAATCAATGGGAAAACTTGAAAATTTGGTAGTATCGGTATTCGAACCCAGGTCTCTTGCTTACTAGGCACTTGCTCTCACGACTAAGCCGCCTGGACACAGTCATCATCGCAGTGCCTCCCGCAGGACGCAAAGTCTCAGCTTATCCACACACTACGAACGTAGTGCCCCTTGCCCTTTATGCTCATTACTCGTATTTCGCTGATTCCAGTAAGTACGACATTACAGTGCCTGTGTTATTGCATCGTAGTTCAAAATAACACAGGCGCTGCAATATTGTATTTATCGGTCGACACCGCGAAAGTGAATTTCAAGTAAAGTGTCTCACCTGTACGGGAATATAGGTAATGGATGCACACTTACAAATAGTAGAGGCATAGTTGACAACATATGGAAGTTTAGGTCTGGCTGTGAGTCGTATACGGAATGCCCAACGGTAAAGCGACGATCCACGGTAAGCGAGAAATCTGGGTTCGAGCCCCGGTCTGGTACAAATTTTCATTGTAGTTATTTCATTATACAGCTGACGGTTATCCATAGTCGCTATTGCGAACACATTTAATGGATTCCTGCAAGAGGTTTGAGCCTGGTGTACATCCGACCGAAGAGATCATCGACCGTCTTCGCCTTCATTATGTCCGAAAGAACAAACACCACATACAAAGGAAGCAGGTCTAAGGACCGAAATACGAGCCCAAGTACTGCCTTATATGAGTAACAAATAAAGAAATGTGCCGTTTTGCCCTAATCCCACACAAGCAGTAAAATCGGCAAAGTCGATAACGATGGAGGCACCATCACCCACAAGAAAAAGAAAAAAAGGAGCAGTTAGTGACTGGCGAATACGGAGTGGTGCCGGCTGTGTTCGGTGGTGGAGCCCTGAGCCCTCCTTACTGCAGCGGATGGAGCAGTGAAGCCGGGCAGCGCCTGGATGGGCTACAACCCGCAGGACCGTTCTGTGTGGCGGGTGTGCCGGCGCTTCAGGCGCCAGCCGTACACGGCATACCTCTTCCCTCGAGATGACGGTGGGGTGGTCGTGGCGGAGGCGACAACCGAGGACACAGCAAATTCTTATGTCAGCTGCCTGTTGTTAGTTTCCAACTGTTCACGTTGTTATTAAAACAGCACTGATCGCTTTTCTCATTTTCTACAATAACCCAATATTATTTCAAAGCAATGGAAATTCTACATGTACACATTACTCGTTTATAACAAAAAAAATGTTGATTTAAAAATCAAAAACTTAGCACTGTTGCAACGGCAAATTAATATTCCGGTTTTTTAGACGGTTATTAGTAAAAAAGAAAAAATATTTATTTTAACCGAGACTAAATTAATACCGAATAATACCGGTTATTTAGAATCGGTTTTAACGGATTGGATTTTCCCGTCCCTAGGCTACTCATATTGTCTCTAAAGTCGCTTACATAGATTAAGAATAGCACAGAGCCTGTAACACTTTCTTGGGAAACCCCAGATATCACTTCGGTTTCACCACTTCACTTCCTGTCACTTCCTGCGAACCGTGACCTCTCTGGGCAGGAAATGACGAATCCTGTCGAGTATCTTAGGCGATACTCGATAGTCATTTAATTCAATACATATCAAGAAAAAAGAATCTACTACCTGTTTTTTTAAATGTGTTTATCATGAAATACTATTCGCTGCAAGTAAATTTCAAATCGTGTGTTTATTTGATCACACCGTGACAAGTGTAGCAGAAGAAATGCCATCCACATCAAATAATCTTTAAAAACATCATTATTTTCACCCCATCCTGAGAATGTGACCTTATTTTATTTCTCCACAAGACAAGTTCAGCAGTTCAGCAGGAGAAAAATACTGTCTGTTTTCTTCCTGCTTTACTCATTATTAAATGCTTGTTGTTTCTATGACTGCACTACGATATCTTTCTTTATAAAAACTGTAATTCTGCCAAAATTATTTTGTTATACTCTGGAATTAAGGGAGATATACTATCTGACCAAAAGGAGCCGGACAAACATATCTAATGCGGAATTGACCACTAATGTCACAACAGACGGACCCGCTAATACACTCCTGGAAATTGAAATAAGAACACCGTGAATTCATTGTCCCAGGAAGGGGAAACTTTATTGACACATTCCTCGGGTCACATACATCACATGATCACACTGACAGAACCACAGGCACATAGACACAGGCAACAGAGCATGCACAATGTCGGCACTAGTACAGTGTATATCCACCTTTCGCAGCAATGCAGGCTGCTATTCTCCCATGGAGACGATCGTACAGATGCTGGATGTAGTCCTGTGGAACGGCTTGCCATGCCATTTCCACCTGGCGCCTCAGATGGACCAGCGTTCGTGCTGGACGTGCAGACCGCGTGAGACGACGCTTCATCCAGTCCCAAACATGCTCAATGGGGGACAGATCCGGAGATCTTGCTGGCCAGGGTAGTTGACTTACACCTTCTAGAGCACGTTGGGTGGCACGGGATACATGCGGACGTGCATTGTCCTGTTGTAACAGCAAGTTCCCTTGCCGGTCTAGGAATGGTAGAACGATGGGTTCGATGACGGTTTGGATGTACCGTGCACTATTCAGTGTCCCCTCGACGATCACCAGTGGTGTACGGCCAGTGTAGGAGATCGTTCTCCACACCATGATGCCGGGTGTTGGTCCTGTGTGCCTCGGTCGTATGCAGTCCTGATTGTGGCGCTCACCTGCACGGCGCCAAACACGCATACGACCATCATTGGCACCAAGGCAGAAGCGACTCTCATCGCTGAAGACGACACGTCTCCATTCGTCCCTCCATTCACGCCTGTCGCGACACCACTGGAGGCGGGCTGCACGATGTTGGGGCGTGAGCGGAAGACGGCCTAACGGTGTGCGGGACCGTAGCCCAGCTTCATGGAGACGGTTGCGAATGGTCCTCGCCGATACCCCAGGAGCAACAGTGTCCCTAATTTGCTGGGAAGTGGCGGTGCGGTCCACTACGGCACTGTGTAGGATCCTACGGTCTTGGCGTGCATCCGTGCGTCGCTGCGGTCCAGTCCCAGGTCGACGGGCACGTGCACCTTCCGCCGACCACTGGCGACAACATCGATGTACTGTGGAGACCTCACGCCCCACGTGTTGAGCAATTCGGTGGTACGTCCACCCGGCCTCCCGCATGCCCACTATACGCCCTCGCTCAAAGTCCGTCAACTGCACATACGGTTCACGTCCACGCTGTCGCGGCATGCTACCAGTGTTAAAGACTGCGATGGAGCTCCGTATGCCACGGCAAACTGGCTGACACTGACGGCGGCGGTGCACAAATGCTGCGCAGCTAGCGCCATTCGACGGCCAACACCGCGGTTCCTGGTGTGTCCGCTGTGCCGTGCGTGTGATCATTGCTTGTACAGCCCTCTCGCAGTGTCCGGAGCAAGTATGGTGGGTCTGACACACCGGTGTCAATGTGTTCTTTTTTCCATTTCCAGGAGTGTACAAAAGGAAGCAGGCAGTGTTATATTGTTAGCAGTTACAGCAGAATGGGGCGGCCTGGAGAGCTCAGTGACTTCGAACACAGTCACTCGGTGCCACCTGAGTATCAGATACATCAGACACATTTCAGTGCTTTTAAAGTTGCCCAAGGCAACTGTTGGTGATGTGGTTGTGTAGTGGAAATGTAAAGGAACAACCACAGTTAAACCAAGACGAGGTACACCTCTTGTACTGAGGCTCACGGATTGTCGAGTATTGAGAAGCATGGCTATAAAAAACCGGATGAAATGAGCGAAAGGAGTGAGTCGTGAATTCCAAAGTGCTGACAGCAGTCCAGTTAGCAAAATTGGCTTGTGCCCAGAGTCTCCTGCAACGCTGACAACCCGCAACGTAGCACCGCTGTGCGGGTCATCGCCGCAGCTCCGCAGGCGCACCGGCCGGACTCGGCCGTGCTTCGCTTTGACTTGGAGGAAACAAGCTAATTCAGAGGGCGTGCCCAAGAGTAGTAGAGGGCGCCAGTTCTACGGACCTTTTGCTGCATCCGCCGCTCCATTTTCCTCAGCCAGTCCGAGCCCGCATCGCTAGATCAACAGGTGTCTGGTAGACATCCGCCACGGAGCCATAACTGCCCTCGCCCGACGAGCGGCAGGTGCCTTCTGTGTCCGCCTTCCGTCCCCCACACGCATCTTCTACGACCTCATCCCCTTCCCCCACCTTCTCCTTTTCCTTGAGCGCATCCGTACCCTGTATATTGTCCGCCGTATCGATCCATCCCCAGCCCGTTGCCGCGCCTTTGCCATCATGTCCCGCCCTCTCTCCATCTCCACAGGCTCCACCTCCAACTCAGCTTCCAGCACCTGGATGATGAACTTAGCCCCGACGTCCACCTTTCCTACCAAATCTAACCCCACCTTCCTCCTGCCTCCTCCTCAGGGCTCCCTCTCCTCCCCCTCCCTTCTCCTGAGCGGCTTTCCCCCTCCTACGCCCTCTCCCTCTCCCGTGTTCCACTTCAGTGTCTCTGCACTCCCTCCTTCCCTCTTCACCTCCTGCCCCTTGGTGCGCACCCTGTCCCCCCCTTTTCCTCCCACCACCCATCCCAATTCCCCTCTTTTTTACTCCTCTCTGACCTCCAGTCCTTCAGCAGGTCCCTACCAGTGACTGTCTTATTCTTCATGAGTGCTCTGTCGCTTCCAGTGGTATTTTTGTTAGTGTCTTGCTCTGTGTGATTTTAGTATTGTGAGCGACTTTCAACTTGTGTATGACTCCAGTGTATAAGTGCGCGACGCATTGCCAGCTGTGTTCTTTTAACTTAATGTCGGAATGTTCAAATCTTATGGGACTTCACTGCTAAGGTCATCAGTCCCTAAGCTTATACACTGCTTAACCTAAATTATCAAAATGGTTCAAATGGCTCTGAGCGCTATGGGACTTAACATCTATGGTCATCAGTCCCCTAGAAGTTAGAACTACTTATACCTAACTAACCTAAGGACATCACACAACACCCAGTCATCACGAGGCAGAGAAAATCGCTGACCCCGCCGGGAATCGAACCCGGGAACCGGGGCGCGGGAAGCGAGAACGCTACCGCACGACCACGAGCTGCGGACCCTAACATACAGTGAAAGACGAACATAATAATCCAGAAACATACAAAGATAATAGATCTTTAGAGTGAGAACATTGAAGAATAGTTATCTGTACAAATACCATATTTGGTTCTCACGCGTTGGTAGCTTTTCAAACAATGTAGCAAAGACGTGATAATTGTTTGTAACTGCTGCTGTAATTGTCCTCTTGTAGCAGTTACGACTGACTTGGATACAGCAGTACACACGTTAGCTTGTCGCATTTACTGTTTCATAATGATAACAGATCTGCCAAAGCTGTTATCGCTGAAAAAAAAGCGGTTTTGGATTATGTCGGTTATTTTCGTCTCCAGTTTCACGTGTCTATCAAAGCCACCCAAAACAACTAGTTTCTGAAATAACGGATTTTCCGTTTTTTATTGCTATCATTTCCAACAATAATAGTAGACATCAGACAGAGGTTCCAAATCCTGACTCCTTCAGACCTCTGCTTTATACATTCCAAACTACATGGAATCAAATAGGAAATAAAACAGGTAAATAAAAGAAAATTTAGGCCGTCCACCGTTTGCGGCTTTTCTCCAGAAGTGATGAGGTTTTGAATAACACGAAAAATTCACCAGTATTCTCCTACTGATTCTAAGGTTTTCTTAGAATACGTCTCGAAAACCACGTAGAAATCGAGAACTGTATCATTGTTTGGGTATTACGAATAGTCAGTGTTAAATGGTGAAAACTAAGGATTAAGAAATCTATTTGTCTTGTTAATTTATCCGTTTCTAAGGGCTGTAAGCACATAAAGGCATATTATGTTGACACAGGCAGCAGATCAACTAATGTTGCCCGAGGGAGAACTCGAACCTCCACTGGGACCAGCCGCACAGTGCATGACTGCAGCGCCTTAGACCGCTCGGCTAATCTCGTGTGGCCTTAATGTCGACTTTTTGACTGTCCCCCCAGTGCATGTCCCCATCTTAGTGTATATTTTAACTCTCATGATCTCCATTTACTGTTTTTTATGTCCCCTTTTTATCCCCCATTTTTATGTAATCACTCTTCTGTATTTTTGTAAAGTCAACTGGCTGAAGAGTGGTGGACTGTGCCACTGCCACCCCTCCCCTGCCCATATGGGGCAGGGGAATGAAATTACAATAAGGAAAAAAAAGCAAAGAGCAGCAGGCAGTTCCGCCTCCGTCAGCAGAATTAGAAGACAGCCAGCACCACGCCACCTCCTCGCCACCTCCTGCACCAGACATCAGCCTTACCACTCGCTGCTCTGGCTGTGGACCCTGGTGCTGGAACTCCTTGTACTGCTCATCAGATGTGAATTCAATTTTTCTGCTTACTGTTGATGTCCAAGAAGGTAGTCTGCTACGTATGTAACAGAATGTTTCAGAAGATAGTCTCATGCAGAGATTTACTTTGGTTGTTCTCTGAGAACTTTGACAAAGATGTCATTCCTTTATTTTCAAGGACTTTTCTTATTTGTTTTGAACTGCTAACGGATCATAGAACTTATACTTGTGAACATAAACTGATTGTGTCAATACATTGATTTTTGAGTGTAATCAACTGACTTACTGTGAAAGTGCCCCTAGCCGGGACACTTCAACAGTGACTCTACGTAGAGAACAAGATTGGAGTATAATGGTCAAGCGACTCCATGTAAGCCACTTACTTTTATAGTCAGCGCTAAGTGACGCTTGAAATGGTGTAAACAGTGACGCCACTGGACAGGGGATGACTTGGAACCGAATGATTTCCACTAGACCCTGTGGCACTCTGACGGAACTACACCTGCCATCATGTGTAGTGCTAACTGTGAAGCTCAGAGGTGACGGTGTTGTCATCTGGTTACTTTTTTTTTTTTTTTTTACTGTGCGGTCCTCTTCTTGCGCTTAAGAAAATTCTCAGTGCGAAACGATCTGAACACATTTCACAGCGTTGTGTAATGCGCAAAGTAGAATAACAGCTCGGTTCAAAAATGGTTCAAATGGCTCTGAGCACTATGGGACTCAACATCTTAGGTCATAAGTCCCCTAGAACTTAGAACTTCTTAAACCTAACTAACCTAAGGACATCACACACACCCATGCCCGAGGCAGGATTCGAACCTGCGACCGTAGCAGTCCCGCGGTTCCGGACTGCAGCGCCAGAACCGCTAGACCACCGCGGCCGGCAACAGCTTGGTGACAATGATTGTATCTTCATAAAACAGCTTATCTGAGGCATTGGTTTATGGACAATAATATTCTTGAAACAAATAGACCTGCCCAGAATCCTGAACTGAACCCTACGGAGCAGCTTTGCACTGAGTTAGAACGCCAACCTTTACTCCAGACTCCAGCGTCCGAAATCGCTACGTTCTGTCGTTTGGGCCCTTGAAGAAGACTGGGCTGTTATTCCTGCATAGACATTCTCAAAGCTCGTTGAAAGCGTCGCCAGTTGAGTTCAAGCACACACACCATATTAATGTCCACTAGAATGGCCTGGAGAGTTTTCATCAGATAGCGTATTTTTGCCGAATACCTCTACGTATCTCGAAATCGTGCGAAGCGGCGCAGGTGTATGAGCTTCAGTTGCTGCAATAAAGGGAGATATATATGCCACCAGGGATTCTGCGTAACGCATTACGCAGTATTAGCGAGAGAATTAAATTCTGAAAATATGTTTTAAAAATACCACGTAAAAAAGAATGTACATCACACGTACTATGTTCGTTAGTAGTTATTAAAGCTTCATTCGAATATACGGTTTTATGAATGAATCATCATCACCATCATCAGTAGAGGCTCTTAACTTGACACTACTTTTTACCTTCAATCGATTATGTGTTAAACGCAAGTAAGCTGATTACCTCGTTTAAATCGAAATGCTGGTAAGCGTGAGTAATATTAGGTGGTGTACTAATAGATTTAGGTGCAGTCTTGTAATCCAAAACGAGGTGTCTTCAGTTTCCACGGTGGACCAACATACCTCACCAATCAATTTTCTTTGTCGTGTCGAAAAATCAAAGTTACAATTGTATCCGTCTTTTTTATTACATTTATACGCTTGGCTAAGCATCATTCACTCGAAAATTATTACGACATTCTATACTTGAAGGTTTTCATTCTTTCTCGCTTAAGTATTTTTTTGTTGTTGTTGCATCCTAAGACGAAAAAAGACGCACTACGAAGGAATTATCCGAGTGTGGTGGAAATCGGTATATGTGATGTACCTGGTGATCAAAACTATCAGTATAAATTTGAAAACTGAATAAATCACGGAATAATGTAGATAGAGAGGTACAAATTGACACACATGCTTTTAATGACATGGGGTTTTATTAGAACCAAAAAAATACAAAAGTTCAAAAAACGTCCGACAGATGGCGCTTCATTTGATCAGAATAGCAATAACTAGCATAACAAAGTAAGACGAAGCGAAGATGATGTTATTTACAGGAAATACTCAATATGGCCACCATCATTCCTCAACAATAGCTGCAGTTGAGGAATAATGTGGTGAACAGCAGTGTAAAGCATGTCCGGAGTTATGGTGAGGCATTGGCGTCGGATGTTGTCTTTCAGCATCCCTAGAGATGTCGGTCGATCACGATACACTTGCGACTTCAGGTAACCCCAAAGCCAATAATCGCACGGACTGAGGTCTGGGGACCTGGGAGGCCAAGCATGACGAAAGTGGCGGCTGAGCACTCGATCATCACCAAACGACGCGCGCAAGATATCTTTCACGCGTCTAGCAATATGGGGTGGAGCGCTATCCTACATAAACATCGTACATTGCAGCAGGCGTTTATCAGCCAGGCTGGGGATGATGCGATTCTGTAACATATCGGCGTACCTCTCACCCGTCACGGTAGCAGTTTTGCTGTCCAGCGGCATCTGTCGGACATTTTGTGAACTTTGTTTTTTTCTTCTAATAAAACCCCATGTCATTCCAAGCATTTGTGTCAATTTTTACCTATCTACATTATTCCGTGATTTATTCAGTTTTCAAATTTATACTGACTTTTTGATCACCCGGTACATCAGAAAGAGCAACAGAAAGATTTTGACAAACTGACAAAGTCAATAACGTTTTGGTCCACCTCTGGCCTTTGTGGAAGCTGTTATTCGGCTTAGCATTCATTGATAAACTTTTGGATGTCCTTCTGGCGGATATTGTGCCAATTTCTGTCCAATTAGCGCGGGACGCCCCCGGTACTTGAGTGGTCAGCGTGACAGAATGTCAATCGTAAGGGCCCGGGATGGATTCCTGGCTGGGTCGGAGATTTTCTCCACTCAGGGACTGGGTGTTGTGTTGTCCTAATCATCCACATTTCGTCGCCATCGACGCGCAAGTCGCTGAAGTGGCGTCAAATTCGAAAGACTTGCAGCGGCCGAACGGTCTACCAGACAGGAGGCTCTAGTCGCAACACAATTTACATTTAGCGCTCTACACCGTCGGAATACCGAGATGGTTGGAAGCTTCAAACGTTCTGATTTGGGGAGAGATATGACGTTCTTGCTCTCCAAGATAAATCCACTGTGAGAATGCAAATCAGGTTTGCTTGAAATACGCGCTGTAACGGCCGTGAGTGTTAGTTACATATGAGACCGGACGCGCTGAGTTGATGTTAATCAAGAATACCTTTTTTTTTTCTTTATTGTGATTTTAAACACCTTATACAAAGGCGGGCTGTCAGCAGCACAATACGCCGCTCTTCAGCCTCGAGTTTGACAACAAGTGGCACATAAAGGTGGCACAGAGAAGACAGTCAAAACGGTGGGCAAAAAATGTAGACACTAAAAATCGAAAAAACATGGAGCCGTTGACTCTGGACGAGAAACAGCACTAACACTAGGCGACACGTTGCACAGAACATGGATGATGGCGACGGCATGTGAACGGTGGTGGCGTGACGGCGAAGAACACTACACACAAACGAAGGCACACACACGAAACACTGACGGCGACGATCTCCGGCGCGCGAATGTTCACTGAGCGTGTATGAGTCCGGGGACCTGCCAAGAGTGGTGGTGGAGGAGGAGGAGGAGGGGAATGGGAGACGGGAGAGCAGGGATGCCATGGGCAGAGGAGAGAGGGGGAGGGAGGAAGGGGAAGGGGAAGCCCAGGGGAAGAGGGGAGGAGGAAGGGAGGAAAGGAAAGAGAAGGGAAGGGAAAGGATGGTGGAAGGGAGGGAGGGTGCCGAAAGGAAAGGACACAGGGGGGGGGGGAGGATCAAAGTTGATAGGAGGGGTAGATGGAGGGGAGGAGGACATCATCAGGGAGGGGGAGCTGGCGGAAGCCACCTTGGGAGAGGGTAAGGAGGGTGGAGAGATGGAGACCGGGTGGGACGTGGGAATACAGGCGCGGCAGTGGGCGGGGGAGGGAGAGGATCGGGGAGACTAGCGGGTGAGGAGGATCGAGTTTACGGGAGGTGTACAGGATCCGTATCCTTTCAAGGAAAAGGAGAAGGTGGGGGAAGGGGATGAGATCGTACAGGATCCGTGTGGGGGAGGGGAGACAGATGCGATAGGCGAAGAATACCTTTAAGGCAACAAAGAAGCCATTAGCAGCAACTCACTAAGTTTGAACGAGATTGTGTTCTAGGACTACGAGAAGCAGGATGTTCCTTCACGATATGGCAGAAAGACTGGGAGTAATGTCGCAAATGTACAGGGCTATTACAAATGATTGAAGCGATTTCATAAATTCACTGTAGCTCCATTCATTGACACATGGTCACGACATACTACAGATACGTAGAAAAACTCATAAAGTTTTGTTCGGCTGAAGCCGCACTTCAGGTTTCTGCCGCCAGAACGCTCGAGAGCGCAGTGGGACAAAATGGCGACAGGAGCCGAGAAAGCGTATGTCGTGCTTGAAATGCACTCACATCAGTCAGTCATAACAGTGCAACGACACTTCAGGACGAAGTTCAACAAAGATCCACCAACTAATAACTCTATTCGGCGATGCTATGCGCAGTTTAAAGCTTCTGGATGCCTCTGTAAGGGGAAATCAACGGGTCGGCCTGCAGTGAGCGAAGAAACGGTTGAACGCGTGCGGGCAAGTTTCACGCGTAGCCCGCGGAAGTCGACGAATAAAGCAAGCAGGGAGCTAAACGTACCACAGCCGACGGTTTGGAAAATCTTACGGAAAAGGCTAAAGCAGAAGCCTTACCGTTTACAATTGCTACAAGCCCTGACACCCGATGACAAAGTCAAACGCTTTGAATTTTCGGCGCGGTTGCAACGGCTCATGGTAGAGGATGCGTTCAGTGCGAAACTTGTTTTCAGTGATGAAGCAAAATTTTTTCTTAATGGTGAAGTGAACAGACACAATGTGCGAATCTGGGCGGTAGAGAATCCTCACGCATTCGTGCAGCAAATTCGCAATTCACCAAAAGTTAACGTGTTTTGTGCAATCTCACAGTTTAAAGTTTACGGCCCCTTTTTCTTCCGCGAAAAAAACGTTACAGGACACGTGTATCTGGACATGCTGGAAAATTGGCTCATGCCACAACTGGAGACCGACAGCGCCGACTTCATCTTTCAACAGGATGGTGCTCCACCGCACTTCCATCATGATGTTCGGCATTTCTTAAACAGGAGATTGGAAAACCGATGGATCGGTCGTGGTGGAGATCATGATCAGCAATTCATGTCATGGCCTCCACGCTCTCCCGACTTAACCCCATGCGATTTCTTTCTGTGGGGTTATGTGAGAGATTCAGTGTTTAAACCTCCTCTACCAAGAAACGTGCCAGAACTGCGAGCTCGCTTCAACGATGCTTTCGAACTCATTGATGGGGACATGCTGCGCCGAGTGTGGGAGGAACTTGATTATCGGCTTGATGTCTGCCGAATCACTAAAGGGGCACATATCGAACATTTGTGAAGCCTAAAAAAACTTTTTGAGTTTTTGTATGTGTGTGCAAAGCATTGTGAAAATATGTCAAATAATAAAGTTTTTGTAGAGCTGTGAAATCGCTTCAATCATTTGTAATAACCCTGTAGATGACTGCTGTCAGCAGTGGTCACGGAAAAGTAAGTAGGTCGCAAGAAGAGCGGGCTCCAGGCTTCCATGGAGCACTACGGAGAGAGAAGGCCATAGTGTGCAGCGCGTGCCAGCAGGTGGCACCACAGTGACACTACGATCTGTTACAAATCCGTTACTTGGAGGACACATCCGAGCCACACGCCCTATAACGTGCATTCCACTGACGGCAAACAACCTCCTTTTACGACTTCAGTTGTGTCAAGCGAGAGCTCATAGGAGGGCAGTCTGTTGTGTTTTCTGATGAAAACTGATGCTACGTAGGTGTCAGTGGTTACAAGGTGGCCAGCCGATGCCTGTGTGCTGCACACACTGAACCTACAGCTAGAGTTATGGCCTGGGGTGCGATTTCGTATAACAGCAGGAGTCTCTCGCGGTTATCGCGTGTACGCTGGCTGCAGATTTGTACGTCAATCTGGTTATTCGACCTGTTATCCCGTCATTCATAAAGAGTATTCCAGGAGATGTTTTCCAACACTATAACGGTCGACCACATACCGCTGTTGTAACCCAACATGCTCCCCAGCGTACCGACATGTTACCTTGGCCTGCTCGAAGTCCTGCTTCCAATCGAGCGCATGTGGGACACCATCAGACAACTCCATCGTTATCCACAACCAGCATTAACGGTCCGTGTATTGCCTGACCAGGTGCAACAGGCATGGCACTAGATCCCACAAACTGACACGCAGCGCCTGTACAACACAATACATGCATGTTTGCATGTCTGCGTTCAACAGCGTGCCGGCTACACCGCTCATAAAGGTACCGGCATTTCACATTCGCTAAGGCTTACCACGCGCTTACATTAACCTGTGATCTTGCAGTGTTAATCACATAAATATGTTACCTAGACAATTGTATTCCCGAAGTTTCATTACTCTACATTCATTATTTTTTGGTGTTGCGATTTTTTTCCGTCAGTATCTTGTTAAAACCTTCAGAGCAGTACTAACAGAAATCCGTTGCATTTCGGTTGCATGGTAAATCAGAGATATAAAGGTTCTTGGTTCAAATAAATACTTAGGGTTTAAAGTCATGAATAACTTAAACTGCAACCGTCACATAAGAAAATTTTGTTTTTAAGGCGAAACAAAGACTATGTCTTCTGGAAGAAGATAATTAACACTGTTTACATGAAAGGTAGGAGAAAGGGCAGCACCGGTCGTAAATTTTTAATCTGTTGATTGCAGGTGATTTCACCTACTGTCTAGCTGTCTTCAGTGCAATTATATCCCAGTCATGATGACTCATAGCAAATAGAGTCGCGCATGGTACCACTTTACGTTACACATAATAAATATCAATCCTGAACAAGTGGTACCATGTGCGATTATATTTACTACGACTCATCGTGACTTGGATATAATTGCACTGGAGGTACCTATACAGTAGCTGAAATCGATCTGCAATACACAGAACTTTCTTGGCAGGCCGGGGTGACCGAGCGGTTCTAGGCGCTTCAGTCTGGAACCGCGCGACCGCTACGGTCGCAAGTTCGAATCATGCCTCAGGCATGGATGTGTGTGATGTCCTTAGGTTAGTTAGGTTTAAGTAGTTCTAAGTTCTAGGGGACTGATGACCTCAGAAGTTAAGTCCCATAGTGCTCAGAGCCATTTGAACCATTTTTGAACAGAACTTTCTTGAGACTGAGAAACTCATGTCCAAGAATCAGTGTGGTTTTAGAAAGCATCGCTCGTGCCAAACTTAGCTCGTTATATTCTAACATGATATACTGAGAACTATGGATGAAGGGTAACAGGTTGATTCTATATTTCTATTTTTCCGGAAAGCATTTGACACTGTGCCCCATTGCAGGCTCTTAACGAAGGTGCGAACATATGGAATTAATCCACAGATACGTGAGAGGCTGGAAGACTTCCAGAGCTCAGGAGCCAGTACGTCGTCCTCGACGACGAGTGTTCCTCGGAGACAAGGCTGTCGTCAGGAGCGCTGCAGTCAAGTGCGATAGGACCGCTGTTGTTTTCTGTATACATAAATGATTTGGTGGACAGGATGGGCAGCAATGTGCGGTTGTTTACTGATGATGCCGTCATGTACGGTACGGTCTCGCAGTTGACTGATTGTAGGAAGATACCAGATGACTTGGACAAAATTTCCAATTGGTGTCATGAGTGGCAGCTAGCCCTAAATCTGGAAAAAATGTAAATTAATGTGGATGAGTAGTAAGATCAAACCTATAATGTTCTGATACAGTATTACCAGTGTCCTGCTTGACACAGTCAAGTCGTTTAAATATTTTGACGTAACGTTGCAAAGCCATGTGAGGTGGGACCAGGATGTGAGAACTGTGGTAGGCAAGTCGAATGGTCGACTTCGGATTGTTGGGAGAATTTTAGGAACGAGTTGTTCACCTGTAATGGAGATCGCACATAGGACGCTGGTGCAACCCATTCTTGAGTAATGCTCTAGTGTTTGGGATCAGTACCAGGTCGGATTGAAGGAAGACATCGAAGCAGTTCAGATGCGGGCTGCTAGATTTGTTACCGGTAGGTTCGAACAACATACAAGTGCTACGGACATGCTTCGGGTACTCGAATGGGACTCCCAGGATGGAAGCCGACGTTCCTTCCGAGAAAAACTACTGAGAAAATTTAGAAAACCGGTATTTCAAGCTGACTGCCGATCGATTCTATTGCCGCCAACATAAATTGCGTGGAAGGACCTCGAAGATAAGATACGAAAAATTAGGGCTCATGCGGAGGCATGCAGAAGTGCCGCAGCACGACCTGACATGGAATCGACTAATGTCCCCATCGCACACCCCTCAGATTTAGTTATAAGTTGGCGCAGTGGATAGGCCTTGAAAAACTGAACACAGATCAATCGAGAAAACAGGAAGAAGTTGTGTGGAACTATGAAAAAAATAAGCAAAATATACAAACTGAGTAGTCCATGCGGAAGATAGGCAACATCAAGGATAGTGCGAACTCAGGAGAGTCGTGGTCCCGTGGTTTGCGTGAGCAGCTGCGGAACGAGAGGTCCTTGGTTCAATTCTTCCCTCGAGTGAAGAGTTTAATTTTTTACTTTCAGACAATTATCAAAGTACAGGCACTCACACATAATCAACTTCGCTCTCCAAAATTCCAGGACATGTTTAGATTTGCTTGGACATATGCAGGATTTGACGGTCTACACATGGAAAAATTTGAAAACGTTAAAAACAATTGTTTTGACAGAGCACAGGGAAAACTGTGCAACTGTAAAACTGTTGCATTCATTTGTTGCAGTTTATGTGAGAAACTCTTATCTTTTCATCACTTTTTTGGGAGTGATTATCACATCCACAAGAAAACCTACATCGGGCAGGGTAGAAGAATCTTTTTAACCATTCGCCAAGTGTACAAGTTAGGTGGGTGGACAACATATTCCTGTCATGTGACGCACACAGACACTAAACTTATTACAGTGAACAGAGTCGTCAATGAACGAACGGACAGATCATAACTTTGCGAAAATAAAGAAAGTAAACTCTTCACTCGAGGGAAGAATTGAACCAAGGACCTCTCGTTCCGCAGCTGCTCACGCTAACCACGGGACCACGGCGCTCCTGAGGTCACAGTATCCTTGATGTTGTCTATCTTGCGCATGGACTACTCAGTTTGTATATTTTGCTTATTTTTGTCATAGTTCCACACAACTTCTTCCTGCTTTCTCGATTGATCTGTGTTCAATTTTTCAAGGCCTATCCACTGTGCCAACTGATAACTAAATCTGGGGAGGGGGGTGCGATGGGGAGGTTCCCTTGTTGTATGAAGTGCTGCATGGCTGTCCGTAAGAGTACGAGGGGGTAGAGATCTCTTCTCAACAGCACGTTGCAAGGCATCCCAGATATGCTCAATAATGCTCATGCCTGCGGAGTTTGGTGGCCAGCGGAAGTGTTTAAACTCAGAAGAGTGTTCGTGGAGGCTCTCTGTAGCAATTCTAGACGTATGGGACGTCGCATTGTCCTGCTGGAATTACCCAAGTCCGTCGGAATCCACAATGGACATGAATGGATGCAGGTGATCACACCGGACGCTTACGTACGTGTCGACCATCAGAGTTGTATCGTGGGTCCCACATCTCTCCACTGTACAAGTCCCACACCATTACAGAGCCTCCACCAGCTTGAACAGTCCCCTGCTGACATGCAGGGCCCACGGATTCATCAGGTTGTCTCCATACCCCTACACGTCCATCCTCTCAATACAATTCGAAACAAGAGTAGTCGCTCATCCAGGCAACATGTTTCCAGTCATCAACAGACCAAAGTCGGTGCTGATGCGCCCAGGCGAAGTGTAAAGCTTTGTGTAGTGCAGTCATCAAGGACTCCAGCTCCGAAAACCCGTGTCGGTGATGTTCCATTGAATGGTTAGCACGCTGGCACTTGTTGATGACCCTGAAACGCCCGCTAAACCCGCAGGGCAGAACAGGTGATTAGGATTGTGGAAAGGGCCAAATAAGATTGGGATCAGTTTCACCTCAAAATTGCAATTTATTATAATTTAATAACACCTTTAAACCAAAACGGCACTATGAGTTTACAAAAGCAATTCTTTGACGGGTGAAGGACTCCAAACAAGAAGTCTTAAAAGCACAAAAGATAAAAATGGAGTTAAAATATCAAATAAAATAATTAAAATATATATAGGGTGAGCTAGGCTGAAAGCCTCAAGGCGGAAGTGGACAGAGAAACATAAACAAGATGCAATACAAACGGCTGAAGGCCCAGAGTAAAATTTCCAAAATTGATTTACACAATAATTTTTTTTGTTTTAAAGCATTGGCTATAATAGATTATTAACAGACAATTCAACACCGCTGAGAAGGACAGTAAAGAAAACGGCACTCAGAAGCCTCCAGGGAGGTCGGTCTGCCCTCGTTCACTTAGGTGGGACAGGTGGTGAGTCCAACTACACTTGATCCGTCGGAACCCAACCAGGGGACAGCCACGGATCGACCGACACAACGACTTGCTTGCCACCAATCAGTACATGAGAACTCAAACGCCAAAGGTTACGAATGTGATAATCCACAATGGAGTATGTATTAGCTGTCGAAATTACACACCATGTTGGACAGCGACAACAGGTGAGGAAAGGACGCTGCCTGAAATTACGTCAGTGGCCAGGGCAGGTAACTGTAACACTAACGACCACCGCTGGTGCACATCAATTGTAGTCAACCAATATAGTTAATTCCACCACGTGGCGGCTAAATTTCAGCAATACACAGGAAAACCTCCCCAACAGCGAACCACCGAAACGAACCACCACAACATGAATGGACGTGGCTTGGGTGGTTGAAACCACTACTCAACTTTGACGTCCTGGGTCGGCGAACCACGAAGCTCGTAGAGATCGGACAGCTTCGCACACGCTCCGACACTGCGCAGGGACCGACAGCGGACCCAGGTGATTGCACCGCAGCAACCGACCGACTCCTCTCAGAATGCTGGCAACATCTAAAATAGTCGTCAGTGGAAATAACGCCAACTACACACACGACCTGACAAACACTTGCACAAAGACCTGAACGATAGCCAACAGTAACTAAGCACGCACGAAGACAAATCGGGAGCCGATGCACACACACATACAGCCGACTCATGAACGATCGGCGAGGCAAAACGCGTCGTCCGGTAGGATGACCGACCGACGATCCACCAAGACCCAAGTGATGCGTGGCGGCAGTGGTCGGGCGAGCCACGTCGACG
The DNA here is from genome assembly GCF_023898315.1 of Schistocerca nitens. Classification (NCBI taxonomy): domain Eukaryota; kingdom Metazoa; phylum Arthropoda; class Insecta; order Orthoptera; family Acrididae; genus Schistocerca; species Schistocerca nitens. The sequence continues at coordinate 217,043,814 of NC_064623.1, read as the reverse complement.
CAGACCTCACTGCTGCTCCAACCCGACTGCTCCAGTGCCGCATTGCAACCTCCAGACTGGCATCTCCGGACTGCACTCCAGACGCGTTCCAACTGACTGGCAGACCCAAACTCGACGCGAACTTCTTACGACAGACAACGACCGGGAAACTAATAGCAGTCGAGCAAAGATACTACGAGAGGGGAAATATCGATACGCGCTGCTAGCGCCGCTCACGGTCAGGCAAAGCAGCAACTCAGTGACACCATTTAAGTTAACGTAGTGAGGTGGAAGTACGTTAAAAACAGGGTGTAAAATACATTATGGCGGGAAGACGAGCCACACACTACTCATGCCCAGCATTGAAATCTGCAGCGTTGGTCCCGTTCTTGTTGTTGTTGTTGTTGTTGTTGTTGTTGTGGTCTTCAGTCCAGAGACTGATTTGATGCAGCTCTCCATGCTACTCTACTGCAACCTACGTCCTTCTGAATCTCCTTAGTGTATTCATCTCTTGGTCTCCCTCTATGATTTTTACCCTCCACGCTGCCCTCCAATACTAAATTTGTGATCCCCTGATGCCTCAGAACATCTCCTACCAACCGGTCCCTTCTTCTTGTCAAGTTGTGCCACAAACTCCTCTTCTCCTCAATTCTATTCAATATCTCCACATTAGTTATGTGATCTACCCATCTAATCTTCAGCGTTCTTCTGTAGCACCGCATTTCGAAAGCTTCTATTCTCTTCTTGTCCAAACTATTTATCGTCCATGTTTCACTTCCATACATGGCTACACTCCATACAAATACTTTCAGAAACGACTTCCTGACACTTAAATCTATACTCGATGTCAACAAATTTCTCTTTTTCGGAAACCCTTTTCTTGTCATTGCCAGTCTACATTTTATATCCTCTCTACTTCGACCATCATCAGTTATTTTGCTCCCCAAATAGCAAAACTCCTTTACTACTTTAAGTGTCTCATTTCCTAATATAATTCCCTCAGCATCACCAGACTTAATTCGACTACATTCCATTATCCTCGTTTTGCTTTTGTTGATGTTCATCTTATATCCTCCTTTCAAGACACTATCCATTCCATTCAACTGCTCTTCCAAGTCGTTTGCTGTCTCTGACAGAATTACAATGTCATCGGTGAACCTCAAAGTTTTTACTTCTTCTCCATGGATTTTAATACCTACTCCGAATTCTTGTTTTGTTTCGTTCACTGCTTGCTCAATATACAGATTGAATAACATCGGGGAGAGGCTACAGCCCTGTCTCACTCCCTTCCCAACCGCTGCTTCCCTTTCATGTCCCTCGACTCTTATAACTGCCATCTGGTTTGTGTACAAAATGTAAATAGCCTTTCGCTCCCTGTATTTTACCCCTGCCACCTTCAGAATTTGAAAGAGTATTCCAGTCAACATTGTCCAAAGCTTTCTCTAAGTCTACAAATGCTAGAAATGTAGGTTTGCCTTTCCTTAATCTAGCTTCTAAGATAAGTCGTATGGTCAGTATTGCCTCACGTGTTCCAAAATTTCTGCGGAATCCAAACTGATCTTCCCCGAGGTCGGCTTCTACCAGTTTTTCCATTCGTCTGTAAAGAATTCGTGTTAGTGTTTTGCAGCTGTGACTTATTAAACTGATAGTTCGGTAATTTTCACATCTGTCAACACCTGCTTTCTTTGGGATTGGAATTATTATATTCTTCTTGAAGTCTGTGGGTATTTCGCCTGTCTCATACATCTTTCTCACCAGATGGTAGAGTTTTGTCAGGACTGCCTCTCCCAAGGCTGTCAGTAGTTGTAATGGAATGTTGTCTACCCCCGGGGCCTTGTTTCGACTCAGGTCTTTCAGTGCTCGGTCAAACTCTTCACGCAGTATTGTATCTCCCATTTCGTCTTCATCTACATTCTCTTCCATTTCCAGAATATTGTCCTCAAGTACGTCGCCCTGCCTTAGAACTGGGTTTCCATCTGAGCTCTTGATATTCATACAAGTGGTTCTCTTTTCTCCAAAGGTCTCTTTAATTTTCCTGTAGGAAATATCTATCTTACCGCTAGTGAGATAAGCCTCCCGTTCTTATAGGATCTTTTCCCGGCCGCAGCGATGTCGGAAATTTGATGTTTTACCGTATTCCTGACGTTCACTGTACACTTGTGGAATGGTCGTACTGGAAAATCCTCACTTCATCGCTACCGCGGAGATGCTGCGTCCCATCGCTCGTGCGCCGACTATAACACCACGTTCGGCCTGACTTAAATCTTGATAACCTGTGTAAGTAGGCTGTTCAGGTCTTTATATTGGTAATACCACGTAGCGCTCTGTATGAAAATCACTGACTGTGCTGTGTGCAGTCTGTGGCTGGTTTGCATTGTTGGAATATTTGCTAGTGTAGTGTTGGGCAGTTAGATGTGAACAGCGCGTAGCGTTGCGCAGTTGGAGGTGAGCCGCCAGCAGTGGTGGATGTGGGGAGAGAGATGGCGGAGTTTTGAGAGCGGATGATCTGGACGTGTGTCCATCAGAAAGAGTAAATTTGTAGTACTGGATATCATGAACTGATATATTTATATGATGACTTTTAAATATTATTAAGGTAAATACATTGTTTGTTCTCTATCAGAATCTTTCATTTGCTAACTAGGCCTATCAGTAGTTAGTGCCTTCAGTAGTTAGAATCTTTTATTTAGCTGGCAGTAGTGGCGCTCGCTGTATTGCAGTAGTTCGAGTAACGAAGATTTTTGTGAGGTAAATGATTCATGAAAGGTACAGGTTATTGTTAGTCAGGGCCATTCTTTTGTATGGATTATTGAAAGTCAGATTGTGTTGCGCTAAAAATATCGTGTGTCAGTTTAGTGTTGATCAGAATAAGCAAAGAGCGAGATGTCTGAGTACGTTCAGTTCAGCTCAGCAGTTTGAAAATCAAATAACGTAAGGGGTTTATCAGCACAATCATTCATAAATTTTTCTAAGGGGAGGTTTTATACCTTTGGTGCAAGGTTAATATTTTAATTGTTAGTGTTTTGTACCATTTCCATCCCTCCTACAGGGGGTGCATAGTTTGCGTGCTTGTGTAAATTGTTAAAACTATCTAAAGGTATCTGGTGTGTTGCAGATTTTGCACCTGTGTAGTCTTTCAGAGGCTATTGTGAGCGGTCGTAGCTACGCCCGTGTCAATAGGGAGCGGCAAGGTTCTCTGCCCAAAAGCTCATACAGTCAAAACTTATTTCTTTCTGCTTCTAAATAAATTGTAACTTTGATATTTAGAGGGTGCTTTCTGATTATAATTTTAAATCTGTTTTTTTATTAATGCTTTTAGGCACCATTAAAGTGAATAAAATTCCCATTTGTTAAAAGGAATTTGGTTACGATTACATCAGTTACTCCCTGGCAACTACTTCCATGCTTACATAGTGTGATTAAATGTGTTAATGTTCTTGATGAATCGCTAGTAAATAAAATAAATTCTTAAGAATATTCTTTGAAAATAAATCACGGTTCACACTTGTCATCTTATAAAGACGCTGCCGATCGAAGCGTCGTAACCTACATCTATATTTCTACATTTATACTCCGCAAGCCACCCAACGGTGTGTGGCGGAGGGCACTTTGCGTGCCACTGTCATTACCTCCCTTTTCTGTTCCAGTCGCGTATGGTTCGCGGGAAGAACGACTGTCTGAAAGCCTCCGTGCGCGCTCTAATCTCTCTAATTTTACATTCGTGATCTCCTCGGGAGGTATAAGTAGGGGGAAGCTATATATTCGATACCTCATCCAGAAACGCACCCTCTCGAAACCTGGACAGCAAGATAAACCGCGATGCAGAGCGCCTCTCTTGCAGAGTCTGCCACTTGAGTTTGCGCCGGCCGCGGTGGTCTCGCGGTTCTAGGCGCGCAGTCCGGAACCATGCGACTGCTACGGTCGCAGGTTCGAATCCTGCCTCGGGCATGGATGTGTGTGATGTCCTTAGGTTAGTTAGGTTTAAGTAGTTCTAAGTTCTAGGGGACTGATGACCACAGCAGTTGAGTCCCATAGTGCTCAGAGCCATTTGAACCATTTTTTTGAACTTGAGTTTGTTAAACATCTCCGTAACGCTGTCACGGTTACCAAATAAACCTGTGACGAAACGCGTCGCTCTTGTTTGGATCTTCTCTATCTCCTCCGTCAACCCGATCTGGTACGGATCCCACACTGATGAGCAATGCTCAAGCATAGGTCGAACGAGTGTTCTGTAAGCCACCTCCTTTGTTGATGGACTACATTTTCTAAGGACTCTCCCAATGAATCTCAACCTGGTACCCGCCTTACCAACAATTAATTTTATATGACCATTCCACTTCAAATCGTTCCGCACGCACACTCTGCCTGTTTACATATCTCTCCTACACCAGTTTCTTTGGTGCTTTAGTGTGGATTCAAAATTTACGACCGATGGTGTCCTTCCTCCTATTCTGTATCTTAAGAATACGGTTATGGAGGACGCTATTCCTAATGGAAACAAACCTGAGCTCCATTTAGTTGAGATAAGCACGCTTGTCCAACTTTTCGAGCTTCGGTCTAGACACCCGTTACTCCTCTGACAAGCTAGCGCCGTCTGTCAGCGTTTCGTCGTCTTCCAGTGTGACTTTCCTCAGGTCGTGTGACGGCCTCGCTCGCCTCCTGCCAACAGACGCTGCTGCTGGCCGCTCTGCTGGCGACGTCGGCCGCCCGTGCTGGGGCAGGCGCCGCGACGCCGACGCCGCCCCCGGCCGCCGCCGTGGCCGCCCCCACCCCGCTGCCCACCTCGGAGACGGCCACTGCCGGCGCCCACGACGCGTCGTCGACGCCCTCCACGGAGCGCACCACGCGGCCGTCCGACTTCGTGCCCAGCCCGCAGCTCGAGCCGGGCTCCACCGGCGCAGACGTCGACGGCACCGGCGGCGGTTGGCTGGTGTCCTCGCCGCCGCGGCAGCCTCCTCCTCCAGAGGCCGGCAAGTCTGCAGCCGCTGGGCTTCCACAGCACACGCGCTCAGCCGTACACGCCGCGTCTGTCAGCCACCGGCCCACTGGCTTCTTCGAGGCACCGTCTCCGAAGCACCAGGTAGGACTTGCTCGGTGGCTCTGTCAGTGACGAGCCATTATTATGGCCTGTAATGCAAGCAGATTAATGAGGATGGTAGAACAAACGGATGTGCTCGAGGATTTCCAGTTGGAAGCTACCCACAATCTGAAGCCCTGTAATTAAACAGCTAAAACTAAAACCCAGTTCCACTTGTAGGTTTTTCCTACCTGCAAAACTTAAAACGTACCGAAAACAGGAAAGCCTATGGACCAGATGATATAAAACGGAACTTTCAAAATGTGCTGGAATCTTCTGTGATCTTAGATGGTTCAAATGGCTCTGACAGGCGAACCTTCCCATCAGATTTAGTTATAAGTTGGCACAGTGGATTAGGCCTTGAAAAACTGAACACAGATCAATCGAGAAAACAGGAAAAAGTTGTGTGGAACTATGAAAAAAATAAGCAAAATATACAAACTGAGTAGTCCGTGCGCAAGATAAGCAACATCAAGGATAGTGTGTGCACAGGAGCGCAGGGGTCCCGTGGTTAGCGTGAGCAGCTGCGGAAAAGAGAGGTTCTTGGTTCAAGTCTTCCCTCGAGTGAAAACTTTAATTTTTTATTTTCAGACAATTATTATCTGTCCGTCCGTCCGTCCAATCCGAGGTAACTGCGCCGTCATATGGGGACGCTACACCTAAAGAAACGTCGAAACACGACGTCAGTCGACTACAGCGCACGGAAGAGAGAGTATTCCTGCTAACGAGGCTTCCTGGCTGGCAGTTGACTGTTCGCTACTTTGGACGGACAGAAAATAATTGTCTGAAAATAAAAAATTAAACTTTTCACTCGAGGGAAGATTTGAACGAACGACCTCTCGTTCCGCAGCTGCTCACCCGCTAACCACGGGACCACGGCGCTCCTGAGCTCACACTCTCCTTGATGTTGCATATCTTCCACATGGACTACTCAGGTTGTATATTTTGCTTATTTTTTTCATAGTTCCACACAACTTCTTCCTATTTTCTCGATTGATCTGTGTTCAGTTTTTCAAGGCCTATCCACTGTGCCAACTTATAACTAAATCTGAGGGGGGTGTGATGGGGAGGTTCCCTTGTGAGTACTATGGGACTTAACTACTGAGGTCATCAGTCCTCTAGAACTTAGAACTACTTAAATCTAACCGACATCACACACATCCATGCCCGAGGCAGGATTTGAACCTGCGACCGTAGCGGTTGCGTGGTTCCAGACTATAGCGCCTAGAACCGCTCGGCCATTCCGGCCGGCTGATCTTAGATTGTTGCATTTATTTAATGACTTCTGACGCTGGGGTAAATTCTTTGAAAACATCAGATGTGATATCAATTTAAAAAAATGTTGAAAAAACAATTCTGAAAATTATAGAGAAATTAACTTCCTAATCTCAGCCCATAAAATATTTGCAAAAATAACCAACAACCGTTAAGAGCCATAACAGAGACTCTTCGCACATCCATATTTAAATCGGATGATGGTGGGACACAGCTGGTATAATTTTTTTTAAAAATGAAACTCCTCCAGCTGTTCTTAAGATGTTATATTTAATTGGCTACTAGTTTCGACGTTTGCGTCAACGCAGAACTCCGTTGTGTGGCACATACATGTGGAGCACGTATTGGTCTGACCGCGGACTTCTGGTACTCAGCCACACACAGTTGATTTCATCAAAGTGTACGGGCCTGAAGATGACGTTGACGCAAACGTCGAAACTAGTAGTCAAATAAATATAAAATCTTAAGAACAGCTGGAGGAGTTTCATTTTTAATAATAACAGAGATTCTCCTATCAGAAGGACAACGTGGATTCTGGGAAGTTCGTTCGTGTAGTGATATATACTTCTTATAAAAAGAATTTTAAAGAAAAATAAAAAATAAATACACAAAAATAAATAAAATTAAAAATTGAAAAAATAAATAATAAAAAGAATTTTAGAGAAAGACGAGAATTCAGTGAAGAATCACACTTCCTAAACACTTTTTACATTTCGAAGGAAAACAAACTATGGGACAAAGTGATTAAAGATGGATATCCCAGTCATCTATAAAAATCTCATAGATAGACACAAAAACAATAATAGAAGAGGGAAATAATAAAACTGAAGAAATAACTACGAATAAGGGACTCAAACAAGGTTGTAGTCCGTCACCAACCTTATTTAACGTATATATAAATGATTTGATTAAAACATGGAAACAAAAAGTAAATCATGGTATACAGATAATACATATAAACATGTTCGTATCGTTATTTATGCAGACAATGTTACCACTTTGAAAAACAGTGAAGGTGAGCTAGATAAAGTAGTCTATAAATTACATCAGTCAGCGAAAGGAGAAAATAACCTTCGAATATCAACGAAGAACACAAAAATCATGGCTCATCATCGGAACTACCCTATAGACTCAAAAATAATAATAGATAAAAGACCACTAGAGCTGGTCTCCAATTTTAGTATCTTAGGATGCAACATAAGCTATGACATGGACAATGATATAGAAAATATCAACAAATATCAGTCAATATGTGGAGCGATAAACAGAACATTCCAAAACACAATTAGGAAGAAAACGAATTAAATTTTCGTAGAACCGTGGCTACACCTGCATTACTACGTGGAAGTGAGCCATGGATCCCAAAAACACGCAATAAAACCAAACTACATGGAGCAGAAATGAGATTTCGTAGGAAAGTGAAAGATGTTACCAGGGAAGCCCATATATGAAATGAAGATAGTAGGAATGAACTAGATATTTATAATATTAAAAAGAAGACTGAACATCATGGAAACATCAGCGACAAAGAATGAGTGCAGACGGTATCCCATGCCTGGCCATCTGGTAGCAGCCATGAGGAAGGAGGGACGTAGGAAGACCCAGACTTAGGTGGTAGTGGGAGGTTGAAGACGGAAGAGGTCCACGTGCCCAAACGTAGAAGTACAGAACAAGAAGAAGGAGAATGAGATTTTCACTCCGCAGCGGAGTGTGCGCTGATATGAAACTTCCTGGCAGATTAAAACTGTGTACCGGACCGAGACTCGAGCTCGGGACCTTTGCCTTTCGCGGGCAAGTGCTCTACCAACTGAGCTACCCAAGCACGACTCACGCCCCGTCCTCACAGCTTTACTTCTGCCACTTCGCAGTAGAGCTTCTGTAAAGTTTGGAAGGTAGGAGACGAGGTACTGGCAGAAGTAAGGCTGTGAGGACGGGGCGTGAGTCGTGCTTGGGTAGCTCAGTTGGTAGAGCACTTGCCCGCGAAAGGCAAAGGTCCCGACTTCGAGTTTCGGTCGGGCACACAGTTTTAATCTGCCAGGAAGTTTCAAGAAGAAGGAGATTCCAAAATCTAAAATGCTGGCTTCATCTACGCATTAGGAGGTATAATCATACGTCACAGGTTTAACACCTGAAGACGAGCACTAAACCTGGAAACTGCGTACACCTCTTCAGGCAGCACAGCTTATGGTGCTCAGATTTCCCAGACCATATTCGCGAAATATTTGAGAACGAGAGCGCTTGGCGACTTCCAACAAACTTTATACAAAATTTTCAGCCTATTCGAATATGTTTCCGCACTGACATCCCCCACAAAACAATGAAAACAACAAAAAATTGTCGATAAGTACATTTTTTGCTGTCCGTGCGGTAAACCTTAAGCATCAAGCACGGCATTTTGGTTTATTACGTCTTTGCTACTAAATCTATTCGCAACACAGTTTGTAGACAGTATTTACAATACCGCTAAACGTACCTAGAGTATTAGCCCATTGTGCTACACCTAGGTCACATGATACCACGTCATAAACATTCATATCGGTGAAAAATTATGTCTTCAACGATAAAGGTTTTACACGCTAAGTGCCAATTACGAGGTATGTCCACAAAGTAAGTTCCGTTTAGTTATATAAAACAATCGTGTACAGATACAGAAAAAAATATTTATTGTACAAAAATCTACAACTGTTGAACTACTTTTCTACATAGCTCCCGAAATTTTGCAGGCACTGTAGCGTGGCACAAGTTTTTGTATGCCTTCTTCATAGAAGGTTGCCGCCTGTGTATTCAACCATGTGGCAAAATGTTCTTTCAGCTCGCCATCATAGTTGAAGTGTTGACCAGCAAGGACAGATGTTAGGTGTAAGAAGAGATGAAAGTCGCTAGGAGCGAGGTCCGGGCTGTACGGAGGATGGTCAAACGCGTCCCAGTGAAATTCCCGTAAGAGTTCCAGAATGAGTTCCCGTAAGAGTTGTTTGGCCACATTCGCTGTGTGAAGTCGGGCATTATAGCGCCAAAAAGCAACATTTTTAACAGTATTCCTCGGCGCTTATTCTGTATTGCGCGGCGCAATTTCTTAATGGCCTCGCAAAAACCATGTGCATTGATTGTTTGACGTCATGGTATGAAATCAATCAGCAAAATGCCTTTTCTGTCCCAAAAAATGGTGCACATGACTTTTCGAGGTGTCAAGATTTGCTTAGGCTTAACCTTCGTTGTGGATGAAGTGTGCCTCCATTCCATTGATTGCCGTTTTGTTTCAGGGGTGTCGTACGATGACCAAGTTTCATCCCTCGTGGCTACCCGAGAAAGAAAACCATCGCCTTCTTCATTGTAGAGTGTCAAAAACTGAAGTGCACTGCCCATCCGTTGTTTTTTGTGTTGTTCAGAAACAATTTTGGGTACCGAACGTGAGCAAAGTTTTCGAAATTTGCGGAACTTCCATAGCAAGGGCACTAAGTGTAAAGTTACGGTTCTGCTTAATCTTCTCTTCAATTGTGTGAACCAGCTCACCAGTAACCACAGACTTCGTCCTTCATCGTGCACTCGATCACGTCCTTCATTGAACAGTCTGACCCATCTTCTAAGCATTGAATCACTCGTAGCATTTTGTCCTTAAACCTCGCAGATTTGCCGATGAATTTGCTTTGGTTTAACTTTCTTTGCATTTAGAAAACGAATCACAGATTTTGAGTTACGGCTGACATTATAAAAAGCACTACAAAGCACACGTCGGCAGCAGCGACCTGAAAATGGCGTACATGTCCTCTCCTAGAGTCAGAGTAACTGCCGGACATGCACGGCACGTAGCGCTGCCGCGGATAGAAACAGAAACGGAACTTACTTTGCGGACGACCGTGGCAGTTAACATATTTGTCAAAAATTTAAGCATCTGAAGCTGTTTTATGCACGAGAGTTTTTTTTTCTTTTAAAAACTGGAGACAGGGTGAGGTTGGATTACTGGTCACATACTAAAAATATACAGGAAAATGAACTACAGAAGGAACAAATAAATCCCTTGACAAAAGTAGGATGGGAACAGGTTTGTCAGAAGTTTGATGTAAAGCGTTTACGATAATGTACACAAAAAGTGTCAAAGAGGAAAAGATAATGACAGAAGGTGTAAGGACTTGCACACCCTAACATGAAAAAGACGCACCGTCACGGAATTATCCGAATACTACGGGAATCGGTAGATGTGGCGTACGTGTACAGACAAACAAATGATTACAGTATGAGAAAAACTGGATGATTTCTTCAAGAGAAAGGGCTGCATAATCTAAGCAAGTCAATAAGGCGTTGGTCCATCTCTGGCCCTTATTCAAGCAGTTATTCAGCTTGACGTTGTGTAATAGAGTTGTTGGATGCTCTTCTCGTGCTACACTCTGTCGAATTGATTGCCGCTTAGATCGTCAAAATCCCAAGATGGTTGGAGAGCTCGCCATAATGCTTCAAACGTTTGAGGAGAGACACAGCTAACTTACTGGCCAAGGTAGGGTTTGAGCAAGACATTGGTGCGTTGACCCCCCTCTGGGCGTTATGCACGCAGTTGTTCGGCTTGGCATTGATTGATGGACTCTTCACGGACATCGAGGCAAATTCTCTCCAATTTGCGCGTTAAATTGTCCCCAGGCAGTTGGAGGGCCCTGAGGATAATGATCCAAACGTTCTCAATTGGAAAGAGATACGGAGACGTTGCTGGTCAAGGTAGGGTTCGTCCGGCACGAAGACAAGCGGCAGAAACTCTCGCAGTGTGCGGGTGGGCGTCATGTTGTTGAAATGTAAGTCCAGGGTGGCTTGCCACCAGCATTCCGTCTTCAGGCCACAAGTGGCCCATCGGGACCATCCGACCGCCGTGTCATCCTCACCTCAGGATGTGGATAGGAGGGGCGTGGGGTCAGCACACCGCTCTCCCGGTCGTTACGATGGTTTTCTGTGACCGGAGCCGCTACTGTTCGGTCGAGTAGCTCCTTAACTGATATAACGAGGCTGAGTGCACCCCGAAAAACGGCAACAGCGCATGGCGGCCCTGATGGCCACCCATCCAAGTGCCGGCCACACCCGACAGCGCTTAACTTCGGTGATCTGACGGGAACCGGTGTATCCACTGCGGTAAGGCCGTTGATCATGACTTGCCATGATGCAAAACGGGACGTAGGATATGGCCGACGTACCGCTGTGCCATAACGGTACCGCATATGAGAACCGTAGGGGTCATGTTGTGGAAATAAATGGCCCTCCAGAACCTCTGTCCTGGTTGTCGGGCTGTATGGCGGCTGACAGATTGTTGTCCTACTGCTGTGTGGGGCGCCTCCAGACACGCTAATCACCGGCGCTCAGTTTGAAGCGAGACTCATTCTACTGCAGTCAATGACATTCCAGGCCGCAGACGAGTGGTACGATAACAACCTGACAAGTTGGTTTGTAGAATCTGCGAAACTGGCGACTTACCATCACACATCCAGCAAAATACGATCCACACAATCCCGAAGATAGCAAGGACGGATAGCTACAGAAACTATCGCACAATGCGCTGAACACCTCATGCATCTAAGCTGTTGACAAGAGAATTACGTAGAAGAATGGAAAATAAAACAGAGGGCCTGTTAGATGACCATCAATTTGATTTTAGGAAAGGTAAAGGCGCAACGGAGAAAGTTCTCACTTTACGCTTGATACTGCAAACAAGACTGAAGGAAAATCAAAATACGCCCATACGATTTCTCGACCTAGCAAAAGCATTCGACAATACCAGATAGTGCAAGATGTAGGAGCAAGCTACAGGGAAACAGAGGTGATATACATAAAAGTTTTCAGAGAGGCATAAAAACTTATTGTGACATGATATCAACGATAAGATTCGCTGATGACATTGCAATCTCCAGTAGAAGTCAAGAATTGCGGTATTTACTGAGTGGAGCGGACAATGTAATGAGGGCTGAATATGGTTTGAGAGTAAAGACAAAAGGTAATGAGAAGTATCGAATATGAGAATAGCGAGAAACTCGACATAAAATTGGTGATCACGAAAGGACGTGTTAAGGCACCAGGGAATAACCTGTACAGAGTAAAAATAGAAGAGAATCGAAGCATTTGAGATGTGGTGCTACAGACGAATGTTGAAAATTAGGTGGACTGTTATGAACGAGTAGGTTCTGCCCAGAATCGGAGAGGTAGGGAATATGTGGAAAGCAGTGACAAGGAGAAGGGACAGGATGATAGTACATCTGTTAAGACATGAAGGACTGACTTCCATGGTGCTGGAGGGAGTTGTAGAGGGCAAAAACTGTAGAGGAAAACAGAGATTGGAATACATCCAGCAAATAACAGAGGTCGCAGGTTGCAAGTGCTACTCTGACGTGAAGAGGTTGGCACAGGAAAGGAATTCGTAGCGGGCCGCATCAAACCTCCCTGAAGAATGCGTCCTGTTCAGAGAGTATTCAGGAGTATATCATCAAGAGACATGCACCACTCGCCACCAGCACTCCTCGCGCTATAAAGAGGTCACAGATTTAGTTATAGGCTACCAGAAATAATGTAGTTGGGGATCAAGAAATTACATATACACTCTCCGATCAAAAGTATCCGGACACCTGGATCAAAATGACTTACAAGTTCGTGGCGCCCTCCATCGGTAATGCTAGAATTCAATATGGTGTTAGCCCTAGCCTTAGCCTTGATGACAGCTTCCACTCTCACAGGTATACTTTCAATCGGGTGCTGGAAGGTTTCTTGGGGAATGGCAGCCCATTCTTCACGGAGTGCTGCACTGAGGAGAGATATCGATGTCGATCGGTGAGGCCTGGCACGAAGTCGGCGTTCCAAAACATCCCAAAGGTGTTTTATAGAATTCAGGTCAGAACTCTGTGCAGGCCAGTCCATGACAGGGATGTTATTGTCGAGTAACCACTCTGCCACAGTCCGTGCATTATGAACAAGCGCTCGATCGTCTTTAAAGATGCAATCGGTATCCCCCAATTGCTCTTCAAAAGTGTGAAGCAAGAAAGTGCTTAAAACATCAATGTAGACCTGTGCTATGATAGTGTCACGCAAAACAACGAGGGCTGCAAGCCCCCTCCATGAAAAACACGAACACAGCATAACACCAACGCCTCCGATAGTACCGTTGGCACTACACACGCTGGCAGATGACGTTCACCGTGCATTCACCATGCCCACACCCTGCCATAGGATCGCCACATTGTGTACCGTGATTCGTCACTCCACACAACGTTTTTCCACTGTTCAATCGTCCAATGTTTACGCTCCTTACACCAAGCGAGGCGTCGTTTGGCATTTAGCGGCGAGATGTGTGGCTTATGAGCAACCGCTCGACCATGAAATCCCGGTTTTCTCACCTTCCGCCTAACTGTCATAGTACTTGCAGTGGATCCTGATGTAGTTTGGAATTCCTGTGTGATGGTCTGGATAGATGTCTGCCTATTACTCATTACGACCTTCTTCAACTGTCGGCGGTCTCTGTCAGTCAACAGTCGAGGTCGGCCTGGAAGCTTTTGTGCTGTACGTGTCCCATCACGTTTCCACTTTACTGTCGCATCGGAAACAGTGAACCTAGGGATATTTACGAGTGTGGAAACCTCGCGTACAGACATGTGACACAAGTGACACCCAATCACCTGACCACGTTCAAAGTCCGTGAGTACCGCAAAGCGACCCATTCTGCTCCCTCACAATGTCTAATGACTACTGAGGTCCCTGATATGGAGTGCCTGGCAGTAGGTGGCAGCACAATGCACCTAATATGAAAAACGTATGTTTTGGGGGGGGGGGGGGGGGGTGTCCGGAAACTTCTGGTCACATTGTGCAGCTAACGATGTGTAACTTCGTATTAGCAATTCCATTTTCCTGTTTAGATCTTTTACTGTTGTTTGAAGCAGTGCTCACAGTAATGGAACAGAGACTATCAGAAAGATTTATGGAATATTCCGTCAGTGCTTGGAGGAACATATCAGACTGCTGACTGGTTTGATGCGGCCAGCCACGAATTCCTCTCCTGTGCCAACCTCTTCATCTCTGAGTAACACCTGCAACCTACGCAGTCAATTATTTGCCGGATGTATTCCAATCTCTGTATTATTCTACAGTTTTTTCCCTCTACAGCTCCCTCTAGTACCATGGAAGTCATTTCCTCATGTCTTAACAGATGGCCTATCATCCTGTCCCTTCTTATCAGTGTTTTCCACATATTCCTTTCTTCTCCGATTCTGCGCAGAACCTCCTCTTTCCTTACCTTATCCGTCCACCTAATTTTCAACATTCATCTGTAACACCGCATCTCAAATGTTTAGATTCTCTCTTGCTCCAGTTTTTCCACAGTCCATGTTTCACTACCATACAATGCTGTGCTCTAAACGTACGTTCTCAGAAATTTCTTCCTCAAATTAAGCCTATGTTTGATACTAGTAGACTTCTATTGGCCAGCTGTGCCCTTTTCGCTAGTGCTAGTCTGCTTTTGATGTCCTCTTTGCTCCGGCCGTCATTGGTTATTTTGGTGCCTAGGTAGCATCAATCCTCATGTTAAGTTTCTCCCTGTTCTCATTTCTACTACTTCTCATTACCTTCGTCTTTCTTTGATGTACTCTCATCCAATACTCTATTCTCATTAAACTGTTCATTCCGTTCAGCAGTTCATGTAATTCTTCTTCACTTTCACACAGGGTAACAACATCATCAGCGAATCGTATCATTAATATCCTTTCACCTTGAATTCTAATTCCACTCCTGAACCTTTCTTTTATTTCCATCATTGCTTCCTCGATGTACATATTGAACAGTAGAGGCGAAAGGCTACATCCTTGTCTTACACCCTTTTTAATACAAGCACTTCGTTCTTGGTCGTTCACTCTAATTATTCCCTCTTGGTTGTTGTACATATTGTATATGACCCGTCTATCCCCATAGCTTACCCCTACTTTTCGAACATCTTGCACCATTTTACATTGTCGAACGCTCTTTCCAGGTCGACAGATCCTATGAACGTCTCTTGATTCTTCTTTAGTCTTGCCTAAATTATTAACCACAACGTCAGAATCGCCTCCCTTTACCTTTCCTAAAGCCAAACCGATCGTCATCTACCGCATCCTCAATTTTCTTTTCCATTCTTCTGTATATTATTCTTGTAAGCAGCTTGAATACATGACCTGTTCAGCTGATTGTGCGATAATTCTCGCACTTGTCAGCTCTTGCCGTCTTCGGAATTGTGTGGATGATGCTCTTCCGAAAGTCAGATGGTATGTCGCCAGACTCATACATTCTACACGCCAACGTGGATAGTCATTTTGTTGCCATTTCCTCCAATGACTTTAGAAATTCTGATGAAATTTTATTTATCCCTTCTGCATTATTTAATCTTAAGTCTTCCAAAGCTCTTTTAAATTCTCATTCTGATACTGGATCCCCCATCTCTTCCAAATCGACTCCTGTTTCTTCTTCTATCACATCAGACAAATCTTCACCCTCATAGAGGCTTTCAATGAATTCTTTCCACCTATCTGCTCTCTCCTTTGCATTTAACAGTGGAATTCCCGATGTACTCTTAATGTTACCACCGTTGCTTTTAATGTCACCAAAGGTTGTTTTGAGTTTCCTGTATGCTGAGTCTGTCCTTCTGACAATCATATCTTTTTCGATGTCTTCACATTTTTCCTGCAGCCATTTCGTCTTAGCTTCCCTGCACATCATATTTATTCCTCAGCGACTTTTATTTCTGTATTCCCGGGTTTCCCGGAACATTTTTGTACTTCCTCCTTTCATCAGTCAACTGAAGTATTTCTTCTGTTACCCATGGTTTCTTCGTAGTTACCTTCTTTGTACCTATGTTTTCCTTCCGAACTTCCTTGAAGGCCCTTTTTAGAGACGTCCATTCCTCTTCAACTGTACTGCCTACTAAGCTATTCCTTATTGCTGTATCTAGAGCCTTAGAGAACTTCAATCGTGTCTCGTCATTCCTTAGTACTTCCGTATCCCACTTCTTTACGTATTCATTCTTGCTGACTAATGTCTTAAACTTCAGCCTACTCTTCATCAATACTATACTGTGACCTGAGGGTATATCTGCTCCTGGGTACGCCTTACAATCCATTATCTATATATATATTTCATTTATTTACTGGTTAATAGTACGTTCAACACGTCCTCATTCTCTCGGGTCAGGAACATATTGATGACTGTTTTTCAACACTTCTTGTAAGTCTGGATGAAATAATGTTGTTCTTGTTCACCCATTGTATATTTACACTACTGGCCATTAAAATTGCTACACCACGAAGATGACGCGAAATTTAACCGACAGGTAGAAGATGCTGTGATACGCAAATGATTAGCTTTTCAGAGTATTCACAGAAGGTTGGCGCCGGTGGCGACACCTACAACGTGCTGACATGAGGAAAGTTTCCAACCGATTTCTCATACACAAAAGGCAGTTGACCAGCGTTGCTTGGTGAAACGTTGTTGTGATGCCTCGTGTAAGGTGGAGGAATGCGTACCATCACGTTTCCGACTTTGATAAAGGTCGGATTGTAGCCTATCGCGATTGCGGTTTGTCGTATCGCGACATTGCTGCTCCCGTCGGTCGAGATCCAATGACTGTTAGCAGAATATGGAATCGGTGGGTTCAGGAGGGTAATACGGAATGCCGTGCTGGATCCCAACGACCTCGTATCACTAGCAGTCGGGATGACAGGCATCTTATCCGCATAGCTGTAAAGGATCGTGCAGCCACGTCTCGATCCCTGAGTCAACAGATGGGGACGTTTGCAAGACAACAACCATCTGCACGAACAGTTCGACGACGTTTGCACCAGCATGGACAATCAGCTCGGAGACCATGGCTGCGGTTACCCTTGACGCTGCATCACAGACAGGAGCGCCTGTGATGGTGTACTCAACGACGAACCTGGGTGCACGAATGGCAAAACGCCATTTTTTCGGATGAATCCAGGTTCTGTTTACAGCATCATGATGTTCGCATCCGTGTTTGGTGACATCGCGGTGAACGCACACTGGAAGCGTGTATTCGTCATCGCCATATTGGCGTATCACCCGGAGTGATGGTATGGGGCGCCATTGGTTACAGTCTCGGTCACCTCTTGTTCGCATTGACAGCACTTTGAACAGTGGACGTTACATTTCAGATGTGTTACGACCTGTGGCTCTACCCTTCATTCGATCCCGGTGAAACCCTACATTTCAGCAGGATAATGCACGACCGCATATTGCAGGTCCTGTACGAGCCTTTTTGGATACAGAAAATGTTCGACTGCTGCCCTGGCCAGCACATTCTGCAGATGTCTCACCAATTGAAAACGTCTGGTCAATGGTGGCCGAGCAACTGGCTCGTCACAATACGCCAGTCACTACCCTTAATGAACTGTGGTATCGTGTTGAAGCTGCATGGGCAGCTGTACCTGTACGCGCCATTCAAGCTCTGTTTGACTCAATGCCCAGGCCTATCAAGGCCGTTATTACGACCAGAGGTGGTTATTCTGGGTACTGATTTGTCAGGATCTACGCACCCAAATTGCGTGAAAATGTAATCACATGTCAGTTCTAGTATAATATATTTGTCAAATGAATACCCGTTTATCATCTGCATTTCTTCTTGGTATAGCAATTTTAATGGCCAGTAGTGTAAATTCCCCACTGACGGAACTTGGCGAGAACATAGGGTATTGGGTGGCCGAGGTGGGGATTTTTGGAACGTTTCCCAAAATTCCCTCAAGGACACGAGAGCCGCATTAGAAGGCTGGCGAGGTACTCTAAGGCGGCTTCTCAGAGCTGTGTGAGAGACAAGTGGTAGCCACAAACGCCCTCAGCCTTTCCAAGAAGAAGAGACAGGGCCACCACCTTATTACTGTAAATAGTATGAAATAAGCTGCATTTTGTGCCCAGACGTATTTTCAGCCAATCAAGGTGAAAGACCATCCACTACCAACTTACAGAAATGGAAATACAACAAGCGCTTTTTAAGAAAAGTCTGTGGGCTTCCTCTGCAATTTTGAATGCGAGCAGAAATTTTCGGCTGTCGTAGTGGAGTAACGCAGGATTCCTCCCCTCCAGCAGTAGCATAGTGGAGTAGAGAGGAACATAGACGAGGACAGTCACATGGAGCCGGGTTCAAGAACGTGGTGTGCACCGTTCGAGGTGTTCGGCCCAGCTTGCCGCTTACTTCACTGTACGTAAGTGTCGCGGTTAGCATTTGCACTGCTTTCCCTCTAAATAGCTCCCAACTTGCGTCTTCCTTTCATGTTGTGAGTTTTCTTTTTGTAGTGCATTTCTTGTACTGAGCCGTGAGTTGATCTCCAGTAATACTGCATGTGCAAGCTGTTCAGACTAAGAAAGGTCAATAGCCTATTGACCCCATTTGGATTCCAAATAGCATTCAGATGTCTTTAGCATTTTTCGGTGGAGTCAGTGTGGACAGGAATTTATGTGGACAGGAATTTTATCTCATATCTGGGTAATTTCTTTATGTTTGTAATTCCATGAGCAGTAATTTCGCTATCTATGATATGGTGAAGGCAACGGCCTTGCCGCAGTGGTAACACCGTTTCCCGTCGGATCACCGAAGTTAAGCGCTGTCGGGCTGGGTTTTCACTTGGATGGGTGACCATCCGATCTGCCGAGTGCTGTTGGCAGCGGGGTGCACTCAGCCCTTGTGGGGCAAACTGAGGAGCTGCTTGATCGAGAAGTGGCGGCTCCGGTCTGGTAAACTGACACACGGCCGGGAGAGCGGTGTGCTGACCACATGCCCCTCCATGTCCGCATCCAGTGACGCCAGTCATCTAAGGATGACACGGCGGCCGGTCGGTGCCGTTGGGCCTTCATGGTTTGTTCGGGAGATGTGGTGAGCTGTTAGTTTCCCTTGATCAGTGTATTATTTTATTTTTCAATCAATAAATTAAAGAGTCAGCTATCAAGTATAATTGCTTTTTCTGTCCTACAACCATTTGATGATGTGACCCTTTTCTCTACATAAACATCGCCATATGGCTCTATATGCCTGAATGGTGCACTCACCGTGCGGCCGCTCCCGCCGGAGGTTCGAATCCTCCCTCGGGCATGGCTGTGTGTGTGTGTGTAGTCCTTAGTGTTAAGTTAGTTTAAGTAGTGTGTAAAGTCTAGGGACCGATGACCTCAGCAGATTGGTCCCTTAGGAATTCACACACATTTGAACATTTGTGCACTCATGTCGGTATTCCAGTGTAAAACAGGTGCCATTATCTCGAATGTTTCTTTATTAACCAAGAAAGGTAATTGTTTTATCCTTTTCGCTTCTGAAATTTTAGTGATTTATGTATTGGTAATTAGACTTCGTCTGCATCTGCGCTGAGCAGCGTGAGTGATTTATCATTGACAGTGTCTTTCTATGGCGTTATAAAACAACAAAGTATCGGACGGCTCGTAGAATTAATGCTCTCTGGAGTCTGCAAGTGTGGCAGACAGCTTGCGTTCACTAATGCTGAACACCAGTCGGTTCAGCACTAGAGACAAAGAGGCAACATTACAAAGTTATTGCTTACTAAGCTGTTTTTCGTCTGACTATTGTTGTCTATCGGATAGAGCATCAAACTCCATCCCTGTGGGTCTGGGGTTTCATATCAGATAAGAACGGGGATTCGTTTCCAGTCCCTCCTGCCTCGTGCGTGGATGTGTGTGGTGTCCTTAGGTTAGTTAGGTTGAAGTTGTTCTAAGTCCAGGCGACTGATGACCTCAGATGTCAAGTCCCATAGTGCTCAGATCCAAGTGAACCAGTCCCTCCAGGAAGGCGCCAAGTACAGTTACTCTGCTATCAAATGAGTACTGGCGATCTTTTCTGAAAGTGAAAACAGGCTGGGGCGACGTGCCTATCTCCCTCCCCCTCCTGCAGCCGCCACTCGGCGTAGCCGTGCGGTCTAAGGGCGTATTGTCACGGTTCGCGCGGCTGCCCCCGTCGGAGGTCCTCCCTCGGGCGCGGGTGTCTGTGTTGTGCTTAGCGTAAGTTAGTTTAAGTTAGATGAAGTAGTGTGTAAGTCTAGGGACCGATGACCTCAGCGGTTTGGTCCCATAGTCCTTGCCACAAATTAATTTCCTCCTAGCGCCATAGCGAACAAAGGCAACACTACTCGCCTCCAGACCAATAGCCCGGCCGTTTTCTCGTTTTATTCGGTCATCAGTCTTCTGACTAGTTTGACGCGGCCCGTCACGAATTCCCTCCCGTGCCACCCTCTTCATGTCAGAGCACCTTGCAGCCTACGTCCTCAATTACTTACTGGATGAATTCCAATATCTTTCTCTACAGCTTTTGCCCACTACAGCCCCCTCTGGTACTATGGAAGTCATTCCCTTACTTTTAACAGATGTCCTATCATCCTGTCCCTTCTCCTTGTCACTGTTTTCCACACATTCCTTTCCTCTCAGATTCTGCGCATAACCTCCTCCTTCCTTACCTGATCAGTCCATCTGATTTTCAGCATTCATCTGTAACACCGCATCTCAAATGTTTAGATTCTCTCTTGCTCCAGTTTTTCTACAGTCCATGTTTCACTACCATACAATGCTGTGCTCTAAACGTACATTCTCAGAAATGTCTTCCACAAATTGAGGCCTATGTTTGATACTAGTAGACTTCTATTGGCCAGCTATGCCCTTTTCGCTAGTACTAGTCTGCTTTTGATGTCCTCTTCGCTCCGGCCGTCATTGGTTATTTTGGTGCCTAGGTAGCAGAATTCCTTAACTTCATCTACTTCGTGACCATCAATCCTGATGTTAAGTTTCTCGCTGTCCTCATTTCTACTACTTCTCATTACCTTCGTCTTTCTTTGATTTACTCTCATCCAATACTCTATTCTGATTAAACTGTTCATTCCGTTCAGCACGTCATGTAATTCTTCTTCACTTTCACTCAGGATAGCAATGTCATCAGCGAATCGTATCATTGATATCCTTTCACCTTGGATTCTAATTCTACTCCTGAACCTTTCTTTTATTTCCATCATTGCTTTCTCGATGTACAGATTGAACGGTAGGGGCGAAAGACTACATTCTTGTCTTACACCCTTTTTAATCTGAGCACTTCATTCTTGGTCATTTGCTCTTATTATTTCCTCTAGACTCTTCTACATATTGTTTATTACCCATTAGCTTACCTCTATTTTTCACAGAGTTTCGAACATCTTGCACCATTTTACATTGTAAAATCGGGAAATCCTATGAACGCGTCTTGATTGTTTGATCGTCATCTAGCGCATCCTCAATTTTTTTCTCCATTATTCTGTATATTATTCTTGTCAACAACTTGCCTGGATCAGCTGTTAAGCTCATTGTGCGATAATTCTCGCACTTGTGAGATCTCGGACTCTTCGGAATTGTGTGGCTGATATTTTTCTCCAAGACAGATGGTATGTCACCACACTCATACATTCTACTCACCAACGTGAATAGTCGTTTTCTTTTGCCACGTCCTCCAACGATTTTAGGAATTCTGTTGGAACGTTATCCATCCCTTCTGCTTTATTTGATCTTAAATCCTCCAAAGGTCTCTTAAATTCTGATTCTCTGGATCCCCTAACTCTTCTAATCGTCCCCTGTTTTTTCTTCTATCACATCAGACAAGTCTTCCCCGTCATAGAGACATTCAGTGTACTCTTTTCCACCTATCCGGTCTCTCCTCTGCATTTAACAGTGGAATTCCCGTTGCACTCTTAATGTTACCACCATTGCATTGTTCTGGCTTCCCTATATGCTGAGTCAGCCCTTCCGATAATCGTTTCTTTTTTCAACTCTTCACATTTTTCATCCAGCCATTTCGGCTTCGCTTTTCTGCGCTTCCCATTTACACACATCAAAAAAAGTTTTGCATAACCCCGGTTCCCAGAACTCCTGAAGATAGACGTTGACTGAGGATATTGTATCACAGACACAGTCCCTACGACTGTTCAGAGATGTCTCTAAACACGTCCAAAGATGTAAACAACCATGCATGAGCAGCGCCTATTAAACGGAGGGGGTCGGACAGCCAATCAGTTCCAGTCATCCCACCAGGAAGGAGGTACATGGCACGTGTTGTCTGCAGTTCAACGGTGCCCAGACAGGCAAAGCCGCGGTTCGACCGCGTCCACATTGTTACTTTGTGCCAGGAAGGGCTCTCAATAAGGGAAGTGTCCAGGCGTCTCGGAGTGAAAAAAATGGTTCAAATGGCTCTGAGCACTATGGGACTCAACTGCTGAGGTCATTAGTCCCCTAGAACTTAGAACTAGTTAAACCTAACTAACCTAAGGACATCACAAACATCCATGCCCGAGGCAGGATTCGAACCTGCGACCGTAGCGGTCTTGCGGTTCCAGACTGCAGCGCCTTTAACCGCACGGCCACTTCGGCCGGCCTCTCGGAGTGAACCAAAGCGATTTTGTTCGGACATGGAGGAGATACAGAGAGACAGGAACTGTTGATGACATGCCTCGTTCAGGCCGCCCAAGGGCTGTTACTGTAGTGGATGACCGCTGCCTACGGATTATGACTCGGAGGAATCCTGACAGAAACAACACCATGTTCATTAATGCTTTTCGTGCAGCCACAGGACGTCGTGTTACGACTGAAACGTGCGCAATAGGCTGCATAATGCGCAACTTCACTCCTGACGTACATGGCAAGGTCCATCTTTGCAACCACGCCATGATGCAGCGCGGTACAGATGGGCCCAACAACATGCCGAATGGACCACTCAGGATTGGCATCACATTCCCTTCACCCATGAGTGTCGCATATGCCTTCAACCGGACATTCTTCGGAGACGTGTTTGGAGGCAACTGGGGCAGTCTGAACGCCTTAGACACACTGTCCAGCGAGTGCAACAAGGTGGAGGTTCCTTGCTGTTTGGGGTGGCATTATGTGAGGCCGACGTACGCCGCTGGTGGTCATGGAAGGCGCCGTAGCGGCTTTACGGTACGTGAATGCCATCTTCCGACCGATAGTGTAACCATATCGGCAGCATAATGGCGAGGCATTCGTCTTGATGGACGACAATTCGCGCCCCAGTCGGGCACATCTTGGGAATGAGTTCCTTCAGGATAACGACATCGCTGCACTAAAGTGGCCAGTATGTTTTCCAGACATGAACCCTATCGAATATGCCTGGGATGGAGTGAAAAGGGGTGTTTATGGACCACTCTGAGGGATCTACGCTGAAGCGCCATTGAGGAGTGGGACAGTCTGGACCAACAGTGCCTTGATGAACTTGTGCCACGACGAATACAGGCAGGCATCAATACAAGAGGGATTAGAGGTAGCGGTATGTACAGCAATCTGGACCACCACCTCAGATGATCTCGCTGTACGGTGGTACAACATGCAATGTGTAGTTTTCATGAGCAATAAAAAGGGCGGAAATTATGTTCATGTTGATCTCTCTTCCAATTTTCTGTAGAGGTTCCCGAACTCTCGGAACCGAGGTGATGCAAACCTTTTTTTGGTGTGTGTATTTCCTTCCTCAGCGACATGTATTTCTGTATTCCTGAATTTCCCTGAACATTTTTGTACTTCTTTCTTTCATCGATCAACTTAAGTATTTCTTCTGTTACGATGATTTCTTCACAATTACCTTCTTTTACCTATGTTTTTCCTTCCAACTCCTGTGATGAGCCTTTTTAGGTCCTTTTTAGGGGTGTCCATTCCTCTTCAACTGCACTGCCTGCTGAGGTATTCCTTATTGCTGTATATACAGAGGGATCCAAAAAAATGTATCCATTGTTTAAAAGTCCATACCTGGCAAACTAATTGACGGAGTTGTCTCATCTTTGGTAGCGTAATAGTTTGTAGTTCCGGCAATCGCCACACAAGTGTTGTATTGCGTTGTTTTGTTTTGTCAGATGACAGTCGCCAGATAGTCAGTATTTTGTTCTTAGTTGCCCCTAGTTACTCGAGTAAACACGGCTAGCGCAAGGCTTACATTCAAATGAAAGGAAGTCAGTTTTGAAGAATGAAAACGTTAATGAGGTTCAACAGCAATGGCGAAATGAGTATGAAACAGAGCCAGCGACACGTTTGACGAATCGTCGCATTCGAGACAAATTTGAAGCCGAAGGCTATATTAAAGATGTACACAAACAACGATCTGGACGACCTGTAACAGTGACAAGTCCAGCTAACGCCCGTCGTGTGTTACAACAATTCACTCGCTCACCACAGAAGTCTGTGAGACAGTGTGCCCGTGGAACTGCAGTGAGTCGTTCAAGTTCAAAAAAATGGTTGAAATGGCTCTGAGCACCATGGGACTTAACATCTGAGGTCATTAGTCCCCTAGCACTTAGAACTACTTAAACCTAACTAACCTAAAAACAGCACACACATCCATGCCCGAGGCAGGATTCGAACCTGCAACTGTAGCGGTCGCGCGGTTCCAGACTGTAGCACCTAGAACCGCTCGGCCACACCGGCCGGCAGTCGTTGAAGTGTTCGGCGAATTTTGAAGACAGAAAAGTGGAAGTGCTACATCCCACGATTGCTACACGCAATGAACCACGACGACCCAGATCGTAGAATGGAGTACTGCGAGCAGTTTACTAACATAGTGCACAACGGTGAAGAGTTTGCAGAGATGATTGTGTGGTCTGATGAGGCAAAGTTAAAACTCAATGGTACAGTAAATCGCACACAATTGCATCTACTGGGCCGCCGAAAATCCGAACGTCCATGTAGACAAAGACGTGAATTTGCCAGGAGTAAATGTGTGGCGTGGGTTGTCTTACCGGGGCTTGATTGGGCCATTCTTCTTTGATGGCACAGTTACCGGTGACGTGTACCTTCAGAAGCTTCAGACATCAATTTTACCTGCCATCCGAGACTTGTATGGAGACGGAAGAGTTTACTTTCAACAAGATGGTGCCCCAGCCCACTACCAAAGTCGTGTTAGGGTGTCTCTCGACGAAAATCTACCAGGAAGATGGATAGACCGTAGAGGTGCTGTTGAGTATCCACCACGTTCCCCAGACCTAACTCCTCTGGACTTTTACCTGAGCGGAACACAAAAGGACGTCGTTTATTGACAAACGCCACGCACATTGGATGAACTTCGAGAATCCATCGTACATTCACGTGCAAATATCCAACTGAACACTTTGCAGTCAGTAGTTCGTGCTGCAATTCGACGGCATCGTTTGTGTGTGGATGTTAATGGTGACCATTTCGAACACCTGCAGTGATATCTTTTAAGTTCGACTTTAAGCTTCACTGCCTGGCAGAGTGGCCGAGCGGTTCTAGGTGCTACAGTCTGGAACCGCGCGACCGCTACGGTCGCAGGTTCGAATCCTGCCTCGGGAATGGATGTGTGTGATGTCGTTACGTTAGTTAGGTTTAAGCAGTTCTAAGTTCTAGGGGACTGATGACCTGAGAAGTTAAGTCCCATAGTACTCAGACCCATTTGAACCATTTTTAAGCTTCACTTTCACCAAAAATGAGACAACTCCGTCAGTTAGTTTGCAAGTTATGGACTTTTAAACAGTGGATAAATTTTTTGGACCCCTCTGCATATCGTTAGAGAACTTAAAGCGTATCTCTTCGTTCCTTAGTACTCCTGTATCCCATTTCTTTGCATATAGATTCTTCTGAAACTTCAACCTACTCTTCATCGCTGCTTCATCACTCCTTCATTCGGCCACAAACTTCTACTGAAATATTCTGAATGCAGTGATGTCTTTGGCAGGAGTCGGAGTTCAGGCCAATGGTGCACCACCTCCTACACGGTCCCGTGCTGCCAGAGCCACCTGGCGGAGGGTCGGTCCACCACGGCAGTGCGGCGCCCACGGACGTGTCCGACCCCGTGGAGCTGTACCTGGACGCCATGAAGTCGCAGATGCTGCACCAGAAGGACAGACCACCCACCGCCACGGGCAGCAGCAAGTTCCACAGCGGGCGCGAGCCCTCCCACGCATACCTCGAGGACACCAGCGGCGCCCGGCACGGCGGTCAGGCGCCCGTTAGCGGTAACGACCACAGACCTGCGCACGAGTTCCTCAAAGCGGCTCCAGCAGGTGAGCTCTAGCCCCACCACGCTCATTCTTCAAGCAATCGCTACACGCCTCATCAGTTAGGCACCAGCTCAATATTTGGCACTCACTTGCCCCAGTGCCAAACTCATCGTGAGCGCAATTCCAATTTACACTACTGGCCATTAAAATTGCTACACCAAGAAGAAATGCAGATGATAAGCGGGTATTCATCGGACAAATAATTTATACTAGAACAGACGTGTGATTACATTTTCACGCAATTTGGGTGCGTAGATCCTGAGAAATCAGTATCCAAAACAACCACCTCTGGCCGTAATAACGACCTTGATACACCTTGGCATTGAGTCAAACAGAGCTTGGGTGGCGTGTACAGGTACATGTAGCTTCAACACGATACTGGCGTATTGTGATGAGCCAGTTGCTTGGCCACCATTGACCAGACGTTTCCAGTTGGTGAGAGATCTGGACAATGTGCTGGCCTGGGCAGAAATCGAACATTTTATGTATCCAGAAAGGCCCGTACAGGACCTGCAATATGCGGTCGTGCATTATCCTGCTGAAATGTAGGGTTTGGCAGGGCTCGAATAAAGGGTAGGGCCACGGGTCATAACACGTCTGAAATGTAACGTTCACTGTTCAAAGTGCCGTCAATGCGAACAAGAGGTGACCGAGACGTGTAACCAATGGCACCCCATACCATCAAGCCGGGTGATACGCCAATATGGCGATGACGAATACACGTTTCCAGTGTGCGTTCACCACGATGTCGCCAAACACGGATCGGACCATCATGATGCTGTAAACAGAACCTGGATTCATACGAAAAAATGACGTTTTGCCATTCGTGCACCCAGGTTCGTCGTTGAGTACACCATCGCAGGCGCTCCTGTCTGTGATGCAGCGTCAACGGTAACCGCAGCCATAGTGTCCGAGCTGATAGTCCTTGCTGGTACAAACGTCGTCGAACTTTTTGTGCAGATGGTTGTTGTCTTGCAAACGTCCCCATCTGTTGACTCAGGGATCGAGAAGTGGCTGCACGATCCGTTACAGCCATGCGGATAAGATGCCTGTCATCTCAACTGCTAGTGATACGAGGCCGTTGGGATCCAGCACGGCGTTCCGTATTACCCTCCTGAACCCACCGATTCCATATTCTGCTAACAGTCATTGGATCTCGACCAAGGCGAGCAGCAATGTCGTAATACGATAAACCGCAGTCTCAATAGGTTACAATCCGACCTTTATCAAAGTCGGAAACGTGATGGTACGCATTTCTCCTCCTTACACGAATCATCACAACGTTTCACCAGGCAACGCTGGTCAACTGCCTTTTGTGTATGAGAAATCGGTTGGAAAGATTCCTCATGTCAGCACGTTGTAGGTGTCGCCACCGGCGGCAACCTTGTGTGAATGCTCTGAAAAGCTAATCATTTGCATATCATAGCATCTTCTTCCCGTCGGTTAAATTTCGCGTCTGTAGCACTTCAACTTCGTGGTGTAGCAATTTTAATGGCTAGTATTATACTCGTTATCAAAGGCATAAATACACCATAAAAATTATGAAGTTATACCTTCAAACACTGACGGAAATAATAATTTAATGGCGAATTTTGTCGCAAACATTTTTACCTGATAGTTAGGTCCGATGTGAAGAGTTTGTGTCAGTCACCGTGAACATCTCAGAGGAATGCGTGGACCTCTATGTCAGCAAGCTAGTGGCCACTCTTGAGTGACGACATGTTACAGGAGGAAAATGGAATCCTAAGAACGGACGGTGCAGCTGTGGGTTCCCCTCTGCAGCAGACGTCTTGATGGACGCATTGAAGAAACACCTCTACAGTCGCCCCATTACGCCGAGATTGTTTGTTCCGATATGTTGATGGTACATCTGCACACGTGGAGATAAAGAACTGCAGAACTTTGCCCAACCCCTAAATCCGCGGCGCAGCAATATCCAATTTACTATGGAGGTAAAAAAGAGTAGGGTGCTGCCTTTCCTCGACGTGGAACTTAACCGAAATCCTGTTGGTAAACCTGGCCATGGAGTTTACAGGGAGATTTTTTCGGCCGTGTACAAACTCCGGGAACCGATCGATGAGAGGATACAGAACGAAAAAGGTCGAATGAACTGATGTCCGGAAATGCAAGGTTTTCGTGCTGGAGACCATTTATTCAATGAGACTGCGGTCTGATACGCGCTGTACCATGCAGCCACAGTTACGGTAT
Organism: Schistocerca nitens; assembly: GCF_023898315.1. Classification (NCBI taxonomy): domain Eukaryota; kingdom Metazoa; phylum Arthropoda; class Insecta; order Orthoptera; family Acrididae; genus Schistocerca; species Schistocerca nitens. Next base: position 217,015,257 of record NC_064623.1, on the reverse strand, counting down.
GCATGGCTTCCTCATAGAGGGTGGTGCTGTTCTTCATACGTCATGCCGTAGCGCCCTCTCCTGCCACAGTAATTGGCACATTCAGTTTCCTTGCTGACTCACCTTGTACTGGATGTCATACATCGTTGTACATAATGGTTCCACAATCGAATCTAGAGCTTGCCGACGTTGCGTTTACTTACATAAAAACGGCGGGGGGCAGCAAGGTAGTATCAGGAGACCTATCTCCGCCGACAACAACCACAGCATTCAATGTTTGCAACAGTATTTCGCCGATGGTCTGAGACAGGGTCATTTCACGAAGCAGGAAATGGGGAAGGATGTACCCGAAATATTCGGACACCGGACTTGGAGAAAAATGTGATTAACACTGTAGAAGGCGACTGCCGTGTCAGTATCAGGCAGTTGGCTCGCCAGTACGGCGCAAGACAGACGACCGTGTGGAACATTCTCCACGACAATTGTTAGTCCCCTTATCACTTGCAGAGTGTGCAGTGCTTACTAGAGACAGACTTTCGACAGTTTTTCCACTGGCTTCTTCACCAAGCAACCTCGATTCCGGATTCACAGATGAGGCCGCCTTTACGCGGAATTGTATCTTCAACTTCCATAACAGTCGTCGGTGCGATAGTATGCAGAACCCCCACGGTATGTTGGCAGCGAATCATCGGCATCGGTTCAGCCGGAATGTGGGGGCCGAAGAAATTGGCGACCGTATTTTGGGACCGGTTTTCCTTCCGCGTCGGCTAACAGGCCGTGACTATCGGTGTTTCTTGCGGGTGACTTCGCCTCCCCTACTGAAGAAGTGCCATCGATGATTCGAAGGGTTATGTGGCTTCTACATGATGATGCTTCAGCCCACTTCACCGTTAACGTCCGGAAACATATCAATCGTGTTTACTCTGGTCGATGGATCGGACGAAGCGGTGTGGTCGCATGGCCCGCCCGTTCACCGGATCTCAGCCCGTGCCGTTTCTGGTTATGGGGTCGTCTCAAAAGTATCGTGTAGACGGAGCCCCTTCCAGATGTGGAGACAGTGGAGCTGAGTATTCGTGCTGCCTTTGACACTGTTCGGACGTAGCCTGGCATATGTGAACGAGTGATACAGAACATTCTACGACGCGTACACTCATCGTTGAGGGACATGGAATCCGTTGTGAGCACACTAACAGTGGCTGCATGGTACAGCCCGTATTATACCGCTCTCTCTGTAACAATGTATGATTGAATAAATGGCCTCTAGCACGGAAGCCAAGCATTTCCGGAAATACGAGAGTTGAAACTTTAATAGTGCCAACTATTTATTTACAGCTCGTACAAAATAGATACGTGTTTCAAAGTTTTACTGACCATCAAAGTAGTCAGCAGTATTATCTATAATCCGTTGCCAGCGATGTGGAAGTCGTAGGATACTCTTGGCAGTGCCAGTTGTGTTGACAGTTCGAGCGGCGTGGTCTGTTGCTCAACGAATTTGTAGCAGTTCTGAAGCGAATACCGTGAAGTGTTTCCTTCAGTTTAGAAATAAAGTTGAGCTCACGAGGGCTTAAATCAGAGTGCACTAGGTGGTATAGCACTTAGCAGCCCCATCAGTCAAACAAACCAGTAACAGCTTGCACTGAACGTGCTTGAGCATTGTCCTACAAAATGATGGTCAGGTCCTGCAGAAAGTGTCATCACTTCTGTCTCTAAGCTGGTCGCAGATTGTGTTCCAAAAATAGACAGCGTACTGGTCCGAAGAAGAGCGTCAAGATTCGTGACTGGTACATTAGGTCATCGCGAGAGCGGTACAAATCTCATAGAAAGTTTGAAGTGGGACACACTTGCAGATAGAGTAGACAGTGTCGGAAGTTCCGTGCGGCTTTTCGCGGATGATGCTGTAGTATACAGAGAAGTTGCAGCATTAGAAAATTGCATCGAAATGCAGGAAGATCTGCAGCGGATAGGCACTTGGTGCAGGGAGTGGCAACTGACCCTTAACATAGACAAATGTAATGTATTGCGAATACATAGAAAGGAGGATCCTCTATTGTATGATTATATGACAGCGGAACAAACACTGGTAGCAGTTACTTCTGTAAAATATAAAATATCTGGGAGTATGCGTACGGAACGATTTGAAGTTTTTCTTTTTTTTTTTTTTTTTTTGGTCATCAGTCTACTGACTGGTTTGATGCGGCCCGCCACGAATTCCTTTCCTGTCCTAACCTCTTCATCTCAGAGTAGCACTTGCAACCTACGTCCTCAATTATTTGCTTGACGTATTCCAGTCTCTGTCTTCCTCTACAGTTTTTGCCCTCTACAGCTCCCTCTAGTACCATGGAAGTCATTCCCTCATGTCTAGCCGGCCGCGGTGGTCTAGCGGTTCTGGCGCTGCAGTCCGGAACCGCGGGACTGCTACGGTCGCAGGTTCGAATCCTGCCTCGGGCATGGGTGTGTGTGATGTCCTTAGGTTAGTTAGGTTTAAGTAGTTCTAAGTTCTAGGGGACTTATGACCTAAGATGTTGAGTCCCATAGTGCTCAGAGCCATGAGCCTCATGTCTAAGCGGATGTCCTATCATCCTGTCCCTTCTCCTTATCAGTGTTTTCCACATATTCCCTTCCTCTCCGATTCTGCGTAGAACCTCCTCATTCCTTACCTTATCAGTCCACCTAATTTTCAACATTCGTCTATAGCACCACATCACAAATGCTTCGATTCTCTTCTGTTCCGGTTTTCCCACAGTCCATGTTTCACTACCATACAATGCTGTACTCCAGACGTACATCCTCAGAAATTTCTGCCTCAAATTAAGGCCGGTATTTGATTTTAGTAGACTTCTCTTGGCCAGAAATGCCTTTTTTGCCATAGCGAGTCTGCTTTTGATGTCCTCCTTGCTCCGTCCGTCACTGGTTATTTTACTGCCTAGGTAGCAGAATTCCTTAACTTCATTGACTTCGTGACCATCACTCCTGATGTTAAGTTTCTCGCTGTTCTCATTTCTACTACTTCTCATTACCTTCGTCTTTCTCCGATTTACTCTCAAACCATACTATGTACTCATTAGACTGTTCATCCTGTTCAGCAGATCATTTAATACTTCTTCACTTTCACTCAGGATAGCAATGTCATCAGCGAATCGTAACATTGATATCCTTTCACCTTGTATTGTAATTCCACTCCTGAACCTTCCTTTTATTTCCATCATTGCTTCCTCGATGTACAGATTGAAGAGTAGGGGCGAAAGGCTACAGCCTTGTCTTACACCCTTCTTAATACGAGCACTTCGTTCTTGATCGTCCACTCTTATTATTCCCTCTTGGTTGTTGTACATATTGTATATGACCCGTCTCTCCCTATAGCTTACCCCTACTTTTTTCAGAATCTCGAACAGCTTGCACCATTTTATATTATCGAACGCTTTTTTCAGGTCGACAAATCCTATCAAAGTGTCTTGATTTTTCTTTAGCCTTGCTTCCATTATTAGCCGTAACGCCAGAATTGCCTCTCTTGTCCCTTTCCTTTTCCTAAAGCCAAACTGATCGTCACCTAGCGCATTCTCAATTTTCCTTTCCATTCTTCTGTATATTATTCTTGTAAGCAGCTTCGATACACGAGCTGTTAAGCTGATTGTGCGATAATTCTCGCACTTGTCAGCTCTTGCCGTCTTCGGAATTGTGTGGATGATGCTTTTCCGAAAGTCAGATGGTATGTCGCCAGACTCATATATTCTACACACCAACGTGAATAGTCGTTTTGTTGCCACTTCCCCCAATGATTTTAGAAATTCTGATGGAATGTTATCTATCCCTTCTGCCTTATTTGACCGTAAGTCCTCCAAAGCTCTTTTAAATTCCGATTCTAATACTGGATCCCCTATCTCTTCTAAATCGACTCCTGTTTCTTCTTCTATCACATCAGACAAATCTTCACCCTCATAGAGGCTTTCAATGTATTCTTTCCACCTATCTGCTCTCTCCTCTGCATTTAACAGTGGAATTCCCGTTGCACTCTTAATGTTACCACCGTTGCTTTTAATGTCACCAAAGGTTGTTTTGACTTTCCTGTATGCTGAGTCTGTTCTTCCGACAATCATAACTTTTTCGATGTCTTCACATTTTTCCTGCAGCCATTTCGTCTTAGCTTCCCTGCACTTCCTATTTATTTCATTCCTCAGCGACTTGTATTTCTGTATTCCTGATTTTCCCGGAACATGTTTGTACTTCCTCCTTTCATCAATCAACTGAAGTATTTCTTCTGTTACCCATGGTTTCTTCGCAGCTACCTTCTTTGTACCTATGTTTTCCTTCCCAACTTCTGTGATGGCCCTTTTTAGAGATGTCCATTCCTCTTCAACTGTACTGCCTACTGCGCTATTCCTTATTGCTGTATCTATAGCGTTAGAGAACTTCAAACGTATCTCGTCATTCCTTAGTACTTCCGTATCCCACTTCTTTGCGTATGGATTCTTCCTGAGTAATGTCTTGAACTTCAGCCTACTCTTCATCACTACTATATTGTGATCTGAGTCTATATCTGCTCCTGGGTACGCCTTACAATCCAGTATCTGATTTCGGAATCTCTGTCTGACCATGATGTAATCTAATTGAAAAATTCCCGTATCTGCCGGCCTTTTCCAAGTATACCTCCTCCTCTTGTGATTCTTGAACAGGGTATTCGCTATTACTACTCAATTAGTCTTTCTCCTCTTTCATTCCTTGTCCCAAGCCCATATTCTCCTGTAACCTTTTCTTCTACTCCTTCCCCTACAACTGCATTCCAGTCGCCCATGACTATTAGATTTTCGTCCCCCTTTACATACTGCATTACCTTTTCAATATCCTCATACACTTTCTCTATCTGTTCATCTTCAGCTTGCGACGTCGGCATGTATACCTGAACTATCGTTGTAGGTGTTGGTCTGCTGTCGATTCTGATTAGAACAACCCGGTCACTGAACTGTTCACAGTAACACACCCTCTGCCCTACCTTCCTATTCATAACGAATCCTACACCTGTTATACCATTTTCTGCTGCTGTTGATATTACCCGATACTCATCTGACCAGAAATCCTTGTCTTCCTTCCACTTCACTTCACTGACCCCTACTATATCTAGATTGAGCCTTTGCATTTCCCTTTTCAGATTTTCTAGTTTCCCTACGACGTTCAAACTTCTGACATTCCACGCCCCGACTCGTAGAACGTTATCCTTTCGTTGATTATTCAATCTTTTTCTCATGGTAACTTCCCCCTTGGCAGTCCCCTCCCGGAGATCCGAATGGGGGACTATTCCGGAATCTTTTGCCAATGGAGAGATCATCATGACACTTCTTCAATTACAGGCCACATGTCCTGTGGATACACGTTACGTGTCTTTAATGCAGTGGTTTCCATTGCCTTCTGCATCCTCATGTCGTTGATCATTGCTGATTCTTCCGCCTTTAGGGGCAATTTCCCACCCCTAGGACAAGAGAGTGCCCTGAACCTCTATCCGCTCCTCCGCCCTCTTTGACAAGGCCGTTGGCAGAATGAGGCTGACTTCTTATGCCGGAAGTCTTCGGCCGCCAATGCTATTTGAAGTGTAATGATCATATAAAATTAATTGTTGGTAAGGCGGGTACCAGGTGGGGATTCATGGAGAGAGTCCTTAGAAAATGTAGTCCATCAACAAAGGAGGTGGCTTACAAAACACTCGTTCGACCTATACTTCAGAATTGCTCATCAGTGTGGGATCCGTACCAGGTCGGGTTGACGGAGGAGATAGAAAAGATCCAAAGAAGAGCGGCGCGTTTCGTCACAGGATTATTTGGTAAGCGTGATAGTGTTACGGAGATGTTAAGCAAACTCAAATGGCAGACTCTGCAAGAAAGGCGCTCTGCATCGCGGTGTAGCTTGCTGTCCAGGTTTCGAGGGGGTGCGCTTCTAGATGAGGTATCGAATATATTGCTTCCCCCTACTTATACCTCCCGAGGAGATCACGAATGTAAAATTAGAGAGATTCGAGCGCGCACGGAAGCTTTCTGGCAGTCGTTCTTCCCGCGAACCATACGCGACTGGAATAGGAAACGGAGGTAATGACAGTGGCACGTAAAGTGCCCTCCGCCACAAACCGTCGGGTGGGTTGCGGAGTATAAATGTAGATGTAGATAGACGACGCGCTAAACGGAAGTGGCTGCACACTACATTCCAGAACCGATCTTCGCCGAGGATGTAGACCATATATTATTAACACAAACTTTTATATCGCAAAATGATCACCATTCAAAGATAACGGAAATTAGAGCTCGTACTGAGGCGTTCAGGCAGTCGTTTTTCTCTCGCGCGATCCGCGAGTGTAACAGAGGGGGGGGGGGGGGGGGGAATATGGCACGAATAGTGCCCTGCGCCACACACCGCTTGGTGGCTAGCGGAGTATATATATGTAGATATTCAGGCTTCTGACAGGTGTTCATGTGGTCACATTAATGTGATTGGACAGTTTAGTAAACTGATGGAAATGAGAAGTGTAAGACAGCGAAGCAAGAGTCCGGTACTTATCAAACTATGAGATGCTCATCATATAGTTTAAATAACTGAAATTCCATTCTATTCTGGAACTGATTCCTATAATCAGCATTGCTATGATGAGCGACAGCCACAGGAACGTGTCACCTAAACAGCCTCCAAATATCATCTTGAGGAATTCCTTGCGTTTCGTGTAAGGCATTCTCTGTCAGTTCACAAATATTACTCACGGGAGGCCAGTAAGAAATTATGTGTCTGTCCATCGCATACTAGACATCCTCTTTGGGTGACAGATCAGGGTAACAAGCAATCCAGTGAAAGATTCGTACATTTCTCGAGGCGTTTTTTTTTGTGTGAACAACAGTGCATTATCTTGCTGGAATATGCCATTGGTACTCTGGCTATAGGGCTATGAGAGAGGGTTTACCATTCTCACAACGTACTGGTGAACATTCAGCCTCCGATTAACAATTACCAAGTCAGTTATCATACCCGTTAGCTCTCCTCAACAACATTCCAGAAGCTGCGAGGTATGGGTTCCGACAATAGCTGCTTCCTGTGGTATTCTGCAAGGTCGTCTATGGACACTTCGACATCGATCAGACTCATCACTGAATTCCACTGAATATCACTCAGCGTCCGAGTTGACTCTGGCTCTATACCACGAAAATCTCTGCTGGCTACGGTATAGCACTACAGGAAAATGCATAGTAACTCGAGACCTCAACCCAGCTCCCAGTAATCTGTTCCTAAAAGTTTCAGCTATTGACACCAGGTATTTGTAAGAGCCAATAGAACAGTCCTACCCTTTCATAGCGTAATTCATCTGCAAGTTTCCGTGTCTATTGTTCTTGCCACACTACTACACAACTGACCATTAAAATTGGTACACCAAGAAGAAATACAGATGATAAACGGGTATTCATTGGACAAGTATATTATACTAGACCTGACGTGTGATTACATATTCATGCAATTTGGGTGCATAGATCCTGAGAAATCAGTAACCAGAACAACCACCTCTGGCTGTAATAACGGCCTTGATACGCCTGGGCATTGAGTCAAACAGAGCTTGCATGGCGTGTACAGGTACAGCTGCCCATGCAGCCTCAACACGATACCACAGTTCATTGTGACGAGCCAGTTGCTCGGCCACCACTGACCAGACGTTTTCAATTGGTGAGGGATATGGAGAATTTACTGGCCAGGACAGCTGTCGAACATTTTCTGTATCCAGAAAGGCCCGTACAGGACCTGCAACATGCGGTCGTGCATTATCCTGCTGAAATGTAGAGTTTCGCAGGGATCGAATGAAGGGTGGAGCCACGGGTCGTAACACATCTGAAATGTAACGTCCACTGTTCAAAGAGCCGTCAATGCGAACAAGAGGTGACCGAGACGTGTAACCAATGGCACCTCATACCATCACGCCGGGTGATACGCCAGTATGGCGACGACGAATACACGCTTCCAATGTGCGTTCCCCGCTATGTCGCCAAACACGGATGCGGCCATCATGATGCTGTAAACAGAACCTGCATTCATCCGACATAATGACGTTTTGCCATTCGTGCACCCAGGTTCGTCGTTGAATACACCATCGCAGGCGCTCCTGTCCGTGATGCAGCTCCAAGGGTAACCGCAGCCACGGTCTCCGAGCTGATAGTCCATGCTGCTGCAACGTTGTCGATCTGTTCGTGCAGATGGTTGTTCTCTTGCAAACGTCCCCATCTGTTGACTCAGGGATCGAGACGTGGCTGCACGATCCGTTATAGCCGTGCGGATAAGATGCCTGTCATCTCTACTGCTAGTGATAGGAGGCCGTTGGGATCCAGCACGGCGTTCCGTATTATCCTCCTGAACCCACCGATTCCATATTATGCTAACAGTCATTGGATCTCGACCAACGCGAGCAGCACTGTCGCGATACGATAAAACGCAATCGCGTTAAGCTACAATCCGACCTTTATCAAAGTCGGAAACGTGATGGTACGCGTTTCTCCTCCTTACACGAATCATCACAACAACGTTTCACCAGGCAACGCTGGTCAACTGCTGTTTGTGTATGAGAAATCGGTTGGAAACATTCCTCATGTCAGCACGTTGTAGGTGTCACCACCTGCGCCAACCTTGTGTGAATGCTCTGAAAAGCTAATCATTTGCATATCACAACATCTTCTTCTTGTCGGTTAAATTTCGCGTCTGTAGATCGTCATCTTCGTGGTGTAGCAATTTTAATGGCCAGTAGTGTATTGTGAGTCCATCTCATCATAACGCGTTCTGGAGCCATTGAACAATAACCAAAAGTATGTGTCATCTTTTGGTATGATACTCCTGTATCATGACAATGTTTTGAGCTTTCTCGAAGTCTGAAAGATGGCAATGAGCAGCATGTACACGTTATCTGGGACTGCTGTGTTGTGATGTAAGTCGGCAAAATGGAGTTATCATCATGTTCTCACACCATTCTTCGTCTAGATAAAATAAGCTCAGACTGCGATGAAATTTTAACGAAAAGATCCTAAGGGCGTGATAGTTAGTTTTCCAGCTTTCGATCACGTTATTAATGTTGGTGCGTCTCCGTCAGTTTAGTACTTCAGATGTATACATAACAAGTATGCACAGAAATTGATATACTTCTTAAATAACGTTTGTTCATTAATTCTGATGTATTTAATTCCTGATTCCACATTACAGGCAGCCTGGCGGCTCTGATGTGGTCAGGATAAATAAAACAATTATAAATATACATTGTGTGGCAAAAACATGAAACACCCAAAAGATGAGGAGAAAACGAAAAGGAAAATCATTGGTTGAGAGGCCATTTGTGTTATTTCAGTGATTACAAAATCAACTCAAATTCACAAAGAATTTGGCAGTATGAGTCTCTTATGAGTATAGTGTGACACTCCCTCTGGCCTGGATCCTTGCACTTACTGAGTTGGGAATGTCTCAAGGCCATTGTACCCTCTGTAAGTGTTCCTTAATATCTTGGATACTGGGACTGGGACAGAGTTCATGTCTGAGGTTGTCCCACACACGATCCATCAGGGTCAGATCTTGGAATTTTATTGTCCACGAAAGCACCTAAAGTCACATGCACAGTGGATAGGGACACTGCAAGGTGTGGGCGAGATTTGTCCTGATGAAAAACTGGGCAACAATAGTGTCGCATAAGGAGTAGCACAAGAAGATGGCCGGCCGAAGTGGCCGTGCGGTTAAAGGCGCTGCAGTCTGGAACCGCAAGACCGCTACGGTCGCAGGTTCGAATCCTGCCTCGGGCATGGATGTTTGTGATGTCCTTAGGTTAGTTAGGTTTAACTAGTCCTAAGTTCTAGGGGACTAATGACCTCAGCAGTTGAGTCCCATAGTGCTCAGAGCCATTTTTGAACAAGAAGATGCAGGATGTCCATGGAGGACTGTTGTGCCATCAGAGTTCCCTCAGGCAATAACAGCCACGGCTTGATGTCGTACCGGCTCCCCACTTCATTACCTCTGTGCCTCATCAAAAACATTGAAAGAAAGTGTCTCCTCCCCAGGTCACTATCATACTCACCAGCGATGATCATCCAGGGTATTGCAGGTCGTTGATTACCACTGGACACAATCTTTACAGGCTGTCCATGCTTCCCAATCACAGCACCACTCCAAACGCAACCATTTCTCTTATGATGTTATCAGCAGCCAACACATGGGACGGTAGTGCCCTAGTCTGACTGCTGCTAGTCAATGATAGTAACACAGAATGATACAGGGAATCTATTACTTCTTTTTGGACGTCAGGCACAGATGTAAATGGATAATGATGTGCCTGGAACACTATACGGTGATCCTCCCTTGTGGCAGTCAGATGTGGTCAACCAAAAACTTAACAGTGAGCAAAGCTGCGCTCCCGTTTCCACGCAATCCAACGCCAGGCCACTGCCATATCGGAATTCCCCACATATCTAGATACTCCACCATTCAGCCAACCGACCAAAGGGAGAACCACAACGAAGCCTCTTTGAAACTCTGCCAGATGCTGATTCCACTGTCTCATATGAGTACATGACATCTCTGTTTCCTTTACAGTGATCACTCAACATCTGAGGCTGTTGATGCCCCTTATATACCTATGAGGCCTTAAGTAACAGTATCTGTTCAACATGCCACAGAGAGTCGCAACTCTAATGAGTTTACATGCCCGATGACTGTGTGTACGTGTACAAAGGTATATTCTCGTCTGATCTTGTCTTCTAGGCACTTCTTCACTTTTTAGTCTAGCAGTGCATTTGTAGCAAATTTACAACTGTCTACAAGTGTAAATCATTTTCCCACTTGGCGCAGGCAAAACTCGAGCGCGTAATGATCGTGATGTTATCTAATGGACGTGCTCCTTAGTATGTAACCAGCATTCCATACGGGCAAACCAACTGTGGCTTTACCTGATGTTGCTTACATCTTAAGTAATTGGCTATGCACGGCTCTTATTAAAAGTAATACCTTCTGCTTTCATGTACATCAGTTAACTCACTACAAATCATAACCTGTAGCTGTGATCCTCCAGTCAAATAGTCTATGCATTGGCCAGAATTTCGAATTAGTAAAATATGTAGATCTGTTAGATTAAAGGCAAATGAGTAAATAAAAAAGTGTCCTGTTCTATAGTCTGAAATTAATGTAGGTGACTCCAGAGATTTATGTTGAATAATGTTTATTCGAGACAGTAGATCCGTAATAAACAGGAAGTGGTCTACAATAGTAAGTTGTATTACAGACAGAATGATAACGTTATTAAGTGGAGTAAAGTTACGTTGTTAGTGTGACAAGAACGGTAGCAGAAATCCTATTCGAGATCACAATACACGAAACATATTCGCCACCTCAAAAAAATCAGCTGTCGATTTACCCATTGACACACGAGAAACAACGACTAGGAACTCATACTCTGACTGTTCTCAATTTTGTAATACAAGTGGAAATGACAGTTGTGCACTGCAACACATCCAGGACTCGTGAAAGGTAAGAGTCCGTTCAAACGTTGAAGTATTGTGGCAGCCGTACACCGCCCAGAGTCTATCACTTAACACAATCGATCAACTCACATTACAACAGGAATATCTGCTTTCATCCAGATTTCACGTGAAAGTTCCCAGAACCGCTCCGCTGAGCGGAAATGTGTCTCCACTTGACTCCAGCAGTGTTCTGCCACTGTCCATCTCCCATTGGCTGATGACCATCCCCATCAACATACATCGTTCTTATGTCCTACAGACACGATTTTGACTCAACTTGACCATATTCCACACTAATCTACATATTTTCTTTTGCTTACACCTTTATCCCGCAGTTTTTGCAGGGTCGGAGTGCTTACAATCGGATTTTGGCAAGGTTAATTTGAAGGGGTGTCTGCGTCTAGTGTAAATCATGAAATAGTGTGAACGCGTTTCAGATGTCTGCGAGTCACGTAACTGAGGGGAGACGTGGGGACCAGCCCGGTATTCACCTAGTGGGATGTGGAAAACTGCCTAAAAATCGCATCCATTCTGCACGGCAACACCGGTCCTCGCCGTTAATCCGCCAGGCGGATTCGATCCGGGCCCACCGCGCCTACCCTAAGCCAGGAAGCAGCGCGTTAGCACTCTCAGCTAACCTGGCGGGTCTATCTAACATATCAGAACAACATTTAAATAAAGATATTCTAGTACCTTCCGCCGCGGAAGTGGAACACTCGCCAGAACAAATGCACGTGGTCAGCCCATGGAGGGCTCCGGCTCTCGCACAGCAAGGGCGCCACCGCTAAGCCACGTGCAGACAGCGGCCAATAGCCGCTCCCTCCGGTTTCGTATATAGGGACCCGCTCTGCCCTAGTCCAGAAATCCATCCGTCCTATCCTCTGTTATGCCAGCATTGCCTGGATCTCCGCCCCCACCCACTTTTACAAGGCCCTCCAAATCCTTGAACGCCATGCGCTCCGCCTTGCCTTCCGTATCCGCCTTCCTTCCCCCACACGGCTCCTGTATGAACTGCTCCCCTTCCCCCACCTCCTCCTGTTCCTCCAACATCCTTTACATTGTTCGCAGGCTTGATCCCCCCACCCTCTGGTTTCCTCCTTCCTCTCCACCCCCCGCCCGTTGCCGCGCCTCTATCGCTGTATCCCTCCCTCTCTCCACCTCCACACCCTCCATCTCCTTCATCAGGGCAATTTCCAACGCCTCCCCCTCCCGGATGACGAACTTCGCCGTGACATCTACCCTTCCTTCCAACTATAACCTGGCCTTGTTCCCCCCCCCCCTCCCCAGGGCCCCTTTTCCTCTTTCTTCCTTCTCCCAGAGCGGAGTTTCCTCCGTCCCCCCCTCCCCTGAGACCCTGCACCCCCTACTTGCCTCTCTCCTTCCCACATCCCTCCCTACCTGGCCCTCTTCCGCACGCCCCCCGCTCACCTCCCCCATCTCTTCCCCTCCCTCCCTTCTTCAGGTCTCCCTCATCTCCTAGCACCTGGCAGATCCTCTGTATTGATCATCATCAGTGTGCCACATCAGTGTTGTGTTTAGTGCTGTTTCTCGTGTGCGTCTAGAGGTGTGATTTTAATTGTGTATTGCCTTGAGGTTCGCCGTCAGTGTTACGTTATGTGCTATGCCTTCCGTCGCTACCTTTATGCTCCTGTCGTACTGTACCTTGTGTTCTTTTAACCGTCGCAGTGTGTGGCTTTTTGTGTGTGCTACTTTTAAACAATTTTTTATCTCCATTTTACAGTCACCCCGTTTTTTGTCTATTGCCTTCCATGATGTTCCCCCTTTTATATATCTATGTTCACCTTATTCTCTCCTTTGCTGTTTTTTAAATGTCTTCTATTGTTATATGTCTTTCGGCTGAAGAGCAGCGCCTATGCTGCTGCCAGCCCGCCCCGATGGGGAATTGAAAAAAAAAAAAAAAAAAAAAAGCTAGTCCAGCCAGTCTGGTACTCGCTCTGAATTGCGTCTCTATCTCGGCGGTACTGCGTTCTGGTCGTTGCTCGTTGTTGACATTTGCCTGGCTCTGGTTCCGAGTGGATTTACGTTTGGTGTTGTGTTTTCCACAATCCTCCGTTGTTTATCTCTTCCTCGTTGTGTCGCTCATAGTCGGTCGTGGTCGGTTGTTGTCTGTTGCCGTTGGTCTGTCGTCCGACTCGTCCTCGTGTTTACCCGGTGGTGCGTGCTCCACCGCCGGCGGCTTCCCCGCCTGGCGGCTCCGATCCGCAGCCCAAGGCGTTCCCGCTGTTGGTTGTGGTTACTACAGAAATATTGTAAACATTAGATCACCCTCAGACCAATCAGAATAAATATAAATAAAGGTTCCTTCATACATAAATAAGCTGTCATGCTTGTGCCTGTATGCTCGTGATAAAAAAAAGCACTTCGTCTTCAGGCCACGAGTGGCCTACTGGGACCATCCGACCGCCGTGTCATCCTCATAGAGGATGTGGATAGGAGGGGCGTTGGGTCAGCACACTGCTCTCGCGGTCGTTACGATGGTAGTCTTGACCGAAGCCGCTACTATTCTGTCGAGTAGCTCCTCCATTGGCATCACGAGGCCGAGTGCATCCCGAAAAATGGCCTGGATGGTCACCCATCCAAGTGCCGACAACGCCCGAAAGCGCTTAACTTCGGTGATCTCACGGGAACCGGTGTATCCACTGCGGCAAGGCCGTTGCACCATGCTCGTGATAAACAAAAAAAATGTAGTTAAATATTGTTTAAAAAATTATTTATGTTTACCTGACAGAAGCGTCGCTTGGCACTCTTTTCAACAGTGGTGTAAGCTAACGCAAGCGATTGACCAGTTTTTAAATTACCACGGTTTTTAATACTGTGTGTCAGCAAAATCTCTCTGCAGCAGTGAGCCGTTTCTCGCCTTACGTGTTGCGCAAGGTTGGCTGCACATTCAAGTCCCGCCTACACGTGTTCCGTGGATCTGCAGTGCTAGGATGGGAGTAGTAGTGTCGCGTGTGCATTGCAGCTGCTAGTTGTGGTATCGTCTACTTCTTGTGCAGGCTGAATGTAGTTATTATCGCAGAGAGAGCTTTTTTAGTTGAAGAGGCTTTTTGTGCAGGAGGAAACTAAATTGATCTTGTGAGGCAGCAATTTAGACTGCGTTTTCCTGCTTCGAGGTATCCACATTGCGACGCTGCACGTGATTTAAGTCGCGAATCCCAGATGTCAGGCTGAGTTCATGATGCACCGTGAAAGAGTAGGCCCACAATGTTAACAGAACAGAAAATCGATGACGTTTCGGACATCATGTTGTGGAGTCGAACGAAAACAGGGAGGACATTATCGCCAGATGCTGAAGTGTCTCGTATGACAGCATATAAGGCTGGACACAGTCTCTCTTATTAAATGCTCTTCTGCAAAACGTGAAAACTCTGTGAGCAATATTCATGACAAGAATGTTCCAATTACTCAGTCACATGACGTAATTTTTAATTTGTAAACTGTGTGTCGTAAAGCTAGGGGTTAAGATGCGCACCTGTGCTTACAGGTTAAACATATTAGGAAACAATTATGACTACGATAAGGTTTGCTTCAAAGCAAGTAACCTCTTAATTTCAATCAGCAACCAAGGTGCGAGTGGATCCAAACCCGCAACCTGTCCCTTCTGACATTCTGCCTAAAGCCCGGGTGACAGTTGGCTGTTGGCTGTTCATACTTAAAAAGTTAAACTGCTTGTTAGTTATGCCGGCCGGGGTGGCCGAGCGGTTCTAGGCACTACAGTCTGGAACCGCGCGGCCGCTACGGTGGCAGGTTCGAATCCTGCCTCGGGCATGGATGTGTGTGTTGTCCTTAGGTTAGTTAGGTTTACGTAGTTCTACGTTCTAGGGGCCTGATGACCTCAGAAGTTAAGTCCCACAGTGCTCAGAGCCATTTGTTAGTTATGAGGGCCATTCTGAAGGAACGCTTTAAAAACATTACGTATGAACACTTATTACAAGATAACTCATTCGGCGGAACCACAAGATCCAGTTAAAAATGCACCAATAATGACCTGGTCCTTCAAAGACAGCAAGGCACAGCTTAGTAAAACAGGTTGCTTAGATTAAGAGGGGTAGGACGTGAAACGGGCCGACTTGGAGCAGGAGAGGCACCACACGACATTTTAATTTGCACTGTCTATACTTTTACAAATAAATTCATAAAATTTTGTCAGCATGACCGGGAAGGATTCAGGATTCACAGTCATAGCAGAGGAGGTTCAAGAACATAACAAAACAATTTTTTTTACATGTCAAATTTCATCATTTTTTCACTTGGTATTCGCTGCATTCGTTGCTGTAGCTACACTTTTCTTCATAAGTAAGAGAGTTTCTTCGATGAATTTTGCACAGCATAAAAACCATACTTACAGGTGTATGAAACTCTAGAATTCCCGAATCTGTTAAAAACTGTGGTAAAAATTGAGATAATCGACTATAAAATTCGAGTTTTCTCTAAACACGAAGTTTAAAATGTAACAGCCCATTCTTTTCTCCATAGATTAAATAAATTCTAGAGTTTCATACACGTGTAAGTATGGTTTGTAAGCTGTGCAAAATACATCGAAGAATCTCTCTTACTTAGGAAGAAAAGTGTACCTATAGCAACAAAGGCAGCCAACAGTAAGTGGAAAAAATCATGAAATTTCACATTTAAAAAATATTATTTTTTCGTGTTTTTGAACTTCCACTGCTATGAGTGTGAATCCTGAATCCTTCCTGGTCATGCTGACAAAGTTTTATGAATTTATTTGTAAAAGTATCGACAGTGCAAATTAAAATGTACTGTGGTGCCTCTCCTTCTCCAAGTCGGCACGTGTGACGTCCTACCCCCTTAAAAAAAAACAACTAATGCATTTACAGTGAAGGAATTGAACCGGTTAACATCTAAATCCAACCCCAAGACCCCTGTTTGTTCAACTGCAATCTGTGCCTTGGTACAATTGTTCCGACAATATTTACGACGAAGAGCTGATTAATTAGAACATTAATGATCGGGTACAAAGCAGAAAGGAAAGGCAATGTAATAGAGGGACAAATTTTCAAACGACACCTAGGATCTAGTACAGTACTACGGCCTATATTTAGGACCAAAGAGCCGCCAGAGTAAAACTCTGGGGGTCGAGTACAAAGCAGAAAACAATTAGGAGGTCGGGTAGACAACGACACCGAACACCGCGAGGATTACAGAATGTTACTCCCCTTTATCAGCAAGCAGCTCCATGGATGCACGGTGCGTCGCGGCGGTTACTGAGTGGTGCGGATGAAAGCCAGGTGGAAGGGGGCAGCCGGGCCACGAGCGGTCGTCCGACACGAATGTCGCCGACCAGCCGACGGGATGTCGGTCTGCTGCCTGTAGTCGACGCTGACGCCGGTCAAGTACTCCGGCATCTTCACTCTGTGCAGGCCCCCCATGTGCAGCTCGTGGCCTCGGCCGATCGGACCTCGTGACCATCTACATCTACATCTACACACATACTCCGCCAACCACCATACGGTGCGTGGCGGAGGGTACCTCGTACCACAACTAGCATCTACTCTCCCTGTTCCACTGCCAAACAGAACGAGAGAAGAATGACTGCCTACATGCCTCTGTACGAGCCCTAATCTCTCTTATCTTATCTTTGGGTCTTTCCGGGAAATGTAAGTTGGCGGCAGTAAAATTGTACTGCAGTCAGCCTCAAATGCTGGTTCTCTAAATTTCCTCAGTAGCGATTCACGAAAAGAACGCCTCGTTTCCTTCAGAGACTGACCCCAGTTCCTGAAGCATTTCCGTAACACTCGCGTGATGATCAAACCAACCAGTAACAAATCTAGCAGCCCGCCTCTGAATTGCTTCTATGTCCTCCCTCAATCCGACCTGATAGGGATCCCAAACGCTCGAGCAGTACTCAAGAATAGGTCGTATTAGTGTTTTATAAGCGGTCTCCTTTACAGTTGAACCACATCTTCCCAAAATTCTACCAACGAACCGAAGACGACTATCCGCCTTCCCCACAACTGCCATCACATGCTTGTCCCACTCAACATCGCTCTGCAATGTTACGCCCAAATATTTAATCGACGTGACTGTGTCAAGCGCTACGCTACTAATGGAGTATTCAAACATTACGGGATTCTTTTGCCTATTCATCTGCATTAATTTACATTTATCCATATTTAGAGTTAGCTGCCATTCTTTACACCAATCACAAATCCTGTCCAAGTCATCTTATCCTCCTACAGTCACTCAATGACGACACCTTCCCGTACACCACAGCATCATCAGCAAACAGCCGGACATTGCTATCCACCCTATCCAAAAGATCATTTATGTAGATATAAAACAACAGCGGACCTGCCACACTTCTCTGGGGCACTCCAGATGATACCCTCACCTTCGATGAACACTCACCATCGTGGACAACGTACTGGGTTCTATTACTTAAGAAGTCTTCGAGCCACTCACATATTTGGGAAGCAATCCCATATGCTCGTACCTTAGTTAGGAGCCTGCAGTGGGGCACCGAGTCAAACGCTTTCCGGAGGTCAAGGAATATGGCATCCGTCTGATACCCTTCATCCATGGTTCGCAAGATATCATGTGAAAAAATGGCGAGTTGCGTTTTGCAGGAGCGATGCCTTCTAAAGCCGTGCTGATGCATGGACAGCAACTTCACTGTCTCAAGGAAAGTCATTATATTCGAACTGAGAATATGTTCGAGAACCTGCAACAAACCGATGTTAAGGATATTGGTCTGTAATTTTGAGGATCCGTCCTTCTACCCTTCTTATATACAGGCGTCACCTGCGCTTTTTTCCAGTCACTCGGGACTTTACGTTGGGCAAGAGATTCGCGATAAATGCCAAGCTAAGTAAGGAGCCAATGCAGTAGATTACTCTCTGTAAAACCGAATTGGAATCCTATCAGGCCCTGGCGATTTATTTATTTACAGGCCATTCAGTTGCTTCACAACCCCAGGGATGTCTATCACTATGTCCTCCAAACGGAAATCTGTACTAGACTCAAACGGCGGTATGTTTGTACGATTCTCCTGCGTGAAAGATTTCTCAAATGCTAAATTTAAAATATCGGCTTTCGTTTTGCTGTCTTCCGTTGCCAGGCCAGACTGATCAGTGAGTGACTGGATGGAAGCGTTCGACCCGCTTACCGATTTTATGTAAGACCAGAATTTCCTTGGGTTATCAGCAAGATCTTTTGCTAAGGTATGACGGTGGTAGTGGTTGAATGCTTCGCGCATCGCTCGTTTTACCACAGCACCAATCTCTACTAACTTTTGCCTCTCCTCATTCTCCCGATCTTTCTTGTGCCGCGAGTGCAACTGTCTTTGCATCCTGAGCATTCTCCGAATTGCGCTGTTAAACCACGGTGGGTCTTTTCCGTCCGTAACCCACTTCTTCGGCACATACTTGTCCAATGTGTGATTTACAATGTGTAAGATTTGCCCATAATTCTTCCACGTCCATCGTACCGGAAGTAAATGTCGATTCATTTACTAAGTGGGATGCAAACAACTGCTATCTGCTGTTTCTAGTAAGAATACTCTCCTAGCCTTCTTGACCACCTCTTATCGCGACGCTACCGCCAATCCCCAAACATCGTGCCTCCTCCTCTCGCGTCAGCAAAGACCTTCTGAGGACACAACCCACAGATACGAACTCTTCCTCACAAATGTTGGCAATGGGGCCGCAATAGGGACAGTCGATACTACTCCTGGACCATTGGCGCCAGACGGAACGATCTACTAACTCAATGGCGCCACGGCTCACTTGTAATTCTCCTTCGCTTTCATAGTTTAGACAAGAAGAGAATAGAAG
Organism: Schistocerca nitens; assembly: GCF_023898315.1. Classification (NCBI taxonomy): domain Eukaryota; kingdom Metazoa; phylum Arthropoda; class Insecta; order Orthoptera; family Acrididae; genus Schistocerca; species Schistocerca nitens. Next base: position 216,995,966 of record NC_064623.1, on the reverse strand, counting down.
CTTTCGAAATGTGGTGCTGCAGAAGAATGCTGTAGATGGCTAGATCACATAACTAATGAGGAGGTATTGAAAAGGACTAGGGAGAAGAGGAGTTTGTGGCACAACTTGACAAGAAGAAGGGACCGGTTGGTAGGACATGTTCTGAGGCATCAGGGGATAACAAAATTAGCATTGGAGGGCAGCGTGGAGGGTAAAAATCGTAGAGGGAGACCACGAGATGAATACACCAAGCAGATTCAGAAGGACGTAGGTTGCAGTAAGTACTGGGAGATGAAGAAGCTTGCACAGGATAGAGTAGCATGGAGTGCTGCATCAAACCAGTCTCAGGACTGAAGACCACAACAACAACATTCATTGGAGATAGTAGTTTCACCCTCAATTTTCATCCCATTCTTAAAATTTTACTTCCGTCGTTGCCTCTTCATTTGTAGATTGAACAGTAGGAGCAGATTTTTTTCTTTTTTTTTGTGGTAAGATATGAGACCAAACTGCTGAGGTCATCGGTCCGTAAGCTTACACACTACTTAAACTAACTAACGCTAAGGACAACGCACACACCCGTGCCCAAGGAAGGACTCGTGTTGTTCCTTCTTGGTTCTTGTACATATTAAATATTATCCTCTTTTTCTTATTTTTCCTCAGAATTTCGAATATCTTACGCGATTTTATATTGCCTTTTAGAATAAAATTCGCTCTCTCTGCTGTTCATTTTTGGAATACAACCTACGACTAGCTTAGACAGAAGTGATGACACTTTCTGCAGGACCTGACCATGTACTGTGGACACCTCACGCCCCACGTGTTGAGCAATTCGGCGGTACGTCCACCCGGCCTCCCGCATGCCCACTATACGCCCTCGCTCAAAGTCCGTCAACTGCACATACGGTTCACGTCCACGCTGTCGCGGCATGCTACCAGTGTTAAAGACTGCGATGGAGCTCCGTATGCCACGGCAAACTGGCTGACACTGACGGCGGCGGTGCACAAATGCTGCGCAGCTAGCGCCATTCGACGGCCAACACCGCGGTTCCTGGTGTGTCCGCTGTGCCGTGCGTGTGATCATTGCTTGTACAGCCCTCTCGCAGTGTCCGGAGCAAGTATGGTGGGTGTGACACACCGGTGTCAATGTGTTCTTTTTTCCATTTCCAGGAGTGTATATATGTTCGTGAACATACTATGGCATTATACTTCTGTAAAGAAGATTCCGACATCTAAAACAATGCTAAGCTTCTGAAGATAACAAAATTAATTTGTCGAAAGCGGTAAAGCATAATAAAAATACCAGGTGATCAAAAAGTCAGTATAAATTTGAAAACCGAATAAATCATGGAATAATGTAGATAGAGAGGTACAAAATGACCCACATGCTGGGAATGACATGGGGTTTTATTAGAACCAAAAAAATACAAAAGTTCAAAAAATGTCCGACACATGGCGCTTCATCTGATCAGAATAGCAATAATTGCCACAACAAAGTAAGACAAAGCAAATATGATGTTCTTTACAGGAGATGCTCAATATGTCCACCATCATTCCTCAACAGTCGAGGAGTAATGTTGTGAACAGCACTGTAAAGCATTTCCGGAGTTATGGTGAGGCATTGGCGTCGGATGTCGTCTTTCAGCATCCCTAGAGATGTCGGTCGATCACGATACACTTGCGACTTCAGGTAACCCCAAAGCCAATGATCACACGGACTGAGGTCTGGGGACCTGGAAGGCCAAGCATGACGAAAGTGGCGGCTGAGCACACGATCATCACCAAACGACGCGCGCAAGAGATCTTTCAAGCGTCTAGCAATATGGGATGGTTCTAATAAAACCCCACGTCATTCCAAGCATGTGTGTCAATTTTTACCTCTCTATCTACATTATTCCGTGGTTTATTAAGTTTTCTAATTTTTACTGACTTTTTGATCACCCGGTATATTTGAAACTGACGACTGAATTTTATTCTGAAAAATAAATACTACAGTTGCTGAAAATTACAGCCATGAATAAAATTACGGTTTTATATTGTCTATACCGTCAAATACAATGTACGTTTACTGATTTTTTTTTCTTAACTCTCGCTTCAGTTATCAACTGCAGAGTCAGAATTCCCTCTCTGATGCCTCCACGTCACCGAAAGCCAAACTGATCGTCATCTAGCTGCTATTCGATTTCCTTGTTAAGTTATACTTTATAAACTAGTATCTTTAATATTGCGTTATTAGAGCAAGGAATATGTAGATTTGATTGGGTGTAGTGTACGACATACTTTAGTCTGACAGTGGGGTAAGTTTTCAGGAAGCAGAGAATGCCTGTGGGTTCAGACTTTGCAGGGCTCGAGCAGCAGCAGCAGGAGGAGGGCGACTTCCCGGCGGTGTGGGGCGAGTCCAAGGTGACCGGCAAGCCGGTCCGCTTCGAGGAGGACGCGTCGGGGACGCTGGCGGTGGTGGTGGGGGGCGCCAGGGGCGGCGGCGCCTTCCCCTACCAGTACGAGGAGCCGGCCGGCAGGTGAGTGCAGTCACGTGACACGCTTACCTCACGAGGGGGCATCCCCGCCTGTAGATAAACCTGTCGGACCTGTAGAGGGGCAAAATAAGGCAATATGTGTTCTTTTTAGTTTTTTCCCAATTTCACTTTTTAGGCATAACACACACCCCCAAAGATAATTTGGCACATTAAGTTTAGTGGGAGTATCTTGGAAATCACGATATATAAAATGTGTTTTATACAAAAACTCTTGTTGTGGCTTACCAACACAAGTACAAGGATAGTGTACTAATAGGGACAAGAAAGGAGGCATGAAGGGGGCCAAAAAATGACCATCATCACCATCAGCACCATTACAAACGCACATAATGATATATGAGACATTATAATTGCCATGTGTTGTTGTTGTGGTCTTCAGTCCTGAGAATGGTTTGATGCACCTCTCCATGCTACTCTATCCTGTGCAAGCTTCTTCATCTCCCAGTACTTACTGCAACCTACGTCCTTCTGAATCTGCTTAGTGTATTCATCTCTTGGTCTCCCTCTATGATTTTTACCCTCCACACTGCCATCCAATGCTAAATTTGTGATCCCTTGATGCCTCAGAACGTGTAATACCAACCGATCCCTTCTTCTAGTCAAGTTGTACCACAAACTTCTCTTCTCCCCAATCCTATTCACTACCTCCTCATTAGTTACGTGATCTACCCACCTTATCTTCAGCATTCTTCTGTAGCACCACATTTCGAAAGCTTCTATTCTCTTCTTGTCCAAACTGGTTATCGTCCATGTTTCACTTCCATACATGGCTACACTCCATACAAATACTTTCAGAAACGACTTCCTGACACTTAAATCTATACTCGATGTTAACAAATTTCTCTTCTTCAGAAACGCTTTTCTTGCCATTGCCAGTCTACATTTTATATCCTCTCTACTTCGACCATCATCAGTTATTTTGCTCTCCAAATAGAAAAATCCCTTTACTACTTTAAGTGTCTCATTTCCTAAACTAATTCCCTCAGCATCACCCGACTTGATTCGACTGCATTCAATTATCCTCGTTCTGCTTTTGTTGATGTTCATCTTATATCCTCCTTTCAAGACACTGTCCATTCCATTCAACTGCTCTTCCAAGTCGTTTGCTGTCTCTGACAGAATTGCAATCTCATCGGTGAACCTCAAAGTTTTTATTTATTCTCCATGGATTTTAATACCTACTCCGAATTTTTCTTTTGTTTCCTTTACTGCTTGCTCAATATACAGATTGAATAACTTTGGGGACAGGCTACAACTCTGTCTCACTCCCTTCCCAACCACTGCTTCCCTTTCATGCCCCTCGACTCTTATAACTGCCATCTAGTTTCTGTACAAATTGTAAATAGCCTTTCGCTCTCTGTATTTTACCCCTGTCACCTTTAGAATTTGAAAGAGAGTATTCCAGTCAACATTGTCAAAAGCTTTCTCTAAGTCTACAAAAGCTAGAAACGTAGGTTTGCCTTTCCTTAATCTTTCTTCTAAGATAAGTCGTAAGGTTAGTATTGACTCACGTGGTCCAACATTTCTACGGAATCCAAACTGATCTTCCCCAAGGTTGGCTTCCACTAGTTTTTCCATTCGTCTGTAAAGAATTCGCGTTAGTATTTTTCAGCTGTGGCTTATTAAACTGATTGTTCGGTAATTTTCACATCTGTCAACACCTGTATACTTAGGGATTGGAATTATTATATTCTTCTTGAAGTCTGAGGGTATTTCGCCTGTCTCATACATCTTGCTCACCAGATGGTAGAGTTTTGTCCGGACTGGCTCTCCCAAGGCCGTCAGTAGTTCTAATGGAATGTTGTCTACTCCCGGGGCCTTGTTTCGACTCAGGTCTTTCAGTGCTATAATTGCCATATTCAAATCTATTATAACAAACAATATGTATCACGAAGGGCACACAAAATGGAGTTTAAGAAATTACAATGGCACATCAACTCCGCTATGACAAACAGTGTGCATAATGAAGGCCGCACAATTTTACCAATGTAAGAAATTAAAATAATACTAGCATAAAATTAACTAAAATGCCTTGAAGGAAATGTTTATGAGAAGAACACGACGGGGCCGCAAGGGAGGAGGCAACACAATACTTAACTCAGGTGCACCAAAACAAACAACGGACACCAGGCCGCGCCAACAACGGACACGTAAGGCACGCAACTACTCTCTACGTTGCGGTTCCGCGCGTTCCACCCGAGTAATAGCTACCTCAAACATTCTAATACTTGGAACAGTACACCAGTGATCAGCAAATTTAAAATAAAAACAATAACATGACATAAAAAATACAATTTAAGAAAATCACATCATATGACTATGAGCTTAAGGTCTTTCAGTAATTAACAGATTACGAAACAGGTAAAGAGGCATGTGCCACTATTAAATCTTCCGTAATTACACTACTAAATTTCTCAGTACCCAAGTTTCAATTAACGCAACAAGAATTAAACCATTTAAGTGATAATGTTACTTTAAAATAATAATAAAATCATTTCATACAGCAGAGGACCAAGAATGGCCCGATCACTACTCCCCAGTGAAGCAGTTCACACAAATGGCACTCCACGGCTCCGAGCACACAGCCCCGTACAAAATGCAACACAACCACAGCTTCCCGGCGTACGACCAGAACCACCAGGCAGTAAACCAAAATCGTACTAAGCCAAAACAAGGACCGACTTTTAAAATAACGAGACCTAGCCCGGGCCGGACAATAGACCAAATGGCGGGAAATCCATAAGAAACCTCAGCCAACTTAATACCAAAACAACAATTTATGAACAATATGCAAAACACAAGACCTCTCAGTCCAAAGGCTTCCGTTTAGTCGCGAAGGTGGCTCCGACCCGCCTGCTGAGGTGCCAAGCGTCGTACGGAGTGCCGAATCCAGCTTAACCTTCATTAACGGAAAGCGGAAGCACCACAAGACAAAATAAACTCCAATCTAACTGCGCAAGGCAAACTCTAAGGAGTGCCACTCGAGGACAATGCACTTGAAGATCAAACATAAATCATCCATACTAACGTGCCGCTGAACGACGCACTTCCATCACCGGCGTCTAGTAGAGTACGGAGAGCAGCGTACCCCATCGATATGCATCCGTGGGACTGTAAACGAGGATAGCAATCCCAGCGACGGAGAGACAGGAGGACGAAATGACATCACGCCGCACGTAGAAGGTATTTCAAACTCTGGCTCGACAAACTACAACAGGCGAGATTTTGCTCCCCTTGCGAATCAAGTTAAACGGCACACCACGCCGCTGCCCACACTATTAACCGTAAAGTCACGGTCCGGTCTTCCCATCGGGCCCCCCTCGGCGTCCAGACGCAAACAACCCCAGCCGGGCCGAACTGTCTCCACGCCAAGGCAGCCACCCCTTTCCTCCTCACACGCCTCCAGCTAAGCTCCGGCCAGCGATCACACACGGAAACAACCGCCTAACGCCAAAGCGCCGTCTGAGTGAAAACTCAGCACTTAGATCGATACGGACTTGAAAATAAGCGAGCACCGGAACTCTCTATAGTAATAAACTTTTATAATAATTTGAAATTTTGCAAAATACCCCATCACTTTTCATTAATTTTGAAAAATAAAAGCTTTTGTTACAAGAAAATTTAAAAAAAAGATTTCATGCCACATCCACCCACGCGTAATAAATCTGGTTTTTGAAAAATAACCTGTGGACAGTGTGCTGTCAGCGTATTTTCAACATACCTTCTTCACAATGAGATTTTCACTCCGCAGCAGAGTGTGCGCTGATATGAAACTTCCTGACAGATTAAAACTGTGTGTCGGACCGACACACGCAAAGGTCCCGAGTTCGAGTCTCGGTATGGCACACAGTTTTAATCTCTCAGGAAGTTTCATACCTTGTTCACATACCTCAAATTTCGTAATTAGTCTAACTATTTGTTTTATGTTTTAAATCGATATTTTACGTTTTACATTCAATTTTTTTTTTAATTTACAGTTTCACATGCATGTATTTTATTGACTGAACATAATACGTAACTCATCATTACGATGTAAAACCAGTACAATAATAATAATCTGTAAAGAAATTCTTAAAACGTTACTTTTTTTTACCCCGTGCATGTAACGCGAACGAAAGGTTCTCACATAATACATTGATAAAGAACACAATATTAAACAAAATGAAGTGCATTAGAAAACCTTCGCAAAGAAAATTGATTACGCACTAGTGATTGCAGCTTGGTTACATTGCTTTTCAAGTGGAGAACGTCATCGTAGTTATTCAGCAGAACTACATCTACAAATAAAATTCTTCAGGGTATCAGACCGCATCGTCATAATTTAAAATGCGCATTTTTAAATTATGACGATGCGGTCTGATACCCTGAAGAATTTTATTGAAGAAGACAACGGCCGCGGAAGCCTACGCTTACATACATCTACAAATCTTCTTACAACATCCAAAGTCGTATACATCCAATGGCTCTACCTGTCCCATCGAGCCTTTTTGAATCACATGATTAGTACTGTTCTGACACTTGCAACGTACTGAGGACACTTGAGAGGCGCCGTTAGTCGCCTACAGGCTCGGCTAGTACCTGCATTTATTGTCAAGCCTGCATCTCTCGCAGTGTTCTCATCCCTTACTCGAACCAGTGTACATCGGTGGGTAGAGAAGCTGCCCAAGTTTCGACTCGTAATACGGACCATAGCACCACTACAAAGGGTACCCCTAGGAGGCAGTCATGTCAGAAGATGTTTATAATGAAGCAATGCATGCGTGTTGTGTCCTTGAATTCGCTACTTGTGAGACAATTGCGACAGTTCTGCGACAGTTTCGTAGCTGACGTCATCCAACACCTCCAGCACACAAAGCAGTCCATGGGTGGTACAGTACATTATGTGAGGCTGGCTGTTTATGTGGTACAAAGAAAACAGGCGGGCAGCAACTGTCAGCAGAGGAGATGGTGGGTCAGTCATGAGGCAGGAAACTAAAGCGATCTACACTATGTCATCAAAAGTATCCGGACACCTGGCTGAAAATGACTTACATGTTCGTGGCGCCCTTCATCGATAATGCTGGAATTCAATATGGTGTTGGATCACCCTTAGCCTTGATGACAGCTTCCACTCTCGCAGACATGCGTTCAATCAGATGCTGGAAGATTTCTTGGGGAATGGCAGCCCATTCTTCACGGATTGCTGCACTGAGGAGAGGTATCGAAGTCGGTCAGTGAGGCCTGGCACGAAGTCGGCATTCCATAACAAACAGGACTCTGTGCAAGACAGTCCATTACAGGGATGTTATTGTCGTGTAACCACTTTGCCACAGGCCGTACATTATGAACAGTTGCTCTATCATGTTCAAAGATGCAATCGCCATCTCCGAATGGCTCTTCAACTATGGGATGCAAGAAGATGCTTGAAACATCCATGTAGGCCTTTGCTGTAATAGTGCCACGTAAAACAACAAGGGTTGCAAGCTCCCTCCATGAGAAATACTACCACACCATAACACCGCCTCTGAATTTTACTGTTGGCACTACACACGCTGGCAGATTACGTTCACCAGGCATTCACCATACCCACACCCTGCCAGAGGAACGCTGCATTGTGTAGCGCGATTCGTCACTCCACACAACGTTTTTCCACTCTTCATTCGTCCAATGTTTACGGGCCTTACACCAAGTGAGGCGTCGTTTGGCATTTAGCGGCGAGATGTGTGGCAGCCGCTCGACCATGAAATCCAAGTTTTCTCACCTAAGTGTCACCGTACTTGCAGTGGATCCTCATGCAGTTTGGAATTCCTGTGTGATGGTCGGGATAGATGTCTGCCTTTACACATTACGACCCTCTTCAACTGTCGGCGGTCTCTGTCAGTCAACAGATGAGGTTGGCCTGTATGCTTTTGTGCTGTACGTGGCCCTTCACATTTCCACTTCACTATCACATCGGAAACAGTGAACCTAGGGATTTTTAGGAGTGTGGAAATCTCGGGTACAGACAGACGTATGACACAAGTGACACCCAATCACCTGACCACATTCGAAGTCGGTGAGTTCTTCGGGCGCGCTATTCTGCTCTCTCACGATGTCTAATGACTACTGAGGTCGCTAATATGGAGTACCTGGCAGCAGGTGGCAGCACAATGCACCTAATATGAAAAACGTATGTTTTTTGGGGTGTCCGGATACGTTTGATCACATAGTGTACGAGGGCTATTCGGAAAGTAACGTCCGATCGGGTGCGAAATGGAAACCACAGTAAAAAGCCAATAACGCTTTGCACAGATGTGTTGGGCCGTCTCTCTAGTATGCTTGTAGATCGCATCACGTCCCTCTTTTCAGTTCTGAGCGATCACCGAGCCCATGAAGATGCATAAGAAATAAAATCTTCCGCCAAGTATGAGCGCCTGCCCAGAGATTTCGCCTGATTTCATGCAACCCCACATAACGTAACTGTCGCACATTTCCTTCTTCGTGACAGGTCTCGGCCGCGCACTGCAGGCGCAATGAGCACACTCTTGCAGTGTTTTCGATGGGAAGTGTTTGAGCACCCACCATACAGCGCGGTCTTGGCTCCCTCTAATGTTCATCTCCACTTAGGTGAACAGCTGGCTTTGAAGACATCAATGTGGCACAGAGAATGGGCTGCAGACAGGCGCAGAGAAGTGTCGGAAAGCACAGGAGGCCGCCATCTATGAGAGGGTGTTCGAAAGTTGGTACTACGTTACGACAGATGTTTAAGTCGGAGGGTTACTATGTATAGAAGTAGATGGAAGGTGCAGCTAACTGTTGCAAATCAAACAGTTATTTTCACTGTAGTTTCCATTTCGCAAACAGATCGCACCTTACTTGCCGAATAGTTCTCGTAGTTCAGAAGATATGAGGTCATAAACTCTGAGATACCTGAAAACTGCCGCATTGTGCGTGAGGTTTTAATTTATCTCGTTTTTACTGCTAACTCTGTTCGCGACACATTTTGCAGAAAATACCACTATGTGTCTCTGAATGTGCCTACAAAATTATATCACCGTGTAACACAAAGCCCAGGAGATTTAACGTCATAAACACTGATGTGCAAAAAAAACTGGCACATGATATTTATAATCAAGTTCTGAGTTAAATAAACCTCACAGAGAATTTGTATTTTGCATGAGATGTTTCTTAATTTGGATTTCTTACACATTTGTACATTACGTACATTTCTTTGTACGACTGTTTCATAATTTCAAATGTGTGTTCACGAATACATGTGATTGCAATTTTCTCGATATTACCCTGCAGACGCATTTCATTTTTGGTTTTGTCTCTAATATAAATTGGGAAAATTAATTCTTGGTTCGTCTGCTAGTAGTTTTTATAAACATTCGAATCCTCAAAACTGCTTTACCAAAATTTCACTATTACTTTGCCTTGTATTTCGTTTGCAGCATTCCTGAGGTGGCAGTTCCAAGCACTGTAGGAAAAAAACATCATGGCAGAAAGAAGATTGGAGTGGCCAGGTATGTTAAACACTGTAATATAATGCACATTATTCTAGTCTGAAACAGCTAGAGTAATATATCACTGATCACGTAAAACTAAAGCATTAATTAAATCAGTGATTGATTTCATTGAACGTCATGTAATTGAAATATTGCTACATTCTTCGCGTAGGTACGAATACTGCACAGTTTTTGAGTCTCTTGTAGTTGGTAATGTTGAGTAATAGTCGATTGTGTTGAGTAGTTGAGCATCAAACTTAAGAACGACGGTACAGCAGAAGTGAAGATGTTCCCGGATCTTCGGAGTGATATTTCGCTTCCAAGGCAGAAGAATTCCTTCACTTGATGTATTGCGTGGTCGCCAGTACTGATAGTAACTTTTTGGCTAATCTGATTTCTGATACTCTTCAACACTTTTAGCAGGCAGTTTGTAAGAGCGGAACCACTGTCAGATCACTTTGTTGATCGACTGTCCGACTGATCAGGAAGGGGTCGAGGTATCAAGTTTAAATTTATGCAATGTGCTAACGTATCTGGCTCCTTAGCAGTGTAAAAATCTTAAGATTATAAGTCAGCTAAATCGAAAGATGCCGCAATTTTTTGACAGTCGCAAACTCGTTCTTCAAAACCAATAGTGTACTTCCAGTTGACCTGGAACTATGAAACTTGGAAAGAAGCAAGGTTTCGCAGTACAAGCAAAGGAAAAATTCCGGAAACATTTACTTTATAATTATATGATATACAAAGACATTTTTTGCCACTACAAACTTGCATTCATAGTCTGTCAAAAATCTCAGGAAGTACTGTTGGGATTTTGACATGGTATTCAGTAAGCGGTAGAGTGACTTACGAGGGAGGTTACTGTATATAATTCACAAATATTTCGAGCAAATTGGCTGAGATAGGATGAAGTGATGTCAAACACCATTCAAAAGCCGAGATCGCAAAAAATATTTTTTAATCAAGACAACCGCTTTCAACAGTCCTAGCTGTCATCTTCGGGTCTTAAAAACTTGTAAAATATGTTCATTTTGCGCTGTTTTACTAAAATACGTTTAAGACCTGAATATGACAGCTAAGACAGTTGAAACCGGTTGTCTTGCATAAAAAATATTTTGTGCGACCTTGGCTTTTTAACGGTGTTTAACAAACGAAACAGATCGCCCTCCAGTACTCTCATACTGAGAAGATACAGTCGAAGTGAAGTCACCTTTCACTGTGGAAAAGATGCCTTTGACAGTTAGCGCTGATAAGGTTAAGGCCGTCCGAGCACCACGCTGACCATCTTTGCCTACAATCCGTACAGTTTTCAAATAAATTACGGGAATTCAGTCAGGTAATATTTACTGCGACAGCCGATATTTCGGCTGGAGTACATCCCGCCATTTTCCAGGTACAAACTGCAACGGAAGGCGATGTACACGCAAATTTAAAACCTTTAAAAAGCACTGCCACCAAAGATGACTAAAGTCAGAGGTTGTTGTTGTTGTTGTTGTTGTTGTGGTCTTCAGTCCTGAGACTGGTTTGATGCAGCTCTCCATGCTACTCTATCCTGTGCAAGCTTCTTCATCTCCCAGTACTTACTGCAACCTACATCCTTCTGAATCTGCTTAGTGTATTGATCTCTTGGTCTCCCTCTACGATTTTTACCCTCCACGCTGCCCTCCAATGCTAAATTTGTGATCCCTTGATGCCTCAAAACATGTCCTACCAACCGAACCCTTCTTCTAGTCAAGTTGTGCCACAAACTTCTCTTCTAAGTCAGAGGTATCGACACTGAAAGACTAAGAACTAGCAGCTGAGATAACATTGACTCTGTCCCTCTGTTATTGCACAAGCGAGAGAGCAGGATTCCAAGCAGAGTTTAAACAAAGACCTCCATCTGCTTACAAGGTTGCTGGCTAATTTAATCTCAACAGCTTCCTTAATAACACTGTCCCAGTAGCTGGACGTGCATGCCAATATCCCAGTGTTGTTATGCAACATAGGGCGACTAGTATCCAAATAATGTTCGGCAATATCATATCTACTTGGTTGCTGTAATCGCGTGTGCCTTTTATGCTCAGTACGTCGGTTCTCCACGCTCCTGATAGTCTGACCAATGTATGCCATGCCACAGCTAGAAGGAATGCGATATGCACCCGCCTTACGCAAACCAAGATCAACCTTAACAGAGCCCAAAAGCACTCTAATTTTAGATCGAGGTCGGAAAACATATTTCACATCGTATTTCCGTAAAATAGGACCGATTTTGTTGAAAGTGATTCCCGCGTAAGGCAGAAGAGCAGTAGTCACTCAATGCACAGTTGGTCGATAGTGCGACGGACGTTCAATCTGTCTTTCACCATTCTGACGAAATGTAGCTTCAAGGTGGGCCAGAGCTGGAAAAGTGTCAGTGTCGGAAATCACATGTGCCCTGTGTACCAAGGTACGCAGTACCCCTTCACGCTGAGCCAGATGGTGACAACTATTAGCCTGTAAATGCTAGTCAGTGTGAGTACGTTTCCGGTAAACTGCATGTCCCATTGATCCATCAACCTTTCTCCTAACCAAAACGTCAAGAAAGGGATGGCAAACATCCTCTTCCGCCAACATCGTAAAACGAATGCTCGGGTGGATCGAGTTCAGATGTTCTAAAAAGGCATTCATATTCTCCCTACCATGAGGCCAAACAACAAAATATCATCAACATATCTGAAGAAACATACAGGTTTCAAAGGCGCCGACTCGAATGCACATTCCTCGGAATCTTCGATAAACAAATTTGCAATCACACGAGACAACGGACCACCCATCGCAACTCCATCTGTCTGCTCGTAATGCTGGTCGGTGTGAACATCATATCAGGAACTCAGCTCATTTCTTACGTCGATTAGAGGGAATGCGGTTGAATGATTCTGATATGTTAGTAACTTTTGATGTGGTCTCTCTCTTCACTCGTGTTCCTTTCTCTGATTCGTTGCGGTTAATTGAGGTTAGGTTTGGTGTTGAATTAACTAATCTCTTTCGAAATGTGTTGACATCCACTTACTTCTTATTCAGACCAGTATTACGAGCAGACAGGTGGGTAGCCCGTTGTCTCCTGTGATTGCAAATTTGTTTATGGAATACTTCGAGGAACATGCTCTGAAACCCCTCTGTTTCTTCAGATATGTTGTTGATACTTTTGTTGGCTGGCCTCATGGTAGGGAGAAAATGAATGCCTTTTTAGAACATCTGAACTCGACCTACCCGAACATTCGTTTTACGATGGATGCGGAAGAGGATGGTTGCCTTCACTTTCTTCACGTTTTGGTTAGGAGGAAGGTTGTTGGACCACTGGGACGTGCAGTTTACCGGAAACGCACACACACTGACTTGTATTTACAGGTTAATAGTTGTCACCATCGGTCTCAGTGTGAAGGCATACTTCGTACCTTGGTACACAGGGCACATCTCACTTACGACAGTGACACTTTGCCAGCTGAGCTGGACCATTTTGAAGCTACATTTCGTCAGAATGGTCATAGTGAAAGACAGATTGAACGTGCGTTGCGCTATCGACCAACTGTACATCGTGTGATTGATGATAATTCTGAGTCAACACCTAAGTCTACTGCCTTTTTGCCTTACGTAGGAAACACGTCTAACAAGATCGGTCGTATTATACGGAAATACGATGTGAAATGGGTTTTCCGACCTCCATCTGAAATTAGTGTGCTTTTGGGTTCTGTTAAGGATTGACTTGGTTTGCGTAAGGCGGGTGTGTATCGCGTTCGCTGTTGCTGTACCATGGCTTATATTGGTCAGACTATCAGGGCCGTGGAGGACAGATGTACTGAGCATAAACGGCACACACGATTACAGCAGCCAAGTGGATCTGGTATTGCCGAACATTACTTGGATACTGGTCACCCTATGTTATATAACCTAGATATTTGCATGCACATCCAGCTATTGGGACAGTGTTATTAAGGAGGCAGTTGAGATTACATGAGCGAGCAACCTTGTAAACAGGGACAGAGGTTTTTGTTTAAACTCTGCTTGGAATTCTGCTCTCTCGCTTGTGAAACAAACAGAGGAACAGAGTCAATGTTACCTCGTCTCAGTCTTTCACTGTCGATACCTCTGGCTGTGATCATCTTTGGAGGTGCTAGTATTCAGCTGTGTGTTAACTTTTCCTGGATTACTCCAAGAATCGAGGTATTACGTTCACTTTTACGTCGACTTTCGTTGCAGTTTGTGCCTTGAAAATGGCGGGGTGTACTCCCGCCGAAATATCGACGGTCGCTGTAAATACACTCCTGGAAATTGAAATAAGAACACCGTGAATTCATTGTCCCAGGAAGGGGAAACTTTATTGACACATTCCTGGGGTCAGATACATCACATGATCACACTGACAGAACCACAGGCACATAGACACAGGCAACAGAGCATGCACAATGTCGGCACTAGTACAGTGTATATCCACCTTTCGCAGCAATGCAGGCTGCTATTCTCCCATGGAGACGATCGTAGAGATGCTGGATGTAGTCCTGTGGAACGGCTTGCCATGCCATTTCCACCTGGCGCCTCAGTTTGACCAGCGTTCGTGCTGGACGTGCAGACCGCGTGAGACGACGCTTCATCAAGTCCCAAACATGCTCAATGGGGGACAGATCCGGAGATCTTGCTGGCCAGGGTAGTTGACTTACACCTTCTAGAGCACGTTGGATGGCACGGGATACATGCGGACGTGCATTGTCCTGTTGGAACAACAAGTTCCCTTGCCGGTCTAGGAATGGTAGAACGATGGGTTCGATGACGGTTTTGATGTACCGTGCACTATTCAGTGTCCCCTCGACGATCACCAGTGGTGTACGGCCAGTGTAGGAGATCGCTCCCCACACCATGATGCCTGGTGTTGGCCCTGTGTGCCTCGGTCGTATGCAGTCCTGATTGTGGCGCTCACCTGCACGGCGCCAAACACGCATACGACCATCATTGGCACCAAGGCAGAAGCGACTCTCATCGCTGAAGACGACACGTCTCCATTCGTCCCTCCATTCACGCCTGTCGCGACACCACTGGAGGCGGGCTGCACGATGTTGGGGCGTGAGCGGAAGACGGCCTAACGGTGTGCGGGACCGTAGCCCAGCTTCATGGAGACGGTTGCGAATGGTCCTCGCCGATACCCCAGGAGCAACAGTGTCCCTAATTTGCTGGGAAGTGGCGGTGCGGTCCCCTACGGCACTGCGTAGGATCCTACGGTCTTGGCGTGCATCCGTGCGTCGCTGCGGTCCGGTCCCAGGTCGACGGGCACGTGCACCTTCCGCCGACCACTGGCGACAACATCGATGTACTGTGGAGACCTCACGCCCCACGTGTTGAGCAATTCGGCGGTACGTCCACCCGGCCTCCCGCATGCCCACTATACGCCCTCGCTCAAAGTCCGTCAACTGCACATACGGTTCACGTCCACGCTGTCGCGGCATGCTACCAGTGTTAAAGACTGCGATGGAGCTCCGTATGCCACGGCAAACTGGCTGACACTGACGGCGGCGGTGCACAAATGCTGCGCAGCTAGCGCCATTCGACGGCCAACACCGTGGTTCCTGGTGTGTCCGCTGTGCCGTGCGTGTGATCATTGCTTGTACAGCCCTGTCGCAGTGTCCGGAGCAAGTATGGTGTGTCTGACACACCGGTGTCAATTTGTTCTTTTTTCCATTTCCAGGAGTGTATTACCTGGCTGAATTCCCGTAAGTTCTTTGAAAATTGTATACGCCAGGAGAAACTCATGACCCGCACAGTATCTGCAATGTTTTAAATCAAAGTAGTACCGTTAATGATGCAGGATACCACTTTCATTGCATATGTTGTGACTACAATGTCCCATAAAATACTGACATCTTTGTAACATCAATAGCCCAATGGACAGCCGAACCATTTTCTTCTGTAGGCACTTCCGTCAGCTGTAGAACTTAGTATTTGATATAAATTTCAACTTGATATCTATTCCCGTTCCTGAAAAAAAGAAGTCTTAACAGACGGACAGACGGACAGCAAAGCGATTACACAAATGTTCCCTCTTCACCGGTGAAGGCACTGTCCCTGAAAACAGTAGAAGGTTTACATACTCTGTATGAAAAATACGTGCACCCGTAGTCTAGGGAATACCGGCATGGTAGCTCAGCATGTTAGATCAGAGGACCGGCTACCCGCAGTAATAAGGAAACTTAGTGAATGGTTGAACAATGAACTTGAACGGGTATCATGTGACGTCCACCCTGACCAAATGAACGAACAATAACAAAAAAGTGTGCAAAAAAGGGGTAGAGACTTTGTTTAGTAACCAAAATGACCTCGGTCCTGGGTTCGAACACCGCCACTGTTTAAATTTTGAATAAAAGTCATCAGCAATGGAGAGAAAAGCCTTTTAGCATAAGAAGTCACCCTCATTCTGCGAAAGGCCTTGTTGTCAAAGAGGGTGGTAGGAGCGGACAGAGATTCAGGACACTCTCTTGCCCTCGCATTGGGAAATTGCCCCTAAGACGCGGAGGAATCAGCAGTGATCGTCGTCATAAGTATGTAGGCGGCCATGGAAACCGATATGTTCCCAGCGTCCCCTGCAACGCCGGCAGCGTGCAATGCACAACTGCTGTGCGGGTCGTCACTCCATCTCCGCAGGCGCACACACTGAACTTAGTGCTGTTGGTAAATTATCAACATATCGATACCATTCCCTAAAAATATCGATATAAATCGCTTGTATTCTTCCCACAGACATATTCATATCAAAATGGCAATAAGGAGTGCCAATATTTTTATTTTACATTACATTTTTTTCATAATTTTCGATAAATATTTGAAGTTGTTGTCTTGAAATTGTAGTAGAATAGCATTCTTCTTTCACTGTGTGAAAGAGCTCACTACTTTTTGTGCTTTCATCACGTCGAGTCTTTCTCTTTGACTATATGAAGCAAGTACAGGTGACACCAAGAAGAACACGGATAGCACTGGGGGTGGCGGTGTGGATGGAATAACAAGACTTCCGATGTGAAGAAATAGCGCACCATTTGCGTTAAAAAATAATTTTTAACGCAACTAGTGTGGTATTTCTTCACATTGGCATTCTTCGAAAACGGTTTCTGAAAATGATGAAATTTCCAAGAATGCTTGTAATTTCAATAGAGAAGAAGGAAGTGAATATGCGGCCGCGGCGTGCGAGCGACATAAGCAATGCGCTGCAAGTCACCTCGGCGGACAAAAATATTTTGGGTAAACATTCGCCCTCTCTTGCTCTGTCTGTTTCGCATCTATCCGGTGATGACGGCCAACCAATAGCAGTAGGAGGAATTTCAACCAATAACCATTCTCCAGCGTAAGTGTGGAATAGTGCACTTCTATCCCATTACCAACAGTATCTAAAAGAGTTCAACCAATAACGCCCCTCCTTGTGCATCAGCGCGGGAATATTAGCCTATGACGATGGTCCACCAATGGTAGCCACGAGAATTTTTACCGATACTCCCATTTCTCCAGTACAAACGCGGGAAAATTCCCCTTCATAAGAGAATGCGACACTCTGACAGTGTTCTAGCATTAGTGGACACCGTAACATTCTGAAGAAGATCGCAGCGGTGGGGTCGAAACGTCGATTGTTTTAGAAGGAAATATGACGTGGCCTAACAACCTGGAAGATTTTTAATACAATAATTGTCACCCTGTAGGTTACAAGGGCTACTCTGCGATGGAGTAAAAGGAAAGATAATCTGATGAAATCCTTTTCGTCTTTCAGGCCTTCACCCAGGAGCGGCCTGGTCCAGAAGGTGCTGCACGCGCTGGCAGCCTTCATCCCCCTGGGCCTCTTCCTGGCCAGCATCCAGCCGTCCGTCATCACGGTCAACTCCAGCGCGTGGGTACCACCGTCTAGTCTAGCCTAGCCTAGCCTAGTCTAGCCTAGCCTAGCCTAGCCTGTACAGCAGCGGTTCCCAACTCTTCTGCCAGCATTACCCCTGGAATATCAGCTGTAGCTGAACAAATTTTACTATCTAAATAAAATTTTGGGGGGAAAGGAAAGGTGCTATTAACTCATCCGCTATTATTTTATAAATAAAATAGTAACACATTTCCTTTTAAATTATAATACTGCGTTCACCCAAATTAGGCCACTGTCAAACACAAAACTTTAACAATAAAAATAAAAACGTTAGCTCTCTATTATTACCTAAGCTGTTTGTAGCAATTCATGAGAAGGGATAAGTAATTGACGGGGAGAAGAGGCGTGGCTGAAGCCCGTCCCTCACTATTTTCAGTCTGCACGGTAAGAAATTAAAGTACAGGGAGAACAGATATCAAGAATAAGCTTTGTCGTTGATAGTGTAGTTCTGTCACACATAGCAAAGTACTCGGAAGCTCTGTCGTGGCTGGCTCTCCAAAGATCGCGATATTCTGGGCATCTGTCATCTACTCCAGCTGCATTGTTTTGAGTTAGGTCTTCCACTACTCCTCTTCCAGTGTCATACGTCTCATTCCATCAAGATTTGTTTCGTCCTACCTTTATATGATATTTCCTTGAAGTTTGTTTACTTTGTATAACCACTCTACATTTTTCTTCCACATTCCGTTCTTTGCTCAGTACTGTCTCCCCACCTGCGCTCTTAATGTTCAAGCAGCTCTTTCTGTTTCCTGCATCGGTGTTTTTAACTTCCTTTTAGTCAGCATCTGTGTTTCATGTATTTGATGTATTCACGGTTTGGAGAGTTACCGTCCAGTCAGTGTACTCCCTGTCATCCAGGAACTTTTCCCTAAAGTCTTCACAAAACGCGTCAGTGCTATTGTAGTACACGCACAACCCTTTGAACGAGCTGAATTCCACAGTGGTTATGGCATAATGCAACTAGTCGAGCCAATGAACGTGAAATGCCACTCTGCATAGCCTTCGCAGATTTTTAAAACGAATTTGATTCTTTCAGCCCCACTGTAGTTGGACAAGCACTGACCAGACAAGGTGTCGAAATAAGGTACATAAACATACTATGGTACTTAGATGGCTTTTGTCAGCGGAAGAAAATGCACGAGGTAATTTCTCATTGGAAGTGCAGTAAAGCACGATGCCCTATATCTCCGAAGCTACACTACTGGCCATTAAAATTGCTGCACCACGAAGATGTGCTACAGACGCGAAATTTAACCGACAGGAAGAAGATGCTACGATATGCAAATGGTTAGCTTTTCAGAGCATTCACACAAGGTTGGCGCCGATGGTAACACCTACAACGTGCTGACATGATGAAAGTTTCCGACCGATTTCTCATACACAAACAACAGTTGACCGGCGTTGCCTGCTGAAGCGTTGTTGTGATGCCCCGTGTAAGGAGGAGAAATGCGTACCATCACGTTTCCGACTTTGATAAAGGTCAGATTGTAACCTATCGCGATTGCGGTTTATCGTATCGCAACATTGCTGCTCGCTTTGGTCGAGATCCAATGACTGTTAGCAGAATATGGAATCGGTGGGTTCAGGAGGGTGATACGGAACGCCGTGCTGGATCCCAACGGCCTCGTATCACTAGCAGTCGAGATGACAGCTATCTTATCCGCATGGCTGTAACCGATCGTGCAAGACAACAACCATCTGCACGAACAGTTTGACGACGTTTGTAGCAACACGGACTATCAGCTCGGAGACCATGGCTGCGGTTACCCTTGACGCTGCCTCACAGACAGGAGCACCTGCGATGGTGTACTAAACGGCGAACCTGGGTGCACGAATGGCAAAACGTCATTTTTTCGGGTGAATACAGGTTCTGTTTCGCGACATCGCAGTGAACGCACATTCGAAGCGTGTATTCGTCATCACCATACTGGCGTATCACCCGGCGTGATGGTATGGGGTGCCATTGGTTACACGTCTCGGTCACCTCTTGTTCGCACTGACGGCTCTTTGAACGGTGGACGCTACATTTCAGATGTGTTACGACCCGTGGCTCTACCCTTCATTCGATTGCTGCAAAACCCTACATTTCAGCAGGATAATGCACGACCGCATGTTGCAGGTCCTGTACGGGCCTTTCTGGATGCAGAAAATGTTAGACTGCTGCCCTGGCCAGCACATTCTCCAGATCTCTCACCAACTGGAAACGTCTGGTTAATGGTGGCCGAGCAACTGGCTCGTCACAATACGCCAATCACTACTCTTGATGAACTGTGGTATCGTGTTGAGGCTGCATGGGCAGCTGTACCTGTACACGCCATGCAAGCTCTGTTTGACTCAATGCCCAGGCGTATCAAGGCCGTTATTACGGCCGGATGTGGTTGTTCTGGGTACTGTTTTCTAGGAATCAATGCACCCAAATTGCTTGAAAATGTTATCACATGTCAGTTCTAGTATAATATACTTGTCCAATGAATACCTGTTTATCATCTGCATTTCTTCTTAGTGTAGCAATGTAGTGGACAGCAGTGTGTATTAGCTGTGCGCAGCTACGCTCGCACCCTCAGTTGACTCAGACGTCGCCATGCTTTTGCAGGCCTGCACCTGGCGTGTCCCGGCAGCGTTCGGTGGTGGGCGGTTCTTCTGACGAGCTGCTGGCTGCAGGTGCGGGGGCGGACTGCGAGGCGCGGCTGCTGTGCGAGGCGGCGGTGCGGGGGCGGCTGGAGGCGGCCGACGCCCCCGAGCGTGCTCTCTGGCTGGCCGCCCACCAGTGAGTGCTGCTAGTACAGTATACCGCATGCAACTGTGAGTCAGTGCTGCCATCCAGTGGGGCAGGCAAGGAAACTGCCTTCAGCTACTGACTTGACATCGCGCATGAATATTGACCACTATTGATTTATTGATTGTTTATTTAACTTGACCAGATTATGACCGTCAGGTTCTCTCTTTATTTCGACCAGGATCAACACGTATCAAAGGTATTACAAAAACATTCACTGGAATAATAATAATAATAATACAAGGGTGATCGCAGGCTTCAGAAGAGGGAGATCAGGCGTAGAAAAGATGTGGAACTTGGGGACACTTTTGAAAGTCAGACAGACAAGAAACACTGTAGTTACCTTTGTTGACTTTAAAAAAGCATGTGACTCCATAGACCGACAAACGCTCTTTGACATACTGGAAGAATATGGCATCGACAGAAAAACCAGGGCAATTACACAACAGACACTCACAGACACCACCTCGAAGATTAAGTTCGTGGGAGAAATTTCGTAACCCTTCCAGATACACACAGGTGTCCGACAAGGTGATGGGCTTTCACCAATCCTGTTTAACATAGTCTTAGACAAAACTGTCGAACAATGGGAAGAACAAGTTAAAGGAATACAGCTAGGAAGAACACGTGAAACAAGAACGATCATAAAATGTGTGGCATTTGCAGATGGCATAGCCATACTTAGTAATAACACACATGAGGCAAAGGAAGCACTGGAACACCTACATGAAACAGCTGCCAAAACAGGTCTACAGACATCGTATGAGAAGGCTCAATACATGTAACGACAAACCAACAATGTACACATCCTTCAAACGATGTTTGGATCCGTAAAAAGAGTCGAAAAATTTAAATATTTAGGGGAATACATACCAATAGGATGATCAAACAAGGCATCCAACATAGAACGAACAGAAAGACTCCAGAAACCATACAAACTCACAGGGTCACATTATAATAAGAAAAGCATATCAAGATTCAAATGGTTCAAATGGTTCTGAGCACTATGGGACTCAACTGCTGAGGTCATAAGTCCCCTAGAACTTAGAACTACTTAAACCTAACTAACCTAAGGACAACACAAACATCCATGCCCGAGGCAGGATTCGAACCTGCGACCGTAGCGGTCGCGCGGTTCCAGACTGTAGCGCCAGAACCGCTCGGCCACCAGGGGCCGGCGCATATCAAGGCATGCCAAAATTAGACACTACAAAACAGCAGTATTACCGGATGCACTGTATGTGTCAGAAACGACCACAATTGGAGCATTAGGGATTATGGAGACAGAAAAAAAAGAACGCTAAATTCTCAGGAAAATATTCGGACCAATACACAAAGATGACATATGGATGAAAAGACCTGCCAATCAGTTATACCAACACACTGACAGACTCACAGACATGATCAGAAAACGCAGACTAAATTTCTATGGACACATACAGAGAATGGACAACACCAGACTGATAAAGAGAATCTTTGATGCCTTAAAACAAATTAGTATCATAAAATAGAGCAAGAAATAAGGCACCTGGGGATCAACAAACAAATGATAAAAGACAGAAAGGAATTCAGGAACAAAATTAGGAACGCAAAATTTATGGTAAATGGGAAGACGAAGACGGGAGCATTATCGATGGAACAAAGTAAACAAGAGCATTGGCAAGGGATGAAGAGATTTTGGGAAAAGGAAGAAAGGAAAGAAGTGAAAATTGTGGCATCATCAGATACTTGAGTTCAAACACTATCCATAAGGGCAAAAATGATATGAATGAATGAATGAAATACAAGAGTGATCCAAATGGAAAGCAGTTTCAAAAAATTTCGGAAAGTTGTGTGGGGGGGTTGGTAGGTGGCAGTAGTGTTCCCAGACGTTCAGAAAGTGACCGACAGGTGGCAGAGTTATGCTAAAACGCAGTAGAAGGCAGCAACGACCTCAACAAGATGGCCGTCCCGCTGTGAGCATGCACCGCTATTGAGCAGCGATTTGTGATGCATTTTTTATTTTTTATTTTTTTGTTTAGTAGTGAAGGTGTCAAACCAATCGATATTCATCACAATGACAGCACTGTGACTCTGGTTTGTCTTTTTAAAGCGGTGCAACTTGTGTGGAGAATGCGCTAAGGCCAGGACAGGCTGACAGTGTGATGACAGAGGAGAATACTGAGTCTGTGAAGGAGAACAAATGTAAGCTCTGAACGAAACAGCCACAATCCTGAAGATTAGTATTGGTTCAGGGCAGAATACAGGTCACAGTGAACTGCAGTTCAGTAAGCTGTCTGTAAGATGGGTGCCATGTCAGTGCCGAACTGAAAGATCCTTGCTTCGATGCTTGTGAAGAACTTTTGCACAGTTTCCACATCGAAGGTGATGCATTTATGGAAAAACTGTTACAGGCAATGAGACTGGGGTCCATCATCAGGAACGAAAAGGTCAAGAAAGGTATGTCGCCATAGCTCATCTCTGAGAGAAAAAAGAAAAAAAAAAAAAAAGTTCCCCACTCAACCGTCTCCTGGAAAAGTTACGCCCATTCTCTTCTGGGTTTGCAAATGGAATAATTTTGGACAATTACGTGAATAGCGGAGTAATGGTAACCACCACTTCTCATTCAGATCATACTGAAAAGCCAAGTTCACCCTGCAATCACCACAGCATGACAATGCCCGACCATACATAGCCCATAAGAGAGTTGAGACTGTTCAGGAAATATCAGCGCACACTCCGCTGCAGAGTGAAAATCTCATTCTGGAAATTTCCCCCAGCCTGTGGCTAAGCCATGTCTCCGAAATATCCTTTATTTCAGGAGTGATAGTGCTGCAGGGTTCGCAGGAGTGCTTCTGTAAAGTTTGGAAGGTAGGAGACGAGATACTGGCAGAATTAAAGTTGTGAGGACGGGGCGTGAGTCGTGCTTGGCGAAAGGCAAAGGTCCCGAGTTCGAGTCTCGATCCGGCACACAGTTTTAATCTGCCAAGAAGTGTTCAGGAAATTAATTACTGACCAGCTTGCCTCAGGTGAGGACACAACGCCTTTATGATTTATGATTGATTGACATGTCATATACACAGAAGTGCCAAAAATCTAGTCTACACATGCTTATTCAAATACAGAGAAATGTAAACTGACAGAATACGGCGCCGCGTCGGCTATGCCTATATAAAACAATAAATGAGTGGCGCAGTTGTTAAATCAATTACTGCTGCTACCATGCAAGGATATCAAGATTTAAGTGAGTTTGAACGGAATGTTATAGTCGGCACACGAGCGGTGGCACACAGCATCTCCGAAGTAGCGATGCAGTGGGGATTTCCCGTGCGACCATTTCACGAGTGTACCGTTAATATGAGGAATGGGGTAAAACATCAAATCCCTGGCGTCGCTGGGGCCGGAGAAAGATCCTGCAAGAATGGAACCAACGAAGATTGAACAGAATCGTTCGATGTGACAGAAGTGCAAGCATTTCGCAACAGCTGCAGATTTCAGTGCTGTGTCAGCGTGCGAACCATTCAATGAAACATCAGATATGGGCTTTCGAAACCGAAGGCCTATTTGTGTGTCCTCGATGACTGCACAACACAATGCTTTATGCCTCGCCTGGGCCTGTCAACACCGACATTGAACTGTTGATGACTGGAAGCATATTGCCTGATGGGACGAGTATCGTTTCAAATCGTATCGAGCGGAGTGTAAGGGTGTGGAGACAACCCCATGAGGCCACGGGCCCTGCATGTCAGTTCCATCTGGTGGAGGCTGTAATGGTATGGGGCGTGTGCAGTTGGAGTGATATGGGACCCGTGATACATGTAGATACGATTCTAACACGTAAGCATCGTGTCTGATCACCTGCATCCATTGATGTCCACTGTGCATCCTGACGGACTTGGGTAATTCCAGCAGGACAATGCAACAGCGCACACGTCCAGAATTGCAAAAGAGTGGTTCCAGGAACCCTCTTCTGAGTCTGAACAGTTCCGCTGGCCACCAGACTTCCCAGACATGAACATTACTGAGCATATCTGGGATGCCTTGCAACGTGCTGTTCAGAAGAGAGCTACACCCCGTCGTACTCTTACGGATTTATGGACAGCCCTGCAGGATTCACGGTGTCAATTCCCTCCAGCACTACTTCACACATTAGTCGAGTCCATGTCACGTCGTGTTGCGGCACTTCTGCGTGCTCATGGGGACCCTACACGGTATTAGACAGGTGTACCAGTTTCTTCGGCTCTTCAGTTCGGTAAATAAATCGGCGTTAAAGCTATTAATATATAAAACTGAATGAAAGTCCAATAGTCCTTTGCAACTTTTAACTTGCGTCTCCTGGTGTAGATAAATGTTGTCCCACGTGGTATAGCGAGCAGTTCCAGAATGCCGCATAGTAAGATTTGGTGTTGCTATTGCACAGTTCACAGCCCTCCTCAGTTGATAAAAACCATCATCGGTGATGAATGTCATGTCTGTGCTAAAATCATGAACTGCCATCTCTTCACCGATTGAAATACGTTCCCGTCGGCCAATACCAAGCGACAGATAATGCCCCTCATAAATGTTATCCAGGACAGTATTGGGTCTAAAAGTTGACACGCTCATGTGTGTGTAATCAACATAGCACCTCCCAATACAAGCTGTCAGCGTCCAGTGTGTGCAGCGGTTGCCATTCAGGTACTGAGATGGTGAAGGAAATTCGTTCATTATTCAACAGTTTCAGAAGACACAATGCATTGACTGTCTGCTGTGTAGTGTCGTGTGCGGTCAATGAAACTAGCTGAAGCCTGCTACCGATGCATTATAGCTTCTACAGACTCCGGGAAGAATTCATCAGAACTGTGCACTTCATACATAAGGCTTATTACTGGTAGATCTGCGATTAGGAGGAGCAACACCAGCGAAACTGAATGATGAGCCGGTTTAACCTTGAATAGGCTTATACATCAGTTGAATTAAATTACGGAAATGTATTCGCAGTTGCGAATATTAACCACCGTCAACTGTGCATATCAGAATGACGACAATGAAATTTTATGCCAGACTGCTTTATGCAAGCGGTCGCCTCAACCGCTTCGGCTATATGTGAACCTCATCCAAACTTTCATATGCCACAGTCTTCACTCGTACATAACGAATATTAGCGTCAGAAAGGATATATTTATCGAGAGTCGAGATGTGCCTGTGTTATTAAGAGTTGGGTTGGGTTGTTTTGGGTGAAGAGACCAGACACCGAGGACATCGGTCTCATCGGATTAGGAACGATGGGGAAGGAAGTCGGCCGTGCCCTTTCAAAGGAACCATCCCTGCATTTGCCTGGGGCGATTTAGGGAAATCACGGGAAACCTAAATCAGGATGGACGGGCGCGGGATTGAACCGTTGTCCTCCCGAATGCGAGTCCAGTGTGCTAACGACTGCGCCACATAAATGCATGTCCAAAGGAACATTGCATCGTACTTTTTAATAACACAGGCACAGCTATTTCGTATGACTGAAATTCACTAAAATGTACTTCCTAGAATCAATAGGAACGAAATCAGTGACATGAAACGGTATCAATGCAATCTGTTCATAAATGCCAAACATACACTGTAATGAATATATTGCTACAATTTAAAATGTATACCAGATCGTAATTGGAACCTGGTGAATTTAATTCGAATGATATACGAGGTGCGACAGTAAAGTAATGAGACTGATGTGAAAAAAAATGTGCTTAGCGTTTTAGTCAAGTTTACTGTTGTCTCCTTCAAAGTAGTCCCCTTCTGATGCCACACACTTTTTCCAGCGCTTCTGCCATTGATGGTAACATTTCTGGAACTCATCTTCCGTAATATCCTCAAAGACCCTCGTCACAGCTTTTTGGACATCTTGTGTTGTTTGAAAATGGTGTCCCTTGACCGCCGTTTTGACTCTCGGAAATAGAAAAAGTTGCACGGAGCGATATCTGGTGGATAAGGTGACTGTGGTAGTACTGAAATTTGTTTTGAGGTTAAAAATTGCTGTACTGGCAGAGCCGTATGGTTCAAAATGACTCTGAGCACTATGGGACAACATCTGAGGTCATCAGTCTCCTAAAACTTAGAACTACTTAACGTAACTAACCTAAGGACATCACACACATCCATGCCCGAGGCAGGATTCGAACCTGCGACCGTAGCAGTCGCGTGGTTCCGGACTGACGCGCCTAGAACCGCTCGGCCACACTGGCCGGCCAGAGCAGTATGAGATGGCGCATTATCGTGATGTAGAATCCAATCTTTCTCATACCAAGATCTTGAGTTATTGTTAGACGAACCGTTTCTCGATTGATGTTCAGTTCTTCTGCAATCATTTTCACTGATAATCTTCGTTCAGATCATATGAGTTCACGCACCCTGACCAAGTTGACATCCATCCGTGAGGTTGATGGTCGTCCACTGCGATCTTCATCCACAACATTCGTTCTGCCTTCACTAAACATTGTATGCCAACGAAAAACTTGAGCTCTTAACATAACCTCCTCTCCAAAAGCCTTCTGAAGCTTACCGTAAGTTGTCGTCGCGTTTTCACCCAATTTAACGCAAAAAGAAATGGCATACCATTGCGCAATATTATGCGGTTCCATTTCGGTGACGAGGGACACAGACACGTATTAACTCACTACAGCACAACTCACGACTGAGCAGCTGCATCGATGTGCCGCTTGGACTAGAAGCAGCTTATAGACCAAGGTCAAAGATATTGTGCCTATGTCAAGCCTGCAAGTTGCCACACCTTGCAAAGAAAATCAGTCTCATTACTTTATTGTCGCACCTTGTATACGCCTACGGCATAGAAAGCCAAACAAGTAACAATGATATATGTTCAGAAATGCTGAACATACTAGGAAACGCAAAATTCTGAAGTTTGTAGAAAATCACCAATCAAACATACTGCGTTCACTTGTATTAATGGATATCCTATGACAAGCTAATGCACAATATTAACATCAAATTTCACATCGCATGTTTGCAACAGCCCTGGAAATGCACCCACATCCCCTGGTTTATTAATGTTATATTTTGTGCTAAGTAAGAGATCTGAATTCAACCTGTCGCTTGTTTCAACACTTGTATCATTTACAAATATAAGAATGTTCATATCTTATGTTATCTTTAGCAGCAGTTTACAAGAAAAGCTGTGATAAAAATAGAAAATGTAGGGATTGTTGATGGTGTAAGCAGCAATTAGCCACAAATTGGTTTCAGGTGACTTCATTCAGAAATTACCGTTATCGGTTTCGAGTTGTTACAGTTCATCATCAGAAAGCTTTCGTGCTTTCCTCAAAACACCCTTATGTTAGTTGATTTAAGGTACCCCACACTTCATTTCGTAGCATCAGTATCAGGCAGAAAATCTTTAACTGCTTGTTAATATTGGAGAACAATACAGTTTTCTACATACATAACTAACTGCTCATTACCTATCTCTTTGATTTGCAATGTCACAACTTATGCAATATTAAGATATCGCACTTGTATTTTTTGAGTAAAATAAGATACCTGCGGTCCTCATTTTCCCATTTAGCACCTTAACGTTTTGTGTATATCACGTGACAAACTTCGATAAGAGTCAGAAGATTGCACACTTCGTTTCTTTATAAATACACTCCTGGAAATGGAAAAAAGAACACATTGACACCGTTGTGTCAGACCCACCATACTTGCTCCGGACACTGCGAGAGGGCTGTACAAGCAATGATCACACGCACGGCACAGCGGACACACCAGGAACCGCGGTGTTGGCCGCCGAATGGCGCTAGCTGCGCAGCATTTGTGCACCGCCGCCGTCAGTGTCAGCCAGTTTGCCGTGGCATACGGAGCTCCATCGCAGTCTTTAACACTGGTAGCATGCCGCGACAGCGTGGACGTGAACCGTATGTGCAGTTGACGGACTTTGAGCGAGGGCGTATAGTGGGCATGCGGGAGGCCGGGTGGACGTACCGCCGAATTGCTCAACACGTGGTGCGTGAGGTCTCCACAGTACATCGATGTTGTCGCCAGTGGTCGGCGGAAGGTGCACGTGCCCGTCGACCTGGGACCGGACCGCAGCGACGCACGGATGCACGCCAAGACCGTAGGATCCTACGCAGTGCCGTAGGGGACCGCACCGCCACTTCCCAGCAAATTAGGGACACTGTTGCTCCTGGGGTATCGGCGAGGACCATTCGCAACCGTCTCCATGAAGCTGGGCTACGGTCCCGCACACCGTTAGGCCGTCTTCCGCTCACGCCCCAACATCGTGCAGCCCGCCTCCAGTGGTGTCGCGACAGGCGTGAATGGAGGGACGAATGGAGACGTGTCGTCTTCAGCGATGAGAGTCGCTTCTGCCTTGGTGCCAATGATGGTCGTATGCGTGTTTGGCGCCGTGCAGGTGAGCGCCACAATCAGGACTGCATACGACCGAGGCACACAGGGCCAACACCCGGCATCATGGTGTGGGGAGCGATCTCCTACACTGGCCGTACACCACTGGTGATCGTCGAGGGGACACTGAATAGTGCACGGTACATCCAAACCGTCATCGAACCCATCGTTCTACCATTCCTAGACCGGCAAGGGAACTTGCTGTTCCAACAGGACAATGCACGTCCGCATGTATCCCGTGCCACCCAACGTGCTCTAGAAGGTGTAAGTCAACTACCCTGGCCAGCAAGATCCCCGGATCTGTCCCCCATTGAGCATGTTTGGGACTGGATGAAGCGTCGTCTCACGCGGTCTGCACGTCCAGCACGAACGCTGGTCCAACTGAGGCGCCAGGTGGAAATGGCATGGCAAGCCGTTCCACAGGACTACATCCAGCATCTCTACGATCGTCTCCATGGGAGAATAGCAGCCTGCATTGCTGCGAAAGGTGGATATACACTGTACTAGTGCCGACATTGTGCATGCTCTGTTGCCTGTGTCTATGTGCCTGTGGTTCTGTCAGTGTGATCATGTGATGTATCTGACCCCAGGAATGTGTCAATAAAGTTTCCCCTTCCTGGGACAATGAATTCACGGTGTTCTTATTTCAATTTCCAGGAGTGTATAACATCAGAGATAAACAGAGAAAATAATATTTCTTGAACCTTACCCATATGTATTTCACAATGCTGAATTTTACACACTTTTTCAAACTTACAGGACACCAGACAAGATGGCAGTGGCGTTGGGGCTGTACGACGTCTTGAAAGCCATCCGTACTGGTACGTGCGATCTCTACAGCTGCCGTGCGATGCAAGACGAACCGTTCGGAAGTCCGACGTAAAACTGCAGTTCTCTGCCACGACACTGGATGTCCTATAATCACAGTGGCGGCATTAGTGGCAGAACTGTAACCTCTCACACTGACCAGAGATGAACACTGAAGGAGCGTCCTTCAGAAGTGCTTGCAACAAATATGTAGCATTCCAGCAGCGCCCAGTTCAGTATTCAAACCTACTTAGAAAATCTGTGAAAGTTTGTGGAATTCGCTTTGTTTACAACTGTAGATCTTCCACTAATGAACGGATTCTAAGATTTTTTGAGGAATGATAAAACTGATGGTGGTCTGTTCATCACATTTAGGAGGACCTGGAGATTTAACTGTAATATCGAAATACGCTATTAGCAAAATTATTTTTGGAACTATTCCTCCAAAACTATTGCCAGATGTCACTGAAAAATTGTATAAAACTAAGTTTAAATTGTCTCTGTTTGAGTCTTGTACTAATCAGTTGGGCTAAGTGTGCAAAAAGTGGCGACTGTGGTGAAACTTACATCAACAAACAGAAAATCAGTGAATTTCCTTAGTGACAGAAGATTTCGTAGCAAAAAGAAACAAGAAGAAAGTATACAGTATTACTCCACAAAATGTCTGTTGTAGGAATTTGTTCATTCACAAAGGCGAATAATTTTGTATGTGTGCAAAATATTACGTAACTGTTCTTCCTGACATTCAGGCATTTGATTGACAGATTATGGTGCCTGACACAGAGTCGCTAGTCTCTTATACGTCTATTTACTCATTATTGTCAACCGCACTGCCGTCGCCGAGTATGGCGAACACAGTAATATCTGTGTATATCTGTGTACAGAAAGTATTAGCAATCCCAAAACATTAAGGTATCCACTTGCGCAACTGAGTGAAGAGCTTCAGTGCTGAGGTTTAAGAGTGAATCCCAATGAGACCGTCAGATTTACGTTTTTCATAGTTTAATTAAATCACTTAAGGCAAATACTAGGATAGTTCCTCTGATAAGAGCACGGTTGATTTCTGTCCTCAATCAGTGTTTCTGCTCCGTCTAGTTATCTCGTCGGCAACGGCACTTTAAACACTAATAATACTTCTACACCACTACATAAAGAGAAGTCGTTGTTTAGCGTTGTAACCAAAAATCTCGGAAAGTTCTTGGCCACTTTACTTTAGATTTTTACACGATACTCTAATAAACTCTCGGACTGACGTGAGGTACACATTTTTGCTATAAATCGGCCCTTTTCTAGAGTAATATATGTATATTAAAAATGCATGTAGCTTGTCCGTCCGAATGTTTATTAACCTGTAAAAATTTGAAATAAATCGGTCAAGCACTTTTCGATATATACCGGGAGATCAAAAAGACAGAATAAATTTGAAAACTGAATAAATCACGGAATAATGTAGACAGAGAGATACAAACTGACACACATGCTTGGAATGACATGGGGTTTTATTAGAACTAAAAAATACAAATGTTCAAAAAATGTCCGACAGATGGCGCTTCATCTGATCAAAATAGCAATAATTAGCATAACAAAGCAAGACAAAGCAAAGATGATGTTCTTCATCTACATCTACATCTACATCCATACTCCGCAAGCCACCTGACGGTGTGTGGCGGAGGCTACCTTGAGTACCTCTATCGGTTCTCCCTTCTATTCCAGTCTCGTATTGTTCGTGGAAAGAAGGATTGTCGGTATGCCTCTGTGTGGGCTCTAATCTCTCTGATTTTATTTACTACTAACAACAGTCTTGATGACGATTTATTTATCACTTCACTAGTAGTGATTCTCCAACAGAAAGAGGTTCCTACTCAATGGTCTGAAGATCACCACAGTAGTGGTCGAAACCGGTCACCTTGATAAATAAATCGTGATCAAGACTGTTTTTAATAGTAAATATTTATAAGAAATTGATCACTGCTGTTCCCGTAATGCATTCAAAAGTATTTCTCTGATTTTATCCTCATGGTATCTTCGCGAGTTATACGTAAGAGGAGCAATGTGCTGTTTGACTCCTCGGTGAAGGTATGTTCTCGAAACTTAAACAAAAGCCCGTACCGAGCTACTGAGCGTCTCTACATCTACTTTACAGCAAATGCTCAATACGTCCACCATCATTCCTCAACAATAGGTGTAGTCGAGGAATAATGTTGTGAACAGCACTGTAAAGCATGTCCGCAGTTATGGTGAGGCATTGGCGTCGGATGCTGTCTTTCAGCATCCCTAGAGATGTCGGTCAGTCACGATACACTTGCGACTTCAGGTAACCCCAAAGCCAATAATCGTACGGACTGTCTGGGGACCTGGGATGCCAAGCATGACGAAAGTGGCGGCTGAGCACACGATCATCACCAAACGACGCGCGCAAGAGATGGTTCAGATGGTTCAAATGGCTCTGAGCACTATGCGACTTCAGTTCTGAGGTCATCAGTCGCCTAGAACTTAGAACTAATTAAACCTAACTAACCTAAGGACATCACACACATCCATGCCCGAGGCAGGATTCGAACCTGCGCAAGAGATCTTTCACGCGTCCAGCAATATGAGGTGGAGTGCCATCCTGCATAAACATCGTACGTTCCAGCAGGTGTTTATCAGCCAG
Organism: Schistocerca nitens; assembly: GCF_023898315.1. Taxonomy (NCBI): domain Eukaryota; kingdom Metazoa; phylum Arthropoda; class Insecta; order Orthoptera; family Acrididae; genus Schistocerca; species Schistocerca nitens. The sequence continues at coordinate 216,963,481 of NC_064623.1, read as the reverse complement.
TCTGGGAATGATGCGATTCTGTAACGTATCGGCGTACCTCTCACCCGTCACGGTAGCAGTTACAAAACCAGAATCACGCACTTCCTCGAAGAAAAAAGGCCCGATAACGGTAGATGTGGTAAATCCAACCCATACCGTGACGTTGTCGTCGTGCAATGGAGTTTCCACGACAGTTCTAGGATTTTCGGTAGCCCAAATTCTGCAGTTGTGGGCGTTGACAGACCCTCAGAGCGTGAAATGAGCTTCGTCGGTCCACAACACGTTACTCAACCAATCGTCATCTTCCGCCATCTTTTGAAACGCCCACACCCCAAATACCCTCCGCTTCACTAAATCGCCAGATAACAGTTGATGATGCCGATGCATTTTGTACGGATAGCATCGGAGGGTACGCCTCAGTGCCAACCAAAACGGTAGTGTATGGAATGCCAGTGCGACGTGCGACTGCACGAGCGCTGACTTCCCCGTGCATAGACGAACCCGCTACAGCCTCCATTTCTTCCTGAACTGTCTCAGCAGCATTACGCCATGTGCTCGGTCGACCACTACGGGGGTCCATCGTCTAAACAACCCGTGGCTTCGAACTATGAATCATTCTCGCCACAGCTGCGTTTGTCAACGGACCTTTACCCGTTCGAATCCCCTTCCTAAGGTGATAGGATCGTAACGCTGAACTAGCACAGTCCCCATTCTGATAATACAGCTTCACTAAAAGCGCCTTTTCAGGTAACGTCAACATGCTGCGACTGCTGGCGCATCTGATTCTCTCTGTCATTACAGCTCCTTTTATACACGATTGTCATGCGCAGTCACTGACGTTTTGCTGTCCAGCGCCATCTGTCGGACATTTGTGTTTTTTTTTTGTTCTAATAAAACCCCATGTCATTCCAATCATGTGTGTCAATTTTTACCTCTCTCTCTACATTATTGCGTGGTTTATTAAGTTTTCAAATTTATACTGACTTTTTGATCAGCCGGTATATATTAACCGATGCCAGTAGGAAGCAAAATTACTTGTGTAGGTCGACAACGCGCCATTTTTAAACTACGGCCGTGGAATTGCCCTGTTGCGGTTCGTCGGTTGACGGGCAGCGCTATGGTTGTCGGTTCACACACACAAACGTTCCTCCCCCTTTTAACTGCCCCACCATGATACGCACACGTGTCGAATAGGTCTTGCTCCGGCAACAGGGCAATCCCGCGGCCAAATGGAGCGTGTGGCGCCAGGTTTTCGTAGTTTAAGAATGGTGCGTTGTCGACCTACACAACATGGGTAATTTTGGTTACTACTGGTATCAGCTATCCAGTGTTAAAATTTCGTGACACAATTTTTCTCCACCCTGTATATTCGAAAAGCAGTTCACTTCAGATTAGATTTTAATGAAATTTTATAAACATTCGGATGAGCATAGGCTACATGTATTTTTATGGCTCTGAGCACTATGGGACTTAACATCTGAGGTCATCAGTCCCCTAGAACTTAGAACTACTTGAACCTAACTAACCTAAGGACATCACACACATCCATGCCCGAGGCAGGATTCGAACCTGCGACCGTAGCGGTCCCGCGGTTCCAAACTGAAGCGCCTAGAACCGCTCGGCCACTCCGACCGGCCTACATGTATTTTTAATAATATATATACATTGGTCTGGAAAAGTTCTTAGTCGATTTACTTCAAATCTTGCCTGTTAAACATTCAGATGTATTTACGCCGCGTATATATTTTTAAATGACAATGCTCATGTTTTTCGTTAAAACAGACTACGAGAGAGAAGCTACTGCGCTGTGGAAATGTATGGTTTCCATTTCTTCTCCTAGTCTGTTTCATCTACGATAGGAAACAATGCATATTATTAGACAAATTCTTTCTCTCGTATATATTCTTTCTCCTTATACACGATTTTAAAGAAAAAAAATGGTTCAAATGGCTCTGAGCACTATGGGACTCAACTGCTGAGGTCATTAGTCCCCTAGAACTTAGAACTAGTTAAACCTAACTAACCTAAGGACATCACACACATCCATGCCCGAGGCAGGATTCGAACCTGCGACCGGAGCGGTCACGCGGTTCCAGACTGCAGCGCCTTTAACCGCACGGCCACTTCGGCCGGCAAAGAAAAATTGTATACACTACAATGTGCTGTTTTGTTTTCTTCCTTCTCGTCGGTTTTACAGATTAGACGACAGTTGGCTTCTCGGCTTACGATTCGAATACTGCTACAAAATCTGAATATGATCTGGTTGAAAATTGCTGCGATTTGCGTCTGCTTCAGGCAAATCCTGGCACATGCCTATGCCCTCTGCCAAATCCTTGTCGTATAATTGGTGGAGGTCCTGCAGATAGTACAGCGTTTTTTGTCATCGTGTGTCGCTATACTTATGTATTGTAGAGGGTGGAATGTCCATTTCTGTCGACAGTCGCCGCGCCTGTTTTTGGACTACGTTCAATGGATGTTTCAATGTCGGCCAGCAGATGCTGAAGGATTGCTTTGGCCGGCCTCGTTCTTAACTGTACCAGTGTGTTTAAACTTGTTCACTGATACTGTTGAATTGCTTTATGAGTTGGTCCAGGTTTATGGTATCGGCGATCAAATCTCGTCCCAATTTCACCATACGACAGCCACTGCAACCTCCACGTCAGATTGCCTATCCTCTCCAGCACAGTCAACATAATGTTCGTACAAGTAGTTGACAAAACAGAGCTCATGTTTAGCGGCGCCATGAAGACAATCCATCATAATCTTTTGCCGCCCCCGGTAGCTGAGTGGTCAGCGCGACAGAATGACTGTGCTAAGGGCCCGGGTTAGATTCCCGGCTGAGTCGGAGATTTTCTCCGCTCAGGGACTGGGTGCTGTGTTGTCCTTACCATCATCATTTCATCCCCATCGACGCGCAAGTCGCCGAAGTGGCGTCAACTCGAAAGACTTGGACCCGGAGAACGGCCTATTCGACGGGAGACCCTAGTCACACGACACTTATTTACCATAATTTCGAACAACAACTACAGCTCTTACGTTTCCATCGGAACTGTAGAGCTCCAGCATATAAATCGTACCCCTACACTACCGTTCTCTACTCTTCAGTTTCAAAAATCTTGTAATCGGCGAAGGAAAATCTAGAAACATGTGACAGAATAATTTTCATTACTAAGTCTGGAACGTCTTCATTACAGTTGCAGAAAATATATCGACACCCCTTTTTTAGGAGTGGGACGAAAGGACTGTTAGTGTAATTAGCATATCATCCGGAACTAATAGTGTGATTCAGTCCCTCAATAAAGAAATTTTTTGACAGTTTTAAGCATTTTTCACAAAATTGTCGAACATTATAATTACCGATATCTCTTTGTCATGTCCGGTTTATCACCGTAACAGTATTGTTAAATTTCGGTCATTTGTGCGAATTCAGTTTGCATCATGATGTTTCACAAGTTTAATCAAGTATGCCTGGTACCCAGCGCAATATGTAGAACAACGTACACGACCATTTCTTACTGGCTCCCAGTTCTGCCTAAATAAAACTAGTATCGGTAATTACTGTGACTTGTCTGAATGGATAATTTTTCTGTTATCAGATGTGCCGTGTTTAAGGAAAATGTTTGTTTTCGTCATCCAATAAACAGTATGTATATTTGTTACGACTATAAGGAAGCAACAAGGAACCGTTTCATTGTTAGTAAAATATATGCATTATTCAAAAATTATCATAAGAACTGTGCTACAGGAATTTTTGTAAAATATTTTACGTCAAAAAATGAAAGTACCGATCGATGGAAGTAGTCTGGATTGTAACATAATACACTGCCTTGATTTTGTTTCTTCTGTCTGTCAATTGTGTAACAATAAAATCTGCAACAGTTTAGGTATGAAAATGCTCTACAAGTTATTCAAAAACTGAGACATTTTTGTGTGGTTTAAATGGTCAAAATTCACTTGTGTCCTCTTTGGACTTGGGCTCAACAAAACGCTACGTTCTCTTGTGGCATACTTGCTTCCTCGCCAGATCGCGCGCTAGACAAGAAGGGCTGTGCAGACTGTTGTTACAAGCGGTCTATCCGTAAGACTACCGCTATGGAGATTGTAGCGGAAGTGCGGAAATCCGCACTGCGCCCTGGAATGTGATGTGGGAGAACGGAACTAGACTGAGCGGCTAGAGAAGGCGTCTTGCAGTTGGTTCTCTGACTCAGTCTTGCACTAACACATTAAAACACCAAGCACTGAGCGCTATTAACAAGGAATTTCAAACTGATTCCGTAGTTTTACATTTCCTGAAGGTTTTTGACGCCGAACCACATGAGTGGCTTGTAGTCTACGTTATTTAACTGGATTCGTAATTTCCTCTCAGAAAGGTCACAGTTCGTAGTAATTAATGGAAATTCATCGAGTAAAACAAAAATGGCAGAAATGGCGTTGGACAGGGTAGTGTTATTGGCCCTCTGCTGTTCCTTATCTGTAGAAACGGTTTAGGTGACAGTCTCAGCACCCATCTTAAGTTGTCTGCAGATGCTGCTGCCGTTTATCACCGACTAACGTCATCAGAAGATCAAAACAAATTGCAAAACGATTTAGGAAAGATGGTGCAGAAATTGGCAATTGACCCTACATAATGAAAAGTGTGAGGTTATCCACATGAGCGCTAAACTTACTGATACGATCGGTAAATTAGTCAAACCTAAAGGCCGTAAATTCAACTAAATACCTAGGTGTTACAATTACGAACAACTTAAACTGGAAAGAACACATGTTGTGAGGAAAGCAAACCAGAGACTGCGTTTTATTGACAGAACTCTTAGAAGATGTAACACTTCTACTAAAAATACTGCCTGCACTATGCTTGTCCGTCCTCTTTTGGAGTACTACTGCGTGGTGGGGGATCCTTACCAGATAGAATTAAAGGAGTACATCGAGAAAGTTCGAACAACTGCCGCAAATTTTGTATTATCCCGAAATAGGGGAGAGAGTGTCACTGACATGAACAGGATTTGGGATGGACAGCATTAAAACAAAGGCAGAATCTTCTCACGAAATTTCAGTCACCAACTTTCTCCTCCGAATGCGAAAATATTTTGTTGTCGCCGACCCACATATGGAGATCACGATAATAAAATAAGAGAAATCAGAGCTCCCACTGAAAGATATAGCTGTTCATTTATCCGCGCGCTGTTCGAGATTGCAGTAATAGAGAATTATTGTGAAGGTGGATCGACAAACCCTCTGACAGGCACTTAAGTGTCGTTTTCGAGTATCCATGTAGATGCAGAAAATGGAGGAACGAAGAAGAGGCAGTTAATTGCGAAATTTTATAGTTGTATTGCGAAAACATCATCAATCGTGATGAATATTAGGAAACCTTCGATACCGGTGGGCATCGATCGCTTCATTTATTTAAAATTTGGTAAGACTTATTAAATCGATTTCTATGTAAACCATATGCTTTGTGAACTTCTGCTCTCATTCGATATACCTAGAGTAATTTTGAAGTTTATCAGCAAGAAACATAACTATGTAAATTTTATAAACTCATTTCCAATGTTTTCATAAAATTTTGTTGCATTTACCGAAAAAATATGTGTAAATTAGTTTTAAATACTTTCGTTGCCAGCATTCTAAATGATTAGATTCTTTGCCTACACTGCTAATCCCTCTGATCTGTTTCACTTGGCGGGAAGAGACGATGTTAAAGACAGACTTGGCAATCAAAGTGAGTAGTTGCAACTGCAACTCATTTGAGCATGTAAGAGTTATGTGAGTGTGCAAGTTGAATGTTTATTGTGAACCACTTCTTTAAGTGTCAGAACACATAAGGTAAAACGAATGAAATTTTATTTTTTAATGGCTAATGTCACCCATTGAGTTATTATGAATTTGGGTTGCAGATTATGCTATCTTCTTTTCTTTGGCGTGTTTCCTCAATATTTTTAATGTTGTCTAATTCTATGTGTAAAGAAACTATGAATTTTACTGAAAATATTACAACATTTAACTTTTACATAATAATGCGCTGCACCACAGTGCACTACCAGCGATGACTTACCACGGACTACTGCAGAAAAGCTTTGTGCTCTGTGGAAAATGAAGAACTCTTATTCATTGTAATTTTAATATTAAGAGAGAGAGACCTGTAATGAATTAGGATGACGATGGTCTGAACTTTTGTAGAGTCTGTACATCTGAAAGCCGATTGCAATAATATACAATTGTTGGAAGCCATCTTTACAATTATGTAATTCAGAAAGTTGTGTAAGACTGCAGATGTGTTCTGAATGGTTGTTGTAGCTAAAACTGTTTTTTTAACTAATGAATTTCAGAATATACGGTATTAACTTTGATGTCTGTGTCCAGCGTTTCAATTGCAATTTCTAAACCCCAGTTTTCGTTTTAGGATACTGGTGCAGCCTTTTTGCAGACACACTCTTTTATTTTTAGCGTGCAACTTTTTGCATCGTCAGTAGGTTTTGTTTACTGAAAACTGTAAAAGGTGGACGTATTTTATGTTGTAACTGATCTAACAAAGTGAAGTCTAAGGAAAGTTTTTCTTCGTTCTGCTTCCTACTGTGATTTTCTATTATATGGTTTTGCAGGACCAACTGTATGGAGTCTTGCACTGATAACTTGTCATCTGCAAACCAAACGAAATAAACGTGAACTTCATCGTCGATTTAACACATTCCTTGATTTTTTAAAATCAAGCTATCTGTGCAGGACACATACAATTCGTCTTGCAAAATCATATACAATCACGGTAAGATGCAAAACGAACAAAAACTTTCCTTAGGCCTCACTTTGCTAGATCAGTTACAACCTAAAATATGTTGACTTTTTACAGTTCTCAAGAAGCGAAATCCACTGATGGTGGAACTGAGATACTGAAACATGTTTGGGTAAAAAAGAAATAGTGTGTGCGCAAGAAAGCGCATCTTATATCCCATAATTTAACTGCAAACACGGAAAAGAAGACAAGAGCTGCAGATCCATAAGATGAATAGCCAATTTCTATGTTTAAAGATCTATGTGTACGCAACTGTGAGGATGTGTGAAGTGTGACGTGTTAAACACAACCCGCGTCACGGTGTTTGCTTTTTGTGATAATCATTTAATTACATAATTTCATTTACTAAGCGTAAATAATTTTCAAACCGTTCACCACCCAACGGTATAGATGCAGACTCCCGTGCTGCTTGCAATAACGACGCCGAACTCTGAATTAAAAATGAACCTTTTTGGTAATGAATTACGATTAGCTCGTTTCAGCTCTGATACGGCACAGTTTCGCTGAACATGTGAGATCACATTCATGTACAGAAAGGTATTCAGATTGTATTTAAATCTGACAGAACGAGGTTTCGATGGTAATTAACTGAACAGAAGTGATAAACATTATTTGTTGCGCTATTCACTAACAGTTTTATTTGACACTGCATTCACAATACCTCACAAAAGATAAATACTTTTCAGATTTCGTTTTTCAATTACATACACAGTTAGATACCGTCTTCGTCGTGCTATATAAAATATTATTGCAGAAATGGAATAAGATCTCATTTCACAGGAAAAACTCAACACAACATTCAGTGAATATAACAACTAAGCCACCATGCAATGAGCCAATTAGCAAATTTTTAATTTATGATATGAATACTTTTGATTTTATTAAAAATGGCGAATATCTGTAAAGGTGATGCATCTTTGGAAATAACCTCTGTTGCGACAACATGTCACAATATACAGGGTGGTCCATTGATCGTGACCGGGCCAAATATCTCACGAAATAAGCGTCAAACGAAAATACTACAAAGAACGAAACTTGTCTAGCTTGAAGGGACAAACCAGATGGCGCTATCTTCGTTGATCCATTATGGATCGTGGGACGACGGCTGGCGTAAACTTCTTGTTGCAATAATTTACCAACAGCCGTATGTATTGTAGAAGTTTATTTTATTTTATGAACTTCTATGTGCTACTAGTTTCGGCATTACATTGATGCTATCTTCAGGCCCCACTCGTCATAGTCCTAAAATCGCTATACATGGAAGGAGCCATATAACTGGATCCGCGAATCAATCGTCATGCAACAGCTCTTGGTGGCCAGGCGACACAGACTGAGGCGATGGGCAAACCGCTGCTTCTGCAGCAGGCATATGATGAATGCACCCACGTTGACTGCTGTTGATGAATGAATAACCCTAGAACGAAATGACAACTAAATCAACACCTTAAGCTGGCGCGAGGCGTTGATATACATCAGCGGGGACAGTTGAAAATGTGTGCCCCGACCGGGACTCGAATCCGATATCTCCCGCTTACATGGCAGACGCTGTATCCATCCGAGCCACCGAGGGCACAGAGGATAGTGCGATTGCAGGGATTTATCCCTCCCACGCTCCCCGTGAGACCCACATTCCCAACTTAATGTCCACACACTACATTCTTTCTGCCTCTGCGCATTACACTCATTACTCGTGGCAGACAATCTTATCGAGTCCCGTAAGAGTTCCGGCAATGCGTGTGCATCCGCACAGAAGAAGAAGGTCAATGGCCGGCTAACCTAAACTATATGAAGATGTCCGAAAGAACAGATACCATCTCCATATAGAATAACAGTAGAACTTGCACGCCAGTAACATACCAGGTGTACCGCTATGAAATGAGCGTTTTTTTGTGAAAATGAAACACTAATTTTGAATTGAAAAGTAAAAACATTTTATTCAAAGTGCTGACCATTGCTTTCTATATATTTTGACCATCTTTCTGGCAATTTATGGACACCACGTCAATAGAAATGTTCGTCTTTTGAAGCAAACCCATCAGACACCGAATTTTCGACTTCTTCGTAGGAATCGAAGTGTTCCTCAGCCAGTGCGTGTCCCATTGATGAAAACAAATGGTAGTCGGAAGGGGCCAAGTCTGGTGAATACGGCGGGTGGGGTAGCAGCTCCCAGCCAAGTGTTTTGATTGTATCCTGAACCAGTTTTGCTTTGTGTGCAGGCGCATTGTCGTGTAAAAAAAATTGCCATGTCTTCTGGCCCATTCTGCTCTTTTTTCGATCAATGCATAGTTCAAATTGATCAATTGTTGTCTGTAGCGATTAGTATTCACAGTTTCACCGGGTTTTAGAAGCTTACGATATACCACACCTCTCTGATCCCACCAACACAGAGCATTGTCTTCTTGCCGCTTCGATCTGGTTTTGCAGTCGATGTTGATGGTTGTCCCGGATTAACCCATGATTTTTCCGGTTTAGGATTCTTAAAATAAACCATTTGTCATCATCAGTAACAATTCGATGCAAAGTTGATTTTCTTTCATGTCTCTGAAGCAAAATTTGACAAATGGTTTTTCGGTTTTCCATCTGTCTTTCATTCAGTTCATGTGGCGCCCATTTTCCACACTTTTGGATCTCTCCCATAGCTTTCAAACGGCCAGAAATTGTTTGTTGTGCAACATTTAGCATTGCTGCCATTTGCTTCTGCATCTTCATCCAACATTGCTTGCAATTCGGCGTCTTCGAACTTTTTTGGTGGTCTTCCACGTTCTTCATTTCTTACATGAAAATCATTATTTCTGAACCGTTGAAACCATCTTTTGCATGTTGCTTCTGATAGAGCATGATCACCATATGCCTCAACAATCATTCGATGCGACTCTCCAGCACTTTTTTTCAAATGAAAACAAAAAATTAATTCCATCCGCAAATTATCGCTTTCTGGTACAAAATTCATTCTTAATGCGATGAAAACATATGATGTTGTTTGTTCCATGACTTGAAATATACTAAATATCTTTGAGAGATGTCATATCAACCAAGCAAAAAAAAAAATTAACGCTCGTTCACAACAAATGTTCCCTATCGACACATTTGTATCTTAACGCTCATTTCATACCGGTGCACCTGGTAATTGGACATCCACTAAGTGACGATAGGTGGCTTTTTCAGATGAATCACATTTTGTGCTCCGTCGCACAGATGGCCGTTGGCGTGTATGAGATGAAACGTCTGAAACCAAACACACTGCAACAATCGTCGGAAGAACCCACGCTGAAGGAGGGAACATTATGGTCCAGAGAATGTTTTCGTGGCATTCCCTGGATGATCTCGTCATTTTAGAATGGACAATGGTTCAACAGTAGCGTGCATCTATCCTGAGGCCGGCCGAAGTGGCCGTGCGGTTAAAGGCGCTGCAGTCTGGAACCGCAAGACCGCTACGGTCCCAGGTTCGAATCCTGCCTCGGGCATGGATGTTTGTGATGTCCTTAGGTTAGTTAGGTTTAACTAGTTCTAAGTTCTAGGGGACTAATGACCTCAGCAGTTGAGTCCCATAGTGCTCAGAGCCATTTGAACCATCTATCCTGAGGACCATTGTGTATTGTGTACTGAGTACCTAGAAACGACGGAGAGGCTTCGTCCTGCCGTAGCCCTCAGTGGTTCACAACCCCACAACAGGCCACAGCAGTCCACCCACCCCACGCTTAACTCAGGGTTATTGTTGTGCGGATCGGGCCCCAGCGGATCCCCCCCACCCCTGCCCCCCACCCCACCCCACCCGCCAGGGAACGTCTCATACCAGTGTACCATCAAATGTTTGCACGGTAGAGTAGTCATGGTAATGAGGCGGAATAAGGGGAACCAGCCTACATTCGCTGAGGCAGATGGAAGACCGCCTTAAAAACCTTCCACATGCTGGCCGGCACACCGGACCTCGCCACTAATCCGCCGAGCGGATTTGTGCCGGGGACCGGCACGCCTTCCCACTCGGGAAGCAGCGCGTTCGGCGGCGCGGCTAGCCACGCGGGCCCTGAGGACAATACTCGCCCCTATATGCAGTTTGTTTCTCCTCGACATGCTGGCATCTACCAGCAGGACAATGCAACTTGTCGCACAGTTCACAGTGTACGTGTGTAGTTTGAAGAGCATCAGGATGAGTCTACCATACTCGTCTGGCTATCAAACTCCCTGGATTGAAACCCAATCGAGAATCTGCAGAACCACTTGGGTAAGGCTGTTCACACCAGCTGAGTAACCTAGTGCAGCTGGCTACAGCACTGGGTCCAGCATGGATCCACATCCCTGTCAGTACATTCCAGAAACCCATTGACTCTCTTCCTTCATGTCTCTCAGTGGTCCATGCAGAAAAGGTGTTCAGGCTTGTGACAGGTGGTCAAAACAATGTTACTGGACAGAGCCTCGTACTTATGTCCTGTGAACAGACCACGAAGGTGAAGCAGTAAATATTGCAGCTCACCAATAATCGTTTCATCCGTGTACCACTCGCAGCTGGAATGGGAAAGTGGGAGAGAGCCGGTGTTGAGAGAGGACGAGTCACTTTCTCGCTTATTATCATATTCAAGGCTACTTTAGGGCTATTACACCCTAAACATCATTTTTGTGAGATGACATGAAGTTATCAACATGGGCTGGCATTGATGGGAGCATGTACATTGCTAATGCATGCAGGATCTTTATGGTACCACTCCTTCAAATAGTATTTTCTGGAGTTGAGAACAAGCAGGCAACTTGGTTATTTAACAGTAAATCTTGCAGTGGACGTTCGGGTCTTGGAAGCCACATGCAGCTATTAAGGAGTGGAACAACTCGAAGCACTTACTGGGGACAGAATGCCACTCCCAAGAATTTCTCGAACTGGCGTGCAGACAATGCTTTCGGCCGAAGAGGCCAAAAAAGTGGCTACCTGCTAGGTGGCTCTGATCAGGGCAGGGACAAGGCTGCAAGAGAGTTAGGCCACCCAGCCAAGCCGTAATGACAGCGTCGCAAGCGCCCATTGCGTATAGGGATGGAGGTCATAAAAATTCACGAGTTTCCATGTTCACCTTGGACTGTACGCTATCGAGGGACGTCAGATGGTGTCGTCCCTCTGCCTGCGGAGTTTATTGGGAAGAATTTTAGAATGGAACGTACCATTTATAGTGGCTCTGAAAATGTTTGTTTAAACACAAAAGCATTGTTCTTAGTTTAGAAGAGACCTCTGGTCGCACATGCTGTAACGTTCAGCCTGTCCAGTTAATGATTTCTGTGATAAATGTGTAAGGTGGCAACGGCCTCGCACCTTACATGAGGCCATTTAACGTGACACTACAGGTTTTGTTGGAGTAATACTCTAAATTACGGTGTAGGAAATCTATGTGGAAAAGCATCGGCACGCGAGAATTACGCGATTTTGTAATTATAAGATTTTGCAAGTGAGACAGAGCTCGGCCACCTCCCCGGCTAGCCGCCGAAGGCCACAGCCTGACGGTATGAATGGTGAACTGGGGGATTCCTGCAATCCTTTTAGAGAGGCCACAGCAGCCGCCAACCTGAGAGGGACGCGCGGCTGCAGGTGTTCAAGTGTTTACCAAAACAGAGCAGTGGATAGCTGGACGGACTTTCGTGTGCTAGCTTTCGCCTATGTCCCACTAATTTTACGCCTTCGGGTAACTCAAGTGGGGCAGGCCACGAGTTCCGAATAACAAAACTTTCAATGCAAGAATCTGTGTTCGCTACGACGGGGAATCTTGCCGGGAAAATCTCGAGTGGTTTCTTGGGAGAAAACTTCCAGTAAACGTGTTATTGTCCACAGCTATGGTTCTTCCCAGCCGGCGTGCGCGGAGTTTACTCGTGAAATTTTGTAGAAATAAAAGAATTGTGGAAAAGAGTTCTATACCCAGGCCATACATTGGTCGGCACTGGCAAACTGGGCATTTTGAGAGCTTGTAGTGATGTGATTCGCTCGGTAAAAGTTGAGGTGAGAAAACAAAGGTGAAGAGCGATCTTGCTCGACTCTCGGTAGAGGTCTTCCGTTCTGGGCTCTCGTACTGAGAGGACGTCAGCCAAGTCGTCTCCCCTCTGGGTCTTTCGTTCTGTGAGGACGTTACCCGCGCCAGCTCATTGCTGACGGAAACATTGTCGCAATTAGAGAAGTATACGGACAGCAGTCTGTTAAAGAGTTGGATCACGGGCGGCAATTGCTGTTTCCACAGAGGTTCACGGTACTTTGGAGCGTAGTGGTTCTTCGTATATAAGTTATAAGAGATCGCGTTTTGGACCGATTTTAGCACAGTTACTGCCAATGCAAGTTAGGAGGATACTTAGTAAATTGTTCATTGTGTTTTTTCAGCACTGATATGAATGTTATAACAAAATTATTGAGATTCAGTAGGGCCTTTACTTTCAGTAGTTGGTCCTGAACTCAACTTTTGTGTATGTGTTTGATGTCATTGAACAAGCTAAGTCTTCGTGATCGTGCATGTTTGGAAGTAAAAATAGGTGTGATTTATCGTCAACACTAACACCGCACATTAATTAGGGGTGACAGGGTCACATTTAATTCTAGTGTTATCCATTTTTGCGTACAGTTCCACTCCCAGTTTCTCTGTAAGTTGTTTGTAGGGGCGAATACACGCAAAAATCGGATAAGCAACGGGTGGGGTGTTACAAATGTTTTTTTTTTTCTTCATTGTCATTTTGAAACCTGTATTACAGGCAGGCCTGCAGCAGCTTACTACGCCGCTCTTTGGCCGCAGAGAAACACAAAGATACAATGAAGACAATTAGAGAAAAAAGATGGTGGACATATAAACGGAGACAAACACTTTTAAAAATACAAGGTGCCGTTCACGGGCGTAGAGTCCAAGATAAAATTGTTCAGAAACTTGGACACAAACAGAAACGAAAATTGTCACACGTGAACGTAGGTGCACAAAGCGAATAACACTGAACCACTTAAGCACAAAACGATGGCACACACAGAACACGAGGCGTTGATCTCCGGCGCGCGAATGTTCACTAACCGTGTACGAGTCCGGGGACCTGCCAAGAGAGGAGGAGGGAGGGTGCGAGAGGGAGAGGGGAGAGCAGATGCCATGGGCAGGGAAGACAGGGGGAAGGGAGGAAGGGGGAGGGGAAGCCCGGGGGAGGAGGGGTGGAGGGAGGGGACGGGGGGAAAGGAATGGAGGGGGGTGCCTAAAGGAAAGGACACGGGAAGTGGTGGGGGAGGGATCAAAGTTGATAGGAGGGGTAGATGGAGGGGAGGAGGACATCATCAGGGAGGGGGAGCTGGCGGAAGCCACCTTGGGAGAGGGTAAGGAGGGTGGAGACCAGGTGGGACGTGGGAATACAGGCGCGGCAGCGGGCGGGGGTGGGATAGGATGGGTGAGACGAGCGGATGAGGAGGATCGAGTTTGCGGGAGGTGTACAGGATCCGTATCCTTTCAAGGAAAAGGAGGAGGTGGGGGAAGGGGATGAGATCGCACAGGATCCGCAATGGGGGAGGGGACTGCTGCGGGCTGCGGGTGGGGACCGCCGCTGGCTGGGGCCACTGCTGGCTGGACTGCTGCACGCCGAGGAGCTGGCTGGCCAGCTGGCTGGCTGGCTGGAACCTGCAACACCTATCGCTTCCATTGGTACCGAAATAGCACAATCGAAGGGTGGTATTCAACCGAATTACCGCCGGAGATCACAAATGTTGTTCACTTTGGGCCTAAATGGAAACTCGTAACACGCTTCCTATAGTGAGCACGTGATAAACAAGAGCACAACGTCTTCTGCTTCTTCTGTTGGAATTTTTGAGTTAGAGATTGGCGGCCTCTCCAGAAAAGAAAAGAACACAGGGTGAGCACAAAATCTAGCCGTGATTATAAAAGTTTACAACAGAATAACCGTTTGACATAATAAGTTACATTTGATGCCGTTACATAGGTCAGTGTTACTAGTTGTTGTGACCAATAGATGGCGCTAGTGCTCCACAACACTGACGCAGTCTATTAGGTTACGTTAGTTGCTGGCGAAATGGCGTCGAAGCAGGAGAAAGCGCAATGTGAACTTTAGTTTCACGAAACGAAATCGCCCACCAGTGTTCAGCGTCAATTTCGGGCTTCTTATGGACGCAGCCCCCCAACGTTAAATCAATAAAGCGATGGTACGCAAAGCTTAACGAAACAGGCAGTGTTGAAGATCGTCCTCGAAGTGGCAGGCCTCGTGTGAGTGATGCAGCTGTTGATCGTGTTCGGCAGTCGTTTCGACGGAGCCCGTCTAAATAAACTCGTCAAGCATCCCGTGGACTTCAAATACTGCAAGTAAGTGTGGTGAAGCGTCTTCATGAATGTCTTAGGTTGAACGCTTGCAAATCGTGCAAGCCTTGCAACCGAATGATTTGCTGATACGTGCTGGATTTGCAAGTGAGGTTTTTCAACAGGATTGATGGCGCTAACTATTACTTAAATCGCATATGCTTTACCGATGAATCCACCTTTCATATCAGTGGAATGGTAAACAGGCATAATGTCCGCATATGGGGTTCAGAGTCTCCACATGCTGCCGTACAGTTACAGCGAGACATCGAAAAAGTGAATGTTTGGTGCAGCCTCATAAATAACAAGGTTTTAGAATCATTTTTCTTCGTGGAAAAATCCATTGCCGCTAACGTTTACTTAGACGTTTTGCAACAGTTCATTGCTCCACAGTTAGAAGAATATCAACCACTAGGCTTTGATGGTGCGTGATTTCCTGGGTGAAACATTTCCGGATCGGTGGATTGGAAGGAACATTCCAACACCTTGGCCACCCCGCTCTCCAGACATTACGCCCATTGACTTTTTTTTTCTGGGGCTATATCGAGGACAGAGTCTTCGTCACACGAGTTGCTGACGTCGACTAAGTGAAGGCTAGGATACAAGCTGCTGTGGGTACTGTGACAGAACACATGTTACGAAACACCTGGCGGGAACTGGAATACCGCCTCGACATTCTCCGAGCTACCAAGGAAGCACACGTTGAGGTTTACTAACATAAGTGGTCTTAAAAAAACTAGTAACAGGAACCTATGTAACGGCATCAAATGTAAATTACTATGTCAAACGGTTATTCTGCAACAAATTGTTATAATCAGGGCAAGACTTTGTGCTCACCCTGTATTATTAATTTTGATTAGGGTTGGGTGGTGGGTAGAGCAGACTAGTTAGAGGGAAGGTATGGAGCTCAGAGAGTCTTTTGATTGGCACGAGACCGACTTCAGTCTGGAGAGGAGAGCCTGGGCTTAACTCTTGTTATGGGCGGGTTGTCCTTGGGACACTCGGCCTGAGCGTGCCTTCACACAGGCATTCGTCTTCACTGGGGAGGTGGTGAAGACTTTAGCCACCTCCGACAACTCGCTATGCCGCGGACGATCTTATTCGTGTCAGGTATGTCGCCTCAGTGTTTGATCTCCTTGCGTGTACTGCCGTTATTAGTGAGTCAAGCTCGTTCACTGTATGACCAGCAAATGGGAGTGTCACGCAGTGGAATCTGCCGAGATTTCAGGGCTCCATCAGACAGTAATTGCGATCTGTCTAGCAGATTGCATATTTCGTGCCCACAATACGAATTGCAGGCGCCGCACATCGCACATGGCTACTCTGCAGACTCCTGCACCTCGAGCGCCACCTGAGACAGCACTACGCATCAAGAAAGGGGCACAGTATTGCCTCTCTAGCCTGATGGGACAAACAGAATCACAATCTCGCCGCTTGTTCTCAGCTGCACCAACGTAGTATAACTTCTGTTTACAATAAATCCGTCAATGTCTGGTCACCGTTACATAATTTCAGATAGCGTTTTTTTTATTTTATTATTTTTTTAAAAAAAGAGCCAGAGTATACAGATTAAACAGATAAACCGTAGTCTTTGCCAACCAATTGGCAGCCAGTGGAGTGTTAACTGTTGTGGCTGTTTGTGTTGTAATTTATTTGTCAAATATGATTCAAATGGCTCTGAGCACTATGCGACTTAACTTCTGAGGTCATCAGTCCCCTAGAACTTAGAACTACGTAAACCTAACTAACCTAAGGACATCACACACGTCCATGCCCGATGCAGGATTCGAACCTGCGACCGTAGCGGTCGCTCGGTGCCATACTGAAGCGCCTAGAAGCGCTCGGCCACACTGGCCGGCTATTTATTTGTCATCTCGCTTAACTTGTGTTGTTGCCTGTTTTGAGATCAACAAACTTTTGCCATTAATTTTACAAAAGATTATTCCTGTGTTCATATATTTATCTCTTATCAATAACTGACTAGAATAATGACAGAGCCACCACTGCATTAAATTATTTCAGCATTCAAGTTTTATGTAAAATTCTGACAGAAGTGATAACCTGCAATGCAGGCTAGTAACAATAATCACTGTCGAAGGGCAGAATCAATTTAGCGAATGTATGGCCAGGTAGACAAGTGGGAGGCATACAAGTTACAGTGATTGCTCTCAGGGCATGAACTTATTGTCGCCTATAGCCTTCAAATCATATCTTAAGACCAGTTAAGTCTTGCAGCACCCTCTGCCACCACAAGGCGGTTAGAGCAGCGTACATGTCAGACACTGATTAACAACAGTAGTAATGGGACCGTCGACATCAAAGTCACCATCCGACTGACGGATCACCATCAACAGGGTCATATGGCCTTTCTCTATGAGTTACGGCGGAGTGGTCAGGATTTATTCCAGGTCATTGGGCGAATGTCTGGTGATCAGTAGAGATCAGTAACTTTACACCACCATCCTCGGGGGAGGGGGGGGGGGGGGAACAATGGTGCTGAGAATTTCTTCCATCACTAGGGTTCCAAATTGCTATCTCCGAAGCGAAAGCCACTACAGAGTCCTGTGTCACCAATGTTTACAGCCGAAGTGGGTGCTACCAAATTACAGCCATTACATTACGATCAACTCTGAAATGATCAAGACAGTTCTATCTGGAGCGGAAATCTCGTTAATAACAACGTAGAACTTAGATATTGGCCCGTTTCGCTGAATAAATTTCCATTGCTACATGTAGATATTCCTCTAATTTCGGAGGTAATACCTCATGTAGAGTAACACGCTAACTGGGACTGAGTTTGGGAAGCGTCCATCGACAATGATAGGGCGCTGCAAGTCTACTCCTCTTCACTGGTTACCACCTCGGAGTCACATTCCATCGACAGATCAGTGATGGTGGAATGCCCTTCTCTAGGAATATCTACATCTACATCTACATGGATACTCTGCAAATCACATTTAAGTGCCTGGCAGAGGGTTCATCGAACCACCTTCAAAATTCTCTATTATTCCAATATCGTATAGGGCGTGGAAAAAATGAATACCTATATCTTTCCGTACGACCTCCGATTTCCCTTATTTTATCGTGGTGATCGTTTCTCTCTATGTAGGTCGGTGTCAACAAAATATTTTCGCATTCGGAGGAGAAAGTTGGTGATTGGAATTTCGTGAGAAGAATCCGTCGCAACCAAAAACGCCTTTCTTTTAATGATTTCCAGCCCAAATCCTGTATCATTTCTGTGACACTCTCTCCCATAATACAAAACGTGCGGCCTTTCTTTGAACTTTTTCAGTGTACTCCGTCAGTCCAATCTGGTAAGGATCCCACACCGCGCAGCAGTAGTCCAAAAGAGGACGTACAAGCGTAGTGTAGGAAGTCTCCTTAGTAGGTCTGTTACATTTTCTAAGTGTCCTGCCAATAAAACGCAATCTTTGGTTAGCCTTCCCCACAACATTTTCTATGTGTTATTTCCAATTTATGTTGTTCGTAATTTTATTACCTAGGTATTTAGTTAAAACTACTCCTTTTATATTAGGCTGATTTTTCGTGTAACCGAAGTTCAACGAGTTCCTTTTAGCACTCATGTGGATGACCTCACATTTTTCATTATTTAGGGTCAACTGCCACTTTTCGCACCATTCAGATATTTTTTTCTAAATCGTTTTGCAGTTTGTTTTGATCTTCTGATGACTTTATTAGTTGATAAACGACAGCGTCATCTGCAAACAACCGAAGACGGCTGCTCAGATTGTCTCCCAAATCGTTTAAGGAACAGCAAAAGGCCTATAGCCTGAAATCACTTCTCTTTTACTCGATGACTTTCCGTCAATTACTACGAACTGTGACTTTTCTGAGAGGAAATCGCAAATCCAGTCACATAACTGAGACGATATTCCATAAGCACGCAATTTCACTACGAGCCGCTGGTGTGGTACAGTGTCAAAAGCCTTCCGGAAATCCAGAAATACTGAATCGATATGAAATCCCTTGTCAATAGCACTCAGCACTTCATGTGAATAAAGAGCTAGTTGTGTCTCACAGGAAGGATGTTTTCTAAACCCTTGTTGACTGTGTGTCAATATGAAAAGTTAATTGAAATTCCCCAGTTTCCAATCCGCTCTGATGTGCCTGCACTTCGAAACAGCCAGTTAAAATAGAGGCAGTCACCAACCATAGTGGCAGAATTGATACAACCAATGGATTTCAACAATAACAAGAAGTGGTCGGAAATGTTCTATAGCCTTAGCCATGAGGAGTATCAAAGACGTGGCACAAGGCCGACTGGCATGGAATTACCGCGACGTGCTTGGAAGACAACAGGATTCATACGGGCCGTGGTATCTGTGCAGAGAACATCCACGGATCGGGACGGGAAAAAGCTTCATCTAGTCAATGTGACTGTTGCAAAGAACATGACACCATCAAACACATTGTAACAAGTGGAGCAGACAAGCTTAGATTAGATTAGATTAGTACCTGTTCCATAGATCATGAATACGACACTTCGTAATGATGTGCGACGTGTCAGGTTAATAAAAGGTGTTTATACAACATATTATATTACACAAAATATTACATGACAATATTTGTAATTTTTTTTTTGGATGGGGGTTGTCAAATAACCCACTTACTATATCCAAAAATTCATCTAATGAGTAGGAGGAGCTGCCATTCAGAAATTCTTTTAATTTCCTTTTAAATGCTATATGGATATCTGTCAGACTTTTGATGCTATTAGGTAAGTGACCAAAGACTTTTGTGGCAGCACAAGTCACCCCCTTCTGAGCCAAAGTTAGATTTAACCTTGAGTAGTGAAGATCATCCTTTCTCCTAGTGTTGTAGCCATGTACACTGCTACTACTTTCGAATTCGTTCAGATTGTTAATAACAAATTACATAAGTGAATATATATATATATATATATATATATATATATATATATATATATATATTGTGAGGCTACAGTGAAGATTTCTAGCTCTTTAAATAAGTGTGTGCATGATGATCTTGGATGAGCTCCAGCAATTATTCTGATTGCACGCATTTCTGCAATGGACACTCTTTTACTCAATGATGAGTTACCCCAGAATATGATGCCGTACCAAAGCGTGGTAAGCTAATTTACTGAGATGTATATCGCCAAAATTTGCAATGACGCTAATAGCACAAGTAGCTGGACTCTTCAGTGTGTTTTTTCGAGTTCAACCACTCATCAATGTATACACCTAGAAATTTTGAATGTTCTACCTTAGCTACCGATTTCTGATCGAAGTCTATATTTATTAATCGTGTCATTCCATTTACTGTCTGGAACTGAATATACTGTGTTTTGTCAAAGTTTAATGAGAGCCCATTTAATGATTTTCTGAAAAACATGGTTTACAATTTCATATGTTGGGTGTGATAGCTACACTTGTATCATCGGCAAGAAGTACCAGCTTTTCATCTTCGTGAATATAAAATGGCAAGTCATTAATATGTATTAACAACAGCAGAGGACCCAAGACCGAACCTTGCGGCATCCCATTCTTGATTGTTCCCCAGTTTGAGAAATCACCAGTTTCTTGCATGTTATGTGAACTGCTTGTTTCAACTTTCTGCACTCTTCCTGTTAGGTATGACTTGAACCATTTGAGGGGTGTCCCATTCATACCACAGTACTTGAGCTTATCTAGAAGTATTCCATAATTTACACAATCAAAAGCCTTTGAGAGATCACAAAAAATCCCAACTGGCGACTTTCGGTTACTCAGAGCATTTAATACTTCATTAGTGAAAGTATATACAGCATTTTCTGTTGAAAAACCTTTCTGGAAACCAAACTGACATTGTGTTAAAACTTTACTTTTACAAAGGTGTGAAGCTATTGTACAATACATAACTTTTTCAAGAATTTTGAATAAGGCAGTCAGAAGAGAGATTGGGTGGTAGTTGCTGACATCAGACGTATCCCCTTTTTATGCAGTGGTTTAACAATGGCATACTTCAGTCTATCTCGGAAAATACCCTGCTTCCGAGAGCTATTACATATGTGGCTAAGAATCGCACTTATCTCTTGGGAACAAGCTTTTATTATCCTGCTGGAAATGCCATCAATTACTCCTTATTAGTTTTTGGCAGGGGGTTCACCTCGAGAAAAATACAATTTTATATTTTCTTCTATTTTTCGCAGACATCTTTCGTTGAAGTTCCAGCACCATCAGTGGGCTTTCATTTTCTTTGTATTAAATATGAAAAATTGCTGTTTACTACTTGTATACAAACAAACCCATATTTTTAAGACACATTTACAAATTTGAAAAACACGTTAAGAGTTTGTGTATACGGATATATCTTGTTACCACGTGCTGTGGTTTTGCTGGGTTTTTATGTTTTGTTTTTTTTAATGAACTTTTTTTCTTTCATATTTTGCCATCTGGAACCATACAGAACTTAATGCGGAAAATCTATCTACTTTTAAATTTTGCTACTGGGAATGTTGTGGTTAGGCCTAATATAAACCAATCCTATGTGGCAGATTGTGTGTGTGTGTGTGTGTTTGCAATATGTTTCACTTACCTTTCCTGGTTTCCCCATTTTCTTCACTGGGAAGACATACACTACGTAACTTTGACTGTCACTGTTTACAAACAACGAAAACAAGATGGCAGACGGTTGACCAGCTGAATGTGTTGTGGACGGGAGTTTAGAATATTTGTGAGGTGTATCTCGTACATATGTCTCGCGAAAATATGTTGCATATCGGTGGACGATTGTCAGCTTCACAGAGGAAATACTTTTGTATTGACTTTCATCTCCAGCCGACAGTATCACTTACACACATCTACTATTATGTAACAGTAAGCAGCGGGGCAGCAGACTGTTGTGTGAGTGACTGAGTGTGTGTGTGTGACTTTTATTCATTTACTTACTTTTTAGTAAATTTAAAAGATTTCTTTGAAACATCAGAGGCAGCCTTTCAAATGTTTTTAAAATTTAGATATTAATTTGTAAATCTGGCGGTTTAGTTCTATTTATTTTGTAAAATCACGCATGTTAAATGCACTTCGGTTCGAACTGCCATACGCTACATGATATGAGATTGAGTGAGAAGTCACACTGAGGCATTTAATCCACACAAGTATGCAGGCCGTAGCGAACAACGGCGCACAATCTCAACGAACTCTCAGATCATAGATAGTGTCGCAATCAATAGGCGATAAGGTCGATGCACCCATGACTCAGAAGATAAGCCCCTTGTAAGAACTGAATAACACATCCTTGAGATAAAACTTCCACATGTTGACGGATGTGAACGAAGATGGCGATCAGTTGACGACTGTGGGAGACGATTAAACTACGTAGTTGTAGTTTACCAGGAACCATTCTTTATATGATCCCGGATGAGAACTGTAATTATGGGATCAAATGGATCGTTATCTCGAAATGTCAGTGATGAGACGTCTGAACCCGGATCTATAACGTATTTGTCTGGCGATGCAGATTTTTTGAGTGTGGTAAAATATTGGATTGACGCTATCAGTTCTGAAGCCACTGAAGCACGAGGAAACTGCAGAGCGTACTGACGGCCGCTACGCACGAGCCCACAGAGAACCGGTTCTCTGCAGCGAACCGATCCTCCACAGGGCGGTACTGTAAAGAGAAGCGGCTGCTCGGTCGTCGCTTTCATCTGCCGCTGCTGCCACTCCACCGTGTTTGGCTTCCGTCATGGAGTCTGATGAGCACACTGCCTCTCTTTTACTTCTCTTACCGAATAAGAAAATAAAAGAGACAGAATTCAAAAGTAAGGCCATCATTTGTTAAAGGTTGACTAAAAAGGCAGCCTATGTACCCTGCTGCCTGACGGCTACAAATGGTAAACATATACCTCTCATCAAGGCAGCTGACTATGAGTCACTTTATAACCACAAAAAACTTCTCCATATTGTTGCTGACCTTATGTGATTCTTCCCACTCATGTTCATTGACACTGAGACAAATTATTTCCTCTTCCTACACACATCAAAACAAGTTTTGCATCACCTCGCTTCCGAGAGGTCCGGCACCTGTGCAGAAAATTGGAACAGAGATCAACATAAACATCTATTCCGCCCTCTTTATTGCTCATGAAAACCACACGTTGTATGTTGATCCTCCATACAGGGAGACCTTCAGAGGTGGGTATCACTAATACCCAGTAGGACGTCCTCTTGAATTGATGCCTGCCTGTATTCGTCGTTGCATACTATCCACAAGTTCATCAAGGCACTGTTGGTCCAGATTGTCCCACTCCTCAACGGCGACTCGGCGTAGATCCCTCAGAGTTGTTTGTCTGTCGCTTCGTCCATCATAGGCAGCCCTTTTCATTCTATCCCAAGAATGTTCGATAGGGTTCATGTCTGGAGAACATTCTGGAAACTGTATATCGAGTGATGTCGATATACTGAAGGAAGTCATTCACAAGACGTGCCCGTTGGAGGTGCGAATGCCTCGCCAATATGTTGCACCATCGGTCGGAGAATGGCATTCATGTATCGTAGAGCCGTTACGCCGCCTTTCGTGATCACCAGCTGTGTACGTCGGCCCCACGTAATGCCACCCCAAAACTGCGGGGAGCCTCCAGGCTTCTGCACTCGCTGGACAGTGTGTTTAAGACTTTCATCCTGACCGGGTTGTCTCCAAACACCTCTCCGACGATTGTCTGGTTGAAGGCGTATGCGGCACTCATCGCTGAAGAGAAAGTGATGCCAATTCTGAGCGGTCCGTTCGGCATGCAGCCTATTGCGCACAGTTTGAGTCGTAACACGACGTCCTGTAGCTGCACGAAAAGCGTTATCCAACATGGTGGCGTTGCTGTCAGGGTTCCTCCGAGCCATAATCCGTAGGTAGCGGTCATCCACTGCAGTAGTAGCCCTTGGGTGGCCTGAGCGAGGCATGTCATCGACAGTTCCTGTCTCTCTGTATCTCCTCCATGACCGAACATCGCTTTGGTTCACTCCGAGACGCCTGGACACTTCCCTTGTTGAGAGCCCTTCCTGGCACAAAGTAACAATGCGGATGCTATCGAACCGCGCTATCGACCGTCTAGGCGTGGTTGAACTACAGACAACACGAGCCGTGTACCTCCTTCCTGGTGGAATGACCTCAACTGTTCGACTGTCGGACGCACTCCGCCTCATAGGCGCTGCTCATGCATGGTTGTTTACATCTCTGGGCGGGTTTAGTGACATCTCTGAACAGTCAGAGGGACTGTCTCTGTGATACAATATCCACAGTCAATGTCTATCTTCAGCAATTCTGGGAACCGGGGTTATGCAAAACCATTTTTGATGTGTGTATTTTCCCACAAGCACATCATTAAACATTGATTCTCTTTTCCGCATTAAGTTCGTAACTTAATTTAATGCAAAAGACACGCCACTATCTCAAATTAACAACACACGTTTAATCTCAAACTTCATGGCTAGCAGAAGCCACACCAAAGAACATAATGCGGATGGCAGAACATGCGGATGATACACGATAGACTACTTCACAATGATGTCGTCAACGACACAAAAATAAACTTACTAAATCAAAGACAAACTTTTTGCCGAAAGAATTACTGGTGCATTTATGTACGTTTGATTACAGCGACGACTAATTTCCTTTGTACAAAGCTCGCATTTTTTTCTTGGAGCCCAAAAAATAGGGCTTTTGTAGATTTTTTAGAAATCCGCCCAGACACATCTTCTTGCCTCGAAAAGAGGACGTTTGCGAAAAAGAGGACGTATGGTAACCGTAGGCAAATAGATCGCTAGACTGATCCATGACGTTCATAAGAAGTTACTTGACAATGAACTAAATTTCCTCAAAGAAGGCAGCTGTAAGAAGACTCTGATTACGTTGCTCTTATAATGGTTGGTGACTAAGGTTTCGTTAAGTCATCTTTCTCAATCCGTTAGTGCGGAGGCAATTTTAATTCGAAGAGTTTTCACATACAGTCTTTGTAAGGCTACAAGACAAGTCAAATGTACACTATGTGATCAAAAGTATCCGGACACCCCGAAAAAAATACGTTTTTCATATTAGGTGCATTCTGCTGCCACCTACTGCTAGGTACTCCACATCAGCGACCTCAGTAGACACCGTGAAAAAGCAGAATGAGGCCCTCCGCGTGACTCACGGACTTGGAACGTCGTCAGGCGATTGGGAGTCACTTGTGTCATACGTCTGTACGCGAGATTTCTGCACTCCTAAACATCCCTAGGTCCACTGTTTCCGATGTGATAGTGAAGGGACACGTACAGCACAAAAGCGTACAGGCCGACCTCGTCTGTTGAATGACAGAGACTGCCGACAGTTGAAGAGGGTCGTAATGTGTAGTAGGCAGACATCTATCCAGACCGTCACACAGGAATTCTAAACTGCATCAGGATCCACTGCAAGTACTATGACAGGCGGGAGGTGAGAAAATTTGGATTTCATGGTCGAGCGGCTGCTCATAAGCCACACATCACGCCGGTAAATGCCAAACGACGCCTTACTTGGTGTAAGGAGCATAAACACTGGACGATTGAACAGTGGAAAAACGTGTGCAGTGACGAACGTCGGTACACAAGGCGATCCGATGGTAGGGTGTGGGTATGGCGAATGCCCGGTGTACGTCATCTGTCAGTGTGTGTAGTGCCAACAGTAAAATTCGGAGGCGGTGGTGTTATGGTGTGTTCGTGTTTTTTGTGGAGGGATCTTGCAACCCCTTATTGTTTTGCGTGGCACTATCACAGCAGAGGCCAACATTGATGTTTTACGCACCTTCTTGCTCCCCACTGTCGAAGAGCAAATCGGGGATGGTGATTGCCTCTGTCAACACGATCGAGCGCCTGCTCATAATGCAAGGCCTATGGCGGAGTGGTTACACGACAATAATACTCCTGTAATGTTTGCACAGAATCCTGACCGAATCCTACAGAACACCTTTGGGATGTTTTGGAACGCCGACTTCGTAGCAGGCCTCACCGATCGACATCGATACCTCTCCTCAGAGCAGCACTCCGTGAAGAATGGGCTGCCATATGCCAAGAAACCTGCCAGCACGTATTCCTGCGAGAGTGTAAGCCGTCATCAGGGTCAAGGGTGGGCCAACGCCACACTGAATTCCAGCATTAGCGATGGATGGCCCAACGAACTTGTATGTCAATTTCAGCCCGGTGTCCAGATACTTTTCATCACACAGTGTGCTTGTGACTTCCTTGGTAAAGAGTGCATATTGTTTTTTCCGCCTCTATATTTGAAGAATTTGCTGAAGATGTTATAATAACTTGCTCTGTGTTGCACGGTTTTGTTCATGATCGAGACACGTAGAGATTTGAAAACACTTTGACTAGTTGTGGGTTACATGACGTGTCAACAGCCCCAACACAAGCGGGAAGAAATGTGAGTGACGTCTTCTCTGAAGAATGTTTGCCTCTAACATGCTGTGAAAACTTTAAATCTTGTGCACTTTAAATGGGTATCCACACCCCATGTTGCATATCGATGGATGTTTTTCAGCTCCACAGATGAAATTTTCTGTATTGACTTAGCCAACAGTATGGACTACACAACCGTACTACCAAATGACAGGGGGCAGCAATCCCACTACGCCACGAGCCGACTATTAACATCAGGCGGTTCTTGCTTCTTATTGGTTCTTAAACGAAATCCATTAATTCTAAGAGCAACTCAATTTACAAAACAAACAATATCACGAGACCACATTTTTTGTCGAATGTGAAGATCAATGTATAGGCTCCATCATAATAGTGACAACTGACAGCTCTATTTACGATAACGGGAGCAAAAATGTTCCAGTAAGCAGGGATCCGCACGCGGCTTGTTTGCGAGATAATTTGGTATTTTGTGGTTACGAGCAGCCGCTGACTCCGGTATGAAGTACCGCCACCGCAGCTGAGTGGATAGCCGGCACGGTAGCTCAGCGTGTTCGGTCAGAAGGCTGCTCACCGTCTGTAATAAAAAAAAACTGAGTAAAGGAATCAACGACCAACTTGAACGGATGTCTTGTGACGTTCGCCCAGACCAAAAGCAACGAACAATACCGAAAAAATGAAAAGATGGCTCTGAGCACTATGGGACTTAACATCTGTGGTCATCAGTCCCCTAGAACTTAGAACTACTTAAACCTAACTAACCTAAGGACATCACACACATTCATGCCCGAGGCAGGATTCGAAGCTGCGACCGTAACAGTCGCGCGGTTCCGGACGGAGCGCCTAGAACCGCAAGGCCACCGCGGCCGGAAAAAAAAAGTGGACAGGGCGCCGGCTTGTCAAAGTGGGGGCCCGGGTTCGATTCCCGGCTTGGCTGGAGGTTTTCTTCGCTCAGGGACTGAGTGTTTGTATCGCCTTCATCCTCATTATTTCATCCTCATCGATGCGCAAGTCGCCGAAGTGGAGTCAACTCAAAAGACCTGCACCAGGCTATCAGAGAGGTCCTCGGTAACGGCATTTCATTTCAACAACAAATGAATTTGAAATGCAAACTTTTTCGATGTAGTTCCTGGAAATGGTCTCAGGTTTTATCCATGGCATACCTTAACAAGAAATTGTAGTGGACTGTTAAGGCAGCCAGTCCACAGTGAAGTAGCCGAAAGGGCACGCGTCAACTCACGCCGTCTGGCGTTAAGTCTGGAACAGCATTCGTAATGAATGTGATAAAGAAAAGAACGTAGCTACTTTTTTTTGTTTTTTTTTCTTTATTGTGATTTCATTCCCCTGCCCCATATGGACGTAGCTACTAGAACACTTAACTTTTATATCGTCCTTTGGTATACAGCATTCTTGATGATACAAGTGAGACTATCTTGAGATACATGCAATGGAACAAATGGCGCCTTGCTAGGTCGTAGCCATTAACTTAGCTGAAGGCTATTCTAACTGTCTCTCGGCAAATGAGAGAAAGGCTTCGTCAGTGTAGTCGCTAGCAAAGTCGTCGTACAACTGGGGCGAGTGCTCGTACGTCTCTCGAGACCTGCCTTGTGGTGGCGCTCGGTCTGCGATCCTGACAGTGGCGACACGCGGGTCCGACATGTACTAATGGACCGCGGCCGATTTAAGCTACCACCTAGCAAGTGTGGTGTCTAGCGGTGACACCACAGAAATAAAATACTAACACTTAACTGAGGAGGTGCCTTTTCTGTAAAGTATACTACGACGATCTGGAATGAAAATTGTAGTTTAAGTTATAAAAATCAACATGGTATCCGCAAACAGAGATCCTGCGAAACCCAGCTCGCCCTGTTCCTCCGTGAGATCCACAGCGCAGTGGACAACGGCTCTCTGGTTGATGCCGTGTTCCTTGTCTTCAGTAGGGCATTTGACTCCGTCCCGCATTGCCGTCTACTGAAAAAAGTACGAGCGTACGGAATATCGGAGCAGACTTGCGATTGGATTCAAGACTTTCTTGTAGATAGAACTCAACACGTCGCTCTTACCAGAACAAAATCGACAGATGTAAAGGCAATGTCAGGAGTACCACAGGGAAGTGTGATAGGACCGTTGCTGTTTACAATATATATAAACGATCTAGTAGAAAGCGTCTGATGCTCTTTAAGACTATTCGCAGATGATGCAGTTGCCTATACGAAAGTAGCAACGCCAGAAGACAGTAAGAATTTGCAGAACGACCTGCAGAGAATTGATGAATGGTGCAGGCTCTGGAAGTTGACCCTGAACGTGAATAAATATAACATATTGTGCATACATAGGAAAAGAAATCCACTACTTTACAGCTACACTACTGATGACAAACAGCTGGGGACAGCGTCTGCGGTAAAATATCCTGGCGTAACTCTCCAGAGCGACCTTGAGTGTAACGACCACATAAAACAAATAATGGGAAAAGTAGATACAAGACTCACATTCATCGGAAGAATCTTAAGGAAACGTAACTCATCCACGAAAGGAGTGACTTATAAGGCGCTTGTTCGCCCGATTCTTGAGTATTGTTCATCTATCTGGGATCCCTATCAGGTAGGACTGATAGAGGAGATGGAGAAGATCCAACGAAGAGCGGCGCGTTTCGTCAAGGGATCGTTTAGCTGGCGAGAGAGCGTTACGGAGATGCTAAACCAGAGATTCTAAAACTTTTTTTTCTCGTAGACCACTTTCAGTTTTGGGTAGATCCCTTGCTGCTGCATTTCTACTATATTCTCAAAACTGCTAAAAAATGTCACTGTCGAGTCCCATCTCTGAATTCGGAGTGCTACCCCTAGGCCACGGGTAAGTTCTGAGGATGTACGTCTGGAGTACAGCGAAACATGGACTGTGGGAAAACCGGAACAGAAGAGAATCGAAGGATTTGAGATGTGGTGCTATAGACGAATGTTGAAAATTAGGTGGACTGATGAGGTAAGGAATGAGGAGGTTCTACGCAGAATCGGAGAGGAAAGGAATATGTGGAAAACACTGATAAGGAGAAGGGACAGGATGATAGGACATCTGCTAAGACATGAGGGAATGACTTCCATGGTACTAGAGGGAGCTGTAGAGGGCAAAAACTGTAGAGGAAGACAGAGATTGGAATACGTCAAGCAAATAATTGAGGACGTAGGTTGCAAGTGCTACTCAGAGATGAACAGGTTAGCACAGGAAAGGAATTCGTGGCGGGCCGCATCAAACCAGTCAGTAGACTGATGACCAGGAAAAAAATAAAAAATAAAAAAAATAGCATATTTTCTCATGTCCTATTCATTTGATAGTCTTTTTTTTTATTTCACCTGCAACCCCTCATTGGTGCTAAACTTAAGTAACTCCTCTTGTAATACCACATTCACCATTTCCGTTTCGGCAAATGGATTTATGAGCCATGATAGTATTTCCATCGTCACAATATCTTAAAATCTATTTTTGAAGACATTACGCAGGGTAATTAAATGTTGAGCATATGTCGAAATTTCCTCATCAAGACATTCTGTGACAAGTTTGGAAACTGGGAGAATTCGCGCCGACTAATACTTTGCTTCATAAATTTCAATTTGCCAAGAATAGCCGAAATTACATCCCTTGTTTTTATTAAATTTAGACTGTCCCCTTGTAACTGCAAGTTAACGTCATTAAGTTTGATGAACAAATCTGTCTAGTGCGCAATGTCTGCTTTAAATTTGATCAGATTTTCTTTTAAATCTGGATCTTTAGTTTCCAGAAGTTTTATAACTGATTCGAAAAGTGAGTAAAATCGTAAAACACAGGCACCTTTCGACAACCAGCGTACTTCAGTATGTAAGAGCAATCGTTGGAAATCTTCATCATTTTCATCGCACAATAGTACAAATAAACGCATTTCTGCTTATTTTGTTAACTGCGTTAATCACAAATTGAAGCGATCGGTGCAATTTATCACTCAAAGTTTTCGCTACAAGGTGTTGTCTGTGGATGAGTCAGTGAATTGCAGTTATGGTATCATTCTTTTAAGATTGCTTATAAACCCACGATATCACCCGAACATAACAGGAGTTCCATCTGCTCCCACCGAAATAATATTTGTAAATGGAATCGATTTTTCCTTAAAAGAAATCACAAAGGACATTAAATAATGAATCGCCTTTATTGTCCGCTTTCAAAGCTTTCGCGAATAGCAGCTCTTCATGGATTTCTTCGTCCATAATAAATCGAACATGTGCCGATAATAATGCTTCATTGTCAGGTAAAGTCGACTCGTCCAGTTGAATAGAAAATGAGTGGTTTGTAGATAATTACACAAGAGCTTTCAATATCACATCTCATTTCATCAATACTTTTTTGTACAGTGTTGTTACTTAAAAGAATTCTTAAGGTACGTCAAATGGAGGTTTGCGCAGAACACTTTTTAAAACCTCTTCAGTAGCGGGTAAAATTAACTGTCCTCCGATGGTGTGCGGTTTTCCCGACTTCGCTATAAGCGATGAGATATTGTGAGATACCAGAAAGCCACCATCGTTAGTTTGAGATGTTGAAGCCAACGTACCGTCCACGGTGGGTCTCTTTTCACATTTTTCCCTGAATGTTTGAAAGAATTTCAAATCTTTACCTATTTCATCGGGATAACACCTTCTTAGAAGATCTTCAGGCTTCTGTGGTTTCATAGAGTCATAGCTCAAAACTTCGTTGCATAAAAGACATGGGCAATCGTTTGTCTGCCTTTGATGGAAGAAAACCGAATTCCAAATAATCAACACTGCATCGTCGTAATTTCTTCTTAGATTCAGCCATTTTTCGTATCAATTGTAATCTGTAAGGAAGGAAAAAAAGAGTCTTTTGGTAATCATGAGGTGATTTTAACAGGATATGGATATTTTAACAGAATAGAATAGAATTAATTATTACAATGAAAAAACCAAAATGCCAGCGGAAAAACTGTTTTTACTTATTGAAATCAATAAACTGCTAAGACCCATTGTTTAATCGTCGAAGCTTTAGCAGCCACTAGATTAAATAGCCGGTTTTTAATTAATGATTAAAGAAAGTATATACCAATGCCTCGTTTCATAAGCCTAGATTCTCTTTATTATTATTATTTAGTTGTACTGCACTCAATAAGAGCAACGTGTTATTGATTAGTACTGATTGTTTTTGTACCCTTGCACTTGTGTTTAACAACTTTATACAGGTTTTCACAAAAAGACTGAACCTGTTTTATTGTAATATAAAATATTTTTGATTAACTACGTTATGATACATTTCCAAATATCTTTTGTCGTTTAGCATTAGCAGCTACGAGGACACTGAAGTGTGTACAAACAAGCAGGTCAATCATACATCTCCTTCTCAATGAGTCGCCACTGTCGCGTAAATAGATATTTTTATAATAAAAAGTACTAAGAGTTCAATCTTTGTTGACTTTCTGTTCTTTTATAGAAGTATTGAGTAATCGCTCCTCTCAGTATTTAATTTTTGTTACGTAAGTACTATACGCAAATATAACAAATATAAAATTACTACAAAATAAAATAAGAATATGAATAACAAATGGGCAGGTACTTACTTTTTTCGGCACTGGCTAACACTGCCATCGAATCACTCATACTTTTATTCTCAAAATTACGAAAACAAATGAGTAACGTCTTGTCCTTGGCATTCGTATTTATATCAGTGAACCTTGCAAGCACAGCGCAAGTCGTATTTCGTCCCTTCGCACGCCTAAGCAAGCATTCTGGGCGAGCGGGCGCGCAGGCGACTCTTTGCAAGTCTTTACATGTGTTGTTCTGGATATCGAATACGGTGGTTCTTATAAGTAGCAGTCACTAACCTTCTTAAAATACACTAGGTACTCAAAAATATTAAGGTGGTTAAAAATTCTCGTAGACCCCCACTTACAACTTGTGGAACACCATTTTTTTTCCAACTTGGACTCCAGTCTGATCTCCCGTTGCCCCTTGGGGGTTCACCTGGACCATTTTGGGAGCCACCGTGCTAAACAAACTTCACTGGCAGACGTTACAAGAGAGGTGTTGTGCATCACGGAGCGATTTAGAAATTTACCATCGAAATTTCGGGACAGTACTTTTCAGGAGGAGTCGGACAGCATATTACATCCCCCCAAGCCGGCCCGTGTGGCCGAGCGGTTCTAGGCGCTACAGTATGGAACCGTGCGACCGCTACGGTCGCAGGTTCGAATCCTGCCTCGGGCATGGATGTGTGTGATGTCCTTAGGTTAGTTAGGTTTAAGTAGTTCTACGTTCTAGGGGACTGATGACCTCAGATGTTAAGTCCCATAGTGCTCAGAGCCATTTAGAGCTGTGGCCGTTTCGAATCAACGGCTACATAATATTCTGCACAAACATTTGGACATGAGAAAGCTATCCGCAAGATGGGTTCCGCGATTGCTCACGCTTGACCAAAAACGGAATCGTGTGAAGTGTTGCGAGGATGGTTTTCAGCTGTTCAGGAAGAATCCGCAGGACTTAAAGCGTCGTTTTGTCAGTATGGATGAAACATGGATACATTACTACACTCCTGAGACCAAATAACAATCTAAACAAGGGCTTACCAAGGGAGAATCTGCACCAAAAAAGGCGAAGACCATTGCTTCGGGCGGAAAAGCTATGTCGACAGTCTTTTGGGATTCCTCATCGACTATCCGGAAAAGAGTAAATCTGTTACAGGTGCGTCTCATTCATCGTTATTGGACCGTTTGAAAACCGAGCTGCAAGAAAAACGCCGGAGATTGGACGCAAAAAAGTTCTCTTCCATCACGACAATGCACCAGCATTTGTGGTCGCAGAATTAATGGAAGTAGGACTCCAACTCGTTTGACATCCCACCTATTTTCCAGACTTCGCTCCCTCGGACTACTATTTGTTCCCCAATTTGAGGAAATGGCAGTGGGACAAAGATTTTATTCAAACAAGGAGATGATTGCAGCAACTAATAGCTACACTCCTGGAAATTGAAATAAGAACACCGTGAATTCATTGTCCCAGGAAGGGGAAACTTTATTGACACATTCCTGGGGTCAGATACATCACATGATCACACTGACAGAACCACAGGCACATAGACACAGGCAACAGAGCATGCACAATGTCGCCACTAGTACAGTCTATATCCACCTTTCGCAGCAATGCAGGCTGCTATTCTCCCATGGAGACGATCGTAGAGATGCTGGATGTAGTCCTGTGGAACGGCTTGCCATGCCATTTCCACCTGGCGCCTCAGTTGGACCAGCGTTCGTGCTGGACGTGCAGACCGCGTGAGACGACGCTTCATCCAGTCCCAAACATGCTCAATGGGGGACAGATCCGGAGATCTTGCTGGCCAGGGTAGTTGACTTACACCTTCTAGAGCACGTTGGGTGGCACGGGATACATGCGGACGTGCATTGTCCTGTTGGAACAGCAAGTTCCCTTGCCAGTCTAGGAATGGTAGAACGATGGGTTCGATGACGGTTTGGATGTACCGTGCACTATTCAGTGTCCCCTCGACGATGGTTCAAATGGTTCAAATGGCTCTGAGCACTATGGGACTCAACTGCTGAGGTCATTAGTCCCCTAGAACTTAGAACTAGTTAAACCTAACTAACCTAAGGACATCACAAACATCCATGCCCGAGGCAGGATTCGAACCTGCGACCGTAGCGGTCTTGCGGTTCCAGACTGCAGCGCCTTTAACCGCACGGCCACTTCGGCCGGCCCCTCGACGATCACCAGTGGTGTACGGCCAGTGTAGGAGATCGCTCCCCACACCATGATGCCGGGTGTTGGCCCTGTGTGCCTCGGTCGTATGCAGTCCTGATTGTGGCGCTCACCTGCACGACGCCAAACACGCATACGACCATCATTGGCACCAAGGCAGAAGCGACTCTCATCGCTGAAGACGACACGTCTCCATTCGTCCCTCCATTCACGCCTGTCGCGACACCACTGGAGGCGGGCTGCACGATGTTGGGGCGTGAGCGGAAGACGGCCTAACGGTGTGCGGGACCGTAGCCCAGCTTCATGGAGACGGTTGCGAATGGTCCTCGCCGATACCCCAGGAGCAACAGTGTCCCTAATTTGCTGGGAAGTGGCGGTGCGGTCCCCTACGGCACTGCGTAGGATCCTACGGTCTTGGCGTGCATCCGTGCGTCGCTGCGGTCCGGTCCCAGGTCGACGGGCACGTGCACCTTCCGCCGACCACTGGCGACAACATCGATGTACTGTGGAGACCTCACGCCCCACGTGTTGAGCAATTCGGCGGTACGTCCACCCGGCCTCCCGCATGCCCACTATACGCCCTCGCTCAAAGTCCGTCAACTACACATACGGTTCACGTCCACGTTGTCGCGGCATGCTACCAGTGTTAAAGACTGCGATGGAGCTCCGTATGCCACGGCAAACTGGCTGACACTGACGGCGGCGGTGCACAAATGCTGCGCAGCTAGCGCCATTCGACGGCCAACACCGCGGTACCTGGTGTGTCCGCTGTGCCGTGCGTGTGATCATTGCTTGTACAGCCCTCTCGCAGTGTCCGGAGCAAGTATGGTGGGTCTGACACACCGGTGTCAATGTGTTCTTTTTTCCATTTCCAGGAGTGTATTTTGCAGACTTGGAAATTCCTATTATTCGGTAGCGATCAACAAATTAGAACAGCGTTGGACGAAGAGTATAAATCTAAAGGAGCCTATGTCGAAAAATAAAAAAGATTTACCCCAAACTCGTAAGTAGTTTTTAATTTTGCACGGACTTTTCAAACGCCCCTCGTATTGTCGGTTGCGACATCGCCTTGTTTGTTTGATGCTGAGACGTGTTACTGACACGTGTTGGGGTCTCGCAGGGTGCGCCTGAACTACGTCTGTTTTCTTCAGTACAGAACGAAATGTGTTGGCAGGAAAGTGTCACTTCAACGATCCTAAGTTAGTAGGTGAATGGAAGAATATGTCAGTGATTTGCAGTGTGTTCCCGTAAGAGCGAGCAAAAATGTAACAGGATATAGAGAATGCTTCACTGAGCAAGTTGGGGAAGGGAACCTGTTGTCGGAGAAGCCAGCTTAACGAGATGTGGAAGTAAACTTGTCTACCGCCTTTTACTGTTTTCCAGCTTATTTAGACAAGTAACAGCCGGACAAGTTTACGCGTACTGTGCTGTTTATTTACATGTATATTCCTTATGAGACGGGTGTTACGATTAATCAAGGAAAACCCCGAGTTGGGAAACGGGGCCAAAATTAGTTAGTTACTGTCGAGTTGCAATTTACAATTTCTTTATTGATTACTTCAACCATTAAAAGTCATTTCTTGAGCAGGAACAGATCCAAAAAAAGCTAACAGGCATGAGTACCTTTTCAAAACAATTTACTGTACAGTTAACGGCCAAGCCATTTTACTTAACACAGACTTTGGTAAAGCATTTAATAACAAAATTAAAACTTTCCAAGTAATGAAACAACAACACCAATTTGCATACAATTTCGCTACCGAACATGTAGGGACCCACTTGTTTTCAATTTTGGCACAACAAGATATTAAATTACAAGGGCTCGCTAACAGGGAGGCAGAACTAGCCATTTTCAAAGGATGCCAAGTAGATTAAAACAATCAAAGTAAATATACAGTCATTCACCTTTTACAACAACTAACAATTTTAAAGCCACGTAATTTAAAAAAAAAAAACTCCAATGAAAGGCAAACTTAACCTTTTTAAACAATGGCCAAAAACAATCAGAGTAAAATACAACCATTTAACATTTTAGAATAACTAACAACTTTAATACCATGTCCTGCCACCAAAATGTCCTGGGATAGAAATAATTAGCCGACCGGTAGTAAGGGCGGCCACAATGGTCTCCCAAAGGATGCTCAGGCTAGAAGCGGACTAACAGACCCACAACGCCTCACATTCAGCAATCACATCGAACTCACGCGAGGCCAGGGGAGGAGGAGGAATCAAATCAGGAACCATAATCCCTGCCCAAAAATACACTTCCTGCCAGGCAGTACTAATAAGAAGCCAAAAGATCACTGTCTATAATTACACCGGCGACAGGGACAGGAAACCCGAACGCAGGAGGCCACAAGGCAGAAAAGGCGCTGGTTGCACAAACCAAAATTCTTCGATGAACATCTAAACCTTTAACCAAGTTAACTTGCAGTTTATCAGAGAAACAGCAGGTGAACTCCGACGCAAAGGTTCCTTACACCCGACCGTGCACACGTCGCCAGCGTACCCAACTGGGCACAGCCACGCAGCCACGCGCTCTGTCACCGGAGCCCTCGTCTTCTCTGCACCCACGGCGGCGAAATGCCACTCCTCAGGTTAGGCGAGTTCCTAGTTCATCATTCCCGCACCCAAGTGCGAGGATGAGCCCTGCAAAAAGTACATGTTACAGTATATTGTAACGTGTAACGTACCGAATTAGGCCTTAACTCTAGAAGTGTCATTTCTCACACAGAGCGAAAATTTTTAATGTCTGGTGGAATGCTTGTATACAATCCCTACCCTCCATAAATGGCCAATCCTACTATGTACTACGAGGGGGATTTCAAAAGTCCACGCAAAGTTCTAGAGGTGGCACCACCGGCGCATGTCGAGGTCATGTTTAGTTAGTAGCATCTTTGGAAAGAACGCACACTAAGTTTCAGCCATACTGGTCTATTTATTTGTGTTTGGCATTCGTGTGAATCAAGGAAGTCGAGTGATTGTCAAAAAATGGACGAAAAAGAATTTCTTGTGGTGATTAAACATTACTCTATGAAAGACAAAACACCTCGGGAGACTAAAGAGAAGCTTCATAAACATTACGGTGACTATGCACCTTCGACGAGAACAGTTTATAAGTTGTTTCTAAATTTTCGGAGTGGCCATATGAGCACAAGTGGTGCTGAACGTTCCGGACGCCCTGTGGAGGTTACGACTCCAGAAATCATTGATAAGATCCATGATATGGTGATGGATGACAGAAGAGTTAAGGTGCGTCAGATTGCTAGTGCTGTGGGCATGCCGGCCGGTGTGGGCTGAGCAGTTCTAGGCGCTTCAGTCTGGAACCGGGCGACCGCTACGGTCGCAGGTTCGAATCCTGCTTCGGGCATGGATGTGTGTGATGTCCTTAGGTTAGTTAGGTTTAAGTAGTTCTAAGTTCTAGGAGACTGACGACCTCAGAAGTTAAGTCCCATAGTACTCAGAGCCATTTGAACCACTTTTTTTTTTTTATCATTCCGCGGAGAAAGAGAAGGAAAGCTAACATGAGGCAATATTCATTAAGTTTGTCGGTCTGTTGTTCAAATGAAGATTTTTAAATAATCACTCATTTCATTCACATGAAATGGTAGTCTTACTATGGTGTGTTGTCTCCTTTGCTACGTCTTGTTTGCTCTGGTTAACCACTATTCATAAGGTTGCTAGGTACATCACAATTAACACTAGTGTGCAATAGGACATTACAAGAAGACAGCCATTTAATACGAATAAAGCGAGTGGCTATTTAAAAAGCTCTATGTAAACAGCGGACCAACAACGCAGTGAATACCCCTCGCTTTTGATTTTCATTGTTTTTCTCATCACGATGACCATAGCACATACCAAGACTATAGATAACACGTTTAATACTTGTGTGCACTTCTGTTAAATGGTTTTTTATTGCCATTGTAGCCTGAAGATGTCTATACCTCAAAACATGTTTCTTCATTAAATACAATGACGGAAGAAAATATAATACCAAGGAGGAGTTGAGCGACATGAACGAAAGTTGGTAGGCGTCTTTCTACATCTGAAAGATGATCTGTACCCAGGTTTCACACCAGGCGCAAAACAGTAGAGCTAAAAGCGCCGCCATGACGATTCAAATCAGATCTGCTTTAAATTCACGTTGTAACGGTCGTCAGCGATAGTTACCCCTGAGATTGGATGAGACGATGCAAGTCAAGACTGGCTTTAAGATCACAAAGACACCATTACCCATACCTCACTGAGTTGAGATCGTGTAATAGGGCTACGAGAACCTGGATGCTCCTTCTGCGATACTGCAGAAAAATTGGCAGGAACGTAGCCACTGTACATGATTGCTGGCAGAGGTGGTTACAGGATTGTACGGTGGTACGAAGACTGGATTCCGGACGGCCATGTGGCGCGTGGCGCAGCTGGGAGGAAAGAGCATCGTGTTCGGCGTGCGGCTCCAGCCCACCGTATTGCCTTTGCAGTAGCAACATGACCGGCACTAGGCACTACACTGACATAACGGTTACTTCGAGGACAGCTCCGAGACGGACACCCTGCAGAGGGCGTTCCACCGGCCCCAAACTGCCTGGCGAGGGTGGGGATTAGTTGTGTTTTCTGGTGAAAGTTATTCTGCCTCGGTGCCAGTGACGGCCGTGCGTTGGTTACGAGGAGCTGAGTAGAGAGCCTGCAAGCAAACTGCCTGCTGGACACACTGGACCTGCATCTGGAGCTGTGGTCTGGAGTTATCGTACAACAGCAAAAGCACTCTCGTGGAAGTCCCAGGCATCCTGACTGCGAAATCGTACGTCTGGTGATTCCTTCTCTAGATTGTCGCTCACATGACAAAATGGTAGATATCGAAATAGACGACACAGGGATACAGAAACAAGTAAAATCGCTCAAAAGAGGAAAGGCCGCTGGACCTGATGGGATACCAGTTCGAATTTACACAGAGTACGCGAAGGAACTTGCCTTCTCCCTTCTTGCAGCGGTGTACCGTGGGTCTCTAGAAGAGCGTAGCGTTCCAAAGGATTGGAAAAGGGCACAGGTCATCCCCGTTTTCAAGAAGGGACGTCGAACAGATGTGCAGAACTATAGACCTGTATCTCTAACGTCGATCAGTTGTAGAATTTTGTAACACGTGTTATGTTCGAGTATAATGACTTTTCTGGAGACTAGAAATCTACTCTGTAGGAATCAGCATGGGTTTCGAAAAAGACGACCGTGTGAGACCCAGCTCGCGCTATTCGTCCACGAGACTCAGAGGGCCATAGACACGGGTTCCCAGGTAGATGCCGTGTTTCTTGACTTCCGCAAGGCGTGCGATACAGTTCGCCACAGTCGTTTAATGAACAAAGTAAGAGCATATGGACTATCTGACCATTTGTGTGATTGGATTGAAGAGTTCCTATATAACAGAACGCTCTATGTCATTCTCAATGGAGAGTTCCGAAGTAAGAGTGAATTCAGGTGTGTCGCAGGGGAGTGTCGTAGGACCGTTGCTATTCACAATATATATAAATGACCTTGTGGATGACATCGGAAGTTCACTGAGGCTTTTTGCGGATGATGCTCTAGCATATCGAGAGGTTGTAACAATGGAAAATTGTACTGAAATGCAGGAGGATCTGCAGCGAATTGACGCATGGTGCAAGGACTGGCAATTGAATCTCAATGTAGACAAGTGTAATGTGCTGCGAATACATAGAAAGAAAGATCCCTTATCATTTAGCTACAATATAGCAGGTCAGCAACTCGAAGCAGTTAATTCCATAAATTATCTGCGAGTACGCATTAGGAGTGATTTAAAATGGAATGTGTAGTGCACTGACAAGGCAGCCAGTCCACAGTGACGGGTAGCCGAAAGGCACACGTACACACACGCCGACTGGCGTGAAGTCTGAAACAGGATACTTTATGAATGCTATAAAGAAAAGAACGGAGCTTCTCGTATACTTAACTTTATTCCCTCTTGTGGTACATCGCTATGGTTAATACAAGTGAGACTCTCTCCAGATATGGTTAATGGCGCCTTGCTAGGTCGTAGCCATAGCTGAAGGCTATTCTATCTGTCTCTCGGCAAATGAGAGAAAGGCTTCGTACATGTAGTCGCTAGCAATGTCGTCCGTACAACTGGGGCGAGTGCTAGTACGTCTCTCGAGACCTGCCTTGTGGTGGCGCTCGGTCTGCGATCCTGACAGTGGCGACACGCGGGTCCGACATGTACTAATGGACCGCGGCCGATTTAAGCTACCACCTAGCAAGTGTGGTGTCTGGCGGTGACACCACATTCCTCCCCCGCAAATCGGCGAACGGTCGTGTGATAAGGCTTCCGCCCGCCGTGGGGAGGACCTCATGTTGACGTATGCGATGGGGTGGGGAGCCTAACAACAGGCGAGGCTGTGCCACCCGCACCCTGCCATTCGGTCCGAGGGGAGCTAGGAAATGCCTGAAAACCTAGTCCAGGGTGCACGTCAACATGCGGTGTATGCGCCCGTAATGAGACAGGAGGGGCCGAAGGGTCGACCTCCATTGCGTCGGGGGATCCGACGCGCGATGACGACATCTGGGCCGGAGCGGGCAAGAGTTCCATGGCGGAGGACAGCTGGTCACGGGAAGCGATCGGCGGCGCGTGACCCAGGGAGGCGCTGGGCGGCTGCAGCGAAGCGTCCACTGCGGGCGGCGCCGGAGGCGGCTGCGGCGGCTGCGGCGGCGGCGCGACGCCATGAGGCAAAATGGACGGCAGCGTCGGTAACACCTGGGGATGAGGCGAGCCAGTAGATGGGTCCCCAGGGCGCTGACCTGACGGCTCCATCGCTGAAAGCAGACAGGGAGCGGCAGAACCCGTGCGACGACAGAGGCGCAGCTGATTGAGATGCCGACGCACCTCACCAGTGGCCCCCAAAACCAGATACATAGCGCGGCCGAGGCAGCGAAGAATGCGCCCTGCGAGCCAACGCTGAGAACCGCGATAGTTGCGATAGAAGACAACGTCGCCAGGAGCAAAAGCAGGAGTCTGCCGCTGCACAGGAACCTGATGCGGCGGATGCAGCAAAGACATCAAGGTTCGATGAGGACGACCGTGGAGCAACTCAGCCGGCGAGCGACCATCGCGGGGCTGAGAGCGATGCGAGGACAAAAAGAGCAATAACGCGTCCTCCCGAGAATGCAACTCTTTCAACTTCAACATCTGGGACTTGAAAGTCCGCACCAACCGTTCAGCGGCACCGTTTGACGGAGGCGAAAACGGCGCGGATGGCAGATGTTGAATACCATTGGCCTTGCAGACTGACTGAAATTCTGCGGACATGAATTGTGGGCCATTGTCGGAAACAATAGTCTGTGGAAGACCTTCAATGCAAAAAATAGCGGATAACGCTTGTATGGTGGCAGATGACGTTGTGGAAGACATCCTGACAACAAAAGGAAAATTACTGAAAGAATCGACCACAACCAACCATCGAGCATTCCAGAATGGACCGGCAAAATCTATGTGCAAGCATTGCCAAGGGGAAGTGGCTTTCGGCCATGCAAAGAATTTCCGCGGCGGTGCGGATTGTTGTTCGGCACACGCC
Organism: Schistocerca nitens; assembly: GCF_023898315.1. NCBI lineage: Eukaryota > Metazoa > Arthropoda > Insecta > Orthoptera > Acrididae > Schistocerca > Schistocerca nitens. The sequence continues at coordinate 216,921,721 of NC_064623.1, read as the reverse complement.
ATGCAAGAAGAGCACATATTCGTAATGGCAGCATCGATGCCGAACCAAGTACAGTGCTGACGAGCAAGTTGTTTCGTGCGCACTATACCCCAATGTCCTTGGTGAAGGAGCCGTAAGACAGAGGACTGTAACGAACGTGGGACAACTACTCTGGACTGATCATTATCAGAACGCAACAACAAAACACCACGTCATACAAAAAGTCTCTCCTTGTGAGCAAAAAATCGGCGAACCAACGGATCCTCGATCTGTGACTTCGACAAGGGCCATTGCGTAGCAACAAAACGCAAAACAGTAGCAAGGACAGGGTCAGCAGCTGTGGCTGTAGCTACACGACGAAAATCAATCGGAAACGATTCGACCACGTCATCGGTTTCCGAATCAATGAACATGCAAGCAAGTTCGGAAGAATCGAATGCTTTATCCTCAGCAACAGGCAAACGGGACAACGCATCAGCGTTGCCGTGCTTAGCAGTGGACCGATACAAGATATCGTAGCGGTACTGCGAGAGAAAAAGAGACCAGCGAATGAATTTCTGCGCTGTACGTGGAGGTACAGGCTTGTTCGGATGAAAAAGCGATGTCAAAGGTTTGTGGTCGGTGATGATGGTAAAGTGACGACCATACAAGAAATCATGGAACTTTGTAACACCAAACACGAGAGCCAAAGCTTCTTTCTCTATCTGTGAATAATGTCTTTGCGAGGTGAGAGCAATTTGGACGCAAAGGCGATAGGGCGATCATGCGATCCATCTTTGTGCGCAAGCACAGCACCGATCCCGAAATCCGATGCATCTACCATCAACAAAAGGGGTTTCTGGGGATCGAATGGCGTAAGGCAAGTATGGGAAAGCAACGCCGATTTCAACTGACGAAAGGCGCGTTCGCATTCCGTCGTCCAGACGAACGGAACACCTTTACGGCGTAAGCGATGAAGCGGAGCTGAAATGAAAGAGGCATTGCGCAGAAAGCGATGATAATAGTTGATTTTTCCCAACACACTCTGCAGCTGCTTCAAAGTCTGCGGCGAAGGTAAGTCCTGTATGGCACGGAGGTGCTCTGGACTGGGGTGTATGCCTTGGGCATTGATGACATGTCCCAAATAGGGTAAGTCACGAGCAAAAAACACACATTTGTCCTTCCGCAAGCGAAGACCATTTTGTCGCAATACCTGAAATAATGTTCATAGATTTTCTAAATGTTCGTCTGCTGTCCTTCCGGAGATCACAATATCGTCCACATAGTTCGCAGCAGTAGGGACCGACGCACAAACAGTTTGTAAATATTGCTGAAACAATGCAGGGGTGGATGCACACCCAAACGGAAGTCTTTTGAAGCGATACAACCCAAGATGCGTGTTAACCACCAAGACGCGCTGGGATTCTTCGTCCACAGGTATTTGCAAGTATGCATCTGCTAGGTCCAACTTCGAAAAGTATTTACCCGGGCACAGTTTATCAAAAAGATCTTCCGGGCGGGGTAAAGGATAAGTGGCTATCACCAGTTGTGGATTCACAGTAGCTTTGAAGTCCACACAAAGTCTCAGTTTTCCGGAAGGTTTTGGCAAAATTACTAAGGGTGATGCCCAGAGAGAAGCTTGCACACGGTCAATGACACCTTGTGATTCTAAATCGTTTAATGTTCTGGCGACCTCATCACGCAATGCGTGGGGAACATTGCGCGCTCTGAAAAATTACGGTTGCGCGTTGACTTTCAGTTCCAAATGAGCTTCATAGTTCTTAGCGCAACCAAGGCCCGGTGCAAAAATGTCTGCAAATTCGTCACATAGACTAGAAACACTGGCTAAAGGCACAGTCTGATTCACTGATAGGACCTGATTGACGATAGACAAGTTAAACAATAGAAATAAATCTAAACCAAACAAGTTCACTGCCGAAGAAGAACGAAGAACGTAAAAAGACACAAGTTTTGTTTGTCCCTTGTATGTTGCAAGAAGGGTGCACTGTCCTAATACAGGGATAGCTTGTCCGGAATAACTATTTAACATTTGCGGCACACAACGGAGGTTTGCCCAGTTGTTTGTACGTGTCGTGATTGATCAATGAAACCGCAGCTCCGGTATCGAGCTGGAATGGTATCACTTTGCCTTCAAAGTCCAAGTCTACAAAAAGTTTACCGTCCTGCTGACGACAAGAGCGACTTTCACGTGCAATGTGAACCGATACAGGTACGGAAGCACTTGGGACTTTACGGGATTTCCGGCGACGTCGACGCACACTATTTGTGGGACGAACACAGTCACTGTTTGAGATAGTGGCACTGGACGGGGTGGAATTAACTACATGAATGTCCATGGGCGAAGGTTCACGAGCCTGATTGTCCTTGGTTCGATTTCGGCGCGAAGCAAAGGGCCTGGAATGGTTGTGATTGTCCGATCTGAGCTTTATCTGGCAAACACTTTGAACATGTCCTTTCTTATGACAGTAAAAGCAAATAGCTTGGCGTGACGGGCAATTGTCACGCGAATGTCTAGATGCACACCGCGGGCATGATTTCACTGCATTTGCTTGCCTACGTGGCACACGGGTTTGAGAGCTAGGCCGCAGCTGCGCGGACGTGCGCGAGGGCTGTTTAGCGGTCCGTGCAGCGCGCCCGGCGGGCCGGTTAATTTGACACGCGGCTGGCGAAGTTTCAAATGATTCCTGAGCAAAGTCAAGTGTGTCTTGCCTATCTAATATGTCTATCACTTGTTGAAGGGAGGGATTGACTAGTTTCAAAATCTGTTCCCGTATGCGAACATCAGAAACGTTCTGTGCTATTGCATCACGTACCATTGTATCTGAATAAGGGAGTCCACATTCACACGCAAACGCACAATCCCTTGTAAGGCCTTGCAATGTTGCAACCCACTCCCTATTAGTCTGACCGGCCGTACGTTTTGTATGAAAGAACGTATACCTTTTTGCAACGACATTTACTGTTTCTTTGAAATAGGCATCTAAAGCAGACAAAATTTCTTTGTATGACAGAGTTGCTACGTCCCGCCGGGGAAACAATTTCACTATCACACGGTAGGTGGACACACCTACACACGAAAGCAAAAACGGCTGCCGCTCATTACCTTGAATTCTGTAGGCGGCGAGATGAAATCCAAATTGTCGTGACCATTCCGTCCAAGACGCCTCGGCCGCGTTATACAGACGAAACGGTGGTGCAACTGCGTCTTGTGGCTGCGGTAGCGATGAAGCGGCGGCGGCCGCATCGGTTTGCAGCACACGTTGACCCTGGACGAGCTGTCCAAGGGCATCCAATAACGCCTGCGTCTGCTGATTCTGCAAGCGATAAAATTCGGACAGTACATCTGGAGAATGTGGCGAAGCCATGACGCAAGCAAATTAGTGCAAAGTAGAAAGAACACGTTTACACTCGTCGCCAATGTAGTGGACTGACAAGGCAGCCAGTCCACAGTGACGGGTAGCCGAAAGGCACACGTACACACACGCCGACTGGCGTGAAGTCTGAAACAGGATACTTTATGAATGCTATAAAGAAAAGAACGGAGCTTCTCGTATACTTAACTTTATTCCTTCTTGTGGTACATCGCTATGGTTAATACAAGTGAGACTCTCTGCAGATATGGTTAATGGCGCCTTGCTAGGTCGTAGCCATAGACTTAGCTGAAGGCTATTCTATCTGTCTCTCGGCAAATGAGAGAAAGGCTTCGTACATGTAGTCGCTAGCAATGTCGTCCGTACAACTGGGGCGAGTGCTAGTACGTCTCTCGAGACCTGCCTTGTGGTGGCGCTCGGTCTGCGATCCTGACAGTGGCGACACGCGGGTCCGACATGTACTAATGGACCGCGGCCGATTTAAGCTACCACCTAGCAAGTGTGGTGTCTGGCGGTGACACCACAGAATGATCATATAAAATTGATCGTGGGTAAAGCAAATGGGCAGAAATGCAATCCGAAAACAAAGGAAGTAGGTTACAGTACGCTTGTTTGCCCACTGCTTGAATATTGCTCAGCAGTGTGGGATCCGTACCAGATAGGGTTGATAGGATAGAGAAGATACAACGGAGAGCAGCGCGCTTCGTTACAGGATCATTTAGTACTCGCGAAAGCGTTACGGAGATGATAGATAAACTCCAGTGGAAGACTCTGCAAGAGAGACGCTCAGTAGCTCGGTACGGGCTTTTTTTTGAAGTTTCGAGAACGTACTTCACCGAGGAGTCCAGCAGTATATTGCTCCCTCCTACGTATATCTCGCGAAGAGACCATGAGGATAAAATCAGAGTGATTAGAGCCCACACAAAGGCATACTGACAATCCTTCTTTCCACGAACAATACGAGACTGGAATAGAAGGGAGAACCGATAGAGGTACTCAGGGTATCCTACGCCACACACCGTCAGGTGGCTTGCGGAGTATGGATGTAGATGTAGCTGTAGATGTAGATGATTCGACCTGTCGTGCTGCCATTCAGACAGTATTCCATGGAGTATCTTCCAACAGGATAACGCCTGTCCACATACCGCTGTTGCAACCAAACCTGCTACACGTCGTATCGACGACGTGTTTCCTTGGCCTACTCGATTGTTCCGATCGAACACTTATTGGACAACATCGAACCACAACCAGCAGTAACCATCCCTATACTGACCGATCAAGCGGAACAGGCATAGAACTCCATCCAAGAAACTGACGTCCGGCACCTGTGAAACACAATACACGCACGTTTTCCTGCTTGCGTTCAACAGTCCGTGATCTTGCAATGTTAATCCCTTAAATACGTTATTCAGACAAATGTATTCAAAAAAATTCATCATTCTACACTAAGTATGTTTGGCGTTTTTTTCTGTGAGTGTAATATAAATAAGTCAACAAATTTTGTGACTGATAGTGGTCTCTGAAAATCCTTTTAACATTTTTGAAACAGTCACGGTCGATTAACAGTCTGTATCAGATATTGGCAACCACTGGTCACCCGTGAGCCTGAATGTTCAAATGGTTCACATGGCTCTGAGCACTATGGGACTTAACTTCTGAGGTCATCAGTCCCCTAGAACTTAGAACTACTTAAACCTAACTAACCTAAGGACATCACACACATCCATGCCCGATGCAGGATTCGAACCTGCGACCGTAGCAGTCGCGCGGTTCCGGACTGAAGCACCTAGAACCGCTTGGCCACAGAGCCCGGCCCTAGTGCAACAAGTAATGCTTGAAAAAAATAACGTTTTCAAAGTACATTCATTTTATGTTCACCCCATCTTCAGATGTTTACATTACGAGTTTCAAGATTTTAAACATGGCTGAAACAGCAACTGTTGAAATTCCTCACGGTAAATGATGACAAGCAAAACAGTTGTGGATAAAGATTTATTAACATTCTTGACCAATGTTTCGGTGTATATAAATATACCTTCATCAGAAGTAAAATATCTAAGATTACATCCTGCAATGGAGATAAATAAAACAATTGTGCCAAAGGCGTCGTCAGTAGTTAAGACATCACCCGTGAACCTGAATCACATAATTACTTAAATTCGCGGGCCACCTCGTTAAATGGCGCTCCTACCGTGAAAACATTTACGCATCGTAAACACTGTTTCTTTACTTATGACTTCTTACAACAGCTTTCTTAAAAACATCCGATAGTATACAAACAATGTTCTCGACACGTAAATATATGTAAACTTCTGAAGATGGGCTGCCAGGGTATCTCGAAATATCATGAAAAAATAAACGCCCATACAAGCAATTAATTGAAATTACTTTATTATACGAGGGTTGGAACTTTAATAGTGGCAACTATTTATTTACAGCTCGTACAAAATAGATACGTGTTTCAGTGTTTTACTGACCTCCAAAGCGGTCACCAGCATTGTGTATAACCCGTTGCCAGCGATGTGGAAGTCGTAGGATACTCTTAGCAGTGGCAGTTGTGTTGACAGTCCGAGCGGCGCGGTCTATTGCCCGACGAATTTGTAGCAGTTCTGAAGCGAATGCCGTAAAGTGTTTCCTTCAGTTTAGAAATTGAGCTGAACTCACGAGGGCTTAAGTCAGGGGAGTGCAGTCGGTGGTATAGCACTTAGCAGCCCCATCAGTCAAACAAACCAGTAACAGCTTGCACTGTACGTGATTGAGCACTGACCTGCAAAATGATGGTCAGTTCCTGCAGAAAGTGTCATCACTTCTGTCTCTATGTTGTTCATTTTTGGAACACAACCTACTACCAGCTTAGAGACAGAAGTGATGACAATTTCTGCAGGACCTGACCATCATTTTGCAGGACAATGCTGAAGCACGTACAGTGCAAGGTGTTCCTGATTTGTTGACTGATGCGGCTGCTAAGTGCTATACCACCTACTGCACTCCCCTGACTTAAGCCCTCGTGAGTTCAGCTCAATTTCCAAACTGAAGGAAACACTTCACGGCAATCGCTTCAGTACTGCTACAAATTCGTCGGACAATAGACCGCGCCGCTCGAACTGTCAACACAACTGGCGCTGCTAAGAAATATCCTACGACTTCCACATCGCTGTCAACGGGTTATACACAATGCTGGTGACTACTTTGAAGGTCAGTAAAACTTTGAAACACGTATCTATTTTGTACGAGCTGTAAATAAATATTTCCCACTACTGAAGTTCCAACCCTCGTACATTACCTTTAGTTTCAACATTTGCAGAGTTCTAACACGTCCCCAACCGAAAAGAATTATTTATCAATGTCAGTGGGAAAAAGAACAGAAAAAGAAAATTTGGCAATGAGACAGAGAGTCCGAGTCCCCAACCAATTAGCAGTGACTTTGTGATTTTTGCCCACAGGCAGGTCATTAAACTGTTTAAAATGCACTGCGTTAATACTCATAAACACTATTAGGAGGTAGTCCTTAAATATTTGTCCAAAAATAGTTTTGATGACTGATCGCGTAGGAATGAGTTGTTACACTAAATAAATTAAGCCTTCATTTCTTTGTTCATTTTAAAAACTTTAAAAGTCCAAATCGCTCGAGAGCCACATTTACGGGCTGAGTTATACAACCTCTTTTCGTAAGAGCGTGCAAAAATGTAATAGGACATAAGAATGCTTCAATGAACAATTTGAGGCAGGAAACCTGGGGACGGAGAAGCCAGCTTAACGAGATATGGAGGTAAATTTATCTACCGCTTTATCTAGCATTACTGTTTTCCAGCTTACTTACAACTAACATGCGTACAAGTTTAACACGTACTGTGCTCTTTATTTACATGCACATTCTTTATTTCCTGCAAGGAAACAAGGAGGACGAACCTGATTACTAGGAAGTCATGATGCAGGTTTTGTTTACTGTACGTGTCCACGAGGTGGCTCTGTTGTATCGTACTTACATTGTCCCATGACAGAACGTGCTGTGAATCAACGACAGATCTTTTCATTAGCCAGCACTGCTCAATCGTATTGTACTCTACGAAGCCTCAGCGACGTGGAGTACAGTACGATGAAGCAGTACTGGTACTGTCTCGCAGAACTCACTGGCGTGTACCTTGTGTATGGGGACGTACGTTGCAATGCCCTCGCTGCTGAAAGGCTGTACAGGGAACGATTTCCTAACAGGCGTCACCCGTGGCGACCAGTGTCTATTCCTCCCGATCGACAAATGCGGATGACTCGTTCATTGGAAAGAAGAAACGAGGGACCTGGCAACATGAGGACCACTCGCACACCCAGTTTTGAAGAGGAGGTGGTGGGACGTGTTCCGGAGGACCCCGCGACAACTATCGTAGTACTGCACGTGTGGCAAGTTCTCCACGAACAACAATTACACCGAAATCACCCACGAGTCAATGCAATGCTTGTGACTGACTTAGCACCAAGGGTCACATTGTGTTAGTGGTTGCTTCAACAGTGGACTGATCGATTATATTTTTCCCAGATCGTGCTGTTTACTGACGAGGCCTCACTTGGTCGTGATGGTATTTCGAACAGCAGGAATGGCCATGTGCGGGATGAGGAAAACCCTCACGTTGTAGCACAGTCACACCATCAAGTACGTTTTTGCTGTGAATATCTAGGCTAGAATTGTAGGCGACGGTGTCACTGGGCCATATCTTCTGCCTGGCAGTCTGAATGGCCACCTGTGCTGGAGGCTCGTGCAAAGAGTTATCTTTGAGTTGTTGGAGAACGTCCCCTTGGCTGTTCGTGGGAGGGTCTGGATACAACACGATGGTGCAACGCCTCACTTCAGTGTGGATGTCCTCAACCACCTGAATGCTGCATTTCCTGGTCATTGCATTGGAATCAGTGATCCAATTCCATGGCCTGCGAGGTCACCTGACCTGACTCACTTTCATTATTTTCTACAGAGATATCTAACATCACTTGTGTGTGAGACCCCACTGGATGTTGTTGTTGTTGTTGTTATGAGCTTCACTCCAGAGACTGGCTCGATGCAGTTCTCCATGCTCCTCTATCCTGTGTAAGCTTCTTTATCTCCCAGTACCTACTGCAATCTACATTCTTCTCAATCTGCTTAGTGTATTCATCTCTTGGTATCCCTCTACGATTTTTACCCTCCACGAGCCCTCCAATAATAAATTGGTGATGCCTCAGAACATGTCCTAGTAACAGATCCCTTCTTCTGGTCAAACTGTGCCCCAAACTCCTCTTCTTGCCAATTCTGTTCAGTGCCTCCTCATTAGTTATGTGATCTACCCGTCTAATCTTAAGCATTCTTCTGTAGCACCACATTTCGAAAGCATCTGGTCTCTTCTTGTCTATCGTCCATGTTTCACTTCCGTATATGGCTACACTCCATACAAATACTTTTCAGAAATGACTTCCTCACACTTAAATCTATACTCGATGTTAACAAATTTCTCTTCTTCAGAAAGGCGTTCCTTGCCACCGCCAGTCTACATTTTATATCCTCTCTACTTCGACCATCATCAGTTATTTTGCTCCCCAAATAGCAAAATTCATTTACTACTTTAAGTGTCTCATTTCCTAATCTAATTCCCACAGCATCGGCCGATTTAATTCGACTACATTCCATCATTCTCCTTTTGCTTTTGTTGATGTTCATCTTATATCCTCCTTTCAAGACACTGTCCATTCCATTCAACTGCTCTTCCAGAATCTTAGCTGTCTCTGACAGAATGACACTGTCATCGGTGAACCTCAAAGTTTTTATTTCTTCACCATGGATTTTAATTCCTACTCCAAATTTTTCTTTTGTTTCCTGTACTGCTTGCTCAGTATACAGATTGAATAACATTGGGGATAGGCTACAACCCTGTCTCACTCCCTTCCCAACCACTGCTTCCCTTTCATACCCCTCGACTCTTATAACTGCCATCTGGTTTCTGTACAAATTGTAAATAGCCTTTCGCTCCCTGTATTTTACGCCTGCCACCTTCAGAATTTGAAATAGAGTATTGCAGTCAACATTGTCCAAAGCTTTCTCTGAGTCTACAAATGCTAGAAACGTAGGATACGGAGATGGAATTAGCTCCCAGAATTGTAGCTGCCTGTGATGTGGTTCTAAACACACCGGGCACATTTGCCTGGGTCCGTCAGAATCTTGTTAGCTGATGTCATACGTGGATTGAGCTTGAGGCGGTCAATTTCGGTACGTTTTGTTAGATCCAGTACAAATGGTACGTTCATTGTGTCAATGATGGGATCTGCAGTTAACTAATGTAAATAAAAAAGTACTCAGTAATGTGATTGTATTGCTGTTATTTCCGTAGCTGGCTTTTCCTATCCCCGGTTCCCGACCTCAAATTGTTCAGTGGAGTACCCCGTATGTCGCTTTAAGCTTTGCACGCTGTTACGCGAACATCCTGTATAGGAGCCTGACTGGAAAACTGCGAACAAGGGAATGGTGAATTGTCAGATGGATAATACTCGCTCTCACGTGCTCAGTTCGTATTAGCAGTACTGAAAATATTTTTGTCAGCATCAATACTGTTCGTCAATATTTCTTTTGTCGACAATACAATACTCACTCTCAGACTGCCAATATATTGACGTACTCACAATATTATTGAACATGGGAGGGGCCACATAGCTCGCTCATATCCAACGAATTTCTTCCGAGGGTCATACTCAAACCAATCGCCGATTGCTCACCCGTAGTCTGCATTGATAAAAAAAGAATCGTACCGATGTCAGGAGAGGATCTCAATCACAGATATCCCAATTATGTCGCACACAGCTCGCTCACTAACCTATGCGCACTGAAAAGTTTTTGTATCTAGCAGGGGACCCGTGCGAAACTTTCGCGCTTGTATGGTTGCAAACGGTGACACTGTTTGGAATAAGTGTTATCGCTGGGCTAAGAGGAGTTCGGGGAACGCCGCCGTTCTGTATGAGCAAGTGCTTGAGCTGCGGGCACCCTTTCGGAGCGACGCTTCTAACTCACAACTTGTAATGTTCTTTTCCTTGGCTTCGTAATCTTGTCATTTATTGTTTACGGCAACAGTATTTACAACATGTTGTTGTTGACAATAGTTAATAATTACTGAGAAAAAACAGGCACAAAATAAAAGAAGTTAATTAGTTAGTTGCATGTTCCTTTAATCAATCGCACGGTAGGGTAGCCGTTATGATGTCGAACGTGTCAAGTGCACAAGAAACGCACGTATGAAACAAGATTTTTAAGAAACTTCTCGTCAACAACAGGCCGAAAGCCAGCAATAACAAGCAAATGATGAGGTGAAATATTGTCACGAGGAATCAATTACATTCCTATAAAAATGTTCGACAAATTACCAGATGAAATAAAATGTCTGACAGACAGCAGTAGTAGCTTCAAAAATAAATTGAAATCATATCTCCTTGAGAACTCCTTCTATACCATAGATGATTTCTTGAATAGGAATAAATAAATCTACACTCCTGGAAATGGAAAAAAGAACACATTGACACCGGTGTGTCAGACCCACCATACTTGCTCCGGACACTACGAGAGGGCTGTACAAGCAATGATCACACGCACGGCACAGCGGACACACCAGGAACCGCGGTGTTGGCCGTCGAATGGCGCTAGCTGCGCAGCATTTGTGCACCGCCGCCGTCAGTGTCAGCCAGTTTGCCGTGGCATACGGAGCTCCATCGCAGTCTTTAACACTGGTAGCATGCCGCGACAGCGTGGACGTGAACCGTATGTGCAGTTGACGGACTTGGAGCGAGGGCGTATAGTGGGCATGCGGGAGGCCGGGTGGACGTACCGCCGAATTGCTCAACACGTGGGGCGTGAGGTCTCCACAGTACATCGATGTTGTCGCCAGTGGTCGGCGGAAGGTGCACGTGCCCGTCGACCTGGGACCGGACCGCAGCGACGCACGGATGCACGCCAAGACCGTAGGATCCTACGCAGTGCCGTAGGGGACCGCACCGCCACTTCCCAGCAAATTAGGGACACTGTTGCTCCTCGGGTATCGGCGAGGACCATTCGCAACCGTCTCCATGAAGCTGGGCTACGGTCCCGCACACCGTTAGGCCGTCTTCCGCTCACGCCCCAACATCGTGCAGCCCGCCTCCAGTGGTGTCGCGACAGGCGGTAATGGAGGGACGAATGGAGACGTGTCGTCTTCAGCGATGAGAGTCGCTTCTGCCTTGGTGCCAGTGATGGTCGTATGCGTGTTTGGCGCCGTGCAGGTGAGCGCCACAATCAGGACTGCATACGACCGAGGCACACAGGGCCAACACCCGGCATCATGGTGTGGGGAGCGATCTCCTACACTGGCCGTACTCCACTGGTGATCGTCGAGGGGACACTGCATAGTGCACGGTACATCCAAACCGTCATCGAATCCATCGTTCTACCATTCCTAGACCGGCAAGGGAACTTGCTGTTCCAACAGGACAATGCACGTCCGCATGTATCCCGTGCCACCCAACGTGCTCTAGAAGGTGTAAGTCAACTACCCTGGCCAGCAAGATCTCCGGATCTGTCCCCCATTGAGCATGTTTGGGACTGGATGAAGCGTCGTCTCACGCGGTCTGCACGTCCAGCACGAACGCTGGTCCAACTGAGGCGCCAGGTGGAAATGGCATGGCAAGCCGTTCCACAGGACTACATCCAGCATCTCTACGATCGTCTCCATGGGAGAATAGCAGCCTGCATTGCTGCGAAAGGTGGATATACACTGTACTAGTGCCGACATTGTGCATGCTCTGTTGCCTGTGTCTATGTGCCTGTGGTTCTGTCAGTGTCATCATGTGATGTATCTGACCCCAGGAATGTGTCAATAAAGTTTCCCCTTCCTGGGACAATGAATTCACGGTGTTCTTATTTCAATTTCCAGGAGTGTATAAATATAATATATGCATTTTGTACCATTTAAGGGAATGGGGTAAATAATAGAAATATCAATCTTTAACTCTGTATTGTAATATATAATATTTGTATTATTTACCCCATTCCCTTAAATGGTACAAAATACATATATTATATTTATAGATTTATTTATTCCTATTCAAGAAATCATCTATGGTATAGAAGGAGTTCTCAAGGAGATATGATTTCAATTTATTTTTGAAGCTACTACTGCTGTCTGTCAGACATTTTGTTTCATCTGGTAATTTGTGGAACATTTTTATAGGAATGTAATTGATTGCTCGTGACAATATTTCACCTCATCATTTGCTTGTAATCTCTAGCTTTCGGCCTGTTGTTGAAGAGAAGTTTAGTGAGACATACGAATATAGAAATACAAAGAAGTAAATAAATGTGAAATGTGTAGGTTAGAACGTAGTGTTCGCTTCTTACCTGTTACGTGACTAAGGCAAAATAACCACTAACTGTGATCTGAGATTTTAATTGCACTTCGTACTTTAGGTAAGCACGTTACGCCGTAGACGCAATAGGTAAATCACAATTCAAGGCGAGAATGACAAAAGTGTTTGTCTTTTCGGAAAATATTTCATTTAGAAAAGTCAGCTTTTCCGACGTGAAGAGAGATGGTTAAAATCGCTCCAAGCACTATGGGACTTAACATCTGAGGCCATGAGTCCCCCAGACTTGGAACTACTTAAACTTAACTAACCTAAGGACATCAAGCACATCCATGCCTGAGGCAGGATTCGAACCTGCGACCGTTGCAGCTGCGCCGTTCCGGACTGAAGTGGCTAGAACCGCTCGGGGAGAGAAAATGGTCAGTAATTGTGTATACAAATAATCCAGTGAAGACTACTTTAAAACAAATGTTTCAAATGGCTCTGAGCACTATGGGACTTAACTGCTGTGGTCATCAGTCCCCTAGAACTTAGAACTACTTAAACCTAACTAACCTAAGGACATCACACACATCCATGCCCGAGGCAGGATTCGAACTTGCGACCGTAGAAGTCACGCGGCTCCAGACTGTAACGCCTAGAAGCGCACGGCCATTCCGGCCGGCTCTACTATAAAACAAATCAGATGATATTTGTAATAAAATAATACGGAAAGAGAGTCTCTTATTCGTTATTAATAAGCTAGCTTCGTAAAATATAGGAATGAAGCAGGGCGTTCATGACCCCCTCTTGCCTGTGATAGCTAAAAGTTTCTTTTATGTTAAAATTTTGGGCAAAAAGTAATTTTTTGCACAAAATCGGTATGCGATGTCAGAAGCCGGTTAATAAACCTTCTAACGGTACCACATTCATCGCTCTACGCTTATACGATTAGAATATCTTCAGAGAAATCGATGTTGAACTGAGAAATAATGCAGTGACGTGATGAAAGTCATGCTACACCTCAGAGTATCGTGACGGACCGTCGTCTGCCCGTGTAGAGCAGCAGACCGACGTGGCATGGGCTCAACGGGTCGCTGGAAGATATAACCATTCTGCCTCTACAGCTGCAAAAGTGTTGCCGGTGATGTCGGGCGACGTGGCTGGCCAAATCATTCTCTCGAATTGTTCAGGATGTTTTTCAAATCAGTCACAAACAGTGCTTGGCCTCCGACATGGCGCATTGTTTTTCGGAACGGTGTACCGTAGGTCTCTAGAAGAGCGTAGCGTTCCAAAGGATTGGAAAAGGCACAGGTCAACCCCGTTTTCAAGAAGGGGCGTCGAACAGATGTGCAGAACTATAGACCTCTATCTCTAACGTCGATCAGTTGTAGAATTTTGTAACACGTGTTATGTTCGGGTATAATGACTTTTCTGGAGACTAGAAATCTACTCTGTAGGAATCAGAATGGGTTTCGAAAAAGACGACCGTGTGAGACCCAGCTCGCGCTATTCGTCCACGAGACTCAGAGGGCCATAGACACGGGTTCCCAGGTAGATGCCGTGTTTCTTGACTTCCGCAAGGCGTTCGATACAGTTCCCCACAGTCGTTTAATGATCAGAGTAAGAGCATATGGACTATCAGACCATTTGTGTGATTGGATTGAAGAGTTCCTATATAACAGAACGCACCATGTCATTCTCAATGGAGAGAAGTCTTCCGAAGTAAGTGTGATTTCAGGTGTGCCGCAGGGGAGTGTCGTAGGACCGTTGCTATTCACAATATACATAAATGACCTTGTGGATGACATCGGAAGTTCACTGAGGTTTTTGCAGATGATGCTATGGTATATCGAGAGGTTTTAACAATGGAAAATTGTACTGAAGTGCAGGAGGATCTGCAGCAAATTGACGCATGGTGCAGGGAATGGCAATTGAATCTCAATGTAGACAAGTGTAATGTGCTGCGAATACATAGAAAGAAAGATCCCTTGTCATTTAGCTACAATATAGCAGGTCAGCAGCTGGAAGCAGTTAATTCCATAAATTATCTGGGAGTACGCATTAGGAGTGATTTAAAATGGAATGATCATATAAAGTTGATCGTAGGTAAAGCAGATCCCAGACTGAGATTCATTGGAAGAATCCTAAGGAAATGCAATCCGAAAAGAAAGGAAGTAGGTTACAATACGTTTGTTCGCCCACTGCTCGAATACTGCTCAGCAGTGTGGGATCCGTACCAGATAGGGTTGATAGAATAGATAGAGAAGATCCGACGGATAGCAGCGCGCTTCGTTACAGGATCATTTGGTAATCGCGAAAGCGTTACGGAGATGATAGATAAACTCCAGTGGAAGACTCTGCAGGAGAGACGCTCAGTAGCTCGCTACGGGCTTTTGTTGAAGTTTCGAAAACATATGTTCACCGAAGAGTCAAGCAGTATATTGCTCCCTCCTACGTATATCTCGCGAAGAGACCGTGAGGATAAAATCAGAGAGATTAGAGCCCACACAGAAGCATACCGACAATCCTTCTTTCCACGAACAATACGAGACTGGAATAGAAGGGAGAACCGATAGAGGTACTCAGGGTACCCTCCGCCACACACCGTCAGGTGGCTTGCGGAGTATGGATGTAGATGTAGATGTAGATGTAGAACGTGAAATCCATGAATGGCTGCAAATGTCTCCAAGTAGCTGAACGGAACCATTTAGAGTCAATGATCGGCTCTGTCGGACCAGAGCACGCAGCCCATTCCACGTAAAAACCATTACGGAACCACCGGCAGCGTGCGCAGTGCTTTGTTCGTAACTTGAGTCCATGGCTTCGTGGAGCGTGCGCCACAGTCGAACCCTGCCACAGCTCCTACCAACTAAAATCGTGACTCATCTGACGAGGCCACGGTTAGTCGTCTAGGGTCCAACCTCTACGGTCACGAGTCCAGGAGAGTCGCTGCAGGCCATGTCGTGCTGTTAGCAACGGCGATCGCGTCGGTCATTTGCTATCATCACTAACGCCAAATTTCGCCGTACTGACCTAACGCATACGTCCGTCGTACGCCCCACGTTATTCCTGCGGCTATTTCACGCAGTGTTACTCGTCTGTAGGCACTGACAACTTTACGCAGACGCCGCTGCTTTCCGTCGTTAAGTGTAGGCCGTCAGCCCCTGCGATGTCTGCGTCGGGGTGTGACACCTGAAGTGTGGTACTCTCGGTACAGTCTTGACATTGTCGATCTCGGTATATTAAATTCCCTAAGGATTTCCGTAATTGAATGTCACATGCATCTAGTCCAAAGTGTGTTAACTCCCGTAGCGGGCTGATAATCGTGTGGGAAATCTTTTCACATGAATCACTTGAGTACAAATAACAGCTCCGCCGACAACAGGGCACTTTTAAACTTGGTGTACCCGACGTTACCGCCGCCTGTAAATGTGCATATCACTATCCTATGACTTCTGTCACCTGTGTGTGTGGTCCATTGATAGTGACCCGGCCAAATATCTCACGAAATAAGCATCAAACGAAAAAACTACACATAACGAAACTCGTCTAGCTTGAAGGGGGAAACCAGATGGTGCTACGGTTGGACCGCTAGATGCCGCTGCCATAGGTCAAACGGTAAAACCGCGTTTTTTTTTAAAATAGGAACTCCCATTGTTATTACATATTCGTGTAGTACGTAAAGAAAAGTGAATGTCTTAGTTGGGCCACTGTTTTCGCCTTGTGATAGATTGCGCTGTAATAGTCACAAATGTATAAATACGTGGCATCACGTAACATTCCGCCAGTGCGGACGGTATTTGCTTCGTGATAAATTACCCGTGTTAAAATGAACCGTTAACCAATTGCGGGAAAGGTCGATATCGTGTTGATCTATGGCTATTGTGATCAAAATGCCCAAGAGACGTGTGCTATGTATGCTGCTCGGTATCCTGGACGACATCATCCAAGTGTCCGGACCGTTGGCCGGATAGTTACGTTATTTAAGGAAACAGGAAGTGTTCAGCCACATGTGAAACGTCAACCACGACCTGCAAACAAATGATGATGCCCGAGTACGTGTCTTAGCTGCTGTCGCGGCTAATCCGCACATCAGTAGCCAACAAATTCCGCGAGAATCGGGAATCTCAAACACGTCGGTGTTGAGAATGCTACATCAACATCGATTGCATCCGTACCATATTTCTATCCACCAGGAATTGCATGGCGACGACTTTGAACGTCGTGTACAGTTCTGTCACTGGGCACAAGAGAAATTTCGGGACAATGAGAGAGTTTTTGCACGCGTTGTATTTTGCGACGAAGCGTCTTTCACCAACAGGGTAACATAAATCGGCATAATATGCACTATTGGGCAAAGGAAAATCCACGATGGCTGCGACAAGTGGAACATCAGCGACCCTAATGTATGGTGCGGCATTATGAGAGGAATGATAATTGGCCCCCATTTTATCGATGGCAGTCTAAATGTTACAATGTATGCTGATTTCCTACATAATGTTCTACCGATGTTACTACAAGGTGTTTCACTGAATGACAGAATGGCGATGTACTTACAACATAATGGATGTCCGGCACATAGCTCGCGTGCGGTTGAAGCGGTATTGAATAGCATATTTCATGACAGGTGGGTTGGTCGTAGAATCACCATACCATGGCCCGCACGTTCACAGGATCTGACGTCCTTGGATTTCTTTCTATGGGAAAGTTGAAGGATATTTGGCATCGTGATCCACCGGCAACGCCTGACAACATGCGTCAGCGCATTGTCAATGCATGTGAAAACATCACAGAAGGCGAACACTCGCTGTTGAGACGAAAGTCATTAGACGTATTGCCAAATGCACTGAGGTTGACCGACATCATTTTGAGCATTTATTGCATTAATGTGGTATTTACAGGTACTCACGCTGTAACAGCATGCGTTCTCAGAAATGATAAGTTCACAAAGGTTCATGTATCACATTGGAACAACCGAAATAAAATGTTCAAACGTACCTACGTTCTGTATTGTAATGTAAAAAACCTACCGGCTACCAACTGTTCGTCTAAAATTGTGAGACATATGTTTGTGACTATCACAGCGCCATCTATGACAAAGCGAAGAAAGTGGTCCAACTAAAAGATTGATATTTCTTTACGTACTAGACGAATATGTAATAAAAAATGGGGGTTCCTATTTAAAAAAAACGCAGTTGATACCCGTTTGACCTATGGCAGCGCCATCTAGCGATCCAACCGTACCGCCATCTGGTTTCCCCCTTCAAGCTAGGCAAGTTTCGTTCTTCGTAGTTTTTTCGTTTGACGCTTATTTCGTAAGATATTTGGCCCGGTCACGATCAAAGGAGCGCCCTGTAAATGATACGAATGTCCAATATTTTCATGCGTATCAGCTTGAGATGTCGATACTGATTTCCGGAGAAAGTCACTTCGAGATGGATGTCGCAACAGGGTGGCTCTGGTGTGCCCGGAGCTTCCTTCTACAGAACCGTGGCCGCCGCGTGACGCAGCAGGTTAGCCAAGGGCAAGCCGTGGTTTATTATCTCATTCGTGGCGGCGCTGGCGCCGCCGGCGGGCGTGGCTCTATATATATACCCGCGAGGGGAGCCGCGGCCGCTGCACAGAGATCAGTCGGAGCGACGCAGCGGTCTGTCCCGGCGGGTACTGCGGAATCGAGCATGGCGGACGAGGCGGTTGTGCTGCGAGTGAGCCAGGGCGAGGTGCGCGGACGACGCAGGCGCACCGCCTGGGGGTTCCCCTACGTCTCCTTCCAGGGAATCCCCTACGCCCAGCCACCGGTCGGGCCTCTTCGCTTCAAAGTGAGTAGCGCCAGGGCCCGTTTCGTTTACCTCAGTTTGAGTTGTACTTTCCGCATAAGTGCTAAACGCCTAAACAGATGTTTATTTTAAATGCGAACGTTGCCAGACATAGGTGGTAAACAAATTTAAAAAAAGAAAAACAAGCGTACTTGTAAATGAAGGAATATTGGGTTTAACGTCCCGTCGACATCGAGGTCATTAGAGACAGAGTTCAAGCTCGGTATGATTCAAGGATGGGGAAAGAAATCGGCCGTGCCCTTTCAAAGGAACCATACTAGCATTTGCTTGGAGCGATATAGCGAAATCGTGGGCAGCCTAAATCTGGGTGGCTGGACGTGGGTTTGAACGTCGTCCTCCTGAATGCGAGTCCAGTGTGCTGACCACACCACTGGGCCTCCTGTCTCGGCAGCATACTTCTATGCCAGGGGTTACCAGCCTTTCTGACAAGGAAACCTCATCAACTTGACGTCATACTTCGTTGTTGTTGTTGTGGCCTTTACTCCTGAGACTGGTTTGATGCACCTCTCCATGCTACCCTATCCTGTGCAAGCTTCTTCATCTCCCAGTACCTACTGCAACCTACATCCTTCTGAATCTGCTTAGTGTATTCATCTCTTGGTCTCCCTCTACGATTTTTACCCTCCACACTGCCCTCCAATGCTAAATTTGTGATCCCCTGATGCCTCAGAACATGTCCTACCAACCGGTCCCTTCTTCTTGTCAATTTGTGCCACAAACTCCTCTTCTCCCCAATTCTAATCAATACCTCCTCATTAGTTATGTGATCTACCCATCTAATCTTCAGCATTCTTCTGTAGCACCACATTTCGAAAGCTTCTATTCTCTTCTTGTCCAAACTATTTATCGTCCAGGTTTCATTTCCATACATGGCTACACTCCATACAAATACTTTCAGAAACGACTTCCTGGCAGTTAAATCTATACTCGATGTTAACAAATTTCTCTTCTTCACAAACGCTTTCCTTGCCATTGCCAGTCTACATTTTATTTCCTCTCTACTTCAACCATCATCAGTTATTTTGCTTCCCAAATAGCAAAACTCCTTTACTACTTTAAGTGTCTCATTTCCTAATCTAATTCGCTCAGTCTCACCCGACTTAATTCGACTATATTCCATTATCCTCATTTTGCTTTTGTTGATGTTCATCTTATACCCTCCTTTCAAGACACTGTCCATTCCGTTCAACTGCTCTTCCAAGTCGTTTGCTGTCTCTGACAGAATTACAATGTCATCGGCGAACCTCAAAGTTTTTATTTCTTCTCCATGGATTTTAATACCTACTCCGAATTTTTCTTTTGTTTCCTTTACTGCTTGCTCAATATACAGATTGAATAACATCGGGGAGAGGCTGCAACCCTGTTGCACTCCCTTCCCAACCACTGCTTCCCTTTCATGCCCCTCGACTCTTATAACTGCCTTCTGGTTTCAGTACAAATTGTAAATAGCCTTTCGCTCCCTGTATTTTACCCCTGTCACCTTTAGAATTTTAAAGAGAGTATTCCAGTCAACATTGTCAAAAGCTTTCTGTAAGCCTACAAATGCTAGAAACGTAGGTTTGCCTTTCCTTAATCTTTCTTCTAAGGTAAGTCGTAAGGTCAGTATTGCCTCAAGTGTTCCAGTATTTGTACGGAATCCAAACTGATCTTCCCCGAGGCCGGCTCCTACTAGTTTTTCCATTCGTCTGTAAAGAATTCGAGTTAGTATTTTGCATCTGTGACTTATTAAACTTCAGAGAGCAAAACGTCTAGCAATCGATCGCACGCGAACCTTTCAGCCATAATTCTGATAGTACGCTGCTAAACTTTCGCGAGCACCGTTTGTTTGTCACTCACTCTACCGCACTGCAGCTGTGTACAACCAAAATACTCCTATTCTAGAGGTATGGAAGGATAGGTAAGGCGAGGCGTGTGGATTGCACACCTTCCCGACGTGTTTTGACCTCTTGTTTGAGAACACGCGTTTTCTGCGCGAAAAATAGTAAATGAGTACAGATACCTAATATGTCAACCCCTTGCACATACAGGGTTGCAATTACTGAACTATATGAAACAAAATCGCGATAACTTCTGAACGGTTTGCATTGGGGCGTTCAAACTGCACGGTTGGCCGCGGGGCATGATGGGAATTATTATGCGCTGTATGATTTCGTTTAGCGTCGAAGCCCACTTACATTAGGATGGGATCGTCAATAAGCAAAACTGGCGCATCCAAACTGAGAATCCGTATTTCGCGATCGAGAAGTGTCTTCACACTCAACGGGTGACTGTATGGTGTCTAATGTCACGGAGTAATCGGTGCGATGTTCCTTGATGGCACGTTGACTACCGAACAGTACGTGAAGGGTTTGGAAGATGCTTTCTGTTGTAGTTGGCAGAAGAGCCAACACCGTGTTACTAGACGAGGCCGAAATGCACGCGTTCTAGCTCACGCAGGCTGGCGTGAGGAGGGAAGAACTATACTGACGTGAGGTCTGGAACATGACAAGGAATTAGAATTCAGAATGCAGACGTAATTACTTTGATACTTAACTTTAATCCATTAATGATGAACGTCGCTTTTGACAGTACATGAGTCACAATATTATCTGTTCAGAAGACATAGTAACTCAATATGGCTTCTTGCTAGGTCGTAGCAAATGAAGTAGCTGAAGGCTATGCTAAACTGTCGTCTCTGCAAATGAGAGCGTATGTAGTCAGTGACCATCACTAGCAAAGTCAGCTGTACAACTGGGGCGAGTGCTAGGAAGTCTCTCTAGACTAGACCTGCCGTGTGGCGGCGCTCGGTCTGCAATCACAGATAGTGGCGACACGCGGGTCCGACGTATACTAACGGACCGCGGCCAATTTAAAGTCTACCACCTAGCAACTGTGGTGTCTGGCGGTGACACCACACTTTCACTCCTATTATCCAAGGTGACCCTGTGTGCACGCCGTAGGCTGTAACTAACTTACATTTTTTTCCGTATGGTTCAATAATTGTCACACTGTACCAGGTGGTTATAATTAAAGAGCAACTAGCTACTCTCGAAAGTCAAGTGTGGACTGTTATTATAGTATGGGAGATACTGTTATTATAGTATGGCGGATATACTGACGCGTTAATGTGAAACCGATTTAAGCTGGAAAAAAAAAATGTTCCAGTTATGGCCACCAGGTGCAGATCTGGCTTTGTACACTGTTTGTATGCCGTGCGGTTAAAGGCGCTGCAGTCTGGAACCGCAAGACCGCTACGGTCGCAGGTTCGAATCCTGCCTCGGGCATGGATGTTTGTGATGTCCTTAGGTTAGTTAGGTTTAACTAGTTCTAAGTTCTAGGGGACTAATGACCTCAGCAGTTGAGTCCCATAGTGCTCAGAGCCATTTGAACCATTTGAACCACTGTTTGTATGACGGTACGACACCTACTCTGTCATTCGACAAACCACAACCCGAGCGAACAGTATACTAGTCGAGAAGTGAGACCGTGCACAGGTAGTCAAACTGCTTTCAGTGAATGACGGCCGTTAGTGCTGCATTGAGAGAGTATCGCCAACTGAAAGGTCTCAGAACAGACCTGTTTTCATTACATGGCTTATAAAAATGATAGTGAAATTCGTTGGCACCCGAACTAGATCTAGACGGTGCTGCAACTGAAACCTCTTTATCCACAGCAACATTTTGAATTTTCTCTTCGGTTTCTGGCACTGATCAAAGTTGATGACAAGCGACTGGGCAACAGTCTATGACGAAACACATTTTAGTCTACAGGGTGTGGTGAATACACAGAACTGCCGAATTCGGACTACTGTTATACTGTGTGTTGCGCATTGCACTCGCCGCCTATGGCCGTTTGCTGCTGATTCACAAGCCTTTGTAGTTGGTCCACTCTTCTGTGAAAACAATACACTCTTGCACCGCATGTGATTCTTGCTTTGGAAGAGCGCAACTGTGTGGAAACCACTGTTTTCATGCAAGTCGGGGCAACACCTCGTGTCAGTCGCCCAGTGAAAGTTCTGCTTAATGCAACCTTCCGCGATCGTGTTATATCCGGAGGTTTTCCACACAAGTGGCCTGCAAGATCACCTCATCTGAATCCATATAACCTTTCGCTCTGGAGGTAGGTCGTAAGAGAATGCTTTCAACAGAGACATGTTTGGTTTCTACCTGATCTGAATGTCAGTTAGACAGACAAGTTCTTCACATTCCACCAGAACTGTTGAGAGAACTGTTGTTCACGTCGTTCTAGCATCTCGTCCACGTCTTCGGTGCTCATACTGAAAAAATTGTGTAAGTAGAGGTTAATAACGAAATCAACATTATGCCTTTCTCACTTGTTTGACCTTTTCCGTCCACTAATTTATTACATATGGAAACATTTCTATAAGTCTTCCTTGCATTCACAGCGCACCTGGTGGCTAAAACTGAAACCAGTTTTTTTCAGCGCATATCGTTTCCGCATTAACGCATTAGGATATCGACCAAGTTTCGCTGTCGTAAGATAATTACAGCTCACACGAGACCTCTGTGGGTAGCTGCTATTATAACCACTCGGTATGTTAGAGGGTGTACATAAAGTCCGGAAACACTTTCAATTATTTATTGCAAAAGAACCAAACATTGGACAGATATCATACATATGTCATTTTGAAGAGAAACTCTGAAAGTTTTTTTTTTTTTTTTTTCATGTATACCGCCACAGCCTAGTTTCGTAATTTGCCGATAGTCAGCGCTAGTCGCAAACATGGCGAGTTCAGGTGCGGAGCTACACAAGGGGACAGCTGTTTCATGAAATGGCCTCCCCGATCAGCAGATCTCACTCCGTGTGACTTTTTTTCTGTGTAGGCACATTAAAGATCTGGTGTGTGTACGCCTCTACAACGTGATGTAGTAGAGCTCTGGGAGAGAATACGGGAAGCGACTGCAGCAGTCAGCGAAGCCACGCTGGGACAGGTATGGCAAGAATTCGATTATCGTCTTCACGTCTGTCGGGTCACTCATGGTTCGTATATCGTATGTTTGTATAAAAAACTTTCAGTTTCTCTTCAAAATGCAATATGTGTGACATCTGTACAATGTTTAGTTCTTGTGTAATGAATAACTGAAAGTGTTCCTGGACTTAATGTACACCCTTATATCACACTAAAAATACCTATCCGTTCCACACAGAATGCAAAAGACATTAATAGTACGGAAGTAAGGATCTAAAGAACAAAAGTACATATTTATCATCTGAAGTGCTAGTCAGTCAGATTCAGATTGATTTTAATTATATTTCATTGAACTTTTGCCACTTTTTAATAATTCAATATCACTCTTTGCAAATTGAAAAACTTCTTTACAGGGCATGTTTTCATATCTCACTGTCACATGGAGCTCTACTTTGATTAAATCTGTTGAACATGTCTCTTGTGGCACGCCACTCATTCTTGATCAATGGAAATATTCGCTCCAGATAGGCAGCGATGCTGTACAAAATTTCTAACACTTGAGAAATATTTTGTTCACCTTGTTCAAGCACTGAAGAAAATAATTTAAATCAGTTTGCAACATTATCACCATCTTTGTACACACTGCTGCTAACGTTATCTCTATGGCTGCTGAACTCTTTATATAAGTCATCTACACAAATATTTTTGCTATTTTGGCTAAAACTGGCATGGTGAGACCGTGGCTGTGTACAATTAATGTAGGTTAATTCTTACAAAGGAGAAAACATCAACCAGCCACTATTAATACTGCTATTTATTTAGGTAAATAGCGCCGTTACCGGTTTCGAACTGGCAAGTTCATCATCACACGGCTGAGACGTTCTCTCTCAGAGATGTGATGTCTCTGAGAGAGAACGTCTCTGACACTGTGATAACTTCACATGTGGCAAATTCTTTTTGATGTGTGTGTGTGTGTGTGGTGCTTTGCACAATATGGTGATATACAAGTTACGTAAGTGCTGGATATATTTAGGAATATGCGAAAAATACAATCCTGCAACTTCGCAACAAAATCGCGCGGAATTTTCGACGTAAGTACCATAACCACTTAACGTCACATATTCATTTACGCTGTATTTCATCGTTTGGAGGTTAGGTATTTTCACATAGGGCGCTTTTAACACTGTTTTTCTACCGTAGGGCAACAACACACTAAGAATACTCGGCCACAGTGGAATAATAAAAATCGAAAACGGACAATAATGTAAAGCGTATCTTGAAAATCATGTGAACAGCCGTGTGATGATGAACTTGCCAGTTGGAAACCGGTAACGGTGCTATTTACCTAAATAAATAGCAGTATTAATAGTGGCTGGTTGCTGTTTTCTTCTTTGTAAGAATTAACCTACACAAATAGTTTTACTTGGGTAAAATTGAAATGTCGCGTGGCTAGGGCCTCCCGTCGTGTAGAGCGTTCACCTGGTGGAAGTGTTTCGAGTTGACGCCACTTCGGCGACTTGCGTGTCGATGGTGATGAAATGATGATAAGGACAACACAACGCCCAGACCCAGGGCAATCGAACCCTGGCCGTTAGGTATGACATTCCGCGGCGCTGATCACTCAACTACCGGGGGCGCACTTCACTTGGGTGAAACTGTTCTACAGCTATACAGGGTGTTACAAAAAGGTACGGCCAAACTTTCAGGAAACATTCCTCACACACAAAGAAAGAAAAGATGTTATGTGGACATGTGTCCGGAAACGCTTCATTTCCATGTTAGAGCTCATTTTAGTTTCGTCAGTATGTACTGTACTTCCTCTATTCACCGCCAGTTGGCCCAATTGAAGGAAGATAATGTTGTCTTCGGTGCTTGTGTCGACATGCGACTCATTGCTCTACAGTACTAGCATCAAGCACATCAGTGCATAGCATCAACAGGTTAGTGTTCATCACAAACGTGGTTTTGCAGTCAGTGCAATGTTTACAAATGCGGAGTTGGCAGATGCCCATTTGATGTATGGATTAGCACGGAGCAATAGCCGTGGCGCGGTACGTTTGTATGGAGACAGATTTCCAGAACGAAGGTGTCCCGACAGGAAGACGTTCGAAGCAATTGATCGGCGTCTTAGGGAGCACGGAACATTCCAGCCTATGACTCGCGACTGGGGAAGACCTAGAACGACGAGGACACCTGCAATGGACGAGGCAATTCTTCGTGCAGTTGACGATAAACCTAATGTCAGCGTCAGAGAAGTTGCTGCTGTACAAGGTAACGTTGACCACATCACTGTATGGAGAGTGCTACGGGAGAACCAGTCGTTTACGTACCATGTACAGCGTGTGTCTGCGAATGGTTCATCCGACAATGTGTCAATCCTCATTTCAGTGCAAATGTTCTCTTTACGGATGAGGCTTCATTCGAACGTGATCAAATTTTCACAATCAACATGTGT
This sequence comes from Schistocerca nitens, assembly GCF_023898315.1. Lineage (NCBI taxonomy): Eukaryota > Metazoa > Arthropoda > Insecta > Orthoptera > Acrididae > Schistocerca > Schistocerca nitens. Next base: position 216,895,849 of record NC_064623.1, on the reverse strand, counting down.
GGGCTGACGAGAATGCGCACGCAATTGTGCAATCACGTCATCAACACAGATTTTCTGTGAACGTTTGGGCAGGCATTGTTGGTGATGTCTTGATTGGGCTCCATGTTCTTGCACCTACGCTCAGTGGAACACGTAATCATGATATCATAGGGATAGTCTACCTATGCTGCTAGAACATGTGCATCTACAAGTACGACACAACATGTGGTTCATGCACGATGGAGCTCCTGCACATTTCAGTCCAAGTGTTCGTACGCTTCTCAACAACAGATTCGGTGACCGACGGGTTGGTAGAGGTGGACCAATTCCGTGGCCTCCACGCTCTCCTGACCTCAACCCTCTTGACTTTCATTTATGGGGGCATTTGAAAGCTCTTGTCTACGCAACCCCGGTACCAAATGTAGAGACTCTTCGTGCTCGTATTGTGGACGGCTGTGATACAATACGCCATTCTCCAGGGCTGCATCAGCGCGTCAGGGATTCCATGCGACGGAGGGTGGATGCATGTATCCTCGCTAACGGAAGACATTTTGAACATTTCCTGTAACAAAGTGTTTGAAGTCACTCTGGTACGTTCTGTTGCTGTGTGCATTCCATGATTAATGTGATTTGAAGAGAAGTAATAAAATGAGCTCTAACATGGAAAGTAAGTGTTTCCGGACACATGTCCACATAACATATCTTCTTTCTTTGTGTGTGAGAAATGTTTCCTGAAAGTTTGGCCGTACCTTTTTGTTTCACCCTGTAAATGTTGACTCCTGCCTAGTCGTGGAATATGGGATGTCTAGGAAACATGCTTTCTCGGATCGCTAGATAAGATTCAAACAAATCGTATTAATAAGTTTTGTTACAAAAGAGAAGATAGTACAGTACTTAAATTTGTGTTAAACACATGTGTCGCAAACAAAGGACGGCAGAAAAGAAATCTCTTCAGTATAATTCCAAATACAAGTGAAGTAATGCAGTTGACTCTTCTACTCAGGTCGCTAGTCTTGAAGCTTCTGTAGAACTGAGGCGCCGCAGGCGGTCACCGTGCTTATGTTGTCTTCGCATAGAGGCCGCTGTTGTCGCGTTGTCGTCCTGGAGAGCGGCCGGTCAGCGTCTGATTGGCTGACGTCTTCTCACAGCCGTCTCCGCTCTGTCTTTCCCGACTGGTGTGCCGTCGCTTGACTTTACGCAATAACAATAAAAGCTGTTAAGATCTCCCATTACCTTTCTCTTTGATGACACAGATCCATTCACTTAGAAGTTCTTTTGCTCTGCTACCAAAAAAATTGCCTTTCTTTCTCTCCTCGATTTTACAACCCAGAAGTCGCATTCGTTTGTACGTCTCTAGTACACCTAGGACAGACCTTTGTAGTGTTTCAGCTCCCATTTCTAGCTGACTCCCAATATTAGTTACCCAATTAAAGTATGTTTCAGGTAATTCTGCTTCCACTGGGAGATCTTCCGTGAAGTGTTAGACAGTAAATCTGGAGAGTCAGGAATACCATTGGAGTAACTTTTAATTGATTCCCACTTCTGAAGCAGTCTAGAAATTGCTGATATTAATTAAAGCCACCTGGTTAGAACATACGGCCTTGCCGCAGTGACAAAACCGGTTCCCGTCAGATCACCGAAGACAAGCGCTGTCGGGCTGGGCTAGCACTTGGATGGGTGACCATCCGGTCTGCCGAGCGCTGTCGGCAAGCGGGCTGCACTCAGCCCTTGTGAGGCAAAATGAGGAGCTACTCGATCGAGAAGTAGAGGCTCCGGTCTCGTAAACTGGCATACGGCCGGGAGAGCGGTGTGCTGACCACATGGCCCTCCATATCCGCATCCGGTGACGCCTGTGGACTGAAGATGACACGGCGGCCGGTCGGTACCGTTGGGTCTTCATGGCCTATTCGGGAGGAGTATGGTTAAGTTTTTTAGTTGGAACATGCCTCAAAATTTCGGTCCATTCAAAATTCAGAAATTCAAAGAATGATTTTTATCTCTTCTCTTCTTTCGGTTGAGACAGAGAAGTGATTATATATATATCTTTCAGGCTACATTTTCAACATCAAAATCTAATCTGTCAATTGTAAATTTACTGTATTATTTATGAAATGATTAAAACAATTATGTCTCAATACGTTAGGGTTTTTATTTCGCAGCAACTGATATAATGAATGTTTGTTTCCTGAGTTCAATTTTACGTTGTCTGCGCAGTAAAAATACACAAAATTTATATCCGAATTGTGTTTTCAGTACCATATCAGTCTGCAGTACCATATCAGTATATGCCGTAGATGTTTTCTCAGCACTTGTTTCACCTACACCCTGCACGCCATTTGAAACTAACCAGATTAGAATGTGTGCTCCATATTTTGGCGTACTGTTTGTAAAACTTCTGAACTGGCAGGAACCGGAAGACTTCAGGGTCGTTTGCATCTCACCACAATATACATATACATACAGGGTGGTCCATTGATGGTGACCGGGCCAAATATCTCACGAAATAAGCGTCAAACGAAAAAACTACAAAGAACGAAACTTGTCTAGCTTGAAGGGGGAAACCAGATGGCGCTATGGTTGACACGCTAGATGGCGCTGCCATAGGTCAAACGGATATCAACTGCGTTTTTTAAAATAAAAACCCCCCTTTTTAATTACATATTCGTGTAGTACGTAAAGAAATCTGAATGTTTTAGTTGGACCACTTTTTTCGCTGTAATAGTCACAAACATATGGCTCACAATTTTAGAATAACAGTTGGTAACAGGTAGGTTTTGTAATTAAAATACAGAACGTAGGTACGTTTGAACATTTTATTTCGGGTGTTCCAGTGTGATACATGTACCTTTATGAACTTGTCATTTCTGAGAACGCATGCTGTTACAGCGTGATTACCTGTAAATAACACATTAATGCAATAAATACTCAAAATTATGTCCGTCAACCTCAATGCATTTGGCAGTACGTGTAACGACATTCCTCTCAACAGCGAGTAGTTCGCCTTCCCTAACGTTCGCAGATGCATTGACAATGCTCTGACGCATGCTGTCAGGCGTTGTCGGTGGATCACGATAGCAAATATCCTTCAATTTTCCCCACAGAAAGAAATCCGGGGACGTCAGATCCGGTGAACGGTGCTTCGACGACCAATCAACCTGTCATGAAATATGCTATTCAATACCGCTTCAACCGCTCGCGAGCTATGTGCTGGACATCCATCACATTGGAAGTAGATAGCCATTCTGTCATGTAGTGAAACATCTTGTAGTAACATCGGTAGAACATTACGCAGTAAATCAGCATACATTGCACCATTTAGATTGCCATCGATAAAACGGGGGCCAATTATCCTTCCTCCCATAATGCCGCACCAAACATTAACCGCCAAGGTCGCTGATGTTCCACTTGTCGCAGCCATCGAGGATTTTCCGTTTCCCAATAGTGCAAATTATGCCGGTTTACGTTACCGCTGTTGGTGAATAGCGCTTCGTCGCAAAATACAACGCTTGCAAAAAATCTGTAATTGTCCCGTAATTTCTCTTGTGCCCAGTGGCAGAAATGTACACGACGTTCAAAGTCGTCCCCATGCAATTCCTGGTGCATAGAACTATGGCAAGGGTGCAATCGATGTTTGATGTAGCATTCTCAACACCGACGTTTTTGAGATTCCCGATTGTCGCGGAATTTGTCTGCTACTGATGTGCGCATTAGCCGCGACAGCAGCTAAAACATCTACTCGGGCATCATCATTGTTGCAGGTCGTGGTTGACGTTTCACATGTGGCTGAGCACTTCCTGTTTCCTTAAATAACGTAACTATCCAGCGAACTGTCCGGGCACTTGGATGATGTCGTCCAGGATACCGAGCAGCATACATAGCACACGCCCGTTGGGCATTTTGATCACAATAGCCATACATCAACACGATATCGACCTTTTCCGCAATTGGTAAACAGTCCATTTTAACACGATTAATGTATCACGAAGCAAATAACGCCCGCACTGGGGGAATGTTACGTGATACCACGTACTTCTACATTTGTGACTATTACAGCGCAATCTATGACAAAGCGAAAAAAGTTGTCCAACTAAAACATTCATATTTTTTTACGTACTACACGAATATGTAATAAAAATGGGTGTTCCTATTTTTAAAAAACGCAGTTGATATCCGTTTGACTTATGGCAACGCCATCTATCGGGCCAACCGTAGCGCCATCAGGTTTCCCCCTCCAAGCCAGACAAGTTTCGTAGTTTGTAGTTTTTTCGTTTGACTCTTATTTCGTGAGATATTTGGCCCGGTCACTATCAATGGACCACCCTGTATACGTCCTCAAAGTGTTCCAGGCCATATACTGACCATTTGCTGACATAAAAGGATGCAGGTGATATGAGAGGATGGTTACGTACGTGTCACCTGTCAGAGTCGCAACTAGTCGTATCAGGGATCCCATATCACCCCAACTGCACACGCGCCAAACAATTTGAGAGCCTCCGCCAGTTCACGTGTAGGATCCATGGATTCACGAGGTTGTCTCCATACCCATACCCGTCCATCCACTCGATTCAATTTGAAATGAGACTCGGCTGACCAGGAAGAACATTTCCAGTCATCAACAGCCAATGCCGGTGTCGACGGGCCCAGGCGAGGCGTAAAACTTTGTGTCGTGCAGTCATCAAGGGTTCTCGAGTGGGCCTTCGGCTCCGAAAGCCCATATCGATGATGTTTCGTTGACTTGTTCGCACGCTGACACAAGTTGATGCCGCGACTATTATACCACTGTCAAACTCACGTAAATCTTGATAACCTGCCATTGTAGCAGCAGTAACTGATCTAACAACTGCGCTACACACTTTTTGTGTTATATAGGCGTTGCCCACCATATTCTGGCAGTTTACATACCTCTTATTTGAAGAGCACACGCCCTTCCTGCCTGAGGTCCGAGTCCTCCCTCGGGCATTCGTGTGTGTGTTGTTCTTAACATTAGTTCTGTAGGCGCCCCGGTGGTCCCGGTCGCCTACGGTGGACTGGAAGCCGAGCGGTGACCTCTCCAGTTGTCAGGATGCTAGGAAATGACTGTTGACGCTTCAGAAACGCCAAAGAAACATGATTAATTCGTGACACCTTTATTCCTGCCGAGTACAATGTGGCCCGCGTAACACAGGCTGGCTAAGCTTGGTGATATCAACTACCTCCACCGAGTCCTCGCTGACTCGTAGCGATGACACAAGCTTTGGGCCGCACCAGTCTTGCTAGCGCAGCGCCGCGTGCTGTGACGTAGCGTGGAATGCCCTTACTTCGGCCGCGTGTGGCTGGCGGCGCCCAACTGGCCGGCCGGCTCGGCGGCGGACAGCAGGTCGCTGCGCGTAGGAGGCTCCGGGTTCGAGTCCTGACGCTGTCAGCACGAGAAGCGTTCTCATAGTGCGGAGTGTACTCCATCCCACCCCATCTTCTTCCCTGCTCCTCCTGGTTGCTCGTCCGCGGTGGACGGGCGGAACGGGCTGCAGTCCCCCAGCGTCGTCGGCTCACCCGGCTGTGACGGCAGATGCACACGGCCTAGGGCTCGCACAATCTCGACGACGGCTCACCGATGTGGTCAGCATTGGCGGCGAGCGAGTCTGCCGGGATGTCTGCTAATCCTGGGTTGATGATTGACAGCGGCAGCAGAGAGGACCAGAGCTGGTTCTGTCCCCTCACGTCTGCTGCTGGATGGGCCGCCCTTACTGCAACATCTCCTTAATAAAGATTAACATGTCGATCACCGAGCTGAGCGCTACGCAGCGACCCAGTACACATCTAACTGCAAGTCTAACTGCGAGTGCCTTGCTGCTATCAAAGCTGGCGTATTTAAAGGAAGCACGAGCGACGTCCTGACGTCACGCTCGTTTGTAATGAACGCATTCGTTCCACTTATACTGCTGATTCATCTGTCGTACTCGCCCCTTAGGTGTTCTTGCGACAGAGTTATGTGTTGTTCTGGCAGACTTACGCGAAGTTGTGAAATGCAGTACAGCTAAGCTATACCACTGTCTTACACTCTACGAAAGTCTCCGTCTAACACAAACCCTCGTGCTAAGCAATTCTCTCTCGCCTGTTGTGTGTAACCAGGCCATTGCCCCTGCGTGACGACACATTCTGATACATGTGCAATCCTCTTACCTCTTGGCTAACCTACTGCCTCTGGCTCTCAGCATAGGCAACGAAACTTTGACAATATGCCACGTTTCCAACTCTTTACTATTCTGTGACACTACAGTTCAAGTAGTGTGTAAGTCCAGGGACCGATGGCCTCAGCAATTTAGTCCCTTAGGGATTCAGACACATTTGAACATTTGAACAATACGCCTTCCTTTACCAGTTTCTTGGGTGCTTTAGTGTATCTTAACTATGAACGATGGGTACATCTATGAGCTGTTAATATCATTGCACCTAATTATGAAGCTTTACGTGGCAAACAGATTCTGTATCGACAAAAAAAACTACTTTACTTGCTGGTAGCGGAATTCTTCTTAACATCATTTGTACATGTACGCACCATGGGCGGGTATGTAAACGATTAGAGTTGCCATTATCTGTGATGTATGGAGATGTCACCAGAGCGCAATAGTATTGTTCGCGTTTAGAGTTGTACCAGGCTGGTGGGATTTAAACGGCGAGTAAACAGCGTCGGAAACTGGACAGTCACTGTGAAGGACACTTAGTGCCGCGTGATCGCAATGAGAAGGCGTTATTAGCGTCTGACAGTTTGAAAGGGCCTCAGTGTGGGTTGCCATATGGCCATTTTGCCGAATCGTGCGGTATCCGTATTTTTGGAGCATTCGGATGTGACAGTGGCACGGTACAGAATGAAATTTTCATTCTCCAGCGGAGTGTGCGCCGATACGAAACTTCCTGGCAGATTAAAATAATGTGTTGGAGCGAGACTCGAAAGTGTGCCCTCGGCGGGCAAGTGCTCTGCCGACTGAGCTACCCAAACAAGACCCGCGACCCTCCTCACAGCTCTACTTTCGCCAGTACCTCGTCTCCATGGCTTACAATGTCTCCACAATATCCATTCTTCCAGGAGTGATAGTCCTGCATGTTTCGCAGGAGAGCTTCTGTGAAGTTTGGAAGATAGGAGACGAGGTACTGGCGGAAGTAAGGGTGTGAGGCCGGGTAGTGAGTTGCGTTTGGGTTGCACAGTTGGCAGAGCATTTGCCTGCGAAAATCAAATGTCCTGCGTTCGAGTGTCGGTCCGCTGCACTGTTCTAGCGTGCCAGGAAGCTTCAGTGGTATGATGCTGGAATGCATCTGAACGTGAGGGCATGCGTACTCGTCGCCAAAGCTCTAGTCGACCACGTCTGACCATCACAGGCCGTACTGCACACCGAGCATATCGTAATCTCCTTCACATCCTCGCCTGCCAAGTAATAGACTCGCTGCAGTATTTTGTGTCATCGTGGAACATTAGTCAGGCTAGGAGCAACTGGACTGGGGAATTACAGTCTCACATATAGGCTGTCTTTAAAACACTGAGACTGTACTGGCCAAAGAGCTTGAGCGCCACAGATAAAATACTCCAGGTCAGAGATATTAACTGCAGTTCAAGGCCACACACTGCCTAGCACGAAACCAAGTCCACAGTACATATATGATAATTGTTAATATTTTTTAGAAGGAGATAAGGATCTTTATTGTCTATAATACAACATACAGTCACCATTGATCTTTATTTTACAGTTGCCATTTCCGACTTTGGCCCATATAAACAAATACTCATAAGCATTTAATTTCTTCTTCTTCCTCATAGACAAAATAAATGGCATGCTGGGAACCATTGTACCATAAGGCTGTTTAGCCAACAGTCCTGTAGTCTCAGCAATACTCCAAGTCTTCCAAGCAATAATGTTCGCTTCTGAGAAAGCTTGAAGGCCACCATAGTCTGCATGGTTGCCCCAAACAACAGCCAAGGTGAGCCCTGTTGAGCCTCCAAACACTGCTTGCACAAGTGAAATTAAGCCGCAGTCCACGAAACACATTGGGGCCTCCAATTAACTGCTGTTTATTAAACTGTCCAGCCAAGTCAATATCAATTGCTTTTAAGCTTTTAAGCTGTAAGCTTTTAGGCTCCGATACACAGGCACACTTGTGTTAACGTGCCTCAGCAATGCCTCTGCGACGTCTAGGTTACCGTCGTCGCTGGCGGCGCAGTGTACCTGTGTACAGGTCGTTGAAGGCCATTGATATTGACCTGGCTGGGCAGTTCTCCAAACAGCAATTGGTGGGAGGACCGAGTGTTTCTCGTGGACTGTGTCTGAACTTCACTTGTGATGTACAAGCAGTCTTTGGAGGCAGTACATGGCTTACACTGGCTGTTGTATGGGGGAATCGTGCGGACTATGGTGGCCTTGAAGCATTTCCAGATGCTAACATTCTGGCCTGGAAGACGTGGAGTATAGCTGAGACAGCAGGGATACTTGCAAAAGTCCCATATGATACTCTTGTTCCTAGTAAGCCTTTTGTTTTGTCTACCAGAAGAAAGAAGAAGTTGAATGCTGATGAGTACCTGTTTATATGGGCTAAAGTTGGCAATAACAATTGTAAAATAAAGATCAATGGTGACTGCATCTTGGGTGGTACTGTGACCAGGAAACATGGACTGTTGGTGAATGACTCGCATTGTGTTCAGCAGTCAACTGAGATTCTGAACCACCGAAGATGATCATCGTTGCCTAGTATGGCAGTGATCTGCAGAGAGATCCCGTTCCCCATTGTTTTACGGTGGCACAGCAGCGTTACTTGTGGCATCACGGTGGAGGGGACTGGGTATGACTTCAGGTGATGGGTGGTATTGACTGAACGTCCTCAGTAGCATTGTGCCCGTTTTCAACAGAAAAACGTTGCTCACACATGGCACGTGTCTCTATGACCGGCCTGCATGATGTTGAGGTACTACTGTGGCTAGAAAGGTCTCCATATATGTCCCCGAAAGAACAGGTGCGGGACCAGCTCGGGTCTGATTTCCTGCCACTGCCAGTAGGTAGGATATCAAGGACCAGTGACAACACTTGCAAGCCGGAATTGTTCAGCAGAGGATACAACAGTTTTACGACACCCTTCCCAGCAGATTCACTGCACGCATCGAGGACAGACGACGGTGCTACGCCAAACTGATTGAGTCCATACTGCCAAGCTCTCTGTACATTTCACGTGATACTGTAATCACTGAATTAACACTGCATACCCTCCCTTTCCTTTGAGTTTTCCAAGAGCCTTTGTACCATTAACTTCATAAAATATTTATTGACTGTTAACAATGCCTTAAGAATGTTTTTGACGTGTGTTGCAGCCCCCACAACCTGCTGGCCCCTGGACAGGCGTATTTGATGCCACCAAACAGGGGAACGTCGAGTCGCAGCTGAACATCAGCACAGGCAAATACGAGGGGGAGGAGGACTGCCTCTTCATCAATGTCTTCACTCCCAAGGTGAGCAAACGAATCCACTGCTATATTTCCTCTGTTTCTTGACCGCTAACAGATCACAGGTACAAGATCCACCCACCAAGCAGCCCGCAAGACCGCTACGGTCCAGGTTCGAATCCTGCCTCGGGCATGGTTGTTTGTGATGTCCTTAGGTTAGTTAGGTTTAACTAGTTCTAAGTTCTAGGGGACTAATGACCTCAGTAGTTGAGTCCCATAGTGCTCAGAGCCATTTGAACCATTTTTGAACCAAGCAGCCTACTAAAGTGGTGGCGAGCAAGATCGGCCCAGCTGACACAGTACAGCCACTACAGTTTCCCCGAATGGAAATGGAAATGAGCATACGGCGTCAGTCGCCGAAGGGTCCCAGTCAGGAGGTTCGGCCACCAAATGCGAGTCTTATTTAGTGCTATGCGACATTGGGGAACTTGTGCGTCGACAATAGGGATGAAATGATGATGAGGACAGCACAACACCCAGTCCCTGAGGGGAGAAAATCTCCCTCCCCAGCCGGGAGTTGAACCCTGGCCCCCGTGTGTGGCATTCCAATGCGCTGACCATTCAGTTATTGGGGTGGACCACAGTTATCCAGATCTAATATTATTTGGTTGGTGCATGAGCCTAATCTGCGTTTTCTGGGCTGAGGACCTTATGGTCAGAAATGAATGATTAGCTCTTTATTGAAATAACTTACACATTGTAGCAAGCACCTGTTCAAAATGATAGCCTTTAGTCTTAACGCTCCACTTACAGCAGTACACAATAGTTTGCTGCATATTCCCAACTACTACTACAGTCTATTGTATGAAAGTTAAGATGCCAGGGAAGAACATACATGGTTGATGACGGAGCTGTGAGGCCAAAAAGTGTAGAGGCAGACAGAGGTTGGTATACATCCAACAAATACCTAAGAATAAAAGTGCTGCTCTGAGATGAAAAGGTTGGCACTAGAGAGGAAGTCGAGTCGCCAGCATCAAACCAGTCAGAAGACTGATGACGTAAAAGAAAAGTGAAAGGAAGCAACAAGATCCATTGTAATCGGTCTTGCTTCTGTTTCTACATAGATTTCATTCCTGAACATCATCATGTAACCTCACAGGAATTAATCAGAGCCAGCAGTTAAGTCATTCTCAGTAGCCTGCATTACTGCTTCGGAGACAGCTGTGTCAGTATGTCAGTGGAAGCACCACTCTCCTACACGAGGTCCTCTACTAAGAGACCTGAAGAGGTCTGAGCTCCTGCATACTGGAGCAGCAGAAGGAATATGGTCTACTGAGAATGACATAACTGTCAAAATTAGTTTAGTACATTTCACGAGTGTCAGCACTGTACTGTTTATAACATCCTAGCTTCAATAGGAATTGAGATATGGACAAAAGTGTGTTCCTTTAACCCCTACCATAAAGGCTTCCCTGCACTACAGGCATGTTGCGTGGGTGGGAGTAGTATCAGCCTGCCTTATCGACCTGTTTTGCAAAGCAGCATATATGTCAGGGACACAATACAGTTCACCAGCCCCTGACTTGTAGATTTCTCTGCACTGGAGGCATGTTATGTTGGAGTAATATTGATCTGCTTTATTGGCCTGCTTTCTGTGGCAGCCTGTATGTCAGTTGCAAAAAATGGTTTTTAAGCCCCTGATGTGTAAGCTGCCATGTATGACAGGTAAGTTGTATGAATAGTATTGGTCTGCTTTATCAATCTGTTTATCAGGAGCTACATGGGCTATGGGCACTGCTGTGGAATGTTGAGATGGTAGAGGAGGGGATGTACAGAGAGATGGGCACAAGAGGGGTTGGATAGAGTGACAGGGGACAGGAGGGGATGGATAGAGAGAAGGGGTAAGAGATAAGGGCCAGAGAGAGGGAGGACATGATGGATACTGAGAGGGTGAGCAGAAACTGGAGAGAATATGTGGGGAGGAGGAGGAGGCGGAGTTGAGCAGAGAAAAGGAGAGGAGGAGATGGACAAGGAGAGAGAGGAGGAGGGAGAGATGCAAGAGTCAGGTGGAAGATGTAGTGGAATAGTGAGTAGGTGACAAGGAAGTGAGGGAAGGAGGAGGTTAACAGAGAGAGGGAGAGGAGGTATTGGTCCGAGACAGGGGCAGAAAAATATGGTCAGAGAGAGGGGTTGGAGAAGTTGGACAAAGGGAGAGGATGGACGAGATGAAGAGATAGAGAGACTGGGGATGAGGAGGTAAGTGGATAGTAGTGGGAGGATTAGGTCGGCAGAGAGATGGAGGGAGGGTGGAGACAGAGAGGAGTGTGCAAAATATGTGTGACATCTGCACATGGGTGAAGCCATGGGGAAAAGGATACTATACAATGTATGTGAATATTGACAGACATACTTAGGGTCCTCATTGTTGCACTACGCCAACAACATGGCAAATTTGAACAAATTGGGACACATAACTATTAAGATTAAAAAACAGCCGACCAGTTGCAAAGGATAAAGTAATCTTTACCTAGGTTTAGATAGATTTAAATCTATCTTCTTCAGAAGGCGGTAGTATTACATTAACATGGAGTGATATGTCATCGTTGTTTTTACAAACATCTGCATAGCTCCATTAGTCCAAATAAAATATAACTCTGAGGATAGGGTTTGTCTGACAAACCCTATCCTCAGGGTTATATTTTATTTGGACTAATGGAGCTATGCAGATGTTTGTAAAAACAACGATGACATATCACTCCATGTTAATGTAATACTGCCGCCTTCTGAAGAAGATAGATTTAAATCTATCTAAACCTAGGTAAAGATTACTTTATCCTTTGCAACTGGTCGGCTGTTTTTTAATCTTAATACGTGGAACCGTTGCTGTTGCGCAGCTATGTTTAAAATACACATAACTATATTAAATTCTGCAGCCTTTCAGTGGTGTAAAATGAGCCCTCGTTTCGACAGTCTGCCCTTTTGTGGTGCATCCATTCCCTTGCTGTCTACCCAATAACATTTCGACACTTATGCGAGGTTCTTCCATGAAGATGATACGAGCTGTTGTTTTTCTCCACCAGCTGCCTTCAGAAGGCGCCCGTGGCCTACCCGTCATGTTCTTGATACACGGAGGTGGACTGTCTGCCTTCTCGGGCAATGAAGAGTGGTTCGGGCCAGATCTGCTCATTCAGCATGGCATCGTCATGGTCACGTTCAACTACCGGCTAGGGGTGCTCGGTATGTAGAATAACAATAAAACAATAATCACTCATTCTTTCATCACATGTACCTCTAGAAGTAAGACAAATCACTGGGGAACACTTCTATATCTACATATGGTATAAATTAAAGTTCCCTTGCTCAATTTGTGCCCGTGTATTCAGGCTAATCTCAGGAACTACTGTAGGGCTTTTGATGTGGTTTTCATCAGTGTGTAGACTGATTCACGAGCGAGGTTTGGGTGTACAAGTTGTTAACGTCGTCCAGCTGCGGGCACTTAGTGCTGCCCGTCTGAAGCCAGCAGAGTGCGCAACTGGTCACTATTGAAATGCAACTGAAGTGCCGGAAAATGGGTACATGGCAGACGGGCTGAAGCAATAAGGACACCGTCTGTCATGCTTATCAATTGTTCCCCGATCATTGTGTAAGCAAGAAACCGAAGTACATTATGTACTGAAGAACACGAATCCAAGTAGAGGCATGATCCATTCCGCACCAGCATATGGATATCTGCATAAAATTGGCAAAAGTCAATCAGACAGATGCGATTGTGGAGCGATTAATACGGCGGATAATATTGTCTGATAATATCTCTGAACAGTGATATCAGGGACAACATCGCTGTACACGAGGCACTTCAGTTTGAAATAAGCAACCCTAATTCTTTGGCAGCTATAAGTAGCACCCTTAACCAAATAAATCACGGAGAACTTCTAAGGTTCAGAACACAAAGGAATATAAACAGTGAAGCGTCAGCACACTGAAGGTTACCACAGTCGCATAGTAAGAACACTGTTACTACCTAATACACACACTAAGGTACAAAAAAACTACGCAGCACGAAGGAATTATTCGAATGCGATGGAACTCGGTAGATGTGATGTACATCTACATACAGACAAATGATTCCAATTTCAGAAGAATTGGACGATTTATTCAAAGGAAGGAGATTCACAAATTGAGCAACTCAATGACGCTTTGGTTCACCTCTGGTCCTTACACAAGCATTTATTCGGCTTGGTATCAAGTAACAGAGTTGTTCGATGTCCTTCTGAGGGATACGATGCCACATTCTGTTCAGCTGGTGCGTCAGATGGCCAAAATCCCACGGTATGTTGGAGGGTCCGGCCCCTAATGCTCCAAATGTTCTCATTTTGGGCAGCAAGAAGAGAAGCGGTCGAAACTCTCACCGAATACAGACGTGCAATATCTTCCTGAAACGTAAGCCCTGGATGGATTACTATGGCTTACCATGAAAGGCAACAAAACGTGGCTTATTTTTTGAAAATCTTCGACGTTCCGCTGTGCTACACTACTGGCCATTAAAATTGCTACACCACCAAGGTGACGTGCTACAGACGCGAAATTTAACCGACAGGCAGAAGATGCTGTAATATCCAAATGATTAGCTTTTCAGAGCATTCACATGACGTTGGCACCGGTGGCGACTCCTACAACGTGCTCACATGAGGAAAGTTTCCAACCGATTTCTCATACACAAACAGCAGTTGACCAGCATTGCCTGGTGAAACGTTGTTGTGATGCCTCGTGTAAGGAGGAGAAATGCGTAGCATCACGTTTCCGACTTTGATAAACGTCGGATCGTAGCCTATCTTGATTGCGGTTTATCGTATCGCGACATTGCTGCTCGCGTTGGTCGACATCCAATGACTGTTAGCAGAATATGGAATCGGTGGGTTCAGGAGGGCAATACGGAACGCCGTGCTGGATCCCAACGGCCTCGTATCACTAGCAGTCGAGATGACAGGCATCTTATCCGCATGGCTGTAACGTATCGTGCAGCCACGTCTCGATCGCCGAGTCAACAGATGGGGACGTTTGCAAGACAACAACCATCTGCACGAACAATTCGACGACGTTTGCAGCAGCATGGACTACCAGCTCGGAGACCATGGCTGCGGTTACCCTTGACGCTGCATCACAGACAGGAGCGCCTGCGATGGTGTACTCAACGACGAACCTGGATACACGAATGGCAAAACGTAATTTTTTCGGATGAATCCAGGTTCTGTTTACAGCATCACGAGGGTCGCATTCGTGTTTGGCGACATCGCGGTGAACGCACATTGGAAGTGTGTATTCGTCATCGCCATACTGGTGTATCACCTGGCGTGAAGGTATGGGGTGCCATTGGTTACACGTCTCGGTCACCTCTTGTTCGCATTGACGATACTTTTATCACTGGACGTTACATTTCAGATGTGTTACGACCCGTGGCTCTTCCCTTCATTCGATCCCTGCGAAAACCTACATTTCAGCAGGATAATGCACGACCGCATGTTGCAGGTCCTGTACGGGCCTTTCTGGATACATAAAATGTTCAACTGCTGTCCTGACCAGCACATTCTCCAGATCTCTCACCAAATGAATACGTATGGTCAATGGTGGCCGAGCAACTGGCTCGTCACAATACGCCAGTCACTACTCTTGATGAACTGTGGTACCGTGTTGAAGCTGCATTGGCAGCTGTACCTGTAGACGCCATCCAAGCTCTGTCTGACTCAATGCCCAGGCGTATCAAGGACGTTATTACGGGCAGAGGTGGTTGTTCTTCGTACTGATTTCTCAGGATCTATGCACCCAAATTGCGCGAAAATGTAATCACATGTCAGTTCTAGTATAATATATTTGTCCAATGAATACCCGATTATCACCTGCATTTGTTCTTGGTGTAGCAGTTTTAATGGCCAGTAGTGTATAAGGGTGCGTAGATGATATGCAAATGGGTCCTTCTATGAAAAGAAACAGCACTCCAGACCATCATTGTCAGGCTGGCGTCCGTCAGATTGGTATCCAGACACTGTCCAGCACGTCTCCAGAAAGGTCTGTAATATCACAGTACCGTAGAATTGTCTTTAGTGATGAGTCCCACTTCGAATAGAGCCCCAACGAGCAGCGAACACGTGTCTGGAGGCAACCCGGGAAATGGTGGGGTGTCACCCTGTCACGTACCATACAGCCTGACAACAGCAGATATGGTCAGAGGTGCCTTTTCGTTTCATAGCAGAACCCATTTGGTTGTCATCCGCGGTTTTCATACAGCTTAGTGATACGTCGACGATATTCTACGGCCCATTTTATTGCTCTTCATGGCAAACCACACTAGGGTTACATTTGAACAAGATAACGCCCGCCCGTGCACAGTATGAGTTTCTACTGCTTATCTTCAAACTTGTCAAACCCTACCTTGGCCAGTGATGTCGGCGGATCTCTTTCGAAATGAGAAGGTTTGGAGCAATACGGGCAGCGCCCTCCAATCAGCTCTGGGATCTTGACGACCGGACACGCCAGTTGGACAAAATTTGGCACGATATCCCTTGGGAGGACATCCAACAACTGCATCAATCAATAACACGCAAATAACTGCTTGTACAGGAGCTGTAGGTGAACCAACATGCTACTGAGTTCCTTAATTTGTGAAGCTCTTTCTCTTGCCTAAATCATCTTTTTTTTAAAATTGTGATGAGTTTTTTGCCTGTAGATGTATATCTCATCTACCGATTTCCGTCCCATTCGGATAATTCCTCCATGAGGCGTCGTCATCCTTCTTTTGTTTTTTTCCTGAGTGTATTTAACACATGTGGGGCATTCAAAAATGTAAAAGAACACAGTTTTTCTTCAGTTCGCACACCAGAAGTTAATGCAGACATTCGCTGAAGAATTATTCAGAACCCAAAGAAGTCTACACGTAAACTGGCCAGCAGGTGCATGGAAGTTGGACGAGTTGCCAGCGAATACTGAAAAGTCTTAATTTGAACCCATATCGTATGACGGTTGTGCAGCAATTACGGAAGGATGACAGTCAGAAACGTGTAGATTACTGCAGGTGGCTTTTGAATAACATCAACGATGTGATTCTTCAGTTTCTCCCGGCGTATTTGTTGCTCGAACAGTCCACGGGCACTGCCGGTTCATAGTTTCCAACGGGCACAATGTTTCGGCGATCAGACATGTCGCCATCGTTAGGTGCGCTGACGAACTGAGCACCTGAGGGCGGGCGGCCGATTTAAACCCCCTCCCCCCGCGGGCCGCTCTCTCCACGGTCCGCGCCCGTGGTCGGTGAGGCGCTGGCGTCGGCGTCTGTGGTGGCGTCAGTGTAATGGGCACTCGTCCGCCCTAGTCGCCCGTTAGTTTACTTTGCTGAGCGTCTTTTTATGGTAAAAATGGTTCCCATGCCCTTCTGAGGCAAGCCGCAATCTCGGTTGATGAGTCCGTCCCTGGTACGAATTTTGATACCCTCTCTAACGACGCTATCCCAGTATTTAGATGTCTGTGCCAGGACCCTGATGTGTTGGTCGCCCATTTCGTGATATTCGGACAAACAGTGCTTTGCGACCGCCGACTCGTTGGGATGCCCAAGTCGAGTGTGCCTCTGATGTTCTCGGCAACGATCTTCGATGGTGCGCACTGTCTGTCCAATACAAGTCTTCCCACATTGACACGGAATCTGGTATACGCCGGCCTTTCCGCAAACCGACATCGTCTTTGACACTTCCCAATGATGCTCGCGTTTTATTTGACGGGCAAAAGACAGTTCGTACTCTGTGTTTCCTCAATATTCGTCCTGCGCCAGTGTACGGTATATAGGGAGTGGCTCTCTCTTTCTCCGTGGCTCCTTCCGTCTCCACACGCTGTACTGTAGAGGTGGGGCGGAGAGCGCGTCTCATCTGCCATTCCGAGTACCCGTTTTTCCGGAATACAGTGTCGAGGCGTTCCAGCTCTTGGGGCAGCCTCTCTGCATCCGAGATGGTGCGCGCCCTGTGCACCAGTGTTTCTAGCATTCCATTCCTCTGCGGAGGGTGGTGGCAGCTGTATGCTGGCAAATACAGGTCGGTGTGCGTTTCCTTCCTGTATAGCCCGTGGCCATGGGTGCCATGCGCTCTTCTTATGACCATGATGTCCAGGAATGTTAATCTTCCTTCTGCTTCGGTCTCCATAGTGAATTTGATGTTCGGATGTATGGCGTTCTGGTGTCTAAGGAAGTCTAGGAGCTTGTCCCTTCCATGGGGCCAGATCACGGACGTGTCATCCACAGAATGTAGAAAACAAGTAGGTTTCCATTTGGATGACACCAAAGCTTCCTCCCCGAAGTACCCCATATAGAAATTCACGACCACAGGCTAGAGTGGGCTCGTCATTGCGACTCCTTATGTTTGTTCATAGTATTCTCCATTAAAGAGAAAATACGTGGTGGTCAGAATGTGCTTGAAAAAGTCGGTCGTCTTCTCGTCAAATTTCTGTGCAATAATCTCAACTGACTCTCGAAGAGGCACCCTGGTGAAAAACTCACCAGGATATCTGAGTATTTCCATTACATAATGAGTGATGAAGTATAGTTTCATCTTTCTAGTCACGCGAATTCATAGAACACGAAGTACTGGCCAACGGAGAACCCTATCATTATGTGGCAGCAACCACTCTATGACGAAAAAATCGGTGATTGGTGCATCGCACCACCCTATGACGAAAAAATCAGTGTCTGGTGCGTTGTAACGAGCAACATCGGACCGATATTTTTTTGACACTACCCTGAACACAGTTGCATATAAAGAAATTTTTGATACATTTCATGCTCAGCTCACTGAATACTGCTTCTTGCAACAAGATGGGTAACATACTGCACGCCTAACGTATCCCTGGAACGAGTCGACGATGTCTTCACTGAGGATCGAAATGTCAGCAAAGATTTATGGCCACCACGTTCGTCGGACGTAGCAACATGTGATTTTCAGCTGCAGGGACACATGAAGAACACGATCTATGAAATAAACCCACACCTAATACTTAACTGAAAGACAACATCAGCCGTGAATTGCCGAACTTTACGCCGAGTGTATCTGAATACGATTAGATGTGCACAGCTCCCTATTGATGTTACAAGCAGTCACTCTCAACGTCTTCTGTAAATGTACTTTTCACTGTGTTTTTTTATTCTAAATAAGTGGTAAATTCATTTCAGTTCTTCGTTTCTGTAATTTCACTGTAGGCTATATCCTTTATACTGACACGGGCTACCCTCATCTGCGCCAGTATTATGAGCTTAGTATAGCACCAATAATGCGAAGCAGGTTAATGACTGAAAACAGATAACACAAAATCCGACAATTACACAAGCTGTACAACTTTGCTACCGCCGTTTTTTCCCCAACATTTGAGGCTTTAATGAAACAAATTGGTTGCACATTTATCATTCAAAATATTTTCCATCGCTGGCCACAACTTTCTCCGATCTTTTGGGCAGTGTACGAATCCAGCGTCGAAAACATTGTTCATCTTTTGAAGCGATCCACGAATCGATCCAATTTGTGACTTCTTCATGAGATCGGAAGTGTTGGTCAGCCAGGCCGTGCGCCATTGATCTGAACAGGTGATAGTCAGAGGGAGCAATGTCTGGAGAATACGGCGGGTGGAACCGCCCATTTTAACGTTTCCTAGTACACTTTGACCTGTTTTGCAACGTGGGGTCGAGCGTTGTCGTGCTGCAAAATCACTTTATCGTGCCTCTCGCTGTATTGCGGCCGTTTGTCTTTTAATGCTCTGCTCAGACGCATTAACTGCGTTTGATAACGAGCACCTGTGATTGTTTCACTTGGTTTTTAACACCTCACAGTACACGACGCCGAGCTGGTCCCACCAAATGTAGAGCATGATCTTGGAGCCGTTAATACACTCCTGGAAATGGAAAAAAGAACACATTGACACCGGTGTGTCAGACCCACCATACTTGCTCCGGACACTGCGACAGGGCTGTACAAGCAATGATCACACGCACGGCACAGCGGACACACCAGGAACCGCGGTGTTGGCCGTCGAATGGCGCTAGCTGCGCAGCATTTGTGCACCGCCGCCGTCAGTGTCAGCCAGTTTGCCGTGGCATACGGAGCTCCATCGCAGTCTTTAACACTGGTAGCATGCCGCGACAGCGTGGACGTGAACCGTATGTGCAGTTGACGGACTTTGAGCGAGGACGTATAGTGGGCATGCGGGAGGCCGGGTGGACGTACCGCCGAATTGCTCAACACGTGGGGCGTGAGGTCTCCACAGTACATCGATGTTGTCGCCAGTGGTCGGCGGAAGGTGCACGTGCCCGTCGACCTGGGACCGGACCGCAGCGACGCACGGATGCACGCCAAGACCGTAGGATCCTACGCAGTGCCGTAGGGGACCGCACCGCCACTTCCCAGCAAATTAGGGACACTGTTGCTCCTGGGGTATCGGCGAGGACCATTCGCAACCGTCTCCATGAAGCTGGGCTACGGTCCCGCACACCGTTAGGCCGTCTTCCGCTCACGCCCCAACATCGTGCAGCCCGCCTCCAGTGGTGTCGCGACAGGCGTGAATGGAGGGACGAATGGAGACGTGTCGTCTTCAGCGATGAGAGTCGCTTCTGCCTTGGTGCCAATGATGGTCGTATGCGTGTTTGGCGCCGTGCAGGTGAGCGCCACAATCAGGACTGCATACGACCGAGGCACACAGGGCCAACACCCGGCATCATGGTGTGGGGAGCGATCTCCTACACTGGCCGTACACCACTGGTGATCGTCGAGGGGACACTGAATAGTGCACGGTACATCCAAACCGTCATCGAACCCATCGTTCTACCATTCCTAGACCGGCAAGGGAACTTGCTGTTCCAACAGGACAATGCACGTCCGCATGTATCCCGTGCCACCCAACGTGCTCTAGAAGGTGTAAGTCAACTACCCTGGCCAGCAAGATCTCCGGATCTGTCCCCCATTGAGCATATTTGGGACTGGATGAAGCGTCGTCTCACGCGGTCTGCACGTCCAGCACGAACGCTGGTCCAACTGAGGCGCCAGGTGGAAATGGCATGGCAAGCCGTTCCACAGGACTACATCCAGCATCTCTACGATCGTCTCCATGGGAGAATAGCAGCCTGCATTGCTGCGAAAGGTGGATATACACTGTACTAGTGCCGACATTGTGCATGCTCTGTTGCCTGTGTCTATGTGCCTGTGGTTCTGTCAGTGTGGTCATGTGATGTATCTGACCCCAGGAATGTGTCAATAAAGTTTCCCCTTCCTGGGACAATGGATTCACGGTGTTCTTATTTCAATTTCCAGGAGTGTATTCGGTTTGGCCGCCGACATGGAAGTATGGCCAGGATATCCCCGTGCTTTTTTGCGTTTAGGGTTATCTAATGAACCCATTTTTCGTCCCTGGTCACTATGCGATGCAGAAATCTCTTCCATTTTTGCCTCTGAAGCAACTGTTGACAAACACACAAACGCCGTTCAACGTCTCTTGGTTTCAGCTCACACTGGACTCAAGTTCCTTCTTTCTGAAACATGCCCATAACCTTGAGACGTTTTGAAATGGCTTACTGTGTCACTCCCAGTAATGGTGCCAATTCTTCTTGAGTTTGACGCGAGTCTTCACTCAGCAATGTCTCCAGTTCTGCATCTTCGAAAACATTCTCTGTTCCATCGCTATGCCGGTCTACGACGTTCAAATCACCTTTCTCGAAGCGTTGAAACCACTCACGACACGTTCTTTCACTGACAGCGTCCTTACCATAATAGAAATTGCAATCCAAACTCCTATTTTCACAGAATGAAGTGGTTCCTCATGAATAGACAATGGATTTGCAGTACTCCACATACGAGAATTTTGCGAGTTCATGTACCCGGATAAATGAAACCACGCCTCATCAGTGAAAAACGTTTCATTAAGAATATCCCTTCCATTTTGTTGAACGAAATTTTTGCACCATTGACAATAATGCAGTCTCTTGCCATGATCAGTATTTTTGAGTTCTTGCACGACTGTCACTTTGTATGGGAAAAGTTCTAATTTTTTCCTTACACCTGTGTGCACCGTTCCGACACTAACATCGATTTCCTGGGCGAGTTTTCCTACTGACTTGTTCGGACTCGTGGACATTTTATCGGAAATATTGATTAGTTTATCCTCAGACAAAACGCTAGGATGACCACTTCTCGGTGCATCTGTAACTGAACGCGTACTTCGAAATTTGTTAATCAAATCTCGCACCGTATCGCGATGTGGGAGTTTTGTCTCCGGAAAAACTGAATTAAATGTTTGACGAACTGAAACTGTGTATTTACCGCCAGCTTTGAACACTTGTTCGACTAAAAACACACGTTCTTCAATGGTTAGCATTTTAACAGTGACAAAAACGAAACAGACGAACAAAGGAACTAAAGTTAAACGTTCACGTCAACACGTAACGACACACACCAGCGACACTACTGACGCTGGCTGAGATAAACGAAACAGTGGAACGTTGGGAGAGTCCACCTGAAGGGAAGTAACCCAGGCAGACGAACAATCATGCGGCACGCGCGGCTAACAATCATACAGCACTGCGGAGAGACTTTTTGAACACCCCATATGTGTTAAATACACTCTCAGGAAAAAAAAACAACAAAAAAAGGAAGACGACGCCTCATGAAGGAATTATCCGAATGGGACGGAAATCGGTACATCTACACCTTCATCTACGTGATTACTCTGCTATTCACAATTAAGTGCCTGGCAGAGGGTTCAATTAACCACCTTCAAGCTGTCTCTCTACCCTTCCACCATCGAACGGCGCGCGGGAAAAATGAGCACTTAAATTTTTCTGTGCGAGCCCTGATTTCTCTTATTTCATCGTGATGATCATTTCTCCCTATGTAGGTGGGTGCCAACAGAATGTTTTCGAAATCGGAGGAGAAACCGGGTGGTTGAAATTTCGTGAGAAGATCCCGTCGCAACGAAAAACGCCTTTCTTTTAATTATTGTCGCTCCAATTCACGTATCATGTCTGTGGCACTATCTCCCCTATTTCGCGATAATACAAAACGAGCCGCCCTTCTTTGAACATTTCAATATCATCAGTCAGTCCCACCTGGTACGGATCCCACACCGCACAGCAGTACTCCAGAATAGGGCGGACAAGTGTAGTGTAAGCAGTCTCTTTAGTAGATCTGTTGCACCTTCTAAGTGTTCTGCCAATGAGTCGCAGTCTTTGGTTTGCTCTACCCACAACACCCTCTGTCCGGATACTTGACCCCGAAAATTTCTCGAGTTTTCTCAATCGAACCTGTTTTCACATATGTTTTCATAATTTGAATTCTTTCTGCTATCGAGAAAGTCATTTTGCAGACCGCAAAGAGAAACGTCTAATTTTACCGATAAAATAAACTGAAATGACGACAGAGGGATGCTATTAATCGATTATTGCATAAAACTCCCCATTGTTGTAGCTGTTTATTTCAGAAGTCTGAATATTGCATTCGCATTCAGTGGGGAGGCAGGTTACCTTTGAATGTGGTTCAAAATGGTTCAAATGGCTCTGAGCACTATGGGACTCAACTGCTGAGGTCATTAGTCCCCTAGAACTTAGAACTAGTTAAACCTAACTAACCTAAGGACATCACAAACATCCATGCCCGAGGCAGGATTCGAACCTGCGACCGTAGCGGTCTTGCGGTTCCAGACTGCAGCGCCTTTAACCGCACGGCTGACTTTGAATGTGCCACGCGATATATTACGACTACAACATGTTTTTATAAGACATGTTGCAGACAAGCGGTGCAAACTGAACAAATGAAAATAATGTACTTCTAAACAGGTATACGCCACACAAAAAGTAGATAATATTACATGGAATCAAATTTTTATGTATTAATTATATAGGTAGAAACCGATGGGAACTTTATATTGTAATAGTTCCACACATATGCACTATGCTGGCCTTACTGCGGCACGCGGCACGTAGCATACAACAAATGTCAAATTGACAAGACCTACACTGTATGCTCGGATATACGAGGATGATTCAGAAAGATCTTCACTTACTAACAAGATGTCACTTATGTAAGTCTGCAGGCTTTCGTGAGCGTTGTCACTAAAGTTAAAATCTTCTGGGTCGGCAGGCCGCGTCATATTTCCTCTAAAAATAATCGACGTTTCGACGCCTCTGCTAGGACCTTCTTCAGGACCTTCCGGTGTCCACTATTGCTAGAACGCTGTCAGAAACTAGCATCGCGTTCTCTTATAAAGGGGAGTTTTCCCGCTTTCGTGCTCGAGAAGTGGGAGTATTGGTTAAAATTCTTATGGCTTCCGTTGGAGGGCCATCGTCGTAGGCTAATATTCCTACAGTTATGCACAAGACGGGGCGTTATTCGCTAAACTCTTGTGGATACTATTGGTGGCCCATCGTCATTGCATAGAAAGACACTATTCGACACTTACGCTGGAGAATGGATATTGGCTGAAATTCCTCCTACTGCTATTGTTTGGCAGTCGTGCGAAACGGACAGAGCTGGAGAGGGGGAATGTTTACCCAAATTATTTTTGTCCGCCGAGGTGACTTGCAGCGCGTTGTTTATGTCGCTCGCACGCCGCGGCTTCACATTTCCTTCCTTGATGGCGGGGAGCCAAGATGCCGGAACCCTATTCAAATTACATGCGTTCTTGGAAATTTCAACCGCTTCTCGAACCTTTCTTCTATAAATGTTGGTTTCCTTCGCCAGCATACGTACGTCATTTAAATCGATATCAAAGCCACAGTTCTCACGATGTTCCGCTACTGACGATTTTACATTTTGTTTTAGCCGCGTGTGCCGTTCGTGTTCGTTAAAGCTTTCTTTAACAGTTCTTCCCGTTTCGCCTATACAGGGTGTTACAAAAAGGTACGGCCAAACTTTCAGGAAACATTCCTCACACACAACGAAAGAAACACTTCACGGCATTCGCTTCAGAACTGCTACAAATTCGTCGGGCAATAGACCGCGCCGCTCGAACTGTCAACACAACTGCCACTGCTAAGAGTATCCTACGACTTCCACATCGCTGGCAACGGGTTACACACAATGCTGGTGACTACTTCAAAGGTCAGTAAAACGTTGAAACACGTATCTATTCTGTACGAGCGGTAAATAAATAGTTGACTCTATTAAAGTTCCAATCCTCGTATTAAATATTATATATGTGCTCTGGTAAAAATATCACATTTATTCAAGACTCAATAAACTATTAAGCTAAATAACAAATAAATGGGTGATGATGGTTGCTACTCTTAATATCCTTCTCGGCTGAGTTATGAAATTACATTTACAACTGGGTTTTGATCTTCAATTATGGAACGGTCAGAGGAATCTTTCAATAGCGACATTCACGCACATGTGCACTTGTCATACAGGTTCAAGACAAATATAAGAGAGAAGAAAAAACCTCACCGTTCTGCACGTGGTCAGCAAACAGTCGATCACTAGGGTTCAGTACCCGAAACAAGTGAACAAGAATTCATCGATAAAAATAAATTGTTAATAATTGCACCGTGGACGAAATTATGAAACTAATTTGGAAGTTTTACGCCGAGAATAACTATGACATGTAGCGATTGTCACAATGCGCGAACAAGTAGTCGTCACAAACAAAAATTGTGCGTAAATTAAGCAAATTAGACAGGATGCATTACTATGAGACACGACCTGCGAACGTAAGGTTCTCAGACACTTACTTGCCACGTGCTACGATAACAAAGACATTGGAAGCTAGATTAAGAACTGAAATCAAAATTTGCGAAGTTTCGGAAATATGTTCATTTACACTACACTCGTAAGATCAAAAACGTACTGAATCAGACTGAGATGAGAAGATTCATCACGCGTCCACATGTTTGAACAAAAACAGAGCAGAACAATAGCTTGCATGTGTGACTAAGTGTAACTTCTTATAATGCACCGAAGTTGGCAAGAGTAATTCGGTCTACTGCTCAACGAGCAATGAACGGTCAGAGCAAGACATTAATTTTGACTGGAGATGAAATCTGCAAAAATAAGATACTGAATTAACTTTGACTGGGCACATTCGCACTTAGTCGGTGTCAGCCGTCCCACGCCTCCCGGAACACTGCCGAGACAACTGCTTTTGGAACCCACGCGTCCCGTTCCTCCCAGAGACCCCCTGTTGTGTGGTGCCAATCTGTACAAGAGCTCCGTCCGAGGCGGACGGAAACCTGGTACCTGCTACCTGGTACGTGCTTCACAGGATTGGCTATTCTGCCACAGTAGCAGACTACTTTTGCTCCACAAGTTGAAATTTATTTTGTACACTCTGATTCATGCTTTTCATTTATCAGGAGAGAGGAGGAAGGGATGCATATACTAACATATAGCACATAAATGTATTGAATACGCGTGTAGGGCTCCTATAACTACCATAAATCTTACTGAAATGTGAAGTGAAATAAAGATAACGTACACTACTGGCCATTAAAATTGCTACACCAAGAACAAATGCAGATGATAAACGGGTATTCATTGTGTGGTGTCACCGCTAGACACCACACTTACTAGGTGGTAACTTAAATCGGCCGCGGTCCTGTAGTACATGTCGGACCCGCGTGTCGCCACTGTGGGATCGCAAACCTAGCGTCACCACAAGGCAGGTCTCGAGAGACTGAGGAGACCTCGTCCCCAGTTGTACGGACAACATAGCTAGCGATTGGACGTGCTAAGCCTTGCTCTCATTTGCCGAGAGATAGACAGTAGAATAGCCCTCTGCTAAGTTAACTGGCGACCACCTAGCAAGGCGCCATTTGTATCAGTGCCTATAGCTTACTAATATTCAAGAGAGATGTATTCCAAGGACTAATTAAAAGTTAAGTAACAAGCATCTACGTACTTTTCTTCTTATTCATTTATAAGTCTCATGTTCCAGACTTCACGCCCGTCTGCGTTAGCATTGCGTGCCCTATCGGCTACAGCATTGTGTCTAGGCTGTATGGTCTAGACACAACATTATTGGCGACGAGACAAAGAGTTTGTATTAATTCGTTTGTGTCATGGCTTCGCCGCATTCTCCGGATGTACTGTCCGAATTTTATCGCTTGCAGAATCAGCAGACGCAGGCGTTATTGGATGCACTTGGACAGCTCGTCCAGGGTCAACGTGCGCTGCAACCCGATGCGGCAGCCGCCGCTTCTTCGCTACCGCTGCCACACAACGCTGTTGCACCTCCCTTTAGGCCATACGTGGCGGCCGAAGAAACATGGCAAGAATGGTCCCGCCAGTTCCAGTTTCATCTAACAGCCTACAGAATTCAAGGTAACGAGCGGCAGCCGTTTTTGCTTTCTTGTGTCGGTGTGTCTACCTACCGTGTGATAGTGAAATTGTTTCCCCGACGCGACGTAGCGACTCTGACCTACGAAGAAATTTTGTTTGCTTTAGATGCCTATTTCAAGGAAACAGTTAATGTAGTTGCAAAAAGGTATACGTTCTTTCGTACAAAACGTACGGCCGGTCAGACTAATAGGGAGTGGGTTGCAACTTTGCAAGGACTTACTAGGGAGTGTGCCTTTGAATGTGAATGTGGCCTCCCTTATTCAGACACTATGGTGCGTGATGCAATTGCACAGAACGTTTCTGATGTTCGCATATGGGAACAGATTTTGAAACTAGTAAATCCCTCCCTTCAACAAGTGATAGACATATTGGATAGGCAAGACACACTTGACTCTGCTCAGGACTCATTTGAAACTTCGCCAGCAGTGTGTCACATTAACCGGCCCGCCGGGCCCGCTGCACGGGACGCTACGCGGCCCTCGCGCCCGTCACAGCAGCGGCAGCCTACCTTGCAAACACGTGCGCCGCGTAAGCAAGCAACTGTAGTGAAATCATGCCCGCGGTGTGCAGCTAGACATTCGCGTGAAAATTGCCCGTCACGCCAAGCTATTTGCTTTTACTGTCAAAAGAAAGGACATGTTCAAAGTGTTTGCCAGAAAAAGCTTAGATCAGACAATCACAATAATTCCAGGCCCTTTGCTTCGCGCCGGAATCGAACCCAGGACAATCAGGCTCGTGGACCTTCGCCCATGGACATTCATGTAGTTCATTCACACCCGTCCAGTGACACTTTAGCTAACGGTGACTGTGTTCGTCCCACAAACAGAGTGCGTCGACGTCGCCGAAAATCCCGTGAAGTCGCAAGTGCTTCTGTACCTGTATCAGTTCAACTTGCACGTGACAGTCGCTCTTGTCGTCAGCAGGACAATAAACTTTTTGTGGACTTAGACTTTGAGGGCAAAGTGATACCCTTCCAGCTCGATACCGGAGCTGCAGTTTCATTGCTCAATCACGACACGTACAAACAACTGGGCAAACCGCCATTGCGTGCCGCAAATGTTAAGTTACATAGTTACTCTGGACAGCATATACCTGTGTTAGGACAGTGCAGCCTTCTTGCCACATACATGGGACAGACAAAACTTGTATCATTTTACGTTCTTCGTTCTACTTCTGCAGTGAACTTGTTTGGTTTAGATTTATTTCAATTGTTTAATATGTCTATAGTAAATCAGGTCCTATCAGTGACTCAGACTGTGCCTTCCGCCAGTGTTTCTAGTCTTTGTGAAGAATTTGCAGACATTTTTGTACCGGGCCTTGGTTGCGCTAAGAACTATGAAGCGCATTTGGAACTGCAAGAAAACGCGCAACCGAAATTTTTCAGAGCGCGCAATGTTCCCCACGCATTGCGTGATGAGGTCGCCAGAACATTAGCCGATTTAGAATCTCAAGGTGTAATTGAACGTGTGCAGGCTTCTCTCTGGGCCTCACCCTTAGTAATTTTGCCAAAACCTTCCGGTAAACTGAGACTTTGTGTGGACTTCAAGGCAACAGTGAATCCACAACTTGTGACTGCCACTTTTCCTTTGCCCCGCCCAGAAGATCTTTTTGACAAACTGTGCCCGGGAAAATATTTTTCCAAATTGGACCTAGCAGATGCGTACTTGCAAATACCTGTGGACGAAGAATCCCAGCGCGTCTTAGTGGTTAACACGCATCTTGGCTTGTATTGCTTCAAAAGACTACCGTTCGGGTGTGCATCCGCCCCTGCTTTGTTTCAGCGATATTTACAAACTGTGTGTGCGTCGGTCCCTACTGCTGCGAACTATCTGGACGATATTGTGATCTCAGGAAAGACAGAAGCCGAACATTTGCAAAATCTCCGAACATTATTTCAGGTCTTGCGTCAGATTGGTCTTCGCTTGAGGAAGGACAAATGTGTGTTTTTTGCTCGTGACTTACCCTACCTGGGGCATGTCATAAATGCCCAAGGTATACATCCGAGTCCGGAGCACCTCCGTGCCATACAGGATTTACCTGCACCGCGGAACTTGAAACAGCTACAGAGTGTGTTGGGTAAAATTAATTATTATGCAAAGTTTGTGCCGCGCGCTTCTTCCATTTCAGCTCCGCTTCATCGCTTACGCCGTAAAGGTGTTCCGTTCGTCTGGACGACGGAATGCGACCGCGCCTTTCGCCAGTTGAAATCGGCGTTACTTTCAAATAGGTGCCTTACGCCATTCGATCCCCGAAAACCTCTTTTGTTGATGGTAGATGCCTCGGATTTCGGGATCGGTGCTGTGCTTGCGCACAAAGATGGTTCGCATGATCGCCCTATTGCCTTTGCATCCAAATTGCTCTCGTCTGCGCAAAGAAATTATTCCCAGATAGAGAAAGAAGCTTTCGCTCTCGTGTTTGGTGTTACAAAGTTTCATGATTTCTTGTATGGTCGTCACTTTACAATCATCACGGACCACAAACCTTTGACATCGCTTTTTCATCCGAACAAGCCTGTACCTCCACGTACAGCGCAGAAATTCATTCGCTGGTCTCTTTTTCTCTCGCAGTACCGCTACGATATCTTGTATCGGTCCACTGCTAAGCATGGAAACGCTGATGCGTTGTCCCGTTTGCCTGTTGCTGAGGATAAAGCATTCGATTCTTCCGAACTTGCTTGCATGTTCATTGATTCGGAAACCGATGACGTGGTCGAATCGTTTCCGATTGATTTTCGTCGTGTAGCTACAGCCACAGCTGCTGACCCTGTCCTTGCTACTGTTTTGCGTTTTGTTGCTACGCAATGGCCCTTGTCAAGTCACGGATCGAGGATCCTTTGGTTCGTCGTTTTTTTGCTCACAAGGAGAGACTTTTTGTCCGACGTGGTGTTTTGTTGTTGCGTTCCGATAATGATCAGTCCAGAGTCGTGGTCCTACGTTCGTTACAGTCCTCTGTCTTAAAGCTTCTTCACCAAGGACATTGGGGTATAGTGCGTACGAAACAACTTGCTCGTCAGCACTGTACTTGGTTCGGAATCGATGCGGCGATTACGAATATGTGCTCTTCTTGCGTGGCGTGTGCCGAACAACAATCCGCACCGCCGCGGAAGTTCTTTGCATGGCCGAAAGCCACTTCCCCTTGGCAACGTTTGCACATCGATTTGCTGGTCCATTCTGGAATGCTCGATGGTTGGTTGTGGTCGATGCTTTCAGTAATTTTCCTTTTGTTGTCCGGATGTCTTCCACGACGTCTTCTGCCACAATCCAAGCCTTGTCTGCTATCTTTTGCATTGAAGGTCTTCCGCAGACTATTGTTTCCGACAATGGCCCACAATTCATGTCCGCAGAATTTCGGTCCTTCTGCGAGGCCAATGGTATTCAACATCTGACATCCGCGCCGTTTTCGCCTCAGTCAAACGGTGCCGCTGAACGATTGGTCCGGACTTTCAAGTCACAGATGTTGAAATTGAAAGAGTCGCATTCTCGGGAGGACGCTTTGTTGCTCTTTTTGTCTTCGTATCGCTCTCAGCCCCGCGATGGTCGCTCGCCGGCTGAATTGCTCCATGGTCGTTCGCATCGCACCTTGATGTCTTTGCTGCATCCGCCACATCAGGTTCCTGTGCAGCGGCAGACTCCTGCTTTTGCTCCTGGCGACGTTGTCTATTATCGCACCTATCGCGGTTCACGGCGTTGGCTCGCAGGGCGCATTCTTCGCTGCCTCGGCCGCGCGATGTATTTGGTTTTGGGGGCCTCTGGTGAGGTGCGTCGGCATCTCAATCAGCTGCGCCTCTGTCGTCGCCTGGGTTCTGCCGCTCCCCGTCTGCTTTCAGCGACGGAGCCGTCCGGTCAGCGCCTTGGGGACCCATCTACTGGCTCGTCTCATCCCCAGGTGTTACCGACGCTGCCTTCCCTTTTGCCTCATGGCGTCGCGCCGCCGCCGGTGCCGCCCGCAGTGGACGCTTCGTTGCAACCGCCCGGCGCCTCCCAGGGTCACGCGCCGCCGCTCGCTTCCCGTGACCAGCCGTCCTCCGCCATGGACCTCTTGCCCGCTCCGGACCACATGTCGTCATCGCGCGTCGGATTCCCCGACGCAATGGAGGTCGACCCTTCGCCCCTCCTGTCTCATTACGTGCGCATACACCGCATGTTGACGTGCACCCTGGACTAGGTTTTCAGGCGTTTCCTAGCTCCCCTCGGACCGAATGGCCGGTTGCGGGTGGCACAGCCTCGCCTGTTGTTACGCTCCCCACCTCATCGCATACGTCAACATGCGGTCCTCCCCACGGCGGGGGGAAGCCTTATCTCACGACCGTTCGCCGATTTGCGGGGGAGGAATGTGGTGTCACCGCTAGACACCACACTTACTAGGTGGTAACTTAAATCGGCCGCGGTCCTGTAGTACATGTCGGACCCGCGTGTCGCCACTGTGGGATCGCAAACCTAGCGCCACCACAAGGCAGGTCTCGAGAGACTGAGGAGACCTCGTCCCCAGTTGTATGGACAACATAGCTAGCGATTGGACGTGCTAAGCCTTGCTCTCATTTTGCCGAGAGATAGACAGTAGAATAGCCCTCTGCTAAGTTAACTGGCGACCACCTAGCAAGGCGCCATTTGTATCAGTGCCTATAGCTTACTAATATTCAAGAGAGATGTATTCCAAGGACTAATTAAAAGTTAAGTAACAAGCATCTACGTACTTTTCTTCTTATTCATTTATAAGTCTCATGTTCCAGACTTCACGCCCGTCTGCGTTAGCATTGCGTGCCCTATCGGCTACAGCATTGTGTCTAGGCTGTATGGTCTAGACACAACACATTGGACAAATATATTATACTAGAACTGACATGTGATTATATTTTCACGCTATTTGAGTGCATAGATCCTGAGAAATCAGTACCCAGAACAACCACCTCTGGACGTAATAACGGCCTTGATATGCCTGGGCATTGAGTCAAACAGAGCGTGGATGGCGTGTACAGGTGCAGCTGCCCATGCAGCTTCAACACGATACCACAGTTCATCAAGAGTAGTGACTGGCGTATTGTGGCGAGCCAGTTGCTCGGCCATCATTGACCAGACGTTTTCAATTGGTAAGAGATCTGGAGAATGTGCTGGTCAGGGCAGCAGTCGAACATTTTATGTATCCAGAAAGGCCCGTACAGGACCTGCAACATGCGGTCGTGCATTATCCTCCTAAAATGTACGGTTTCGCAGGGATCGAATGAAGGGTAGAGCCACGGGTCGTAACACATCTGAAATGTAACGTCCACTGTTCAAACTGCCGTCAGTACGAACAAGAGGTGACCGAGACGTGTAGCCAATGGCACCCCATACCATCACGCCAGGTGATACACCAGTATGGCGATGACGAATACACGCTTCCAATGTGCGTTCACCGCGATGTCCCCAAACACGGATGCGACCATCATGATGCTGTAAACAGAACCTGGATTCATCCGAAAAAATTACGTTTTGCCATCGCAGGCGCTCCTGTCTGTGATGCAGCGTCAAGGGTAACCGCAGCCACGGTCCCCGAGCTGATAGTCCATGCTGCTGCGAACGTCGTCGAACTGTTCGTGCAGGTGGTTGTTGTCTTGAAACGTCCCCATCTGTTGACTCAGGGATCGAGACGTGGCTGCACGATCCGTTACAGCCATGCGGATAAGATGCCTGTCATCTCGACTGCTAGTGATACGAGGCCGTTGGGATCCAGCACGACGTTCCGTATTACCCTCCTGAACCCACCGATTCCATATTCTGCTAACAGTCATTGGATGTCGACCAACGCGAGCAGCAATGTCGCGATACGGTAAACCGCAATCGCGATAGGCTACAATCCGACCTTTATCAAAGTCGGAAACGTGATGGCACGCATTTCTCCAACAAGGTTTCACCAGCCACGGCGGTCAACTGCTGTTTGTGTATGAGAAATCGGTTGGAAGCTTTCCTCATGTCAGCACGTTGAAGGTGTCGCCACCGGCGCCAACCTTGTGTGAATGCTCTGAAAAGCTAATAATTTGCATATCACAGCATCTTCTTCCTGGCGGTTAAATTTCGCGTCTGTAGCTCGTCATCTTCGTGGTGCAGCAATTTTAATGGCCAGTAGTGTACACTGTGGCCACTAGAGGCACACTCAGATGCTCAGTTTTTCTTTTATGTAGTTGACAGTTTGCGCCCAGAATTGAGGTGCCAGAATGTTAAGGGGCTCCGGAAAGGCTCAAAATCATGAAAAGTTCAATTTTTACTTTTTTGCGTTTTCTGAATCTGCAGACTATTACCTTTTAATAGATATATAATTTATTCAATTCCGAAGACTACAACAATTTTTAAATTTTTTTTGAAATGTGTTCTACATGGGCGTGACCCACTGTGGCGCTGTTGAACTGCTGTCAAATGGTGTTATTATTAACGTCCGTGTTGATCAGGTACATTTTAGTGATGTGAGATAAAGTATAAAACCTATTTTCAGAGACTTAGCAGCACCTGAACTGTTGAAAAAGTGTATTCACGGAAAAACTCAAAACCCCAATGAAAGTGTAAATAGTGTTATATGGTCGAGAATCCCCAAGACTGTATTTGTTGGAATAGAAACACTTCACTTTGGTGTGTATGATGCTGTTGCGACTTTCAATGATGGCAACATTGTAAGGTGCAAGGTATTTAGAAATATGGGAATGAAGATAGGTTCTAACACGGTACGAGCGATGCTTGCTTTCGACAAGGAACGCCGTCGGGCTGCAGACAGGGCTGTAAAGAGTCTAGAAATACAAGCAAGAGTAAACAGGAGGAGGAACAAGAGGAAGCTGGAGGAGGAGTTTGCAGAGGATGAAGATAATCCATCCTATGGACCTGGAATGCACTAAAAAGTTAATCCAATCTTTGTCGCTCGATTCCCAAAACTTTTATTTTCTCATACTAATTACATGTTTTCTAAGGATCTTCCAAACATATTTGTTTCAAACTGTCAGTAAATGTTACACAGTGCCTTCTGCATAATTTAAAACAGCCTTTTTCCAAAAAACTGTATATTTTTGAATATATAAATAAAAAATTGCAAGAAAAATGTTGTGAATTTTCATTACAATTGAAAAAAAATCATCTATAATAACTGAACTAAAATTTTGTAAAATCCCTGTGTTAAGTTGTAGCCCATATTCCAATAAATAATCTGTAAAAAGTTCAACTTCCTACCTCAAATACTTTGTGAGGAAAGATGAAATTTATAAGCGTTATTTTAACATTGCAAGTATAGGGCGTTCCGGAGCCCCTTAAGCAAAACCATGAAGGAGCTCTTGTATGGACCGTTCAGCCTTTGTTACGCTATCTTCCGATAAGACAATGCGAGATCACATATTGCCCGTGCTGTCCTCACCTACCTCTGTACAGAGGGTGCTCGATGGTTGGTCAGACCAGTGGGTTCTCCAGATACCCCATCTGGTCACTGTTCGGAGACAGGCCGCAGCGCCACCATTGTACGGTCATTATGAGTGCTGCTCTCTAGCAGGAAGACGTCAGTCAGAATTGGACTGACATGTTTCACATATCATTGCTATTATTTCAGTCTGCCAATGAATCCTTATGACGATCATATCGTTTGATAAGTGTTGATGTCATAGAAAATATCAACGATTTCAATATGGAGGCACTAACAAGGGGA
Source organism: Schistocerca nitens (assembly GCF_023898315.1). NCBI lineage: Eukaryota > Metazoa > Arthropoda > Insecta > Orthoptera > Acrididae > Schistocerca > Schistocerca nitens. The sequence goes on along the minus strand of NC_064623.1, from coordinate 216,861,478 downwards.
TCCTCCATACTGTAAATCATAGATTTTGATGTGCTTCAGATATGCTGTAGAGGCGCTTACCCTGAGTACCCGCTGGCTATCCGACGTTTTAGCGACGGACCTTGGTTTCTGAGAAAAATTTATTTTGAAGTTAAATGTGCGCTCTATATACCTGTAACTTTACATATATTCCCAACAAGTCAACGTAGCGCAGCGGTAAAGATTCACAGCTATTGCGCTGGAGGTTCCATGTTCGAATCCTCCTTATGTAATTTAGTTTTGTTTTTTCAAAATCGAATTTTTCAGTTTTATTGCAAAGAATATCGACAAACACTGTAAGGCTTGCGAAATGATAAAGATACATCCAATTATTAATTTTTTCTGTCATACAATACTGATGTTGTTGTTGTTGTGGTCTTCGGTCCAGAGACAGGTTTCATGCAGCTCTCCATGCTACTCTATCCTGCGCAAGCTTCTTAATCTCCCAGTACCTACTGTAAACTACATCCTTCTCAATCAACTTAGTGTATTCATCTCTTGGTCTCCCTCTACGATTTTTACCCTAAACGCTGCTCTCCAGTATTAAATTAGTGATCCCTTGATGCCTCAGAACATGCCCTACCAACCGATCCCTTCTTCTAGTCAAGATATACCACAAATTTCTCTTCCCCCTAATTCTATTCAATACCTCCTCATTAGTTATGTGATCTACCCATCTAATCTTCCGTATTCTTCTGTAGCACCACATTTCGAAAGTTTCTATTCTCTTCTTGTCTAAATTATTTATCGTCCATGTTTCACTTCCATACATGGCTACACTCCATTCAAATACTTTCAGATACGACTTCCTGACACTTAAATCTATACTCGATGTTAACAAATTTCTCTTCTTCAGAAACGCTTTCCTTGCCATTGCCAGTCTACATTTTATATCCTCTCTACTTCGACCATCATCAGTTACTTTGCTCCCCAAATAGCAAAACTCCTTTATTACTTTAAGTGTCTCATTTCCTAATCTAATTCCCTCAGCATCACCCAATTGAATTCGTTTACATTCCATTATCCTCGTTTTGCTTTTGTTGATGTTCATCTTATATCCACCTTTCAAGACATTGTCCATTCCATTCAATTGCTCTTCCAAGTCATTTGCTGTCATCGGCGAACCTCAAAGTTTTTATTTCTTCTCCATGGATTTTAATACCCACTCCGAAATTTCCTTTTGTTTCCTTTACTGCTTGCTCAATATACAGATTGAATAACATCGGGGATAGACTACTACCCTGTCTGACTCTCTTCCCAACCACTGCCTCCCTCTCATGCCCCTCGACTCTTATAACTGCCGTCTGGTTTCTGTACACATTGCAAATAGCCTTTCGCTCCCTGTATTTCACCCCTGCCACCTTCAGAATTTGAAAGAGAGCATTCCAGTCAACATTGTCAAAAGCTTTCTCTAAGTCTACAAATCCTAGAAACGTAGGTTTGCCTTTCCTTCATCTATTTTCTAAGACATGTCGTAGGGTCAGTACGACCTCACGTGTTACAACATTTCTACGGAATCCAGACTGATCTCCCCCTAGGTCTGTTTCTACCAATTTTTCCATTCGTGAAGAATTCCCGTCAGTATTTTGCAGCCGTGGCTTATTAAAGTTATAGTTCGGTAATTTTCACATCTGTCAACACCTGCTTTCTTTGGGATTGGAATTATTATATTCTTCTTGAAGTCTGGGGGTATTTCGCCTGTCTGAAACACCTTGCTCACCACATGGTAGAGTTTTGTCAGGGCTGGCTCTCCCAAGGCTATCAGTAGTTCTAATGGAATGTTGTCTACTCCCGGGGCCTTGTTTCGACTCACGTCTTTCAGTGCCCAGTCAAAATCTTCACCGAGTATCATGTCTCCCATTTCATCTTCATCTACATCCTCCTCCATTTCCATAGTATTGTGCTCAAGTACATCACCGTTGTACAGATGCTCTATATTCTCCTTCCGCCTTTCTGCTTTCCCTTCTTTGCTTAGAGCTGGGTTTCCATCTGAGCTCTTGATATTCATACAAGTGGCTCTCTTTTCTGCAAAGGTCTCTTTAATTTTCCTGTAGGCAGTATCTATCTTAGCCCTAGTGAGATAAGCCTCTACATCCTTACATTTGTCTTCTAGCCATCCCTGCTTAGCCATTTTGCACTTCCTGTAGATCTTAATTTTGAGACGTTTGTATTCCTTTTTGCCTGCTTCATTTACTGCATTTTTATATTTTCTCCTTTCATCAATTAAATTCAATATTTCTTCTGTTACCCAAGGATTTCTACTAGCCCTCTTCTTTTTACCTACTTGATCCTCCGCTGCCTTCACTACTTCATCCCTCAGAGCTACCCATTCTTCTTCTAGTGTATTTCTTTCCCCCATTCCTGGCAATTGTTCCCTTATGCTCTCCCTGAAACTCTGTACAACCTCTGGTTCTTTCAGTTTATCCAGGTCCCATCTCCTTAAATTCCCACCTTTTTGCAGTTTCTTCAGTTTCAATCTGCAGTTCATAACCAATAGATTGTGGTCAGAATCCACATCTGCCCCTGGAAATGTCTTACAATTTAAAACGTGGTTCCTAAATTTCTGTCTTACCATTACATAATCTATCTAAAACCTTTGAGTATCTCCAGGCCTTATCTATGTACACAACATTCTTTTATGATTCTTGAACCAAGTATTAGCTATGATTAAGTTATGATCTGTGCAAAATTCTAACAGACGGCTTCCTCTTTCACTTCTTAGCCCCAATCCATATTCACCTACTATGTTTCCTTCTCTCCCTTTTCCTACTTTCGAATTTCAGTCACCCATGACTATTAAATTTTCATCTCCCTTCACTACCTGAATAATTTCTTTTATCTCGTCATACATTTCTTCAATTTCTTCGTCATCTGCGGAGCTAGTTGGCATATAAACTTGTACTACTGTAGTAGGCGTGGGCTTCGTGTCTATCTTGGCCACAATAATGCGTTCACTATGCTGTTTGTAGTAGTTTACCCGCACTCCTATTTTTTTATTCATTATTAAAGCTATTGCTGCATTACCCCTATTTGATTTTGTATTTATAACCCTGTATTCGCCTGCATAATGCAGTCTCCATTTTATGCACAAAAAATGGCTTTCATGTTAAATCAGTGTCAGGAGGTAAAATGGTCCCCCATTCGGATCTCCGGGGGGGACAACTTGAAAGGAGGCAAAAAATCAAAACGAGAATTGGTACCTGGAATGTCAGAACTCTGCTACAAGCAGGAAAACTAGAAAACCTTAAAAGAGAGATGGAAAAGAATCATACGGACCTCGTAGGAGTTGCTGAGGTAAGATGGAATGGACATGGAGAGTTGCAGTCAGATGAATATGTATTCTACTACTCAGGAGTAGAAGTAAAAGCAATTAATGGAGTAGGAATGATTATGACAAAGGTATTGGCTAAATGTGTGGAATATGTAGACTATGCAAATGACCGGGTTATTGGTGTAAGGCTGAAAGGAGCACAAAAAGATTTACTGATTGTCCAGGTGTATATGCCAATTCAGAACATGATGACCAAATTGTAGAGGAAACGTACAATGTAATAGAGAGAATAATGGACGAAAATAAAAAATGCTGCAAAATAGTAATGGGAGACTGGAACGCCATTGTGGGAGAAGGGAAAGAGGGAAACATAGTAGGCAGTCATGGTGTAGGAAAGAGAAATGACAGAGGTGAATGGTTAATTGACTTCTGCAGGGAAAGGGAGCTGATAGCAGCGAACACATGGTTCAAGAACCACAAGAGGAGGCTCTACACTTGGAAATCACCAGGGGATAAATATAGAAACCAAATCGATTTTATACTGGTAGAAGAAAGATACAGGAATGGAATCGAGAAGGTGCACACATTACCAGGTGCAGATATTAATAGTGACCACAACTTACTTATGGCAGAAATAGGAATAAGAATGAAAAAACTGAAAAAGGCGACCATGGTGAAGAAGTGGGATTTAGAGAAGATAAGGTCCAACAAAGAACAAATTACAGAAATGCTGTCTCGGGACTTTCTAAACACATTACGAGACAAAGAAGCACCTGATAATGCCAACGAGTACTGGAATATGCTGAAAGAAGGAATCATTAAAGCAGGACAGCAAAATATAGTATATGTAAAAGGGAAAAGGTCAAAAAAAAACCATGGGTCCTCCAAGATGGAGGAGAGAAGAAAATTGAAAAACAAGAACACTGAAGATGCAAGAAAGATATACCGAAGTTTAAATAACGAACTGCGAAGAGAAACAGAGCAGGCTAGGAAAAAATGGCTAAAAGAGGAATGTGATGAAATTGAAGAACTGGACAGGAAGGGGAGATACGACTTACTATACAACAGAGTAAAGACTATGACATGGGAACAAAACAGAGCAGGAAGTGCTACTATGGAAATTTTGAGTAAAGACGAAGAGGTAGTATACAAAGTCGTGACGATGTCCTCCAGAGATGGGAAGAATATATAAAAGAGCTATATGACACAAATAGCAAACCAGAAACTCTGGAACTTGAATCACACAACAGTGTAAGTGATGAAGAGAAAGGACCGACCATCAAAATGGAAGAAGTAAAGTCTGCCATTGCTGCAATGAAAAATGGCAAAGCATTAGCTACAGATACAATACCGGGAGAAATACTAAAATGCTTGAACCACAATGGAATAAGAGAAATATTGAGGTTATGTAATAAAATATATGACAGTGATGAATGGCCTGAGGACTTTTTGACAACAGTAATGATTCCATTACCGAAAAAACAAGGAACCAAGAAATGCAGCGAGCACAGGACAATCAGCCTCATTTCACGTGCAGCCAAAGTGATGTTAAGAATAATTAATAAAAGACTTGAAAAAGTAATGGAGGAGAGTGTTGGCTTTAGATGGAGTACGGGCACCAGAGATGCAATAGGGCTCCTACGAATCTTGGGAGAAAGGTTTATTGAAAAAGGAAGAGACCTACATATGTGCTTCATCGATCTAGAAAAGGCTTTTGACAACGTGGTTTGGGACAAGCTGGCGACTATAATGAGGGAAAAGACAGTGGACTGGAAAACCAGAAGACTTATAAGCTCATTATATCTTAATCAAAAAGCCTCAGTTAAAGTGAGAGGAGAAAGTACAAACTGGATCGGACTAGGAAAAGGAGTAAGACAAGGATGCTGTTTATCACCCACTCTTTTCAGCCTGTACTTGGAAAATATGATTGACCGTTGGCTCATTAGATGACAAAGGCGTAGAAATTGGAGGAAGAAGAGTAGGATATTTGAGGTTTGCTGATGACATGGTCCTTCTAGCCACAGGGGAAAAAGAATTACAGGATTTGGTGGACGCCATTGAAATTAACGGAAAAAATATGGAATGAAAATTAACACAAATAAAACAAAAGTATTGGCACTAGGAGGAAATAAAGAAATAAAAATTACGCTGAATGGAGAAATACTAGAACAGGTGCCAAATTTTAAGTATCTTGGAAGCAGGATAGACGCCGACTGGAAGTGCACCACAAAAACTAAAACAAGGATAGCAATGGCAAAAGAGGCGTTTTATAAGAAAAGGAGAATTTTCTGCAGCGTTCTGGACAGAGAACTCAGGAAGAGACTCATACAGAGTGTTCTTCTATATGGCGCTGAAACATGTACTATGAGGAAGAAAGACAGAGAAAGGCTGAAGGCTTTTGAGATCTGGACATGGCGGAGGATGGAAAGAATAAGTTGGATGGACAGAGTAAAAAATGAAGAGGTATTGAGAAGAGTGGGAGAGAAAAGACAGTTACTAGATGTAATAAAGAGAAGAAAAAGAAATTGGATTGGGTTTATATTAAGAAAGAATGACGGACTGATCAAAACAGTTTTAGAAGGTTATGTAGAAGGGAAAAGGAAGCGAGGAACGAAGAGATTCCAGATACTGGATGACATGATGGAGGTATAACATTCAGCAGCCTTAAGAAGGAAGCAATGGATCGCAGAAAATGGAGAGGCAAAGGACCTGCTAATGTAGCAGATAACTGATGATGATTCGCCTGACCAGAAGTCTTGTTCCTCCTGCCACCGAACTTCACTAATTCCCACTATATCTAACTTTAACCTATCCATTTCCCTTTTCAAATTTTCTAACCTACCTGCCCGATTAAGGGATCTGACATTCCACGCTCCGATCCGTAGAACGCCAGTTTTCTTTCTCCTGGTAACAACGTCCTCCTGAGTAGTCCCCGCCCGGAGATCCGAATGGGGGACTATTTTACCTCCGGAATATTTTACCCAAGAGGACGACATCATCATTTAACCATACAGTAAAGCTGCATGCCCTCGGGAAAAATTACGGCTGTAGTTTCCCCTTGCTTTCAGCCGTTCGCAGTACCAGCACAGCAAGGCCGTTTTGGTTAGTGTTACAGGGCCAGGTCAGTCAATCATCCAGACTGTTGCCCCTGCAACTACTGAATAGGCTGCTGTCCCTCTTGAGGAACCACACGTTTGTCTGGCCTCTCAACAGATACCCCTCCGTTGTGGTTGCACCTACGGTACGGCCATCTGTATCGCTGAGGCACGCAAGCCCCACCACCAACGGCAATGTTCATGGTTAAGTTCATATTACAAAATCTTATTTTTCATCGCCCAAATTGCTTGATGTGCCAGAACAATATTGTGGGTGATACTCATCATGGAAACAACCGAAGCGCCACGCGCATTTTATGAAAGCAACCGCCTTACATGCGCACGGTTTCTTCATGAGCGATACCGGGAAACACAGTTCTTTTGCATTCAAAAATATTTCTCTTTCATCCGTTAATTTCGATGCGAACCATGCGTATCTAATCCTGCTTTCAAAATTAGTTGCGCAGATTTGATGTAGGATTAGCGAATGTAATTTTATCGAATCTTCCCTAGAAGCGATCTCTCTACTGTCTTTCATCAAGTCGGGAGCATTCTGAATAATTGTGGTGAAGATTTTCACCTGTCGGTAAAAATAAACATGGCAGGGCTGGCAATAAGGAGTGCACTTTGGTGCGGCCACGTTTCGGGTGCAGGTGCTCGCTTTCCTTTCATCAGAGAATGGATGATCGTATGAAGCTGAAGCGGTTTGCCCTCCCCACGAATGGATAATGTACAAAACTTTTTCTGTTCCACGTACGGAATAATTACAGAACGCAGAAATTCTTCGTACATCAGTTTCGTGACCTTACCGCTGATGATGGTCGAAGTAGAGAGGATATAAAATGTAGACTGGCAATGCGAAGGAAAGCGTTTCTGAAGAAAAGAAATTTGTTAACATCGCGTATAGATTTAAGTGTCAGGAAGTCGTTTCTGAAAGTATTTGTATGGAGTGTAGCCATGTATGGAAGTGAAATCTGGACGATAAATAGTTTGGACAAGAAGAGAATAGAAGCTTTCGAAATGTGGTGCTGCAGATGAATGCTGAAGATTAGATGGATAGATCACATAACTAATGAGGAGGTATTGAATAGAATTGGGGAGGAGTTTGTGGCACAACTTGACTAACAGAAGGGATCGGTTGGTAGGACATGTTCTGAGTCATCGAGGGATCACAAATTTAGCATTGGAGGGCAGTGTGGAGGGTAAAAATCGTAGAGGGAGACAGAGAGATGAATACACTAAGCAGATTCAGAAGGATGTAGGTTGCAGTAGGTACTGGGAGATGAAGAAGCTTGCACAGGATAGAGTAGCATGGAGAGCTGCATCAAACCAGTGTCAGGACTGAAGACAACAACAACAACCGGATTTAGTGCAGGACACGGCTACATTTCTATATTTCCCAGTTAATTCGTCTACTCGTTTTTGAACGTTAGGACCAAATTTTCCAGACGGTTGTTGTATAGATAAAAAACATATGGGAGCAGGATTCGAACACGGTACCTCGAAGGCGGTAGCCGCGAACCTCTACCGCTGCGCTACGCTGTCGTGCTCCGAATATGTGCAATGTTACGGGTATACAAAGCGGGCAATGAACTTCAAAACCGATTTTTTTTCAAAAACCAAGGCCAGTCGCTAAAATACGGAATTGCCAGGTATTCAGCGCAAGTGCCTCTACAACATATCAAAATCTGCTGTGGACCTAGGCGCTGTATTGATGGGCGATAATGCTAGACCTCATAGAGGACGGGATTCCTTGGAAACGGAACGTATTGCACGCATGGCGTGGCCTGCTCACTCTCCCGATTTGAATCGCACAGAGCGTGTCCGGGATGAACTAGGGAGGCGGCTTGCATCACGTCAGCATCCACCGACCACTCTCCAAGACCGCGACCAGCTCTGCAGGAAGAATGGGCGTTATTGCCTCAACAGGAGACTGATGACATCATTCACAGCACGCCCCATCGTTGTTAGGCCAGTATTGCTGCGAAAGATGGTCACACCCCATACTGAGCACATTAACCAGTTCTCAGAAGATGTGTGCAAATCTGTCAAGTTGGAAAAAACGAAGAACAGTTTGGTCTACCGCTACGCATGTTCTAGTGTGCGTTCTCCATTTTTTGCATTGTTTCTACTTTGATATCACCTGCTTATCCTGTTTTGTGGCAAAGTAAATGCAACCTCAAAATTTCCTTTTGCTGCTTTGATTGTCGACACCAGTGTATAATTACTATTGAAGTAGATGTCTAGTCTTTCCATTTTATCACCTGCGTGTTCATCAAGAGCATATAAACTTTGGTTTAATTTGGAGTGAGCCAATTCAATTCAGTAGATGGTTGACCTCCTCCAGTTAATAACCTTTAATTAATTTACAACAATCGACAGCCATGACACACTGGCGAGGACCACATCCTTCCGTTTATTGAGTCCATTGCGCGACAGATCCATTTCTGTGTCTCATTGTTCTTGTTGTTGTTGTTGTTGTTGTGGTCTTCAGTCCAGAGACTGGTTTGATGCAGCTCTCCATGCTACTCTATCCTGTGCAAGCTTCTTCATCTCCCAGTACCTACTGCAGCCTACATACTTCTGAATCTGCTTAGTGTATTCATCTCTTGGCCTCCCTCTACGATTTTTACCCTCCACACTGCCCTCCAATACTAAATTGGTGATCCCTCGATGTCTCAAAACATGTCCTACCAACCGGTCCCTTCTTCTAGTTACAGTAAAGCTGCATGTCCTAGGGGAAAAATTACGGCTGTAGTCTCCCCTTGCTGTCAGCCGTTCGCAGTACCAGCACAGCAAGGCCGTTTTGGTTAATGTTACAAGGCCAGATCAGTCAATCATCCAGACTGTTGCCCTTGCAACTACTGAAAAGGTTACTGCCCCTCTTCAGGAACCACACGTTTGTCTGGCCTCTCAACAGGTACCCCTCCGTTGTGGTTGCACCTACGGAACGGCTATCTGTATCGTTGAGGCACGCAAGCCTCATTTCTCGGTTGGTCCAGCTGTGACAGATTATTAAGACTACCGGAGCGTTGGTAAACTCGAGCCGGCTATTGCATAGCATTTACGATGGCTATCCGGAAAGTACATAACGTTTTGGTATCAAAAAAGTACAGGAAAAAAAAATTTTTTTTCATTTGAAACCGACATTTAAACACTACATTTGAACATAGCCTCCAGACAAATTTAGGCGGTTATAAAAGCGGCGAATGGGCTTTGCAATTCGATTGTCACAAAACTCTGCGACCTGAGCTTCAGTCTCACAACGTCCCGCAGTTGTGCGTTATCGTCAAAGAGCCGCTTTACCAGTCAGGTCTTCCTCGTTGGAAAGCGATGTTAGTCACAGTGTGCAAGATCCAGACTGAATGGCGGATGAGGAAAAAACCTCCCACTTGAAAGCAAAGAGTGCTTCTCGAGTACGATTTTTATTGTGTGGTCCAATGTTGTCTTACAAGAACAAAAGATTTGATCTCAACTTTACGCTTGTTCTGAATTGGTCTTCTTAACTTTTCTAAAGTTTGACAGTACCTCGCAGAGTTTATTGTTGTGCAACACACTCAAGATTATCGACAAGTTGTTCACTTTCCCTTGTCTCAAAAAGCAGTCACCATAATTTTCCTAGCAGCCAAGGTATGCAAGCATTTTCTTGGATTTTGGGGGAATTTTTGTACCTGTAACACCGAAAACGCAGATAAAATACCTTCTGTAGCATCCAATAATTTTCGACGTTTAATATCCGTTGATCACTTGTATGTATTGCTAATTCTGAATCTGCACACTTTATTACGGAAACTACATTTAATATGTAAATGATGTTAGAGTTTTCTTATTTATTGATTGTAATTACAATGAAAATATTGTAAATTGCAGGGTAGTAGTCAAGGGAACTTTATTTAATGTATCGATTGCAACGACGAAATGGCAGTAGCTGTGCCGTTGTTTATCTTTGCGCATGGAGGCTGTCTGTCACGCTGTGATCTTTGACGAAGCAGAGCAGCATGAGTCATGAAAGGGTGCGGAAGTGTTTGTTGGGCGCTCCTGCAGGCGCGGTGTGCAGCTATGTAGGCACACCTACTTTGTTAACCCACGAGCATTGAGAGCATCGTCGGAAAGGACAGGCGGAGAAAACTTCAGTTCTAAGTACTGCCTGTCCCACAATGAGCAGTGGCCCTGGAGACGACTTGTGGTACTCAACCGGCAGCAACAACAGCACTCGCTTAGCATTGTCGTCGGCTACACTCTCCGTCGTCCGCACAGCTCCAACATCGTAAGACCGTTGTTGTTGTTGTTGTCTTTTTCAGTCCAGAGACACGTTTGGTGGCAGCTCTCCATGCTACTCTACCCTGTGCATGCCTCTTCATCTCCGAATAACTACTGCATCCTACATCCTTCTGAATGTACTTAGTGTATTCATCTCTTAGTCTCCCTCTACGATTTTTACCCTCCAATGCTAAATAGGTGATCCCTTGGTGCCACAGAACGTGTTCTACCAACCGGTCCCTTCTTCTTGTCAAGTTGTGCCACAAATTACTCTTCTCCCCAATTCTATTCAATACCTCCTCATTAGTTATGTGATCTACCCATCTAATCTTCAGCATTCTTCTGTAGCACCACATTTCGAAAGCTTCTATTCTCGTTTTGTCCAAACTAGTTATCGTCCATGTTTCACTTCCATACATGGCTACACTCCATACAAATACTTTCAGAAACGACTTCCTGACACTTAAATCTATACTCGATGTTAACAAATTTCTCTTCTTCACAAACGCTTTCCTTGCCATTGTCAGTCTACATTTTATATCCTCTCTACTTCGACCATCATGAGTTATTTTACTCCCTAAATAGCATAACTCCTTTACTACTTTAAGTGTCTCATTTCCTAATCTAATTCCCTCAGCATCACCCGACTTAATTTGACTACATTCCATTATCCTCGTTTTGTTGTTGATGTTCATCTTATATCCTCCTTTCAAGACACTGTCCATTTCGTTCCACTGCTCTTCCAAGTCCTTTGCTGTCTCTGACAGAATTATAATGTCATCGGCGAACCTCAAAGTTTTTACTTCTTCTCCATGAATTATAATACCTACTCCGAAATTTTCTTTTGTTTCCTTTACTGCTTGCTCAATATACAGATTGAATAACATCGGGGAGAGGCTACAACCCCGTCTCACTCCTTTCCCAACCACTGCTTCCCTTTCACGCCCTTCGACTTATAACTGCCATCTGGTTTCTATACACATTGCAAATAGCCTTTCGCTCTCTATATTTTACCCCTGCCACCTTCAGAATTTGAAAGAGAGTATTCCAGTTAACATTATCAAAAGCTTTCTCTAAGTCTACAAATGCTAGAAACGTAGGTTTGCCATTCCTTAATCTTTCTTCTAAGATAAGTCGTAAGGTTAGTATTGCCTCACGTGTTCCAACATTTCTACGGAATCCAAACTGATCTTCCCCGAGGTCCGCTTCTACCAGTTTTTCCATTCGTCTGTAAAGAATTCGCGTTAGTATTTTGGAGCTGTGACTTATTAAACTGATAGTTCGGTAATTTTCACATCTGTCAACACCTGCTTTCTTTGGGATTGGAATTATTATATTCTTCTTGAAGTCTGAGGGTACCTCGCCTGTCTCATTCATCTTCCTCACCAGATGGTAGAGTTTTGTCAGGACTGGCAGGCCGTCAGAAGTTCAAATGGAATGTTGTCTACTCCGGGGGCCTTGTTTCGACTCAGGTCTTTCAGTGCTCTGTCAAACTCTTCACGCAGTATTGTATCTCCCATTTCGTCTTCATCTACATCCTCTTCCATTTCCATAATATTGTCCTCAAGTACATCGCCCTTGTATAAACCCTCTATATACTCCTTCCACCTTTCTGCTTACGCTTCTATGCTTAGAACTGGGTTGCCATCTGAGCTCTTGATATTCATACAAGTGGTTCTCTTCTCTCCAAAGGTCTCTTTAATTTTCCTGTAGACAGTATCTATCTTACCCCTAGTGAGACAAACCTCTATATCCTTACATTTGTCCTCTAGCCATCCCTGATTAGCCATTTTGCACTTCCTGTAGATCTCATTTTTGAGACGTTTGTATTCCTTTTTGCCTGCTTCATTTACTGCATTTTTATATTTTCTCCTTTCATCAATTAAATTCCATATTTCTTCTGTTACCCAAGGATTTCTATTAGCCCTCGTCTTTTTACCTACTTGATCCTCTGCTGCCTTCACTACTTCATCCCTCAGAGCTACCCATTCTTCTTCTAGTGTATTTCTTTCCCCCATTCCTGTCAATTGTTCCCTTATGCTCTCCCCGAAACTCTCTACAACCTCTGGTTCTTTCCGTTTATCCAGGTCCCATCTCCTTAAATTCCCACCTTTTTGCAGTTTCTTCAGTTTCAATCTGCAGTTCATAACCAATAGATTGTGGTCAGAATCCACATCAGCCCCTGGAAATGTCTTACAATGTAAAACCTGGTTCCTAAATCTCTGTCTTACCATTATATAATCTATCTGATACCTTTTAGTATCTGCAATGATTAAAACTTGTAGAGCACGTGTGTTGTCATTGTCCTGAAACATTAGTACCAAGCAGGGTCCCTTTTCTTTCCATGCAATCACAGAGAGTCGTAAAAATATGAAGTTTTACTGCTTAGTACCAGTTTTGTTTGTTTGCTAATGACCAGTTTCAGTTAAAATTTTCTGCCCCAGTTACTGTTCATTTTTGTCTTGCATAACAAAGGCTCAACGAATTTGTAGTGTTGAGTATTAACTTCACTCACTTAAAGTAACGTAAAATTTCACTGGCAAAACTAATAACTAAAGATGCAGCACAAATTAAGAGCGCACAATTTCAGTTAGTCTGTATTTAGCTTAGCGAGAGACTCCTGATGGCGTGGTAAGTACCGTATTGTTCTTACGTTAAAAGTAAATCAGTTGCTCATTTGCTTCAAGTAAATTCGATTCAATCTTTCAATAATTAAAAGTAAATTGTCTGCCTTTTTCCAAATTTATGTTATGCTGAGGTTATCGAAAGTCATTTTTTTCATAACAGACTTTCAGTTACAGTCAGTCATTTATCCAGCGACTTCATTTAACTTAGCTTTCAAAATTTAGTATTTCAGATTGAGTAACTGCAGACTCAGTACTTTCTGATTCATTTATTTTCTCGGGAACTGTTGTGCTATGCAAAAGCGTGACAACTTTCTGTTACCGCGCTACTGATTATTTGCTTGACTTTTTTTGCCATTACCTTTCTTAAGATCCTGGATATTCACTGCCCTGGTGTCCTGGCGACCTTTTAATTATCCCTTTTTTTGATAAACAGTATTTTTGTATTATCAGTATTTTTCGTATTCACTGTTGAGTGACTCTAGGAGGATACAAGATGACTAGGACAGGATTTGTGATTGGTGTAAAGAATGGCAGCTAACTCTAAATATAGATAAATGTAAATTAATGCAGATGAATAAGAAAAAGAATCCCGTAATGTTAGAATACTCCATTAGTAGTGTAGCGCTTGACACAGTCACGTCGATTAAATATTTGGGCGTAACATTGCAAGCGATATGAAGTGGGACAAGCATGTAATGGCAGTTGTGGGGAAAGCGGATAGTCGTCATCGGTTCATTGGTAGAATTTTGGGAAGATGTGGTTCATGTGTAAAGGAGACCGCTTATAAAACACTAATACGACCTATTCTTGAGTACTGCTCGAGCGTTTGGGATCCCTATCAGGTCGGATTGAGGGAGGACATAGAAGCAATTCAGAGGCGGGCTGCTAGATTTGTTACTGGTACGTTTGATCATCAGGCGAGTGTTACGGAAATGCTTCAGGAACTCGGGTGGGAGGCTCTAGAGGAAAGGAGGCGTTCTTTTCGTGAATCGCTACTGACGAAATTTAGAGAGCCAGCATTTGAGGCTGACTGCAGTACAATTTTACTGCCGCCAACTTACATTTCGCGGAAAGACCACAAAGAGAAGAGATATTAGGGCTCGTACAGAGGCATATAGGCAGTCATTTTTCTCTCGTTCTGTTTGGAACAGGGGGAGAAGATGCTAGTTGTGGTACGAGGTACCCTCCGCCACGCACCGTATGGTGGATTGCGGAGTATGTATGTAGATGTAGGTGTATCAAAAACATTACGTGGTACCCTTTTCCACCCTGTTTGGTTCGTGAGCGATTGCACTAAATTCCACCCATTTCAAAACTATCAATATTTAGTTTAGGTTTAGAATAGATTCTTACTTCAGAAGGGTCTGTTGTACACTTTCCTCCTACTGATGATGATGATGATGATGATGACGACGATGAGGTCCCATACTCCAAGGAGGGTTAGGGGACGATGCGGGAGACCGGAACCGCCGACTAGGCAAGGTCCCAGCGGAGGTGGTTTGCCGTTGCCTTCCTCCGACCGTAATGGGGATGAATGATGATGATGAAGACGACAGAACAACAGCAAGTCATCTCCAGGCAGGGAAAATCCCTGACCCCGCCGGGAATCGAACCTGGGACCCCGTGCTCGGGAAGCCAGACCACGAGTTGCGGACTAACAAGCATTATTTCCCTTCGGTAACGATAGCCTTACTCATTGCAAAATGTCAATAGGCATACGCGGTCACTGTCAGTTATATCGCAGTCCAGCAGGCCGATTAGGATGGCCGAGGTTACGTACCCCTTCTGCATAGACGGAAATCCGGTCTCGCAGTTCACATGTTTGACCCAAGACTCGTCTGCAGTTACTATTCGACCACGTAATGAGTCACCATCTTTTTCGTAAGAATCCAGAAATGTGAGTGATGCGGCCATACGCTAGTTGTTCTGGCCAACTCGCAAGATTCTTTATACCAATCTTGCACAAAATTTGCGATAGTCTTCCTCCTGCACAACGATTTGATACAACAAACTTCATGAAATTTGCTGAAATCTAAACGAGAGCACAGTCACTGTGAATCTGCAGTTTTTTTTAATCGTCTCATCGACTTTTGCGACCTCTTGATCAGTCATATTGCTTGCTCGCCCACCTCGTTCTTCTTCATGAACATTAGTTCGGCCACTTTTAAACTCAATGCAACACTGGCGCCCTCCACCTTCACTGATTACGTTATTTCCATACACCTCACACAATCTCCACTCAATTCCAGTACGTTTATGGTTTTTTCACAGCAAAAACGTATTATTGAACGACATTTTCAGTTGCGGCACATATTTACATTGAGGAGACAAAATCCTGCGATATCTGCTATTATCGTGTCAGACTTCCTTTTGCCTGGCGTAATGAACACGTGAGGCAATACTGACCCAACGACTTATCTTAAAAGCTAGATTAAGGAAAGACAAAGCTACGTTTCTAGCATTTGTAGACTTAGAGAAAGCTTTTGACAATGTTGACTGGAATACTCTCTTTCCAATACTGAAGGTGGCAGGGGCAAAATACAGGGAGCGAAAGGCTATTTACAATTTGTACAGAAACCAGATGGCAGTTATAAGAGTCGAGGGGCATGAAAGGGAAGCAGTGATTGAGAAGGGAGTGAGACAGGGTTGTAGCCTCTCCCCGATGTTATTCAATCTGTATATTGAGCAAGCAGTAAGGGAAACAAAAGAAAAATTCGGAGTAGGTATTAAAATCCATGTTGTTGTTGTTGTGGTCTTCCGTCCTGAGACTGGTTTGATGCAGCTCTCCATGCTACTCTATCCTGTGCGAGCTTCTTCATCTCCCAGTACCTACTGCAACCTACATCCTTCTGAATCTGCTTAGTGTATTCATCTCTTGGTCTCCCTCTACGATTTTTTCCCTCCACTCTGCCGTCCAATGCTAAATTTGTGATCCCTTGATGCCTCAAAACATGTTCTACCAACTGATCCCTTCTTCTAGTCAAGTTCTGCCACAAACTTCTCTTCTCCCCAATCCTTTTTCAATACCTCCTCATTAGTTACGTGATCTACCCACCTAATCTTCAACATTCTTCTGTAGCACCACATTTCGAAAGCTTCTATTCTCTTCTTGTCCAAACTGGTTATCATCAATGTTTCACTTCCATACATGGCTACACTCCATACAAATACTTTCAGAAACGACTTCCTGACACTTAAATCTATACTCGATGTTAACAAATTTCTCCGTTCAACTGCTCTTCCAAAGTCCTTTGCTGTCTCTGACAGAATTACAATGTCATCTGTGAACGCCAAAGATTTTATTTCTTCTCCATGGATTTTAATCATAAAAGAAGGTTGTATACCTGGAAGAATCCTGGAGATACTAAAATGTATCAGATATATTGTATAATGGTAAGACAGAGATTTAGGAACCAGGTTTTAAATTGTAAGACATTTCCAGGGGCAGATGTGGATTCTGACCACAACCTATTGGTTATGAACTGCAGATTGAAACTGAAGAAACTGCAAAAAGGTGGGAATTTAAGGAGATGGTACCTGGATAAACTGAAAAAACCAAAGGTTGTAGAGAGTTTCAGGAAGAGCATAAGGGAACAATTGACAGGAATGGGGGAAAGAAATACAGTAGATGAAGAATGGGTAGCTCTGAGGGATGAAGTAGTGAAGGCAGCAGACGATCAAGTAGGTAAAAAGAGGAGGGCCAGTAGAAATCGTTGGGTAACAGAAGAAATATTGAATTTAATTGATGAAAGGAGAAAATATAAAAATGCAGTAAATGAAGCAGGCAAAAAGGAATACAAACGTCTCAAAAATGATATCGACAGGAAGTGCAAAATGGCTAAGCAGGGGTGGCTAGAGGACAAATGTAAGGATGTAGAGGCTTGTCTCACTAGGGGTAAGATAGATACTGCCTACAGGAAGATTAAAGAGACCTTTCGAGAGAAGAGAACCACTTGTATGAATATGAAGAGCTTAGATGGCAACCCAGTTCTAACCAAAGAAGGGAAGGCAGAAAGGTGGAAGGAGTATATAGAGGGTTTATACAAGGGCGATGTACTTGAGGACAGTATTATGGAAATGGAAGAGGATGTAGATGAAGACGAAATGGGAGATAAGATACTGCGTGAAGAGTTTGACAGAGCACTGAAAGACCTGAGTCGAAACAAGGCACCGGGAGTGGACAACATTCCATTAGAACTACTGATGGCCTTGGGAGAACCAGTCATGACAAAACTCTACCATCTGGTGAGCTAGTTGTATGAGACAGGCGAAATACCCACAGACTTCAAGAAGAATATAATAATTCCAATCCCAAAGAAAGCAGGTGTTGACCGATGTGAAAATTACCGAATTATCAGTTTAATAAGTCACAGCTGCAAAATACTAACGCAGATTCTTTACAGACGAATGGAAAAACTGGTAGAAGCGGACCTCGGGGAAGATCAGTTTGGATTCCGTAGAAATGTTGGAACACGTGAGGCAATACTAACCTTACGACTTATCTTAGAACAAAGATTAAGAAAAGGCAAACCTACGTTTCTAGCATTTGTAAACTTAGAGAAAGCTTTTGACAACGTTAACTGGAATACTCGCTTTCAAATTCTAAAGGTGGCAGGGGTAAAATACAGGGAGCGAAAGGCTATTTACAATTTGTACAGAAACCAGATGGCAGTTACAAGAGTCGAAGGGCATGAAAGGGAAGCAGTGGTTGGGAAAGGAGTGAGACAGGGTTGTAGTCTCTGCCCGATGTTATTCAATCTGTATATTGAGCAAGCAGTAAAGGAAGCAAAAGAAAAATTCGGAGTAGGTATTAAAATTCATGGAGAAGAAGTAAAAGCTTTGAGGTTCGCCGATGACATTGTAATTCTGTCAGAGACAGTAAAGGACTTGGAAGAGCAGTTGAACAGAATGGACAGTGTCTTGAAAGGAGGATATAAGATGAACATCAACAAAAGCAAAACGAGGATAATGGAATGTAGTCAAATTAAATCGGGTGATGCTGAGGGTATTAGATTAGGAAATGAGTCACTTAAAGTAGTAAAGGAGTTCTGCTATTTAGGGAGTAAAATAACTTAAGATGGTCGAAGTAGAGAGGATATAAAATGTAGACTGGCAATGGCAAGGAAATCGTTTCTGAAGGAGAGAAATTTGTTAACATCGAGTATAGATTTAACTGCCAGGAAGTCGTTTCCGAAAGTATTTGTATGGAGTGTAGCCATGTATGGAAATGAAACCTGGACGATAAATAGTTTGGACAAGAAGAGAATAGAAGCTTTCGAAATGTTGTGCTTCAGAAGAATGCTGAAGATTAGATGGGTAGATCACATAACTAATGAGGAGGTATTGATTAGAATTGGGGAGAAGAGGAGTCTGTGGCATAACTTGACTCTAAGAAAGGTTCGGTTTGTAGGACATGTTCTGAGGCATCAAGGGATCACCAATTTAGTATTGAAGGGCAGCGTGGAGGGTAAATATCGCAGAGGGAGACGAAGAGATGAATACACTAAGCAGATTCAGAGGGATGTAGGTTGCAGGAGGTACTGGGAGATGAAGAAGTTTGCACAGGATAGAGTAGGATGGAGAGCTGCATCAAACCAGTCTCAGGACTGAAGACCACAACAACAACAGTCAGCAACCCCACGTGGCATGGACTCAACAAATCGATGGAAGAGTCCTGCAGAAATATTGAGCCTTGCTGCCTGTATAATCGTCCATAATTGTGAAAATGTTGACGGTGAAGGATTTAGTGCAGGAGCTAACCTCCCGAGTATGTCGCATAAATGTTCGATGGGATTCATGTTGAGTGATCTGCGTGGCCAAACCATTCGCTCAAATTGTCCTGAATGTTCTTGAAATAATTGTGGCCCAGTGATATGCTACATTGTCATCCATAAAAATTCCATCGTTGTTTGGGAACATGAAGTCTACGAATGCCTGAAAATGGTCTCCAGTCAGCCAAACGTAGCCATTTCCACTCAATGATCGGGTCAGTTGGACCGGAGGTTCCAGTCCATCCACGTAAACACAGTATGGAGCCACCACCTGCTTGCCTTGTTGACCACCTGGTTCTATGGCTTCGCGGCTCCTGTCTCTCTGCCATACTCGAGCCCTACCGTCAACTCTTACCAAGTGAAATAGGGATCATCTGTCCAGACCACAGTTTTACAGTTGTCTAGGGTCCAACCTAAATGCTCACGATTGCAGGAGAGGCACTGCAGGCGATGTTGTACTGTTAGCAAAGGGACACATCTGCTGCCATAGCTGTTAACGCCAAGTGATACGTTCGTCGTTTCTCCCACACTGATTTCTGCGGTTATTTCACGCAGTGTTGCTTGTCTGTTACCTCTGGCAACTCTACGCATATGCTGCTGCTATCTGTGTTGTCCCTGCTGAGAGGTAATGCCCGAATTTTGGAATGACCCATGCGTCTAGCTCCAGCTACCATTCCGCGTTCAATTTCTGTTCAATCAGGTTAATCACGTCGTAAAACTTTTCACATGAACCACCTCGGCACAAATGACAGCCTTATGCCTAGGGTGTGCGATACTAGCGCCACTTGCATGTCTGCACATCGCCGCTCAAATGGTTCAAATGGCTCTGAGCATTATGGGACTTAACTTCTGAGGTCATCAATCCCCTAGAACTTAGAACTACTTAAACCTAACTAACCTAAGGACATCACACACATCCATGCCCGAGGCAGGATTCGAACCTGCGACCATAGCGGTCTCGCGGTTCCAGACTGTAGCACCTAGAACCGAACGGTCACATCGCTGCCACATGAATTTTGTCACCTACATCTACATCTACATGATTACTCTGCAATTCACACTTAAGTGCGTGGCAGGGGGTTCATCGAACCATTTTCGTACTACTTCTCTACCATTCCACTCTCGAATGGCTCGTGGGAAAAAGTAACACCTAAATCTTTCCGTTCGACCGCTGATTTCTCTTATTTTATTATGACGATCATTCCTTCCTACGTAGGTGGGTGTCAACAAAAGATTTTCGCGTTCGGAAGACAAAGTTGGTGATTGAAATTTCGTGAATAGATCTCGCGGCAAAGGACACCGCGCCGGCCGGTGTGGCCGAGCGGTTCTAGGCGCTTCAGTCTGGAACCGCGTGACCGCTACGGTCGCAGGATTGAATCCTGCCTCGGGCATGGATGTGTGTGATGTCCTTAGGTTAGTTAGGTTTAAATAGTTCTAAGTTCTAGGGGACTGATGACCTCAGATTTTAAGTCCCATAGTACTCAGAGCCATTTTTGAAAGGAGACCGCCTTTGTTTCAGTGACTGCCACCCCAACTCGCGTATCATATCAGTGACACTCTCACCCCTATTGCGCGATAACACGAAACGAGCTGCCATTCTTTCCACTTTTTCGATCTCCTCCGTCAATCCTACCTGGTAAGGATCCCGCACCACGCAGCAATATTCCAGCAGAGGACGGACAAGTGTAATGTAGGCTGTCTCTTTAGTGGGTTTCTCGCTTCTTCTGAGTGTTCTGACAACAAAGCGCAGTCTTTGTTTCGCCTTCCGTACAATATTATCTATGTGGTCTTTCCAACTTAAATTGCTCATAATTGTAATTGCTAGTTATTTAGTCGAATTGACAGTCCTTAGATTTGTGCGATTTATCGTATCCCCAAAATTTATCAGATTTCTTTTAGTACCCATGATGATGACCTCGCACTTTTCTTTGTTTATTGCCAATTGCCACTTTTCGCACCATACCGAAATTCTCTCTAGATCATTTTGTAATTGCAATTGATCGTCTGATAATTTTAGTAGACGGTAAATTACAGCGTCATCTGCAAAAAATCTAAGGGGGCTGCTCAGATTATCACGTATACCATTTACGTAAATCAGGAACAGCAGAGGGCCTATGACACTACCTTGCGGAACGCCAGATATCACTTCTATTCTACTCGATGATTTACCGTCTATCACTACGAACTGTGACCTCTCTGAGAGGAAATCACGAATCCAGACACACAACTAGGCGATACCCCATATGCGTGCAAATTGATTAATAGTCGCTTGTGAGGAACGGTATCAAAGTCCTTCTGGAAATCTAGGAATATGGAATCGATCTGAGATCCCTTGTCGACAGCACTCATTACTTCATGGGAATAAAGAGCTGGCTGCTTTGCACAAGAACGATATTTTCTGAATCCGTGTTGGTTACGTATCAATAAGTTATTTTCTTCAAGGTGATTCATAATGTTCGAGTACAGTATATGCTCCAAAATCCTACTGCAAATTGAGGTCAGTCATATCGGTCTGTAATTCAGTGGGTTACTCCTGTTTCCTTTCTTGAATATTGGTATGACCTGTGCTACGTTCCAGGCTTTAGGAAAAGACCTTTCGTCGAGTGAACGTTTGTATATGATTGCTATTGTGTCTGCATACTCTGAAAGGAACCTGATTGGTATACCATCTGGACCAGAAGACTTACATTTCTTAACTGATTTGAGTTGTTTCGCAACACCTAAGATATCTACTTTTATGTCACTCATACTAACAGTGTACATCAGTGTAGAAATTTTATTGTGAAGTAATTGGAAACGACAGATTCCTCACGTTGGCATGGCTGGATGCCGACTGAACGGACAAACGCTCAGACAACACCCATTGTTGCTGCAGGTGAAAACGTAATCTGCTTTCTCGGTAGCTCTCGTAGTCGGAATAGTATTGAATGCCATATATTTATCCGTCGTACTAGAAAATTTCGAGTCGATGCATAGATGGGATAAATATATTATTGCTGGATGCCAGATCTGTGTACTCAATTTTATCACTATATATAGATTAGGTGCAACTTTACACTACTGGCCATTAAAATTGCTACACCAAGAAGAAATATTTGGACGAATATATTATAATAGAACTAACATGTCATTACATTTTCACGCAATTTGGGTGCATACATTCTGAGAAATCAGTATCCAGGAAAACCACCTCTGGCCGTAATAACGGCCTTGATACGCCTGGGCATTGAGTCAAACAGAGCTTGGATGGCGTGCACAGGTACAGCTGCCCATGCAGCTTCAACACGATACCACAGTTCATCAAGAGTAGTGACTGGCGTATTGTGACGAGCCAGTTGCTCGGCCACCATTGACCAGACGTTGTCAATTGGTGATAGATCTGGAGAATGTACTGGCCAGGGCAGCAGTCTAACATTTTCTGTATCCAGAAAGGTCCGTACAAGATCCTGCAACATTCGGTCGTGCATTATCCTGCTGAAATGTAGGGTTTCGCAGGGATCGAATGAAGGGTAGATCCACGGGTCGTAACACATCTGAAATGTAACGTCCACTGTTCAAAGTGCCGTCAATGCGAACAACAGATGACCGAAACGTGTAACCAATGGCACCCCATACCATCACGCCGGGTGATGCGCCAGTATGCCGATGACGAATGCACGCTTCCAATGTGCTTTCACCGCGATGTCGCCAAACACGGATGCGACCATCATGATGCTGTAAACAGAACCTGCATTCATCCGAAAAAATTACGTTATGCCATTCGTGTACCCAGGTTCGTCGTTGAGTACACCACCGCAGGCGCTCCTGTCTGTGATGCAGCGTCAAGGGTAACCGCAGCCATGAACTCCTAGCTGATAGTCCATGTTTCTGCAAACGTCGTCGAACTGTTCGTACAGATGGTTGTTGGCTTGCAAACGTCCCCATCTGTTAACTCAGGGACTGAGACGTAGTTGCACGATCCGTTACAGCCATGCGGATAAGATGCCTGTCATCTCGACTGCTAGTGATACGAGGCCGTTGGGATCCAGCACGGCGCTCCGTATTACCCTCCTGAACCCACCGAGTCCATATTCTGCTAACAGTCATTGGATCCCGACCAACGCGAGCAGCAATGTCGCGATACGATAAACCGCAATCGCGATAGGCTACAATCCGACCTTTATCAAAGTCGGAAACGTGATGGTACGCATTTCTCCTCCTTACACGAGGCATCATAACAACGTTTCACCAGGCAACGCCAGTCAACTGCTGTTTGTATGTGAGAAATCGGTTGGAAACTTTCCTCATGTCAGCACGTTGTAGGTGTCGCCACCGGCGCCAACCTTGTGTGAATGCTCTGAAAAGCTAATCATTTGCATATCACAGCATCTTCCTTTCGGTTAAGTTTCGCGTCTGTAGCACGTCATCTTCGTGGTGTAGCAAATTTAATGGACAGTAGTGTAATCATGCATTCTTGCTGCTACACTGGTATTGTTTGGTTTCTTACACGTGCGACTTTAACGACCAGCATTTTATGTATTCACTTTGTTGCAGGCTTCCTGAGTACAGGGGACAACGTGGTTCCTGGTAACATGGGCTTCAAGGACCAGGTGTTGGCGCTACAGTGGGTTCGGGACAACATCTCCAGCTTCGGAGGCGACCCCGACAACGTCACCATCTTCGGGTGCAGCGCTGGCGGCTGGTCCACCCACGCCCTCGTCCTCTCTCCAATGGCGAAGGGTAAGCATATGGTAGCATCAACGACCTGTGTGTTGATTGTAGCAGTCATGTACAGGCAGATGTGTAATGATTTAGGTATAGTTTTATGACAGTGGGTCACCATCAGATACTAATTTAAGTTTGGAATTAAGTAATGAATAAATGAATAAACAAAGAAATGACGGAACAAATGATTGACGGTACAAATGTGGGAATGAATCAATCTTTCCTTCCAACCATTCACCAATCAAACTCCCACACTGGTGTAGATTACGTATTCTCTCTGGCGGTCTGCCAAATTTCAAAAGTAGGGCAAATCCTACACTAAGATGAACCTTATCGTTTATAATCCGTCTAGTTTCGTAGTTTTCCTCATCTCGTAAGTACTGTTATGGAACATGTTGCTCAGTCAAATGGAATTCAGCCAGTGTTGAGATCGAAGACGGTAGAGACTGTCTACAGCTCAACTAACATACGTGAAAGTTTAGTTTTCTTAAATTCTAAAATCAATGTACCAAAAGATATTTAATATTGACACCATAACTGATAAGCCCATAGTGGTTTATTTCCAACATCATATCACTATTTTGAAAAAATCAAAGAAAATTCATCGTAGGTCACTATGTTTAAATTCAGAACATTTTCCACAGCTGTGTTAGAAACAGAAGTTCTGCTGCCTTTCATGCGCAAGGCTTGAATCTGCTGGGAACAGTTTGTCAAATTTCTGAATGCCTGTGGGGAATGGCAGTCCATTCTTTCTCAAGAGCCAAAACCAGAGTAGATAGTGATTTAGGACGAAGGGATTCTGAGCAACGTCTTAACAAAAGTGTTCTATTGGGTTTCGGTCTGGCGTCATGCGAACAGTAAAAAACTTAAAGACATAAAATTAGGCAAAGTGCTGTTGAAGCAGAAATTAGTGAGAGTCACAATGGGGTATAACCACAACTATGATGTTCCCATAAAACAGCATCACATGCCGTATGGAAGTGTGACAACATATACTACGAGGGTGAGTCAAATGAAAAACTTAAATTTGTAATAAAAAATCGAAATTTCGCGCCGTTATCCTGTAAGTGAAGTGCAAAAAGTCTAAGCAGGGATGGCTAGAGGACAAATGTAAGGATGTAGAGGCTTATCTCACCAGGGGTAAGATAGATACTGCCTACAGGAAAATTAAAGACACCTTTGGAGAAAAGAGAACCACTTGAATGTATATCAAGAGCTGGGATGGAAACCCAGTTCTAAGTAAAGAAGCGTAAGCATAAAGGTGGAAGTATATAGAGGGTCTATACAAGGGCGATGTACTTGAGAACAATATTATGGAAATGGAAGAGGACGTAGATGAAGATGAAATGGAAGATACGATACTGCGTGAAGAGTTTGACAGAGCACTGAAAGACCTGAGTCGAAACAAGGCCCCGGGAGTAGACAACATTGCATTGGAACTACTGACGGCCTGGGGAGAGCCAGTCCTGACAAAACTCTACCATCTAGTGAGCAAGATGTATGAGACAGGCGAAATACCCTCAGACTTCAAGAAGAATATAATAATTCCAATCCCAAAGAAAGCAGGTGTTGACAGATGCGAAAATTACCGAAGTATCAGTTTAATAAGTCAAAGCTGCAAAATACTAACTCGAATTCTTCACAGGCTAATGGAAAAACTGGTAGAAGCAGATCTCGGGGAAGATCAGTTTGGGTTCCGTAGAAATGTTGGAACACGTGAGGCAATACTGACCCTGCGACTTATCTTAGAAAATAGATTAAGGAATGGCAAACCTACGTTTCTAGCATTTGTAGACTTAGAGAATGGTTCAAATGGCTCTGAGCACTATGGGACTCAACTGCTGAGGTCATTAGTCCCCTAGAACTTAGAACTAGTTAAACCTAACTAACCTAAGGACATCACACACATCCATGGCCGAGGCAGGTTTCGAACCTGCGACCGTAGCGGTCTTGCGGTTCCAGACTGCAGCGCCTTTAACCGCACGGCCACTTCGGCCGGCAGACTTAGAGAAAGCTATTGAAAATGTTGACTGGAATACTCTCTTACAAATTCTAAAAATGGCAGGAGTAAAATACAGGGAGCGAAAGGCTGTTTACAATTTGTACAGAAACGAGATGGCAGTTATAAGAGTCGAGGGACATGAAAGGGAAGCAGTGGTTGGGAAGGGAGTGAGACAGGGTTGTAGCCTCTCCCCGATGTTATTCAATCTGTATATTGAGCAAGCAGTGAACGAAACAAAAGAAAAATTTCTCAGTAGGCATCAAAATCCATGGAGAAGAAATAAAAAGTTTGAGGTTCGCCGATGACATTGTAATTCTGTCAGAGACAGCAAAGGACTTGGAAGAGCAGTTGAACGGAATGGACAGTGTCTTGATAGGAGGTAATAAGATGAACATCAACAAAAGCAAAATGAGGATAATGGAAAGTAGTCGAATTACGTCGGGTGATGCTGAGGGAATTAGATTAGGAAATGAGACACGTAAATGTAGTAAATGGGTTTTGCTATTTGGGGAGCAAAATGACCGATGATGGTCGAAGTAGAGAGGATATAAAATGTAGACTGGCAATGGCAAGGGAAGTATTTTTGAAGAAGAGAAATTTGTTATGATTGAGTATAGATTTAAGTGTCAGGAAGTCGTTTCTGAAAGTATTTGTATGGAAGTGATACATGGACGATAAGTAGTTTGGACAAGAAGAGAATAGAAGCTTTCGAAATGTGGTACTACAGAAGAATGCTGAAGATTAGATGGGTAGATCACATAACTAATCAGGAGGTATTGAATAGAACTGGGGAGAAGAGGAGTTTGTGGCACAACTTGACAAGAAGATGGGACAGGTTGGTAGGACATGTTCTGAGGTATCAAGGGATCACAAAATTAGCATTGGAGGGCAGCGTGGAGGGTACAAATCGTAGAGGGAGACCAATAAATGAATACACAAAGCAGATTCAGAAGGATGTAGGTTGTAGAAGTGCTGGGAGACGAAGAAGCTTGCACAGGATAGAATAGCATGGAGAGCTGCATCAAACCAGTCTCAGGACTAAAGACTACAACAACAACAACATCCTGTAAGTTAGTAAGCAGCATGCAGAATGGGCTGTAGGTGGCTGCTTAGTGCAGATGCACACATTCCGTCGCAGTATCAGTATAAAGATGGCCACCCCACTTGGGACTTGCACTAGGGAAGAACAGCGTTCTGTTTTTCGGTTATTGCGTAGTGAAAGTGTGAAACCTATTGAAATTCATCGACGAATGAAGGTTCAGTACGGTGATGTAAGTTTGTCACAGGAGCAAGTCTAGGAATGGAGTAGGAAGTTCGCAAATGGTGTGACTTCAGTGGAAGATGCTCCTCGTTCAGGTCAGGCACAAGGCGTTGTGACTCCACAGAACATTGCAGCAGTTGAAGCCATAGTGAAGGGAAACCGCCGAGCGACACAGAATGACACTGCAGCATGTTTACAGATTAGTCAAGGGTCAGCACACCACATTGTGCATGATGTGCTCCAGTTTCACAAAGTGTCTGCAAGATGGGTGCCACGGCAGCTGACTCCTGAAATGAGAGAATGACGTGTTGATACTTGTGAAGAACTTCTTCGGCGCTTTGAACGAGAAGGTGATGGCTTCCATGCAAGAATCGTTACTGGGAACGAAACCTCGGTTCACTTCCACCAACCGGAAACGAAGAGAGCGAGTAATGAATGGCGCCATTCCTCATCACCAAAACCAAAGACGTTTCGAACAGAACCATCAGCAGGGAAGGTTATGCTGACTCTCTTTTGGGACGAAAAAGGCGTCATTTTGGAGCATTACACGCGTAGAGGGACGACTGTCACCAGTGCAGCATACACAGATCTCCTAAAAAAATTACCTGCGGCCTGCAATCAAAACAAAGCGACGTGGATTGCTGTTAGCAGGTGTGCTTTTGCAACATGACAATGCAAGGCCCCACACTGCCCGTACAACAGTTGCAACAACCACAGACCTGGATTTTGAGTGTCTTCCTCGTCCACCATACTCGCCAGACCTTGCCCATGTGATTTCCATATGTTTGGACCACTCAGAGACGCAGTGGGAGGAAAGAGGTACGCCACGCGGTGCACGGGTGGTCGCAAGGACTACGAAAACAATTTTTTTCTAAAGGAATTTATGCACTTTGTAAGCGCTGGAGGACTTGCATTGAGGGTGGTGGATATTATGTTGAAAGTGATACAGCTTTGTACCACTTCTGCACAATAAATGATATTTTAAAAAAATATTTGAGGTTTTCATTTGACTCACCCTCCTAAATATTATATGATATATAGTTATTTTTCCCCCTCAAATTTTGTTAAGCTGTCATTGGTATGTCCCAATAGCCTCGCTGCAGTGGTAACACCACTTCCCGTCAGATCACGAAAGTTAAGCAGTGTCGGGATTGGCTAGCACTTGGATGGGTCAGTGTCTGGGTCTGCTGAGTGCTGTTGAAACGTGTGGTGCAACCATCGCCTGTAAGGCCAATAGATGAGCTACTTGACTGAGAGTAGCAGTACCGGTCACGAAAACTGACAACGGCCCGGAGAGCATTGTGCTGGCTACATACCCCTCCGTATACACATCGGGTGAGAGCTCAGAATGACATGACGGCCGGTCGGTGTCGTTGGGCCTTCAAGGTCTGTTTGGATAGTGCTTGGTTGTTTGTCCATATCAATGTATCATAAAGTCGACCGTATTTTCTTCTTGAGGATGATTTGATGCTGAACAAGCCGTCCAAGCCGGTGTGGCCAAGCGGTTCTAGGCGCTTCAGTCTGGAACCGCGCGACCGCTACGGTCGCAGGTTCGAATCCTGCCTCGGGCATGGATGTGTGTGATGTCCTTAGGTTAGTTAGGTTTAAGTAGTTCTAAGTTCTAGGGGACTGATGACCTCAGATGTTAAGTCCCATAGTGCTCAGAGCCAAGCCGTCCAAAACTAATCTTCAATAAATACACTACCGGCCATTAAAATTGCTACACCAAAAAGAAATGCAGATGATAAACGGGTATTCATTGGACTTATATATTATACTAGAACTGACATGTGATTACATTTTCACGCAATTTGGGTGCAAACATTCCCAGAAATCAGTACCCAGAACAACCACCTCTGGCCGTAATAACGGCCTTGATACGCTTGGGCATTTAGTCAAACAGAGCTTGGATGGCGTGTACAGGTACAGCTGCCCATGCAGCTTCAACACCATACCACAGTTCATCAAGAGTAGTGACTGGCGTATTGTGACGAGCCAGTTGCTCGGCCACCATTGACCAGACGTTTTCAATTGGTGAGAGATCTGGAGAATGTGCTGGCCATGGCAGCAGTCTAACATTTTCTGTATCCAGAAAGTCCCGTACAGGACCTGTAACATGCGGTCGTGCATTATCCTGCTGAAATCTAGGGTTTCGCAGGGATCGATTGAAGGGTAGAGCCACGGGTCGTAACTCATCTGAAATGTAACGTCCACTGTTCAAAGTGTCGTTAATGCGAACAAGAGATGACCGAGACGTGTAACCAATGGCACCCCATACCATCACGCCGGGTGATACGCCAGTATGGCGATGACGTATACACGCTTCCAATGTGCGTTCACCGCGATGTCGCCAAATGCGGATGCGACCATCCTGATGCTGTAAGCAGAACCTGGATTCATCCGGATAAATGACGTTTTGCTATTCGTGCACCCAGGTTCGTCGTTGAGTACACCATCGCAGGCGCTCCTGTCTGTGATGCAGCGTCAAGGGTAACCGCAGCCATGGTCTCCGAGCTGATAGTCCGTGTTGCTGCAAACGTCGTCGAACTGTTCGTACAGATGGTTATTGTCTTGCAAACGTCCCCATCTGTTGACTCAGGGATCGAGACGTGGCTGCACTATCCGCTACTGATATGCGGATAAGATGCCTGTCATCTCGACTGCTAGTGATACGAGGCCGTTGGGATCTATCACGGCGTTCCGTATTACCCTCCTGAACCCATCGATTCCATATTCTCCTAAGAGTCATTGGATCTCGACCAACGCGAACAGCAATGTCGCGATACGATAAACCGCAATCGCGTTAGGCTACAATCCGACCTTTATCAAAGTCGGGAACGCGATGGTACGCATTTCTCCTCCTTACACGAGGCATCACAACAACGTCTCACCAGGCAAAGCCGGTCAAATGTTGTTTGTGTATGAGAAATCGGTTGGAAACTTTCCTCATGTAGCACGTTGTAGGTGTCGCGAACGGCGGCAACCTTGTGTGAATGTTCTGAAAAGCTAATCATTTGGATATTACAGCATCTTCTTCTTGTCGGTTAAATTTCGCGTCTGTAGCACGTCATCTTCGTGTTGTAGCAATTTCAGTGGCCAGTAGTGTAAATAAAACTTCCCATGCAACTCAATATGGTACAGTAAGTTGCTATAGCTTACTGAAACGCGTCTGGGTGACATCTTCAACAACCACTGATATTTTAATAAGTGCATACTGTGTCATTTTCGGGGTACGAATCACCTATTATCCTTCAACTTTTTAAAAAGCTACATAACTGCTTGACTTGATGAGCCAAGACTCCTCAGGGAATACCAACAAGTACGATACTAGGAATAGTCACAAACTTTTAATTGTAACTTCGAAAAAAAAAAAAAAAGCTGTGACCGAAAAATCTGGTATATTCTCAGCCCAACACATACATAGACTCTAAGACAGGTCGCTGATAAACGTGGTGTTGAGGGCCTGTAAGTTTTTTCCTCTAAGACAAATAAAAACGACGCATTACGAAGGAATTATCCGAATTGGACAGAAATCCGTAGATGTGATGTACATGTACAGACAAACGAATCATTATAACTTCAGAAAAATTTGATGATTTATTCAAGAGAAAGAGCTTCATAAGTAAAGTCCATGTATTAATCTTATTCAAGCAATTATGCAGAATGCTTCAGACTTTCTCAATAGGGGAGAGATCCAACGACCCTGCTGGTAGGGTTAGGCAAGCACGGAGACATGCAGAAAGAATCCTCGCCTCCTGTGGGTGGGCGTTAGTTACCTCGCTGGAACGAAAGCAGACGATTACTTCCCATAAAGAACAAAATCATGGAGCGTAGAATGCCGTCGACGTACCGCAGTTCTACGAGAGTACCGCGACTGACAATCAAATGGGTCCTGCTAAGAAATGAAGTGCCACTCCAGACCATCACTCCCGGCTGTCGGGCCATGTCGTGGCGGAAAGACTGGCATCACAGCACTGTCTGGGTCACCTCCAGACCGGTCTTCGGCCTGGAATCTCATTGACTGGAGCAGAATTGTCTCCAGTGATCAGTCCCGCTTCGAAGTGATTTCCGATGGTCAGCGCATTACCTCTGGGGACGCGCTGCACGTTTGTGGGGTAGCAATCTGACAGTGGCCTGCCATACAGCTCGACAACCACAAGTTTTGGCCTGGGATGCCAAGTCTTTTCTCAGCAGGACACGTGTCGTTGTCATCCTCAGCTTCCTTACAGTACATCAGTATGTCGATGTACCGACGATATTCTACGCACCAAACTGTTATCCTTCGTGACAACCCATCCTGGGCTTACATTTCAGCAAGATAATGCCCACCCACACACGGCGACAGATTCTACTGCTTATCTTCGTGATTGGCAAATCCTAACTTGGCCAGCAAGATCGCCGGACCCTCACCAATGGAGAATGTTTAGTTTTATGAGCAAGGCCCGCCAACCATCTTGGGATTTTGACAATCTAATGAACCAGTTGGATAGGAATATCAGACCAGCTGTGTGGCTGGATTGAACAGTTTTTAGTAAACAGAACACAGCATGTTGTTCTCAATAGAGAGACGTTTACAGACGTTAAAGTAACCTCTGGCGTGCCACAGGGGAGTGTTATGGGACCATTGCTTTTCACAATATATATAAATGACCTAGTAGATAGTGTCGGATGTTCCATGCGGCTTTTCGCGGATGATGCTGTAATATACAGAGAAGTTGCAGCATTAGAAAATTGCAGCGATATGCAGGAAGATCTGCAGCGGATAGTCACTTGGTGCAGGGAGTGGCAACTGACGCTTAATATAGACAAATGTAATGTATTGCGAATACATAGAAAGAAGGATCCTTTATTGTATGATTATATGATAGCGGAACAAACAATGGTAGCATTTACTTCTGTAAAATATCTGGGAGTATGCGTGCGGAACGATTTGAAGTGGAATAATCATATAAAATTAATTGTTGGTAAGGCGAGTGCCGGGTTGAGATTCATTGCGAGAGTCCTTAGAAAATGTAGTCCATCAACAAAGGAGGTGGCTTACAAAACACTCGTTCGACGTATACTAGAGTATTGCTCATCAGTGTGGGATCCGTACCAGGTCGGGTTGACAGAGGAGATAGAGAAGATCCAAAGAAGAGCGGCGCTTTTCGTCACAGGGTGTTTTGGTAAGCGTGATAGCGTTACGGAGACGTTTAGCAAACTGGAGTGGCAGACTGCAAGAGAGGCGCTCTGCATCGCGGTGTAGCTTGCTGTCCAGGTTTCGAGAGGGTGCGTTTCTGGATGAGGTATCGAATATATTTCTTACCTCTATTTATACCTCCCGAGGAGATCACGAATGTAAAATTAGAGAGATTCGAGCGCGCACGGAGGCTTTCCGGCAGTCGTCCTTCCCGCGAACCATACGCGACTGGAACAGGAAAGGGAGGTAATGACATTGGCACGTAAAGTGCCCTCAGCTACACACCGTTGGGTGGCTTGCGTAGTATAAATGTAGATGTAGATTTAGACATTCAACAAGTCTATCAATCAACAGCAAGCCGAGTAACTGCTGGCGTGGAGGGCAGAGGTGGATCAATGTGGTACTAACCTCTTCACTTTGTGAAGCTCCTTGTCTTAAATAAATCATTCAGTTTTTCGAAAATTCTAATCTTTTGTTTTTCTGTTCATACACATCTGATCTACCGATATCCTTCTCATTCGGATAATTCCTTCGTGGTACGTCGGTTTCTTTATTAGAGTGTACATACGTACATACATACATACACATCCAGCAAACACAATCCCTGTAGACCACACACTACATCCACTTGTCCAGATCTACGTATTCAGTCTCTAATGGGACGCTTTACTCCCAACGATGGATGAGCTGCCGCGTGGGATTAGTCGAGCGGTCTAGGGTCCTGGCGGAGGTTCGAGTCCTCCCTCGGGCATGGGTGTGTGTGTTTGTCCTTAGGATAATTTACGTTAAGTAGTGTGTAAGCTTAGGGACAGATGACCTTAGCAGTTAAGGCCCATAAGATTTCACACACATTTGATGGAAGAGCTATCAGAGGCCTTGTAGAAGTCTGCATTCTGACTGTTCAGAAGACGTTGCACATCGAAAATTATCTCATCATCTTTTTGGATAGGCCTGTGAGCCGTGCTAAAAAAAATTGCTGTTTTGAGATCGCGCCGCAGCGCGTAGTGTGAAGCAGTCGCCCTCCGTTTCTGGCGGTGGCGCCGCTGTGGCAATCGCAGCTTTGGTGTCTCCCTCTGGTGGAAAAGCGGAAAAGTTGCCTGTTCACGGGCATTTAAGGGGCGGTATGAGCTCACCAGTGGGTCAGTATGGGTCAGTCTCTCGTCCCCAGCTTACTAGTCTGTCTCTCGTTCGCATTTGTGTGGCAGTTAGTGTCTTGTCTGTCGTTCGGAGTGCTAGTATGTCTGTCGTTCGTATCAAACTTTAAAGCCAGAAAATGAGAGTCTTGCCAGTCCGCCAGTAACAGAACTCAGCTAGTGGGCGCCCGTTGGGACCGAGTTCCTGCATCTGAGTCTGCGCGTCAGGCCGCCAGTCTGCTCGAGTTGCTCGGGCAACGGTCATTGGAGGTTGGATCGGTCGGTTGGTCGGTCGCGCGCTGAGACACGGGATGACTTGTCCGCCTTGAGCGTCGGCGCATGTGAGGTCGCCACGTGAGTCCAGTGGGCCGCGCCCTATAGAAAGGGGTAGTGACTTCGCGGTTCACACGAGAGCAACAGGAGCGAAACCACGACATCGGGCTGGCCGGGGCGAGCTGCGACGCCGTGAGACGGGAGGTCGGCGCGCCTTCCTGCGTCCGTTGAAGCGGCTGGCAGCGGACGGTTCGGGAGAGCGCACGAGGTGCAGTGCCAGGTCTTCGCCAGAAATCGCAGTTTATTAGAAGTTAAGTGATTGGAGATACACTCCTGGAAATGGAAAAAAGAACACATTGACACCGGTATGTCAGACCCACCATACTTGCTCCGGACACTGCGAGAGGGCTGTACAAGCAATGATCATACGCACGGCACAGCGGACACACCAGGAACCGCGGTGTTGGCCGTCGAATGGCGCTAGCTGCGCAGCATTTGTGCACCGCCGTCGTCAGTGTCAGCCAGTTTGCCGTGGCATACGGAGCTCCATCGCAGTCTTTAACACTGGTAGCATGCCGCGACAGCGTGGACGTGAACCGTATGTGCAGTTGACGGACTTTGAGCGAGGGCGTATAGTGGGCATGCGGGAGGCCGGGTGGACGTACCGCCGAATTGCTCAACACGTGGGGCGTGAGGTCTCCACAGTACATCGATGTTGTCGCCAGTGGTCGGCGGAAGGTGCACGTGCCCGTCGACCTGGGACCGGACCGCAGCGACGCACGGATGCACGCCAAGACCGTAGGATCCTACGCAGTGCCGTAGGGGACCGCACCGCCACTTCCCAGCAGATTAGGGACACTGTTGCTCCTGGGGTATCGGCGAGGACCATTCGCAACCGTCTCCATGAAGCTGGGCTACGGTCCCGCACACCGTTAGGCCGTCTTCCGCTCACGCCCCAACATCGTGCAGCCCGCCTCCAGTGGTGTCGCGACAGGCGTGAATGGAGGGACGAATGGAGACGTGTCGTCTTCAGCGATGAGAGTCGCTTCTGCCTTGGTGCCAATGATGGTCGTATGCGTGTTTGGCGCCGTGCAGGTGAGCGCCACAATCAGGACTGCATACGACCGAGGCACACAGGGCCAACACCCGGCATCATGGTGTGGGGAGCGATCTCCTACACTGGCCGTACACCACTGGTGATCGTCGAGGGGACACTGAATAGTGCACGGTACATCCAAACCGTCATCGAACCCATCGTTCTACCATTCCTAGACCGGCAAGGGAACTTGCTGTTCCAACAGGACAATGCACGTCCGCATGTATCCCGTGCCACCCAACGTGCTCTAGAAGGTGTAAGTCAACTACCCTGGCCAGCAAGATCTCCGGATCTGTCCCCCATTGAGCATGTTTGGGACTGGATGAAGCGTCGTCTCACGCGGTCTGCACGTCCAGCACGAACGCTGGTCCAACTGAGGCGCCAGGTGGAAATGGCATGGCAAGCCGTTCCACAGGACTACATCCAGCATCTCTACGATCGTCTCCATGGGAGAATAGCAGCCTGCATTGCTGCGAAAGGTGGATATACACTGTACTAGTGCCGACATTGTGCATGCTCTGTTGCCTGTGTCTATGTGCCTGTGGTTCTGTCAGTGTCATCATGTGATGTATCTGACCCCAGGAATGTGTCAATAAAGTTTCCCCTTCCTGGGACAATGAATTCACGGTGTTCTTATTTCAATTTCCAGGAGTGTATGTTGTTTCGTTTACTTGTTAAATTCTTCTTGTGTTCTTGGTGAGGTCACCAGCCGCTTTCTTTTGGGGTCGTCCCACCATTCTTCTCCGTTGTCCAACCGCGGGAAGGTGGTTATTTGTGAATTGGGTGATCCGTTTTTCCTTTGGGAAAAGAGCAATCTGCGGTTCGGGTTGTTCAGTAATCCCCCTGTCAATCTGTCATACGTTAATAGCTGCCTCTGTCATGTTTGTCGGATTCGGTGTTAACGAATTTATAGAATTAAGGTGTAAAGGCCGAATTCCTGAAATATGTTTTTATCTTGCCTATCATCTTGCGAGGCGGTATATGTGTAATGTAGAGCATGTTGTTCATTTTGTTTAAGTCTGAATTTCATGGGTTTTATTTAAATAGTTATTTTTATAATGTTGCCACCCTTGCACCGTAAGAGTCCTTTTAAAACAAATTGCACTTTCGGTGGCAAATAATTTCTTAGTGTGAGTGTTTGTACCATTTCCATCCCTCTTAAGGGGTGCATAGTTAATGTGTTTGTGTGAGTTGTTAAAATTTTTAGTTTAAAGTAATCTGGTGTGTTGCAGATTTGCACCAGTGTAGTCTTTCAGAGGTTGTTGTGAACGGTCGTGACTACGGCCGTGTTGAAAGGGAGCGGCAAGCTTTTCAGCCCGAAGGCTCACACAGTCAGTATTGTTCTTTGTGCCTCTAAATAAAATTATAACTTGATATTTCGAGGGTGCTTTTCTGCTTATAAATTTAAATCTGTTTTTGAAGAGGCTTTTATGAATAAAATTCCCATTTGTTAAAGGTAATTTCATTTTCATCAGTTACTCCCTGGCAACTACTTCCACGCTTAGATGTGTTAATGTTCTTGATGAATCGCTAGTAAATAAAGTAAATTCTTTAAGAAAAGATTTTTAAAGTAAATTCACGGTTCAGCCTGCCACGGTTTCTTCAATTCGAGGAAAGAGAATGAAGTCAGTGGGTACCATGACAGGAGAGTCCCTAAGATAAGGCACAATCTGACGGCACAAACCGAGCGAGGTGGCGCAGTGGTTAGCACGCTGGACTAGCATTCAGGAGGACGACCGTTCAAATCCGCGTCCAGCCATCCTGATTTGGGTTTTCCGTGATTTCCCTAATTCGCCTGAGGCAGATGCCGCATTCCCTAATCCGGTGGGACCGGTGATCTCGCCCTCGCTGTTTGCCTGTTTGCCCTCACCCCCTCCCCCGCCACCCGAAGCAACCAACCAACCACCAACAACACAAAGAAGCAGCCTGTGTCACTGTGTGTTTCGCAGAAGCACCCCTGGGGCAGCTTCCCGCGGCCACTCACCTGGACAGTCTCCGTTGTCCTCGTCAGCGGATCTCAGCAGTGTGCTGCTGTGGTGGTGGTTTGGCACTTAACGAGCATTGTCTGTTAACACAGCACTATGGAAGTCCCAAAAAAGCACACAGTATCATTTTGTCCAATGTTCGTTGAGTTTTTCACTGGCGGTGGTAAGTCCTCGTGTTTCGAACACTTGTTTTACCTCTTTGTCTCGGGAGCACAGTGATATTCCACGATCGTCCACGATGAATAGGCAGCTAATGAAATCATCTCCACTGGCGTGACACGGCTGCAACATTCCCAAGGCAGCCTCGGTTTGGCGAGCTGCTACTGTGGAGAACCCCGTGGGTGGATTACTCTTTCCATGTACATAATGTCGTGCAAAGCGTTGAAGACTGTTCCGTGACTGATCTTCACTACCTCCTCGATTGTTATACGCCGCTCTTAAGACAGCAGCTTCCATTTCTCTTGCATCTTCCAGTTCTTCACAGAGAGCTGGGCTGACACTCCGCCATTCAGGCTTGTTTTGACCACACTGGAACCAACTGCGCCAACTAACCACTGTGTCATGCGGTAATGCATTGTTGCTGTACTCTTCCAGCAACACAGCATTGATTGTTGCATCTTTGTTCCCCTTCAAGTGCAGAAAACCGCTTACCGCACGCTACTCCATTTTATCACTGGGCAGCGCCGTTTTGTTTTTTCTATGTCAGTGGCGTGCTACAGTACTATGCCGCGGTAACTTCAATCTGAAATCAAACAATAAAGTAATTACTTATTTTTGAAGGTGATAATTAAAACTTGATGAATACCTCTCACCATGCCTTGGGGCCTGAGGCACTACTTTCAAAAGGAGCAATATATTGCTTCTGATATTCTTTGCTTTACTCGTTGTTGTTGTGGTCTTCAGTCCTGAGACTGGTTTGATGCAGCTCTCCATGCTACTCTATCCTGTGCAAGCTTCTTCATCTCCCAGTACCTACTGCAACCTACATCCTTCTGAATCTGCTTAGTGTATTCATCTCTTGGTCTCCCTCTACGATTTTTACCCTCCACGCTGCCCTCCAATGCTAAATTCGTGATCCCTTGATGCCTCAGAACATGTCCTACCAACCGATCCCTTCTTCTGGTCAAGTTGTGCCACAAACTCTCTTCCCCCCCCCCCCCCCAATTCTATTCAATACCTCCTCATTAGTTATGTGATCTACCCATCTAATCTTAAGCATTCTTCTGTAGCACCACATTTCGAAAGCTTCTATTCTCTTCTTGTCCAAACTATTTACGGCCATGTTTCACTTCCATACATGGCTACACTCCATGCAAATACTTTCAGAAACTACTTCCTGACAAATCTGTACTCGATGTTAACAAATTTCTCTTCTTCAGAAACTCTTTCCTTGCCATTGCCAGTCTACATTTTATATCCTCTCTACTTCGACCATCATGAGTTATTTTGCTCCCCAAATAGCAAAACTCCTTTATTACTTTAAGTGTCTCATTTCCTAATCTAATTCCCTCAGCATCACCCGACTTAATTCGACTACATTCCATTATCCTCGTTTTGCTTTTGTTGGTGTTCATCTTATATCCTCCTTTCAAGACACCATCCATTCCGTTCAACTGCTCTTCCAAGTCCTTTGCTGTCTCTGACAGAATTACAATGTCATCGGCGAACCTCAAAGTTTTTATTTCTTCTCCATGGATTTTAATACCTACTCCGAATTTTTCTTACGTTTCCTTTACTGCTTGCTCAATATACAGATTGAATGACATCGGCGAGAGGCTACAACCCTGTCTCACTCCCTTCCCAACCACTGCTTCCCTTTCATGCCCCTCGACTCTTGTAACTGCCATCTGGTTTCTGTACAAATTGTAAATAGCCATTCGCTCCCTGTATTTGACCCCTCCCACCTTCAGAATTTGAAAGAGAGTATTCCAGTCAACATTTTCAAAAGCTTCCTCTAAGTCCACAAATGCTAGAAACGTAGGTTTGCCTTTTCTTGATCTAGCTTCTAAAATAAGTCGTAGGGTCAGTATTGCCTCACGTGTTCCCATATTTCTACGGAATCCAAACTGATCTTCCCCGAGGTCGGCTTCTACCAGTTTTTCCATTTGTCTCTAAACAATTCGCGTTAGTATTTTGCAGCAGTGGCTTATTAAACTGATAGTTCGGTAATTTTCACATCTGTCAACACCTGCTTTCTTGGGATTGGAATTATTATATTCTTCTTGAAGTCTGAGGGTATTTCGCCTGTCTCATACGTCTTGCTCACCAGATGGTAGAGTTTTGTCAGGACTGGCTCTCCCAAGGCCGTCAGTAGTTGTCTACTCCTGGGGCCTTGTTTCGACTCCAGTGCTCTGTCAAACTCTTGACGCAGTATCGTATCTCCCATTTCATCTTCATCTACATCCTCTTCCATTTCCATAATATTGTCCTCAAGTACATTGCCGTTGTATAGACCCTCTATATGCCCCTCCCACCTTTCTGCTTTCCCTTCTTTACTTAGAACTGGGTTTCCATCTGAGCTCTTGATATTCATACAAGTGGTTCTCTTCTCTGCAAAGGTCTCTTTAATTTTCCTGTAGGCAGTATTTATCTTACCCCTATCTTAGACATATTTGAAGGTGCCGTCATACCAAACGATACTCCTTGTTTGACTCGGAGTAATTTAAGCTGTCCTCTTAGGTTCCTGCCTAACCACACACTCGGAAATCTCCACATATTCGGAAATAAACAGCAAAATATTTACATCATGTTCATTTTACAATAAGACGGAAATGTTAATAACACCGAATATTGCAGAACGTGCTTGCAATAAATTAAGAAGGTCCCTGAATGCGTTAAAAAGGATAATCCGCCAAAAATTTGCACGTGGAGGACGTGAAAGCGAACCTACTTTCTCTGTAATACATGTCTTTATCCAGTACGCTATGACGAAGGCAAGTCTATTGTGTCTGCTGGCATACCACACTGAAGAGCCGAAGGAACACGTATAGGAATTCGTATTCGAATGCAGAGATATGTAAACAGGCAGTATACGTTGCTGCGGTCGGCATCTCCTATACTGGATGATCCACGAAGATATGCAAATATTTTAATGTGTTATTCTAAAAGTAAAACCAAAGAAAAAAGTTCATACGAACATAGGTCCACAAATGTTTAGTTAAGGAGTTACTACAGCTAATAAAAGATTTTGCCAGAAATTTAGCAACTTCACTAATATGAATCCATCGCAAAACTGTACGAGGTTAAAGTAAAGCATGATTTCCATTTATTTTGTTATTGATCTGGTGAACCTAATAAAACGTGTCCCAGACTCGCACTGCTTATGAACGACAGGTAGAGAACCTGTCTCCCGCAACGTTCGAAATACTCCACCAACACCGAGCGAGGTGGCGCAGTGGTTACACACTGGACTCGCAATCGGGAGGACGACGGTTCAATCCCGCGTCCGGCCATCCTGATTTAGGTTTTGCGTGATTTCCCTAAATCGCTCCAGGCAAATGCTGGGATGGTTCCTTTGAAAGGGCACGGCCGACTTCCTTCCCTAATCCGATGAGACCGATGACCTCGCTGTTTGGTATCTTCCCCCAAATCAACACAACCCAACTCGACTAACGGTTCGTGTATTCTGAATCCTCCGCGTTGGATGTCGTACCCGATATTCCTTAACTGCAGCTGCAGCATTACAGCCATAAAACACATATCGGCGTATTCCTCTGTCGTAAATTTGAAAGACATCCCTATTTCACTAACAATCTACAAAGTACAAGAGTTACTATGTGGTTTCACTTAAATACACTGTTGTTATTACGTTCTTTCACTGCATAACAGAAAACTAACTTATTTCAGGGTTAGGAAACGACTGAAACAACTCACTAACGGTTGCCAACGTTCACATACACGTTTCTACATCCTTCATGGAAAGTAAACAAATTTACTTGTACAATAATCTTTGCTTCTCTGTATGTTCTGGAAAACCACTGCAGATACACGTCTGGGACATGTTTTATTAGATTCAGCAGACCAATAACAGCAAAATAAATGGAAATCGTGCTTTGCTTTAAGCTCGTACAGTTTTGCGATGGCTTCATATTAGCGAAGTTGCTGAATTTCAGGCAAATATTTTTACTAGCCGTAACTCCGTAACTAAACATTTGCGGGCATATGTTTATACGAACTTTTCTCTTCAGTTTTACCTGTAGAATAGCATATTAAAATATTTGCATATCTTCGTGGATAACCTTGTATAAGACACCACGTGTCTGGAGCAGTTGTTACATCGGTTACTGCTGCTACAATGGCACATTACCAAGATTTAAGTTAGTTTGAAACTGGTGTTATAGTTGGCACACGAGCGATGGGACACAGCACCTCCGGGATAGCGATGGAGGTTTTCCCGAACGACCATTTCACGACTGTACCGTGAATATCAGCAATCCGGTAAAACATCAAATCTCCGACATCGCTGCATCAGAAAAAAGATCCTGCAAGAACGGGACCAACGAGGACTGAAGAGAATCGTTCAACGTGACAGAATTGCAACCCTTCCGCAAATTGCTGAAGATTTCAATGCTGTGTCATCAACAAGTGTCAGCGTGCGAACCATTCAACGAAACATCATCGATATGGGCCTTCAGAGCCGAAGGCTCACGTGTGTGTCCTCGATGACTACACGACATAAAGTTTCACGCCTCGCCTGAGCCCGTCAATACCGACATTCCATTGTTGATGACCGGAAACATGTTGCCTGGTCGGACGAGACTCGTTTCAAATTGTATCGACCAG
Organism: Schistocerca nitens; assembly: GCF_023898315.1. Classification (NCBI taxonomy): domain Eukaryota; kingdom Metazoa; phylum Arthropoda; class Insecta; order Orthoptera; family Acrididae; genus Schistocerca; species Schistocerca nitens. The sequence goes on along the minus strand of NC_064623.1, from coordinate 216,820,021 downwards.
ATGGACGTGAACGGGTGTGGCGGCAACCTCATGAATGCATGGCCCCTTCATGTCAGCAGGGGACTGTTGGAGCTGGTGGAGGCTCTGTAATGGTGTGGGGCGTGTGCAGCTGGAGTGACATGGGACATTGGGACCTCTGACTTTCACAGGTGACATGTACGTACGCATCCTGTCTGATCACCTGCATCCATTCATGGCCATTGTGCATTCCGACGGACTTGGACAATTCCAGCCGGGAAATGTGACGCCCCACACATCCAGAATTGCTACAGAGTGGCTCCAGGAACACATTTCTGAGTTTAAATAGTTCCGCTGGCCACCAAACTCCGGAAACGTGAATGTTATTGAGCATATCGGGGATGCCTTGCAACGTGCTGTTCAGGAGAGATCTTCATCCCTCGTACTCCTACGAAATTAAGGACAGCCCTGCAGGATTCATGATGCCGATTCCCTCCAGCACTAATTCAGACATTAGTGGAGTCCATGCTACGTCATGTTGCGGCAGTTACTTTGGCTCTTCAGTGTACCCCTTGAAGGGTTTTATCGTGGATGCATCGTTAATTGACATTTAATAATAATGGTGAGGTGTTTGTGATCAATTTCAGCCCGCCTTGAAACAGCATACTAGTGGACGTTGGGGCACCTGATACAGCATTCTGCGATAACCTGCCAGTCAATATGGCATCTTCAAAAATGGTTCAAATGGCTCTGAGCACTATAAGACTTAACATCTGTGGTCATCAGTCCCCTAGAACTTAGAACTATTTAAACCTAACTAACCTAACGACATCACACACATCCATGCCCGAGGCAGTATTCGAACCTGCGACCGTGGCGGTCCCGCAGTTCCAGACTGAAGCGCCTAGAACCGCACGGCCACACCGGCCGGCTATGGCATCTTCAAAGTTGTCGAAGACACGAGTGCAGCACGGACCATCAGTGTAAATATACTCCTCTTTATAAGGGGAATGCGTCAGGTCTTAACGTCTACGCTACAATTCCTCTACGCCAATATTGCCAGAAATATCAGGTCACTCTCATTTATAAGAACAGATACACGAAATTAACAAATAACATCCTTAACGTCACTCCGCTGTGGGTTGAGCATTTTCCAAACTCGAATACAATAAGGTTCCTAGAGACAGAAACGCCTCGATCCATCATAAGTCGCCTTCGGTTTACATAGCATCACCCGTGTCAAACTCAGCTTGCCCTTTTCTAACATAATGTCCTTGAATTCGTGCGTAAAGGGCAACAGGCAGATTCCACAGTTCTAAGAGTTTCAGAAAACGCTTGACAGGGCCACACTGGAGATTGTTAATCACATTCTGAAAAAGGGGATTAGGTTCTCAAATACGTCAGTGGCTTGAACACTTGTGAAGTACTAGAACCCAGTAGGTTGCTAGGGGTGACTGGTCTTCATCGTACACAAGGATATCGTCACAACGGCTTTTGACAAAATATCGATACGTCGAAATGCTCCCCAAAGATGTCGATATACATCGACGATCTTTCTTCCAGGATATTATATACACACTCCTGGAAATTGAAATAAGAACACCGTGAATTCATTGACCCAGGAAGGGGAAACTTTATTGACACATTCCTGGGGTCAGATACATCACATGATCACACTGACAGAACCACAGGCACATAGACACAGGCAACAGAGCATGCACAATGTCGGCACTAGTACAGTGTATATCCACCTTTCGCAGCAATGCAGGCTGCTATTCTCCCATGGAGACGATCGTAGAGATGTTGGATGTAGTCCTGTGGAACGGCTTGCCATGCCATTTCCACCTGGCGCCTCAGTTGGACCGGCGTTCGTGCTGGACGTGCAGACCGCGTGAGACGACGCTTTATCCAGTCCCAAACATGCTCAATGGGGGACAGATCCGGAGATCTTGCTGGCCAGGGTAGTTGACTTACACCTTCTAGAGCACGTTGGGTGGCACGGGATACATGCGGACGTGCATTATCCTGTTGGAACAGCAAGTTCCCTTGCCGGTCTAGGAATGGTAGAACGATGGGTTCGATGACGGTTTGGATGTACCGTGCACTATTCAGTGTCCCCTCGACGATCACCAGTGGTGTACGGCCAGTGTAGGAGATCGCTCCCCACACCATGATGCCGGGTGTTGGCCCTGTGTGCCTCGGTCGTATGCAGTCCTGATTGTGGCGCTCACCTGCACGGCGCCAAACACGCATACGACCATCATTGGCACCAAGGCAGAAGCGACTCTCATCGCTGAAGACGACACGTCTCCATTCGTCCCTCCATTCACGCCTGTCGCGACACCACTGGAGGCGGGCTGCACGATGTTGGGGCGTGAGCGGAAGACGGCCTAACGGTGTGCGGGACCGTAGCCCAGCTTCATGGAGACGGTAGCGAATGGTCCTCGCCGATACCCCAGGAGCAACAGTGTCCCTAATTTGCTGGGAAGTGGCGGTGCGGTCCCCTACGGCACTGCGTAGGATCCTACGGTCTTGGCGTGCATCCGTGCGTCGCTGCGGTCCGGTCCCAGGTCGACGGGCACGTGCACCTTCCGCCGACCACTGGCGACAACATCGATGTACTGTGGAGACCTCACGCCCCACGTGTTGAGCAATTCGGCGGTACGTCCACCCGGCCTCCCGCATGCCCACTATACGCCCTCGCTCAAAGTCCGTCAACTGCACATACGGTTCACGTCCAGGCTGTCGCGGCATGCTACCAGTGTTAAAGACTGCGATGGAGCTCCGTATGCCACGGCAAACTGGCTGACACTGACGGCGGCGGTGCACAAATGCTGCGCAGCTAGCGCCATTCGACGGCCAACACCGCGGTTCCTGGTGTGTCCGCTGTGCCGTGCGTGTGATCATTGCTTGTACAGCCCTCTCGCAGTGTCCGGAGCAAGTATGGTGGGTCTGACACACCGGTGTCAATGTGTTCTTTTTTCCATTTCCAGGAGTGTATATTCTGTAAATGTATGAGATGGTTCTTTTGAAACTGTACTACTGTACTGTGTGAAGGAGTCTTACCACCTTTTTGAGCTCCCATCACGTCCAGTTTTTCTCTTTGACTGTGTGAAACAAGTGTAGGTAGCACAAAGAAGAAGTCCAATCGGACTGGGGGGCGGTGACTTGAATGGAATAACAAGATTTCCGATGTGGTTCAAATGGCTCTGAGCACTGTGGGACTTAACTTCTGAGGTCATCAGTCCACTAGAACTTAGAACTACTTAAACCTAACTAACCTAAGGACATCACACACATCTATGCCCGAGACAGGATTCGAACCTGCGACCGTAGCAGCAGCACGGTTCCGGGCTGAAGCGCCTAGAACAGCTCGATTTCTGATGTGGAGAAATAGCACACCAGCAGTGTTAAAAAACAATTTTTAGCGCAACTAGTGTGCTATTTCTTTACACCGGCATTCTTTAAAAACAGCTGCTGAAAAAGATGGTTTTTTCAGTGAACGGAGTATGCTGAGGTAATCGGCACTCGACACTCTGCCAACAGAAACGGCAATGTGCGGCTTCACCACGCAGTTTTGACACTACAGCTGCTGCGCCGCTGGCGTTGGCAGAAATGAAAGAACAGGGAAGTCGACATGAATTGTTCCATACAGGTCCACTACGTAACGAAACAGAACGACTGACCCATCGGACACCTTTTAAAGTGCCACTTGCGTGCAGTTACCGTTGTCAGCAAAGTGGCATCGCCAAGCGTGGATGTGCACCGTTCTCCTATCAATTCTTGCTCCAAGAGGGATCAGCAGGCAGGTAGCTTGTTGATGTACGGAATATCTAATAATACCGGCAGTATATTTATAATGTGCAGGCGATATTTTTATCGGCCGGTACGCCGTTACTTCTCCGTCGATATGTGTTGTTGTTGTTGTTGTTGTGGTCTTCAGTCCTGAGACTGGTTTGATGCAGCTCTCCATGCTACTCTATCCTGTGCAAGCTTCTTCATCTCCCAGTACCTACTGCAACCTACATCCTTCTGAATCTGCTTATTGTATTCATCTCTTGGTCTCCCTCTACGATTTTTACCATCCACGCTGCCCTCCAATGCTAAATTTGTGATCCATTGATGCCTCAGAACATGTCCTAATAACCGGTCCCTTCTTCTAGTCAAGTTGTGCCACAAACTTCTCTTCTCCCCAATTCTATTCAATACCTCCTCATTAGTTATGTGATCTACCCATCTAATCTTCAGCGATCTTCTGTAGCACCACATTTCGAAAGCTTCTATTCTCTTCTTGTCCAAACTATTTATCGTCCATGTTTCACTTCCATATATGGCTACACTCCATACAAATACTTTCAGAAACGACTTCCTGACACTTAAATCTATACTCGATGTTAACAAATTTCTCTTCTTCACAAACGCTTTTCTTGCCATTGCCAGTCTACATTTTATATCCTCTCTACTTCGACCATCATCGGTTGTTTTGCTCCCCAAATTGCAAAACTCCTTTATTACTTTAAGTGTCTCATTTCCTAATCTAATTCTCTCAGCATCACCCGACTTAATTCGACTACATTCCATTATCCTCGTTTTGCTTTTGTTGATGTTCATCTTATATCCTCCTTTCAAGACACTGTCCATTCCGTTCAACTGCTCTTCCAAGTCCTTTGCTGTCTCTGACAGAATTACAATGTCATCGGCGAACCTCAAAGTTTTTATTTCTTCTCCCTGGATTTTAATACCTACTCCGAATTTTTCTTGCGTTTCCTTTACTGCTTGCTCAATATACAGATTGAATAACATCGAGGATAGGCTACAACCCTGTCTCACTCCCTTCCCAACCACTGCTTCCCTTTCATGCCCCTCTACTCTTATAACTGCCATCTCGTTTCTGTACAAATTGTAAATAGCCTTTCGCTCCCTGTGTTTTACCCCTCCCACCTTCAGAATTTGAAAGAGAATATTCCAGTTAACATTGTCAAAAGCTTTCTCTAAGTCTACAAATGCTAGAAACGTAGGTTTGCCTTTCCTCAATCTTTCTTCTAAGATATGGCGTAAGGTTAGTATTGCCTCACGGAATCCAAACTGATCTTCCCCGAGGTAGACTTCTCCCAGTTTTTGCATTCGTCTGTAAAGAATTCGCGTTAGTATTTTCCAACTGTGACTTATTAAACTGACAGTTATTCTGCCCGCAGCTCGTGGTCGTGCGGTAGCGTTCTCGCTTCCCACGCCCGGGTTCCCGGGTTCGATTCCCGGCGGGGTCAGGGATTTTCTCTGCCTCGTGATGGCTGGGTGTTGTGTGATGTCCTTGGGTTAGTTAGGTTTAAGTAGTTCTAAGTTCTAGGGGACTGATGACCATAGATGTTAAGTCCCATAGTGCTCAGAGCCATTTGAACCATTTGATAGTTTTTCTTCTACTGTATTTCTTTCCCCCATTCCTGTCAATTGTTCCCTTATGCTCTCCCTGAAACTCTCTACAACCTCTGGTTTAGTCAGTTTATCCAGATCCCATCTCCTTAAATTCCCACCTTTTTGCAGTTTCTTCAGTTTTAATCTACAGTTCATAACCAAAAGCTTGTGGTCAGAGTCCACATCTGCCCCTGGAAATGTCTTACAATTTAAAACCTGGTTCCTAAATCTCTGCCTTACCATTATATACTATATCTGATACCTTTTAGTATCTCCAGTGTTCTTCCATGTATACAACCTTCTTTCATGATTCTTGAACCAAGTGTTAGCTATGATTAATTTATACTCTGTGCAAAATTCTACCAGAAATACTTATTTCGATGTATCGAAGGGAGATCATGATGTAATTTTAAATATCGATATATCGGAGTCGCGATATTTTTAAATATATTAACAGTCCCAATCGTCACGACTGCCTCAGGGAAGAGGGTCGCGGCCGCCCTTGTTCCCTGTGTACCGACACAACGTGTAGTGTCAGCAATGAGGTGCAGAGGAGCTGATGTTACGGTCTCGGGGGGGGGGGGGGGGGGGGATTTTCGTGTTCAGCGTGTGGTGCCCTTATTGCGCTTAAGAAAGCGCGGAACGATACGAACACATTTTACAGTCTTGTGCCCCGTACTGAAGACTGTTTGTGTCGACATGACGGTGCAACCCGTTGTAAAGCAGGATCTGCGAGGCAATGGTGTGTGGGCGACAACAATCCTGAAACGGCCTGGACGGCCCACAGTCTTCAGCCCAGCTGACGAGGAGAGGTTCACCGCGCTGCGATCGACTTTTTGAAACCGAATATACGGTGATGTAGATTAAAATTCCAGGTATCACACCCTGCAGCCACTCATCCTGGTGGGCTCTCGCTCGTAACTAATTGGCAAAAAAATTTCGGAATTTTGTGAGACACTCAATGGCATTAAAAAAGCTGGATCAGAGAGCTTGGTTGTGTGGTGTAATGCATAGGACAGGTTGCGGGATCAAATTTCGCCAGGTGCAGTCAACTTTCTTTATTTTTAAATCTTTATCTAAATGACTTTCATCATCATTTTTATTTAGTTAATTGATTTAAATGTTACCTTTAATTCCTATTCCTTTGTCATATCATTGTAATCATAATTTCATGTGTTTTTGTAAATTTCATGTATTAATTTCGATTTAATTTCTTTTGTTTTATCGCGCCGTTTCTTCGTCCACATTATTGCATTCATTATATTTAATTCTCAATTTGTAATATAAGTCCGTTTTTCATTTAAATTTTCATCTGTGTTATTTTGTTCGTAGAGCAACAAGTACTTAGATTATTTTTCAAATTACCATGCAAACAATTGCACATCTGGTAACGAATAATCCACTTTTGACACCGCTGCACAGTGAATATTAATAGATTATTGCGTCCTTTGTTTTTTAACTGACAGATCGGATCGCTTCCCACGCCCGGTTTCCCGGGTTCGATTCCCGGCGGGGTCAGGGATTTTCTCTGCCTCGTGATGGCTGGGTGTTGTGTGCTGTTCTTAGGTTAGTTAGGTTGAAGTAGTTCTAAGTTCTAGGGGACTTATGACCACAGCAGTTGAGTCCCATAGTGCTCAGAGCCATTTGAACCATTTGATAGATCGGAATTTTCAAACAATTCAATATCATGACAGATAAGTGTAATTAAATGTTCTATTGGAAAAAGAATGATAGAAAGAAAAAATAAAATAAATGAAGAAAGTTCATACGGCGATTTAAACAACGTGACCAAAGAATAAAAATAAATAAATTATTAAAACCAAGTTATTGATAAAAAATGCTTTAAGTCATTTCGATACAGATTTAAAAATAAAATAGTTCACTGTATCTGACGAGATTCGAATTGACAACATCTTGCATGTGAAGTTATTATCGTTTTTTTTCCTATCCATTACACCACACAAGCAGACTATACAGGGTGTTACAAAAAGGTACGGCCAAACTTTCAGGAAACATTCCTCACACACAAATAAAGAAAAGATGTTATGTGGACATGTGTCCGGAAACGATTAATTTCCATCTTAGAGCTCATTTTAGTTTCGTCAGTATGTACTGTACTTCCTCGATTCAGCGCCAGTTGGTCCAATTGAAGGAAGGTAATGTTGACTTCGGTGCTTGTGTTGACATTGCGACTTCATGCACGATGGAGCTCCTGCACATTTCAGTCCAAATGTTCGTACGCTTCTCAACAACAGATACGGTGACCGATGGATTGGTAGAGGCGGACCAATTCCATGGCCTCCACGCTCTCCTGACCTCAATCCTCTTGACTTTCATTTATGGGGGGCATTTGAAAGCTCTCGTCTACGCAACCCCGGTACCAAATGTAGAGACTCTTCGTGCTCGTATTGTGGACGGCTGTGATACAATACGCCATTCTCCAGGGCTGCATCAGCGCATCAGGGATTCCATGCGACGGAGGGTGGATGCGTGTATCCTCGCTAACGGAGGACATTTTGAACATTTCCTGTAACAAAGTGTTTGAAGTCACGCTGGTACGTTCTGTTGGTGTGTGTTTCCATTCCATGATTAATGTGTTTTGAAGAGAAGTAATAAAATGAGCTCTAACATGGAAAGTAAGCGTTTCCGGTCACATGTCCACATAACATATTTTCTTTCTTTGTGTGTGAGCAATGTTTCCTGAAAGTTTGGCCGTACCTTTTTGTAACACCCTGTATAGTTTGCCTTTTTTAACGGTATTGAGCAGAATGCAAAATTCCTAAACTTTTTTCGTCAAATACTCTCAAACGAAGGCACACCAAGGTGAGTGGCTGCAGGACCTGATACCTGGGATCTCTACCTACATTACCGTATATTCGGTTTCAAGAAGTCAATTGTACAGCCGTGGATGTCTTCTCGTGAATACCTTTAGGAAGGGTTGAACGCTGTCTCTGCTGAGAAACCCTTCGTCCAGCATCACTACATTCTCTGGTCGCTGCTCTTCAGGAAGAATGGCATGCCATTCCTCCGCAGACATTTAGACACCTCACTAACGGTGCCACCCCCCCCCTCCCCCAATAGAATTCATGCCTTCATACGTCCCATATTAGTATCTAATAAGATATGCCCGAATACTTTTTATCGAGAAACTAACTAAACTCCTCCCGAACGGGCCATGAAGGCCCAACGGTACCGATCGCCCGCCGTGTCATCCTCAGTCCAAGGCGCGACTGGATGCGGATACGGAGGGGCATGTGGTCAGCACACCGCTCTCCCGGCCGTATGTCAGTTTACGAGACCGGAGCCGCCACTTCTCAGTCAAGTAGCTCCTCAGTTTACCTCACAAGGGCTGAGTGCACCCCGCTTGCCAACAGCGCTCGGCAGACCGGATGGTCACCCATCCAAGTGATAGCCCAGCCCGACAGCGCTTAACTCCGGTGATCTGACAGGAACCGCGGTTACAACTGCGGCAGGGCGGTTGGTACTTTTTGTCAGACAGGGTAAGATAATAGATGCATGTGTAAGTGACGGATGTTGCAACTGACAATAATTACTTACTTGACACTAAGGACTCTCCCTTTAACCTGTGACTGAATGACAGTCGCTTGACCGAAACTGTCCCTAGATGAACACACGTTGAGCAGCTGGTGGTGGTTTCGAGACGCCTTTATTTCAGTGCGAGAGTGGCACAGAAACGAGCCGTGGGCTTACAATGGAATCCTTGAAGGAAAGAACTGTTGTGTCGGCAGACTTGCCAACACTACGCACACTAATTGAAAGAGGCGGCCAAGATGCACGCGCTAACTCACGAAGGATGGAGTGAGGTCTGAAACAGGAGACTTAATGAATGATATAAAGAAAATACGTAACTTCTGGACTACTTAACTTTTAATCCTTCCTTTGTATACATCGTTCTTGATGGGACATCTGGAGATTGTGGCGATACAAGTGAGACTCTTTAGATACAAGCTATCTAAGGCTAATGGCGCCTTGCTAGGTCGTAGACATGAACTTAGCTGAAGGCTATTCTAATGTCTCTCGGCAAATGAGAGCAAAGGCTTCGTCCGTATAGTCGCTAGCAACGTCGTCCGTACAACTGGGGCGAGTTCTCGTACGTCTCTCGAGACCTGCCGTGTGGTGGCGCTCGGTCTACGATCACACAGTGGCGACACGCGGGTCCGACATGTACTAATGGACCGCGGCCGATTTAAGCTACCATCTAGCAAGTGTGGTGTCTGGCAGTGACACCACATTCCTCCCCCGCAAATCGGCGGTCGTGTTATAAGGCTTCCGCCCGCCGTGGGGAGGACCCCATGTTGACGTATGCGATGAGGTGGGGAGCCTAACAACAGGCGAGGCTGTGCCAACCGCACCCGGCCATTCGGTCCGAGGGGATCTAGGAAACGCCTGAAAACCTAGTCCAGGGTGCACGTCAACATGCGGTGTATGCGCCCGTAGAGAGACAGGAGGGGCCGAAGGGTCGACCTCCATGTGGTTGGGGCACCCGACGGGCGAAGATGACATCTGGTCCGGAGAGGGCAAGAGTTCCATGGCGGAGGACAGCGGGTCACGGGAAGCGAGCGGCGGCGCGTGACCCAGGGAGGCGCTTGGCGGCTGCAGCGAAGCGTCCACTGCGGGCGGCGCCGGCGGCGGCTGCGGCGGCTGCGGCGGCGGCGGCGCGACGCCATGAGGCAAAATGGAAGGCAGCGTCGGTAACACCTGGGGATGAGGCGAGCCAGTAGATGGGTCCCCAGGGTGCTGACCGGACGGCACCGTCGCTGAAAGCAGACAGGGAGCGGCAGAACCCAGGCGACGACAGAGGCGCAGCTGATTGAGATGCCGACGCACCTCACCAGAGGCCCCCAAAACCAAATACATCGCGCGGCCGAGGCAGCGAAGAATGCGCCCTGCGAGCCAACGCCGTGAACCGCGATAGTTGCGATAGAAAACAATGTCGCCAGGAGCAAAAGCAGTAGTCTGCCGCTGCACGGGAACCTGATGCGGCGGATGCAGCAAAGACATCAAGGTTCGATGAGGACGACCGTGGAGCAACTCAGCCGGCGAGCGACCATCGCGGGGCTGAGAGCGATACGAAGACAAAAAGAGCAATAACGCGTCCTCCCGAGAATGCGACTCTTTCAACTTCAACATCTGTGACTTGAAAGTCCGGACCAACCGTTCAGTGGCACCGTTTGACTGAGGCGAAAACGGCGCGGATGTCAGATGTTGAATACCATTGGCCTTGCAGAATGACTGAAATTCTGCGGACAAGAACTGTGGGCCATTGTCGGAAACAATAGTCTGTGGAACTTCAATGCAAAAAATAGCGGACAACGCTTGGATGGTGGCAGATGACGTCGTGGAAGACATCCGGACAACAACATTACTGAAGGAATCCGCCACAACCAACCATCGAGCATTCCAGAATGGACCAGCAAAATCGATGTGCAAGCGTTGCCAAGGGGAAGTGGCTTTCGGCCATGCAAAGAATTTCCGCGGCGGGGCGGAGTGTTGTTCGGCACACGCCACGCAAGAAGAGCACATCTTCGTAATCGCAGCATCGATTACAAACCAAGTACAGTGCCGACGAGCAAGTTGTTTCGTGCGCACTATACCCCAATGTCCGTGGTGAAGAAGCCGTAAGACAGAGGACTGTAACGAACGTGGGACCACGACTCTGGATTGATCATTATCCGAACGCAACAATAAAACACCACGTCGTACAAAAAGTCTCTCCTTGTGAGCAAAAAATCGGCGAACCAACGGATCCTCGATCCGTGACTTTGACAAGGGCCATTGCGTAGCAACAAAACGCAAAACGGTAGCAAGGACAGGGTCAGCAGCTGTGGCTGTAGCGACACGACGAAAATCAATCAGAAACGATTCGACCACATCATCGGTTTCCGAATCAATGAACATGCAAGCAAGTTCGGAAGAATCGAATGCTTTATCCTCAGCAACAGGCAAACGGGACAACGCATCAGCGTTTCCGTGCTTAGCAGTGGACCGATACAAGATCTCGTAGCGGTACTGCGAGAGGAAAAGAGACCAGCGAATGAATTTCTGCGCTGTACGTGGAGGTACAGGCTTGTTCGGATGAAAAAGCGATGTCAAAGGTTTGTGGTCTGTGATGATGGTAAAATGACGACCATACAAGAAATCATGGAACTTAGTTACACCAAACACGAGAGCTAAAGCTTCTTTCTCTATCTGGGAATAATTGCGTTGCGCAGACGAGAGCAATTTTGAAGCAAAGGCAATATGACGATCATGCGATCCATCTTTGTGCGCAAGCACAGCACCGATCCCGAATTCCGATGCATCGACCATCAACAAAATGGGTTTCTGGGGATCGAATGGCGTAAGGCAAGTATTTGAAAGCAACGCCGATTTCAACTGGCGAAAGGCGCGTTCGCATTCCGTCGTCCAGACGAACGGAACACCTTTACGCCGTAAGCGATGAAGCGGAGCTGAAATGGAAGAAGCGCGCGGCACAAACCTGGCATAGTAGTTAATTTTTCCCAACACACTCTGTAGCTGTTTCACATTTTGTGGCGAAGGTGACTCCTGTATGGCACGGAGGTGCTCTGGACTCGGATGTATGCCTTGTGCATTAATTACATGTCCCAGGTATGGTAAGTCACGAGCACAAAACACACATTTGTCCTTCCTCAAGCGAAAACCATTTTGTCGCAAGACCTGAAATAACGTTCGTAGATTGGCTAAATGTTCGGCTTCTGTCTTTCCGGAGATCACAATATCGTCCAGATAGTTCGCAGCAGTAGGGACCGACGCACAAACAGTTTGTAAATATTGCTGAAACAATGCAGGGGCGGATGCACACCCGAATGGCAGTCTTTTGAATCGGTACAATCCAAGATGCGTGTTAACCACCAAGACGCGCTGGGATTCTTCGTCCACTGGTATTTGCAAGTACGATCTGCTAGGTCCAATTTCGAAAAGTATTTTCCTGGGCACAGTTTGTCAAAAAGATCTTCCGGGCGGGGCAAAGGAAAAGTTGCAGTCACAAGTTGTGGATTCACAGTTGCCTTGAAGTCCACGCAAAGTCTCAATTTTCCGGAAGGTTTTGGTAAAATTACTAAGGGTGAGGCCCAGAGAGAAGCTTGCACACGTTCAATTACACCTTGAGATTCTAAGCCGTGTAATGTTCTTGCGACCTCATCACGCAGTGCGTGGGGAACATTGCGCGCTCTGAAAAATTTCGGTTGCGCGTTTTCTTTCAGTTCCAAATGTGCTTCATAGTTCTTAGCGGAACCAAGGCCCGGTGCAAAAATGTCGGCAAATTCCTCACATAGACGAGCAACACTGGCGGAAGGCACCGTCTGAATCACTGATAGGACCTGATTTACGATAGACATGTGAAACAACTGAAATAAATCTAAACCAAACAAGTTCACTGCCGTAGAAGAACGAAGAACGTAAAATGACACAAGTTTTGTTTGTCCCTTGTATGTGGCAAGAAGGCTGCACTGTCCTAACACAGGTATCTGCTGTCCTAAATAACTATTGAGCTGAACATTTGCTGCACGCAACGGAGGTTTGCCCAGTTGTTTGTAAGTGTCTTTATTGAGCAATGAAACTGCAGCTCCGGTATCGAGCTGGAATGGTATCACTTTGCCTCCAAAGTCTAAGTCTACAAAAAGTTTATTGTCCTGCTGACGACAAGAGCGACTTTAATGTGCAATTTGAACTGATACAGGGACAGAAGCACTTGCGACGTTACGGGATTTCTGGCGACGTCGACGCACACTAGTTGTGGGACGAACACAGTCACTGTTAGATAAAGTGGCACTGGACGGGGTGGAATTAACGACATGAATGTCCATGGGCGAAGGTCCACGAGCCTGATTGTCCCTGGTTCGATTCCGGCGCGAAGCAAAGGGCCTGGAATGGTTTTGATTGTCTGATCTTAGCTTTTTCTGGCAAACACTTTGAACATGTCCTTTCTTATGACAGTAAAAGCAAATAGCTTGGCGCGACGGGCAATTGTCATGCGAATGTCTAGTTGCACACCGCGGGCATGATTTTAGAACTGCATTGGCATGCTTACGCGGCACACGTGTTTGCGAGCTAGGCTGCAGCTGCGTGAACGTGCGCGAGGGCCGTTTAACGTCCCGTGTTGCGCGCCCGGCGGGCCGGGCAATGCGACACACTGCCGGCGAAGTTTCAAATGATTCCTGAGCAAAGTCAAGGGTGTCTTGCCTATCCAATATGTCTATCACTTGTTGAAGGGAGGGATTTACTAGTTTCAAAATCCGTTCCCGTATGCGAACATCAGAAACGTTCTGTGCTATTGCATCACGCACCATAGTATCTGAATACGGAAGTCCACATTCACATGCAAAATCACAATCCCTAGTAAGTCCTTGCAATGTTGCAACCCACTCCCTATTAGTCTGACCGGCCGTACGTTTGGTACGAAAGAACGTATACCTTTTTGCAACTACATTAACTGTTTCCTTGAAATAGGCATCTAAAGCAGACAAAATTTCTTCGTAGGACAGAGCTGCTATGTCGCGTCGGGGAAACAATTTCACTATCACACGGTAGGTGGACACACCGACACAAGAAAGCAAAAACGGCTGCCACTCATTACCTTGAATTCTGTAGGCGGCTAGATGGAAGCCGAATTGTCGGGACCATTCCGGCCAGGTCTCGTGGGCTGCGTCAAAGCTACGAAACGGAGGTGCAACCGCGTGTGTTGGCTGCGGTAGCGAGGAAGCGGCGGCGGCCGCATCGGGGTGCAGCGCACGTTGACCCTGGACGAGCTGTCCAAGGGCATCCAATAACGCCTGCGTCTACTGATTCTGCAAGCGATAAAATTCGGACAGTACATCTGGCGAAGCCATGACACAAGGAAATGTAAGCAATTAGAAAGATCCTGATTGATCCGCGTCGCCAATTTTGTTGTGTCGGCAGACTTGCCAACACTACGCACACTAATTGAAAGAGGCGGCCAAGATGCACACGCTAACTCATGAAGGATGGAGTGAGGTCTGAAACAGGAGACTTAATGAATGCTATAAAGAAAATACGTAACTTCTGGACTACTTAACTTTTAATCCTTCCTTTGTATACATCGTTCTTGATGAGACATCTGGAGATTGTGGCGATACAAGTGAGACTCTTTAGATACAAGCTATCTAAGGCTAATGGCGCCTTGCTAGGTCGTAGACATGAACTTAGCTGAAGGCTATTCTAATGTCTCTCGGCAAATGAGAGCAAAGGCTTCGTCCGTATAGTCGCTAGCAACGTCGTCCGTACAACTGGGGCGAGTTCTCGTACGTCTCTCGAGACCTGCCGTGTGGTGGCGCTCGGTCTACGATCACACAGTGGCGACACGCGGGTCCGACATGTACTAATGGACCGCGGCCGATTTAAGCTACCACCTAGCAAGTGTGGTGTCTGGCAGTGACACCACAAGAACTCCATCTTTTCCCGAAACGCTACTGACGAGGGAAACTCCCCGTCGTATCCCACTCAGGTTTGGTGGTAAGAGAGTCCAGTGAACGGACCGTCAAAAACTGTACACATATCGAGCATGAAAAGAGGAAGAATGTGTACTGAACTGTAAAAAAGAAAGGAAAATAGAAACAGGGAACGGTCCAAGAACAAAAAGTTCAGTATGAGCAGCGGGGAGCAGAAATGGCGTCGTGGTTAAGTGGCTATGGCGTTGGACTGCTACGCGGCCGAGCTTTATTCAAATTTGTGTCTGTGTCGTGGTGTAACGTCCGTTTGCAACAGCGAGGTCTACGATACGGACCTATAATGACAGTTGATTTTGCACAGCCGAAAGGAAGTGGCTTTCGAATGGGAACCACAAACGTTTGACCACAAGACGACATGTCAAACGAATCCGCCACCAGAAGACACGTATGGGGTGTCATGCACGGCACTACTAGCAGTACATGTGTCATATGATAGCAACCTCTTACCGACGCAGCTAATTTGTACGACTGGTAAGAAAGTGAGATACACCTCCTTGCCCAGTGTAGGTGTTTTTATGAATGCGAATGTGATCACTCCCAAGGAAATGATGAAAACATAATAGTTCGTCACGTAAGCCGCAGGAAATGAACGCAACGCTTTCGCAATCACACAGTTTCTCTGTGCTCTGTCAAAACATATGTTTTTAGCGTTTTTGAAGTTGCGTTCCGCTTTGGAAGTCGTGACACTTGAATTCCTTTGTTGTAACATAGTTCACACCCATTTGTTTGTTGTTTTCATTTCTGTGAGACGTCTATATGTTATCTCGCTGCTCTCACTATTCATCACGTTTGCTTGTGACGGAAACGTATTCTAACCACATGACTCATATTCTGTAACCAATGTATAGTATGGCAACTGCCAGGACTACAGAAAGAGAACAAACATTTGAACGACGGGACGTTCATAGCGTTGAGGAAAGCGCGCATTAGCGGACATCAGCGAACAGGATTCGCATTGTATTAGTACGGCCTAGCAGAGAGTATACGATACCAGATTGGTGTTGTGTGTCCATCATCATTTCTCTGCAATAAAAAAAAACTGAGTAACGGAATCAACGATTAACTTGAACGGATGTATTGTGACATCCGCCCAGACCAAACGCAACAAACAATACCGAACAAAATGAAAAAAATGAAAAAAACACCATGACTCAGGTTTCTCTTTATTGCACTTGTTGTTCTTGGACCGCTCACTCTTTATATTTTGCTTTTCTTTTCATAGTTCAGTACACCTTCTTCCTGCTTGATCTGTGCACAGTTTTTTATGTGTTATCCGATGGGCAATCTTACCACTAAATCTGAGGTGGTTGCAATGGGGATTTTCCCTTGTGAGGAATCGGACATCTTAAAATCAGCGAAAGCTGTTATAGTAAGAATTTATGTTTTTTCGACTAGTTTCGATCTTAAATCGTCATCAGAGCGACAAATATTACCAACAATGTGGTAGATTGTTCGTTTCCATCAAAATACAGGCAGAACCTCTCAGCCAAGCGCTTGGGTTTCACGATATACACTGACGAAAATGGGAAACGTTACACCATGAAGCACCAGTCCTATACTTCTCAAACATCATGAAAATGTTGAACACGTAACGGGTATTCAATGCATAAACTTTCATTGCAATCGGAATTGATTTCCGGCATCAGTATGAGATATCACACCTACTACCACGAAAACACACTTGCATAAGGCTTGTCCAGACTCTCTGCTGTGTGATATTTATTTTTATTTCTTTTTCTTTTACTACAGATCCGTTTCGATTAATGTTGCCGTTATCAACTGATCAGCTGTAAATATGAGTGACACTTTCAATGTACACTGAAGAGCTAAAGAAAGTAGAACACCTACGTAATACCGAGTAGGGCAGCCGCGAGCACGCAGAAATGCCGCAACACGACGTGGCGTGGACTCGAAGTAGTGATGGAGGGAACTGACACCATGAATCCTGCAGGGTGTCCATAAGTCATAGGGTACGAGGGGGCAAAGATCTCTTCTGAACAGCACGTTGCTAGGCATCTCAGATATGCTCAATAACGTTAATGTCTGGTGAGTTTGGTGGCTATCGGAAGTGTTTAAACTCAGAAGAGTGTTCCTGGAGCCACTCTGTAGCAATTATGAACGTCTGGGGTGTCGCATTGTCCTGCTGGAATTGCGCAAGTCCGTCGAAATGCACAGTGGACATGAATGGATGCAGGTGATCAGACAGGATACTTACGTACGTGTCACCTGTCAGAGTCATATCTAAGCGAATCAAGGATCCCATATCACTCCAACTGCACACGTCCCACGCCATAACAGAGCCAGCTTGAACAGCCGCCTGCTGACATTCAGGGTCCATCGATTCATGAAGTTGTCTCCATACCCTTTCACGTCTATCTGTTCGATACAATTTGGAACGAGACTCGTCCCACGAGGGAACATGTTTCCAGTCATCAAGAGTCCAATGTCGGTATTGACAGACCCAGGCGAGGCATAAAGCTTTGTGTCGTGCAGTTATCAAGGGCACACCAGTGGTCCTTCGGTTCTGAAAGCCCATATCGATAAAGTTTCGTTGAATGGTTCGCACGCTGACACTTGACAGCCCAGTAGTGATATCTGCAGCAATTTGCGGAAGGGTTGCACTTCTGTCACGTTGAACGATTCTCTTCAGCCGTCATTCGTCGCGTTGTTGCAGCATCTATTTCTGGCCACAGCGAAATCGATCTGATGTTTCACCGGATTCCTGATATTCACGGGGCACTCGCGAAATAGTCGTGCGGGAAAATTCCCACTTTATCGCTACCTAGCAGATGCTGTGTCCCATCGCTCGTGCACCGACTATAACACCAAACTAACTTCAATCAAGATAATGTGCCATTGTAGCAGCAGCAACAGATCTAACAATTACGTCAGACACTTGTTGTCTTATACAGGGTGCTCCATTCATCGTGACCGTGCCAAATATCTCACGAAATAAGCGTCAAAAGAAAAAACTACAAAGAAAGAAAGTAGTCTAGCTTTAAGGGGGAAACCAGATGGCGCTATGGTTGGCCCACTAGATGGAGTTGCCCTAAATCAATCGGATCTCAACTGCGTTTTTTTCAAATAGGAACCCCCATTTTTTATTACATATTCGCGTGGTACGTAAAGAAATATGAATGTTTAAGTTGGACCACTTTTTTCGCTTTGTGATAGATGGCGCTGTAATAGTCACAAACATATGGCTCACAATTTTAGACCAACAGTTGGTAACAGGTAGGTTTTTTAAATTAAAATACAGAACGTAGGTGCGTTTGAACATTTTTTTTTTTGATTGTTCTAATGTGATACATGTACCTTTGTGAACTTATCGTTTCTGAAAACGCAAGCTGTTACAGCGTGAGTACCTGTAAATACCACATTAATGCAATAAATGCTCAAAATGATGTCCGTCAACCTCAGTGCATTTGGCAATACGTCTAATGACTTTCGTCTCAACAGCGAGTAGTTCGCCTTCTGTGGTGTTCTTTACATGCATTGACAATGCGCTGACGTATGTCGTCAGGCGTTGTCGGTGGATCACGATAGCAAATATCATGCAACTTCCCCACAGAAAGAAATCCGGGGACGTCACATCCGGTGGAAGTGCGGGCCATGGTATGGTGCTTCGACGACCAATCCACCTGTCATGAAATATGCTATTCAGTACTGCTTCAACCGCACGCGAGTTATGTGCCGGACATCCATCATGTTGGAAGTACATCGCCATTCTGTCATGCAGTGAAACATCTTGTAGTAACATCGGTAGAACATTTCGTAGGAAATCAGCATATATTGCACCATTTAGACTACCATCGATAAAATGGGGGCCAATTATCCTTCTACCCATAATGCCGCACCATACATTAACCCGCCAAGGTCGCTGATGTTCCACTTGTCGCACCCATCGTGGATTTTCCGTTGCCCAGTAGTGCATATCATGCCAGTTTACGTTACCGCTGTTGGTTAATGACACTTCGGCGCTAAATAGAACGCTTGCAAAAAATCTGTCATCGTCCCGTAATTCCTCTTGTGCCCAGTGGCAGAACTGTACACAACGTTCAAAGTCGTCGCCATGCAATTCCTGGTGCATAGAAAAATGGAACGGGTGCATTCGATGTTGGTGTAGCATTCTCAACACCGACGTTTTTGAGATTCCCCAATTCATCTGCTACTGATCTGCGGATTAGCCGCGACAGCAGCTAAAACACCTAGCTGGGCATCATCATTTGTTGCAGGTCGTGGCTGACGTTTCATATGTGGCTGAACACTTCCTGTTTCCTTAAATATCGTAACTATCCGGCGAACGGTCCGGACACTTGGATGATGTGGTCCAGGATACCGAGCAGCATACATAGCACACACCCGTTGGGCATTTTCATCACAATAGCCATAGATCTAAACGATATCGACCTTTTCCGCAATTGGTAAACGGTCCATTTTAACACGGGTAATGTATCACTAAGCAGATACCTTCTGCACTGGCGGAATGTTACGTGATACCACGTACTTACACGTTTGTGACTATTAGAGGGCCATCTATCACAAAGCGAAAAAAGTGGTCCAACTAAAACATTGAAATTTCTTCCACACGAATATGTAATAAAAAATGGGGGTACCCATTTAAAAAAACGCACTTGATACCCGTTTGACCTATGGCAGCGCCATCTAGCGGGCCAACCATAGCGCCATCTGGTTTCCCCCTTCAAGCTAGACGAGTTTCGTTCTTTGTAGTTTTCTCGTTTGATATCTTCAACTTTTGTAGTCCTGTCTTCCTCAGCTGCGTGTAATATTACGGTATATTGATAATTTTTACTTATGGACCGTCTGACAGCAACTGAATAAAACACAATTTTAGTGCCATACGCGTTTCGCCTTTATTTTCTGCAAGGCATCATCAGTGGCCTGGAATATGTACATATGTTAGCTATTTTATTTACATTTTTGTCACTGTGCCTCTAGGTTATAAACAGTTCTGGTGGTTGGTATTTCTTATTAAGTAGTAATGTTTTGAACTGTACTTACAGGTTGCGTGGACAGTTTCTTACATATTACGCTACTGTTGCATTTTTGGTGTTCTTCTTCTTACGAACGCCAATTTGCGGTTTTTTCCACATTCCACAGCACTATGCACTGAACACTTGTTTTAATGCAATGTTTTGGTTTCTGTTGCCGACTGTCAAATGTTTTTGCCAAAGATCGAATATTATTGCCAAACTTATGAGTGTAACTATTGAAGTATCTGTGGTCTGTTCGTGTATGCATTTGTGTGTGCGTTTGTGTATGTGTGTGAGTGTTTTTTGGTGTGATATTATTATTATTATTATTATTATTATTATTATTATTATTATTTTCGATTATTCCCATTTAAGAGAGCGTTTGAACTTGAATTCCTTTATGATGATTGTTTACGTTTCTTCTGAGCCCAAATTTTCTTCATGTGTTCACTGTGTTATTTCTTTCGCTCAGCTGTCCATTTGCATCCTGGTCTCTTCTGTGTTGTGGTGTCAAATTTATGTTTTTTGATGATGTTCCTGAATTCAGTTCTATTTTCTGCATCGTTTACTGTTATGTGTGCTTGTTTGAGGTCCTCTTCAACTTCTTTTATCCATTTTGTTTTTCCCCTGCCTAAGTTGATGACTTTAAGAATTCGCTTTGAAATTCTGTTTTCATTCATCCTGTGGATATGTCCGTAGAACTGCATTCTTCTTTTCCTTATTGTATCCGTAATCTTGTCTGTGTATTTATATAATTCTGATGTTGGTCTCTTCTTCCAGATTCCTTGCTCTTGTATCGGACCAAAAATTTTCCTGAGAATTTTCCTTTCTTGTTTCTCTATTTCTTTGATTTTAGTTTGCCCACCTATTTGTGTTGTTTCAGATGCATACAGTGCCTCCGGAAGTACGACAGTGTTGTAGTGCCTCAATTTTGCGTTAATGTTTGGTGTGATATTAATTTAATTTAATTTTATTTTTTTTAATTATTTTTGTCCTGTGTGTGTGTGTGTGTGTGTGTGTGTGTGTGTTTTGGTGTGATATATATATTTTTTGTGCTCTCTCTCTCTGTGTGTGTGTGTGTGTGTGTCTGTCTGTATTTTGGTGTTATATTAATTATTATTTTTTAAAATTATTTTTTTTGGGTGGGGAGGGGGGCTGTGTGTGTGTGTGTGTGTGTGTGTGTGTGTGTGTGTGTCCAGATGGTGTGGGGAAGAGTTTTTTTGTTTTATGTTATCATTTCCTTTATTAAGTGTAGTAGGGAGCCTGTGTTGATGTGTGTTTGTTCATTTATCACATGTTTGTGTTCTGCTATGGCTTTCTGGATGTGGAAGTTTTCTTGTGTTTGTATAAGATGTTTGTCATGGTTGCTTATTCTCATTATTTTCATTTCTTGTTCCATGGTTGTAGGATGATGGTTGTAGTGTTGTAAATGCTCTGCAAATGTGGAATGGTTTGTTGCATACTTCCAACATCTGATATGTTCTTTGTATCTTGTTTCAAAATTCCTGCATGTCATGCCTATGTATACTGCATCACAACTTTGACATTCAAGTTTATATATTCCTGATTGTTGGAATTTGTCCCTCTTGGTAGCTGGCTGGCTTAGGTGTGATTGGAGGCTTTGCCCAGACTTATATGCTATTATGAAGCCCTGTCTCTTTAGGATGTCTGCAACTCTGTGTATTAGTTTATGTGTGTAGGTCATGATGTACCATCTGGTTCTTTTCTGTGTGGTGTTGTCATTGTGTGTGTTTGTTGAGTGTGTTTGTAAGTTTTCAGCTTGTGAGTTCTTTTGTATTCTGGAAATGTTGTGTTTGTTTTTTATTTGTGTTTTTATTTTTTGATTGAGCCTGTGTACCACATGTGTGTCATACCCGTTGTTCCTAACTATTTGTATGATTGTACTCATTTCTTGTTCATAGTTTCTCTTGCTGAGTGGGATTCTGTTTAATCTATGTAACATGTGTCTTAGTGCTGCAAGTTTCTGGCTGTGGGGGTGGTTGGATGTGGAATGTATTATTGCGTCTGTGGCTGTTGGTTTTCTAAAGATGTTTAATGTATGTTTTCCATTTTCTTTTTTAATTGTAATGTCAAGAAAATTTATTTGATTTTCTTTTTCTTTTTCAAGTGTGAATTTTATGTTCTGATGTGCTTTGTTTATTTCTGAATGGAGTTCATCTATTTTTTCACTTGGCTCATCTACCAGACAAATAATGTCATCCACATATCTGTACCAATATATGATTTTGAAACTTTCATTTGTGGCTATCTTTTCAAATATCTGATTTTCTAGGTGACTGATGAAAATGTTGCTAGTGTTCCTGATATTGGGGATCCCATGGGCAGTCCATCAGTTTGTAGATAATATTCTTTCTCAAACTGAAAGTAGTTTTGTTTAGTTGTCAGTCTGAGCATATCTGTAATTTCTTTTATTGCGTCTGTGGTGAGGTTGCTGTTGGATGAGAGATTTTGTTCTACGATTTCTATTGTTTCTGTGATAGGGATGGAGGTATACATATTTTCTATATCGAATGAAATCAGTGATTCTGAGTGTGGTACCTGTATGTTCTGTATGTTTTCTATTAGGTTTCCTGTGTTTATCACTGTTCTGTTCTTTTCTACTTTATAGTGTTTTGGAACTAACTTTTGGAGGTGTTTGGCTATGCGGTATGTTGGGGCTTTCTTGAAGTTGATAACAGGTCTCATTGGCATTCCGTCTTTATGTACTTTTGGTTGACTGCAGAGTGTTGGTGCTTGTGGGTTTTTCTGTGTTAAGAAGTATTTCTGTTTGTCTGTGGGTGTGTGTTCAATGTTTTTCAGTGTTTGTTTCACATTTGCCTGGAATCGTGTAGTTGGATCAGACTTCAGTTTCTGTATGGCGTTGGTGTTTATGTATTCCTTGGTTTTTGTGATGTATTGCTCTTTATCCATGAGTATTGTTACATTTCCCTTGTCTGCTCTTGTTATTAATACGTTATTGTTTGTTAACTTTTGTTTTAACCTTTTCATAGTAGCTGCTTCTGTTTGGTTGTTCTTATTGTGTGTCTGCTGTGTTTGTTTTATTATGCCTTTTATTTCTTCTTTTACTAGTTCTCTTGTCAGTCCTATGTTTATTTCGCAATTATTTTGTTGTTCTTCACGTGTAAGGATGTGTTCGGTTTCTACTGTGAGATTTTCTATGTATTGATTGTTCACTTTGCTATTGGTGCAGTGTTTCAAACCTTTTTCCAAGAGCATTTTTTCATTTTCGTGTAGTTCTGCCTCTGTTAGGTTAACTAAGCGGGGATGGAATGTGTGTTGGTGTTAATGTGGTTTCACATTTAAAATGTAAATGTATTTTTGCGTCTTTTTTACTGTTAGTTTCATTATCTTGTGTTTATGTTTGTTTTGTAAATGTTTCATTGCTGTGTATGTGTTGTGCTCAGTTTTTTCTACTAGTGCCATGAAAACTGCGACGAAAAACAAAAAATAATAATAATTTATATAACAGCAAAATACACACACACACACACACACACACACACACACACACACACACACACACGCACAGCACAAAAAAATATATATCACACCAAAACACACACACACAGGACAAAAAAATAAAAAAAATTAAATTAAATTAAATTAATATCACACCAAAAAAACACATACACACATACACAAACGCACACACAAATGCATGCACGAACAGACCACAGATACTTCAATAGTTACACTCATAAATTCATGGAGGTATAAGGAGGGGAGATGCCATGACGTCACAAACTTGAAGCCGACAGAAACCGAGCTCCGCCATTGCAGTTTGGTCAGAAGACTCGTTTCCTATTGTGCTACTGTCTAGAGCTGCTGAAGGTTTTTTCATTTTAAAATGCCGGTTTGCGTTGTTTACGGGTGTACTAACCGTTGGAATAGTGCTACCAAGTTAAAAGGAATCACGTTCCATGCGTAAGTGGCCCCGTTCGTAAAATATTGTCGTTTATATTCGTGAGATGTGCGGCCTTGTTTACGTTTTGTGAAACTGTTTTCTTCTTATTTTATTTCAGATTTCCGATCAATGAAGCTCGTAGGGCTCTGTGGGTTCATATGCTTATTTTTCTTGACAAACCACAAACGATGTTTGTATTTACAAATGAAATTTTGTATAAGTGTGTAAACGAGTAAGAAATATCATCCGGTATGTAAACTAGCATAGCTTTCGGGTTCTGCTTTCAGTTTACATCGACACAAATACAGTAAAAGGTAATTTGAGTTTGAAAAGAGCTTTGTACACTGTTATTTTTCATCATTCGAAGTTCGTATCCAAAAGAAACACTTAAGTTAACGAGACAAAATCAGTTGTATTGCTGGGGCAAGAACGCATTAAAAACAAAACGAAAACACCTGAAAAAGCTATTCTGACGTTTTGTTGTGCATGTAAACATTGTAACACTCATCATCTGAAATTATTTCGCAGACATAACGTTAGATATGAAGAACACGCAATTCTAACAAGAGCTCTGTCACTTTTGACCAATCAAACATGGCGGCCCACCGGCTTCAAACAGACGTACAGCAGACGGCCATTGTGCCATCTCCCCTCCTTATACCTCCATGCATAAATTTGGCAATAATATTCGATCTTTGGCAAAAACATTTGACAGTCGGCAACAGAAACCAAAACATTGCATTAAAACAAGTGTTCAGTGCATAGTACTGTGGAATGTGGAAAAAACCGCAAATTGGCGTTCGTAAGAAGAAGAACACCAAAAATGCAACAGTAGCGTAATATGTAAGAAACTGTCCACGCAACCTGTAAGTACAGTTCAAAACATTACTACTTAATAAGAAATACCAACCACCAGAACTGTTTATAACCTATAGGCACAGTGACAAAAATGTAAATAAAATAGCTAACATATGTACATATTCCAGGCCACTGATGATGCCTTGCAGAAAATAAAGGCGAAACGCGTATGGCACTAAAATTGTGTTTTATTCAGTTGCTGTCAGACGGTCCATAAGTAAAAATTTTCGTTTGATGCTTATTTCGTGTGATATTAGTCCCGGTCACGATCAATGGACCACCCTGTATATGCGCTGCCGACCTCAGCGCCGTATTCTGCCTGTTTACATATCTCTGTATTTCAATACGCATGCCTATGCCACTTCTTTGCGCTTGAGTGTACATATTTATGTTATGGTAGAACATTGAGCATGGATTGCTACTTACTTACATTATTGTCTCTCTGTAGTGGCATACACATTACATCGTTGCCAACTGTGTTTTGACTGTCGGTCTATATTTATTGAATTAAGTTAGTAATTAATACGTAATGACGGTAATCTGACAGTTATGGAGCTACGATGTCATACGCTTATCAGATATAAGCACTGTTATACAGATGATCTATACATTATTTGTTTGCGCGTACATCTATGGCTGCCGTATGATTGTAGTAATCTATGTTTATAGCGATAGTAGGTGCTATTAATTTATAGGGGTTTTATTTCACGTGTGTGCTTTTGTTAACTTCAATTTTCGATAAGTTTTCAGGAATTGTTTCCTCGTACATTTTGGGTTTTCGCTCTGACATTCGTTTTCAGATTACTTCTATGAGCAACGATGTCAAGGTCCTGTTTTGATGTGCATTATCTTTAGCTATGCACTGCGCTTTGAATTTATCCGCTTTATTTTTCGAGCATTTCAATAGAAATTATTAAATATCACTCGACACGTACACGGCACAAACAGAATGAAAGCTTCATTTCCTGGATTCTCCTTTTATATTGGTATTGCGACGATGCAAAGCTGTTTTTCCATATACGACATGACGCATTTCCTTTTTTGGATATGAACTCACGAAATTCCGTATAAGACAGCAACCAGTTTCATTTTCAAAATAAATAATTCCTAAGTTCTAAATTTTGTAATTTTTCCGAAACTTGTAATCAGATTTTGAAGACTGGAACGCCACTGAATTTTTCTTTTTAAAGACTACATACTAACAGCATAAATCACCATAGTTCGATTTGAAAAAGCGAAGTTGATACCGATATTTGTGTAATTAACATCGCTATAATAGAGTATACGCGATTTAGTAAGGACTCTCTCACAGATCATCTCAGTGGAAGTACAATTACAGTATCACAAAACGTTCCGAAAATATCTGCAGTGAACTGCTTAGCTGAATCTGGCTCTCTACATACTCTTTGTGGCAATAAATCGTCTCCCCATTTCATATATTTCTGCACTAATAGTGATTAAAATAGAAACTAATCTAAAATCATAAAAATGATTAATATAACAGCTTTTGCAAGTTTTAAAAATTCTTCTCTGACTTACAGGTATTTGAGTGCTGTGAAGCACTGCGCGCATAAAGCTATTCAGGAAGTTCAGAAAACCAGCACTCGTGGCAGAGCGCAAACAGATTTCATTGCCTCCTAAGTGCATCTCGCTTAAGGATAAAGTAAGGGAGATTACGCCCGCCCAGTTAGCTGAGCGGTCTAACGCACAGCTTTCCGGCTTGCGAAGGAGCACCTGGCCCCCGGCATGAATTTGCCCGGCGGACTTGTGTCGAGGTGTGGGGAGCCGGCCACTCTGTGGATGGTTTTTAGGCGGTTTGCCATCTGCCTCGGGGAATGTGGGTTTTTTTGTCATCAATCTACTGACTGGTTTGATGCGGCCCGCCACGAATTCTTTTCCTGTGCTAACCTCTTCATCTCAGAGTAGCACTTGCAACCTACGTCCTCAATTATTTGCTTGACGTATTCCAATCTCTGTCTTCCTCTACAGTTTTTGCCCTCTACAGCTCCCTCTAGTACCATGGAAGTCATTCCCTCATGTCTTAGCAGATGTCCTATCATCCTGTCCCTTCTCCTTATCAGTGTTTTCCACATATTCCTTTCCTCTCCGATTCTGCGTAGAACCTCCTCATTCCTTACCTTATCAGTCCACCTAATTTTCAACATTCGTCTATAGCACCACATCTCAAATGCTTCGATTCTCTTCTGTTCCGGTTTTCCCACAGTCCATGTTTCACTACCATACAATGCTGTACTCCAGACGTACATCCTCAGTAATTTCTTCCTCAAATTAAGGCCGGTATTTGATATTAGTAGACTTCTATTGGCCAGAAATGCCTTTTTTGCCATAGCGAGTCAGCTTTTTGATGTCCTCCTTGCTCCGTCCGCCATTGGTTATTTTACTGCCTAGGTAGCAGAATTCCTTCATTGACTTCGTGACCATTAATCCTGATGTTAAGTTTCTCGCTGTTCTCATTTCTACTACTTCTCATTACCTTCGTCTTTCTCCGATTTACTCTCAAACCATACTGTGTACTCATTAGACTGTTCATTCCGTTCAGCAGATCATTTAATTCTTCTTCACTTTCACTCAGGATAGCAATGTCATCAGCGAATCGTATCATTGATATCCTTTCACCTTGTATTCTAATTCCACTCCTGCACCTTTCTTTTATTTCCATCATTGCTTCCTCGATGTACAGATTGGAGAGTAGGGGCGAAAGGCTACAGCCTTGTCTTACACCCTTCTTAATACGAGCACTTCGTTCTTGATCGTCCACTCTTATTATTCCCTCTTGGTTGTTGTACATATTGTATATGACCCGTCTCTCCCTATAGCTTACCCCTACTTTTTTTCAGAATATTCAGAATCTCCAACAGCTTGCACCATTTTATACTGTCGAACGCTTTTTCCAGATCGACAAATCCTATGAAAGTGTCTTGATTTTTCTTTAGCCTTGCTTCCATTATTAGCCGTAACGCCAGAATTGCCTCCCTCGTCTCTTTACTTTTCCTAAAGCCAAACTGATCGTCACCTAGCGCATTCTCAATTTTCATTTCCATTCTTCTGTATATTATTCTTGTAAGCAGCTTCGTTGCATGAGCTGTTAAGCTGATTGTGCGATAATTCTCGCACTTGTCAGCTCTTGCCGTCTTCGGAATTGTGTGGATAATGCTTTTCCCAAAGTCAGATGATATGTCGCCAGACTCATATATTCTACACACCAACGTGAATAGTCGTTTTGTTGCCACTTCCCCCAATGATTTTAGAAATTCTGATGGAATGTTATCTATCCCTTCTGCCTTATTTGATCGTAAGTCCTCCAAAGCTCTTTTAAATTCCGATTCTAATACTGGATCCCCTATCTCTTCTAAATCGACTCCTGTTTCTTCTTCTATCACATCAGACAAATCCTCACCCTCATAGAGGCTTTCAATGTATTCTTTCCACCTATCTGCTCTCTCCTCTGCATTTAACAGTGGAATTCCCGTTGCACTCTTAATGTTACCACCATTGCTTTTAATGTCACCAAAGGTTGTTTTGACTTTTCTCTATGCTGAGTCTGTCCTTCCGACAATCATATCTTTTTCGATTTCACATTTTTCCTGCAGCCATTTCCTCTTAGCTTCCCTGCACTTCCTATTTATTTCATTCCTCAGCGACTTGTATTTCTGTATTCCTGATTTTCCCGGAACATGTTTGTACTTCCTCCTTTCATCAATCAGCTGATGTATTTCTTCTGTTACCCATGGTTTCTTCGCAGCTACCTTCTTTGTACCCATGTTTTCCTTCCCAACTTCTGTGATGGCCCTTTTTAGAGATGTCCATTCCTCTTCAACTGTACTGCCTACTGCGCTATTCCTTATTGCTGTATCTATAGCGTTAGAGAACTTCACTTCACTGACCCCTACTATATCTAGATTGAACCTTTGCATTTCCCTTTTCAGATTTTCTAGTTTCCCTACGACGTTCAAACTTCTGACTTCCACGCCCCGACTCGTAGAACGTTATCCTTTCGTTGATTATTCAATCTTTTTCTCATGGTAACCTCCCCATTGGCAGTCCCCTCCCGGAGATCCGAATGTGGGACTATTCCGGAATCTTTTGCCAGTGGTTTCCATTGCTTTCTGCATCCTCATGCCGTTGATCATTGCTGATTCTTCCGCCTTTAGGGGCAATTTCGCACCCCAAGGACAAGAGAGTGCCCTGAACCTCTATCCGCTCCTCCGCCCTCTTTGACAAGTCCGTTGGCAGAATGAGGCTGACTTCTTATGCCGGAAGTCTTCGGCCGCCAATGCTGATTATTTATCAAAATTTGGGCAGTGGCGGGGATCGAACCCGGGACCGAGGCTGGTTGCCCTTATTCCGCCTCGGCTACATTATGTCGGCGATTGCTGCGCAAACAAGTTCTCCACGTGCTCGTACACCACCTTTACTCTACAACGGAAACATAGGGGTTACACTTGTCTGGTGTGAGACGTTCCTCGTGAGGGGGGGGGGGGCTAAACTTCACAATTATCCTGAAAGAGTGGGTCGGTGTGGAGCGGCGGGGGGCGTGATGTGGACTGCGGCAGTCGTCGACATACAATACAATACAATACAAAGGAGATTAGGGTCCTAGCCATACTGGTTACAACTTGCCTCTCGCTTCCTTCGGGAGTGAAATAGGTTCAAATGGTTCAAATGGCTCTGAGCACTATGGGACAACATCTGAGGTCATCAATCCACTAGAACTTAGAACTACTTAAACCTAACTAACCTAAGGACATCACACACATTCATGCCCGAGGTAGGATTCGAACCTGCGACCGTATCGGTCGCGCGGTTCCAGACTGAAGCGCCTAGAACCGCTCGTCTACCCGGCCGGCATTGGAGTAGGAAACGGAATGACCAGCAGCGGTAGAAAGCATCAAACACTATGCTGTAGACACAGATTATGTGGTGCACATGTATAGATGTAGATGCAGATTTAAAAGTAGATGTAGATTTCCATGCAAGTGCAGGTGCAGACGCAGATGCAGATGTAAATATACATGCAGATAGTGATGCAGATGTAGATGCAGATGGCTTGGTTCAAATGGCTCTGAGCACTATGGGACTTAACATCTATGGTCATCAGTCCCCTAGAACTTAGAACTACTTAAACCTAACTAACCTAAGGACATCACACAACACCCAGCCATCACGAGTCATAGAAAATCCCTGACCCCGCCGGGAATCGAACCCGGGAACCCGGGCGTGGGAAGCGAGAACGCTACCGCACGACCACGAGATGCGGGCTGTAGATGCAGATATTATTGTAGATACAGATGTATATGTTCTAACATTCTGCGTGGTGTCTTTTTGTTCTAAGTCGTGTCTCCCTACCACTTTCGCGCAACGACGCTCTGAGCGTGTTTTTTAGGGAATTGACTAGTTTGAACCTGGGACCTGTTGCTGGTAAGGAGACGCCAGACCACACATGACATGTAGAGTTCAGAAGAGTTCAGTGAGACTAGCGATGATATAACCAATTACTTAATGATTTCAGCGTCAGCTCCACTGCACTCCCTGTAAAAGAATCTTAATACTAACTAAATTTAGTGGAATGGGTTCAAGGCTTTTCTATTTTAGTTAGCTGGTAAAATAACGTCGAAAAAGCAGTTAAGTTTACCATTGGAAATTTTATTCTACTCACAAAACATTGTTTATAAATTGCACTATTGATAAAAGGAAATATTTTAATACAGGATGATAAAAACCAACTGCGTTCAACAAAAATGTGAACGAATATTCCCTGAATGGGTTTCCAAGTTCTATAATTGATCGAAGGATGACCTTTGCCATATCACATCTATAATCTAGGTTTAAGTTTCATAAAAGAGAAAACTATCAAAATGGTCTACAGTGACCCTCAATTATCTTTAATTTCTTATTTAACTTGTCGTAAATTACAGTGGCTGATGTGGCTTCTCAATAACTATATAACAGAAAAATCATCGCGTTTCAGATTTTAACTTCTAATAGCAAATGTGAATACCACGAAGTTTAATTGACGATCGACACTAGTATTACGTAAAAAGGGGATATAACAGATGAGACTTCTGCAGTTCTGAGTGAAGCCTTATGTGCTCTTATGCGGCATCGCGTGCGTTCATTACCTTGTCGTTGGTTAGTCAGCTTCAGGGGGCGGCGGGCGGCGCAGCTCCACACACCTCGCCGTCTCGGAAGCAACTCCTCTCTAACCTCTCCTTACTACAATTTACCGAAGTTGGTTTAAGAACAGCTATCTGGCTGTGTTTTCAACTGACCAATCAGGGTCTCAATGTTAACCTTAAGCTCCGCCTACAAAAATTCTGTCTGTCCAATGAGAAACGTTATACTTTTCGTGGCGGGGCAATGTTTTTAATGTTTGCTACGTAACAGACACGCGTATAGTCTCACGCTGAATCTTGCAGCTGGTGTGGCCCTTTTTGTGTTATCGTAACATCTATACTGTTCTTCTGGAGGGCTCTATCTTTTAACATGGGCTGGAGGTGGACTTGGCGGTCGGCTTCTGGTCTCATTTCTCCCCTCGGAACTGCGCCTGTTTCACGGTGGGAAGGTATGACATGCATTTAGGCGTCTGTGGTATTCCATTTGCTCACTCGTTACTCGTATTACTTTGGTTACTTTAATGTCACGATTTATTCGGAGCTATGTGACATACTGCCGGATTTGCTATCATGTCAGGGTTTTCATGGTACTGGATTTGCCTGCCACCTTACAATATAGATGGAGATGTAGCTGTAGATGTAGATGTTGATACAGATGTATCTACACTCCTGGAAATTGAAATAAGAAGACCGTGAATTCATTGTCCCAGGAAGGGGAAACTTTATTGAC
This sequence comes from Schistocerca nitens, assembly GCF_023898315.1. Lineage (NCBI taxonomy): Eukaryota > Metazoa > Arthropoda > Insecta > Orthoptera > Acrididae > Schistocerca > Schistocerca nitens. The sequence goes on along the minus strand of NC_064623.1, from coordinate 216,788,504 downwards.
ACATTCCTGGGGTCAGATACATCACATGATCACACTGACAGAACCACAGGCACATAGACACAGGCAACAGAGCATGCACAATGTCGGCACTAGTACAGTGTATATCCACCTTTCGCAGCAATGCAGGCTGCTATTCTCCCATGGAGACGATCGTAGAGATGCTGGATGTAGTCCTGTGGAACGGCTTGCCATGCCATTTCCACCTGGCGCCTCAGTTGGACCAGCGTTCGTGCTGGACGTACAGACCGCGTGAGACGACGCTTCATCCAGTCCCAAACATGCTCAATGGGGGACAGATCCGGAGATCTTGCTGGCCAGGGTAGTTGACTTACACCTTCTAGAGCACGTTGGGTGGCACGGGATACATGCGGACGTGCATTGTCCTGTTGGAACAGCACGTTCCCTTGCCGGTCTAGGAATGGTAGAACGATGGGTTCGATGACGGTTTGGATGTACCGTGCACTATTCAGTGTCCCCTCGACGATCACCAGTGGTGTACGGCCAGTGTAGGAGATCGCTCCCCACACCATGATGCCGGGTGTTGGCCCTGTGTGCCTCGGTCGTATGCAGTCCTGATTGTGGCGCTGACCTGCACGGCGCCAAACACGCATACGACCATCATTGGCACCAAGGCAGAAGCGACTCTCATCGCTGAAGACGACACGTCTCCATTCGTCCCTCCATTCACGCCTGTCGCGACACCACTGGAGGCGGGCTGCACGATGTTGGGGCGTGAGCGGAAGACGGCCTAACGGTGTGCGGGACCGTAGCCCAGCTTCATGGAGACGGTTGCGAATGGTCCTCGCCGATACCCCAGGAGCAACAGTGTCCCTAATTTGCTGGGAAGTGGCGGTGCGGTCCCCTACGGCACTGCGTAGGATCCTACGGTCTTGGCGTGCATCCGTGCGTCGCTGCGGTCCGGTCCCAGGTCGACGAGCACGTGCACCTTCCGCCGACCACTGGCGACAACATCGATGCACTGTGGAGACCTCACGCCCCACGTGTTGAGCAATTCGGCGGTACGTCCACCCGGCCTCCCGCATGCCCACTATACGCCCTCGCTTAAAGTCCGTCAACTGCACATACGGTTCACGTCCACGCTGTCGCGGCATGCTACCAGTGTTAAAGACTGCGATGGAGCTCCGTATGCCACGGCAAACTGGCTGACACTGACGGCGGCGGTGCACAAATGCTGCGCAGCTAGCGCCATTCGACGGCCAACACCGCGGTTCCTGGTGTGTCCGCTGTGCCGTGCGTGTGATCATTGCTTGTACAGCCCTCTCGCAGTGTCCGGAGCAAGTATGGTGGGTCTGACACACCGGTGTCAATGTGTTCTTTTTTTCCATTTCCAGGAGTGTATAAATCCAACTGTAGATGCAGATGTAAATGTAAATGTGGATGTAGATGGTGATGCAGATGTGTCTATAAATGCAACTGTAGATGTAGATAGATAAATGTAAACGTAAGGTCACTTTAGCAGCTTTCGGTATGGCAGGTCTGTTCCGGAGAGCCATCGCCCAGAGTGGAGTGGCGACCGGAGATGGGGCGTTCACGAAGGATGTGCGTGCGAGGTCCTTCTTACTGGGAGAGCACCTCGGCCTGAAGACGCAGGACTCCAAGGAGCTGGTGGAGTTCCTCAGGAAGCAGCCTGACAGGCTACTGCAGGAGAGCGCCCTATTCGGCCGTACAGAGGAGGTACTGCGCCACATTTCAGTGTCAACAGTGTAAGCACCTCTCTCTCTCTCTCTCTCTCTCTCTCTCTCTCTCTCTCTCTGTGTGTGTATGTATGTTTGTATGTTATGTGTGTGTTTAAAAAAGATATTTCATAATGTCTCACCAAACTTACTTTTTCTGAGATGAAAAGCAGTCCTATACTCGAGGTCTGAGTGTAGAGGAGAAAACACAGTAGTCCTTCGTCGTTATTGTAGGCAAGTGCCGTGTAGAAGTGGTTCGCCTTTGCCTTCCTCCGATGTTCTACAACATGTCAAGTGCGCATCGTGCCGTGTCGATGACTCTGATGATTGTTTGTACACTGCACTGTGTTTTTGTTGTGCCAGCACATAGCCTGCTGGTCTCAGACACTACCAAAGGGACCACCACGTCTAAAGGCCCCATTCGATTAATGGATCAACAGTGCCACATCCCCTCATTTCATGAGACTCCTTGAGAGGTTTAGAATTTAATCCAGGATATCAGCGTAAACACTGGTCATCAGAAACTGTATACCATCGTACGTCCATGTGGTTGTGGGGCCTCGGCTGTTCATCTTTCAGACCTCTAAATTTCCAAACTTATTTTGTGGGCTACCTGTTTCGGTTGTATATTACGCCGTCTTATTACGTGTAGGAAGATTCCAACATCACTTCTGGTCAAAATAGGGGCCAGCATTCAGAGACTGGTATCTGTAGATTTTTGATACAGCCATCACTTCAACATCATCGTCATCACCGTCATTCATTAAGGCACCATCCCTGCCTCCTGTATGTATAACTACTGGCAGTGAAAATTTTCCACCACCAAGATTCGAACTGGCTTACCTCCGAGTCGCGTGCCACTGCACAGATGAGCGTTAGTGACCTCGTCTAAGGAGGCAGGTTTTTCTGAGAATGCCCTGATAATGTTGAAGTGATCGCTGTATCAAAAATTTACAGACACCAGTCTTTGATTGCTGGCCCCTATTTTGACTGGGATCGATGTTGGAATTACACGTCGGTCAGGGGGCCTGACTATGGCATGATACATCGCCGAAACTGGTAGCCCAATAAAATGTTTGGAAATTTAGACAGCTAAAAGATGTTTGATTTGACATTCTTTGAGCCACCATCCCTGCTTCCCTGGCCGTGTAAATACTGGTGGTAATAGTTTTCCATCAACAGGAGTCGGCTTACCACCGACACGAGTGCCAACACGCAGGTGGGCATTAGTGACCTCGTCTACGGAGGTGGACTCTTCTGAGAAAAAGAGTAAAGAGAATTTCGCGTGCTCTGACTTCCCAGCTCGATTCCTTGCACACTGGAAACACAAAAGCGAACAGTACAAAATCAGCCACTCCTAACAGACATGACGCTAATACCGTGTAGCACCCCCCCCTCCTTCCCTTGATAATGACCTCAATTCTGCGAGCAAGAAATTTCGCAAATATTTTTCAGGTACGCCTTATCCAGCTAAACCACTCATTAAGGATCAGATCCCACAGATCTAAGAAATACTGGGCGTGTGTACATTCCTGCGGACATTACAGGACGTTTCCTGTGGCATTAAGAATGAATGGTTTAGACTACCAGTCTAGGTGCATAAGGGACCCTGATTGTCCATCAAGCCACGTACGTACACTATGTGATCAAAAGAATCCGGACACTCCCAAAAACATACGTTTCACATATTAGGTGCACTGTGCTGCCACCTACTGCCAGGTACTCCATATCAACACAGGTTGTCATTAGACATCGAGAGAGAGCAGAGTGGGGCGGTCCGCCAAATTCACGGACTTCACGTCGTCAACTGATTGGGTGTCACTTGTGTCATACGTCTGCTCGCGAGATTTCCACACTCCTAAACATCCCTAAGTCCGCTGTTTCCGATGTGATAGAGAAATACAAACGCGAAGGGACACGTATAGCACAAAAGCATAAAGGGCGATCTCTTCTGTTCACTGACAGAGACAGCCGGCAGTTGAAGAGAATCCTATCTATCCAGACCGCGACAAAGGAATTCCAAACTGCATCAGCATCCATTACAAGTACTATGACAGGCAGGAAATGAGAAAACTTGAATTCCATGGTCGAGCGGCTGCTCATAAGCCACACCTCACGGCGATAAATGGCAAACGACGCCTCGAACGTAAACATTGGACAACTGAACAGTGGAATAACGTTGTGTGGAGTGACGGATCACGGTACACAATGTGGCGATCCGATGGAAGGGTGCGGGTATGGCGAATGCCCGTTGAACTTCATCTGCCAGCGTGTGTAGTGCCAACAGTAAAATTCGGATGCGCTGGTGTTATGGTGTGGTCATGCTTTTCATGGAGGGGGCTTGCACCCCTTGTTGTTTTGCGTGGCACTATCACAGCACAGGCCTACATTGATATTGTAAGCACCTTCTTGCTTCCCACTGTTGAAGAGCAATTCGGGGATGTCGATTGCATCTTTCAACACGATCGAGCACCTGTTCATAATGCACGCCGGTCGGGGTGGCCGAGCGGTTCTAGGCGCTACAGTCTGGAACCGCGCGACCGCTACGGTCGCAGGTTCGAATCCTGCCTCGGGCATGGGTGTGTGTGATGTCCCTAGGTTAGTTAGGTTTAAGTAGTTCTAAGTTCTAGGGGACTGATGACCTCGGAAATTCCCATAGTGCTCGGACCCATTTGAACCATTTTGAACCATAATGCACGGCCTGTGGCAGAGTGGTCGCACGACAATAACATCCCTGTAATGTACTGGCCTGCACAGAGTTCTGACCTGAATCCTATTAGAACACCTTTGGGATATTTTGGAACCGCTTCTTCGTGCCAGGCCTGACCGACCAACATCAATAGCTCTCCTCAGTGCAGCATTCCGTGAAGAACCGGCTGCCATTCCCCAAGAAACCTTTCAGCACCTAATTGAACGTATGCCTGCGAAGTGGAAGCTGTCATCAAGACTAGGGGTGGGCCAACACTATACTGAATGGAGGGCGGCACGAAGTAGCCAGGCTTCCGGATATTTTTGATCAAATAGTGTATCCGGGCGTAACGTTGCGAAGTGTTATGAAATGGAACGATCGTGTAAGAATAGTAGTAGATAATGCGAATAGTCGATCTCGGTTGATTGGGAGAATTCTTGGAAAGTGTGGTTGATTCATAAAGGAGAGAGCATACGGTGCACTAGCGGGACCAGTTCTTTAGTACCGATAGAGTGTTTCGGGTACGCACCAGGTCGGATTGAAGGATGACAACGGAGCAATTCAGTGGTGGGCTGCCAGCTTTGTTAGCGACGGGTTTGACGAACTCGCAAGTATTACAGGAATGGTTCAGGGATTCAGGCTGGAAGCCCTGGAGGGAAGGCCACATTTTCTTCGAGGAACACTATCGGCAAATATCAAGATAGTATCTACACAGTACAAATGTAGTGTGTGGCGATTAAGTCGGGAATGTGGGTCTCACGGGGAGCGTGCAAGGGATAAATCCCTGCTGTCGCACTATCCTCTGTGCCCTCGGTGGCTCAGATGGATAGATCGTCTGCCATGTAAGCAGAAGATCCCGGGTTCGAGTTCCGGTCGGGTCACACATTTTCAACTGCCCCGTTGTGTGGTGGGGTTGATCTGCTGTTCTGTTATTCTGTGCAACGGATTAATCTGAGATGTACCCTTTACCCTGTGGCTCCTGCAAGATGCAGTTTCCACACCCACACTACTACAGAAGTCAGACAGACGCTCCTAACGTTCTAAAGAGAAATGCGTGAAAAACTTTCAGCAATAAATATCTTCTGGAGTCGTCCGCTGTAAGGAAATGACACAAAAATTCACAAAATTTCTTACGTAACTAGTGGGATACTTGGGTACTGGAGTAGTGCTAGTTAGTGTAAGAAAAACATGAAACAAACGAACATTATTATTTATTTTGCAAAAATTGTGTCAAATCACAATGGCACTTTTAGTTACGAATTGAACAAGTTGTGGTGTCACCGCCAGACACCACACTTGCTAGGTGGTAGCCTTTAAATCGGCCGCGGTCCATTAGTATACGTCGGACCCGCGTGTCGCCACTATCAGTGATTGCAGACTGAGCGCCGCCACACGGCAGGTCTAGAGAGACTTCCTAGCACTCGCCCCAGTGGTACAACCGACTTTGCTAGCGATGGTTCACTGACAAAATACGCTCTCATTTGCCGAGACGATAGTTAGCATAGCCTTCAGCTACGTCATTTGCTACGACCTAGCAAGGCGCCATTACCAGTTACTATTGATACTGTAAAACATGTACCGTCAAGAGCGACGTTCACCATTTATGGATTAAAGTTAAGTATTCCACCAGCTACGTCAGTTTTTTCTACAGTCTAATTTCCTTGTCCTGTTCCAGACCTCACGCCAGCCTGCGTGAGCTAAAACGCGTGCCTTTCGGCTTCCTCTCAAATCCGGTGTTGGCTCTCCTGCCAACCCACAACACAAGTTATATCCTGGTTCTTTTCGGAATGTGAAGTTACCTCTCAAGGATAGGATTCGCTAATGAAATTTCTATACAAAGTTTAAGATTGTTATTGACTTGGCAGAATGGCTGAGAGGCGTGCCTACTCAACTTGAATAATTATCCTTTAGAATGTTGCTAGGTTCGGTCGAGGCTGTCGCATGTGAAATGCAGTGAAGTGTACTGTTGTGGAGGAAATATGGGGTTCGCAATAGCTGTAGCGCACAGTAGCGTAAGCTGCGATGACTGCTGTCTGCGCCGCTCGCTGCTGACAAATAAGATAAGTCTCGTTCTATCTTGATTGACCTCCGCCAGTCAAACTCCACCTACGCCTTGATGAAGTCAAGGACTCCTATTCGCCCCTAGTCTAACTATTGGCGTGGTACACCGGTCAGATAACCAATCCACCGCGATGCCACTCAAAAATTCGCTCGCAGGCGTTTGACTATAACTCGGTCTGTTCACATAGCACAATAAGTATGTCGGCCAACACAGTGAACAACACTTAATCGCAAGGACTCAATATAGAGTCGCACTTCGATTCGCTCTCAACAGGTGGTCTCCCAGTGAAGTACTCAAGAGAGACTTGTTCCTCGTTCCAAGAGCGACAACCGAACGGCGCCTCTCCACGCCAGACGTGAAGAGGTATATCTTTCGGTCTCTTCCATCTTCCATTACTCCTTCAGCTCAAGGCGTCAGAAATATATTGCTCTTCTAAAACGGGAGAATGACGTTTGGTTTAAGGCGACCAATCCGGAAATCTGTAGTATCGGCGTTTGGCGTTTGCTGTCTCCCTGTGAAAATCTCTGAAACTGCGTGCTACGTGTAAACAATGCGTAGGTTGGACGCTCCCACACAATGTAGCGGAATTTGCTTTTAAGCAGAACACGGGGCCGTTCCCCCTTTCACTCGGGCACACACTGTCTGCTCCAAGGGCAGCCGAGGTTGACTCGTTCTCTGAAGGGACCGGCCTCCCGGTGTGTGGTCTGCCTCTCTCGAACTAAAAGCTCCTGGGGCCGTCGTGTCTGGAATGTATGTGTCTACGCCAGCCTCGAGTATTTCAACCCCATGAATTCATACAACATTGACTTTATCTTATCGAGTTCGGGTTCGAATGAAGCGTCTTGATGTGCGGAATATGATTGTGAGGGCGGAATATGTAAGCAATGAAGGCCAGGAGACCACGACGTCTTACACTGTTTATGTCGGCAGCTTAGGGTCTGGATTTAATTATCATTCCACTATTGACAAAGGTTAGAGAACCGGAATTTGAAGCTGGCTGCAGAACTATCTTACTGCCGCCAACGAGCATTTTGCTTAAGGACTACGAAGACAAGATAAGAGGGTTCGCACAGAGGCATATAGACAGTCGTCTTTCCCTCGCTGTCTTTGCGGTCGCGTGGTCAGCCAGTACCAGTACCAGCACCAGTTCCAACCAGTCCTCCACAGTGCTAGTGGACTCTTTTAACGAGGTGTCCAGTATTTTATCAGGTGAGCTGATAATCCTTTAGAGGAAACTAGCGGCGCTGCACGTCCTTTTCTGGGCACAGTGTCGCCGTATTTTCTTGGCAACGACATGGCAAGGTCAGCTCTAAAAGGGGCCTCTACATTGATGAGCCAAGTCCGCTCCCGGTAGCTCAGTTGGTCTCAGTTCGGCGCTAGCGGCCGTGCGAAGCGGAGGTCCGATACTTCCGCCTGTGCGGCGTGTGCGACTGTTTGTTTACTTGTGGACTTAGTCTGCGCGCGGGCTAGCAACAACGATCATGGCGAACAAGTACAGGAAGACTACATTACGATTCAATTTCTGCAAAGACTACGAACGACCAAAGGCTTTAGCAGTGGAGCGATTCATTCGAGAGGAAGTCAAGATACCGCCAAACGATATTGTCGGAATTCACCTGTCCATCATTAGTCCCACGGTGTATGTTGAGATGGTAAATGACGCGGCGTGTGAGAGAATTCTACAGGCGACAAAAGCAGATCTCCAATTTTGCCACGGTGACGGGAATGTCGGCACGGTTACTGTAGAACATTCTGGTCTGGGTGTACGGACAATACGTGGGTTTTTGAGGTGCCATTTGACCTCCCGGCTGACGACGTTATCGAGGCTTTTAAGCCATACGGCACGGTACATGATCACACAGCAGAACGGAGGACACAATTCACCACGTACCCCGTTCTTAACGGAGTGCGACAGATCACTATTGATCTTCAGAAGCATGTACCGTCCTATAGGATAGGATAGGATATTAGTGTTTAACGTCCCGTCGACAACGAGGTCATTAGAGACGGAGCGCAAGTTCGGGTGAGGGAAGGATGGGGAAGGAAATCGGCCGTGCCCTTTTTAAAGGAACCATCCCGGCATTTGCCTGAAGCGATTTAAGGAAATCACGGAAAACCTAAATCAGGATGGCCGGAGACGGGATTGAACCGTCGTCCTCCCGAATGCGAGTCCAGTGTGCTAACCACTGCGCCACCTCGCTCGGTGTACCGTCCTATCTGACAATTGGTGGTTGTCGGGCGGTGGTGATTTACGATGGTCAACCACGTACATGTTCTGGCTGTGGCCAGGAGGGACACCTCAGGTCGAACTGTACGCAACGGCGGATTACGCAACTGCCTTCAGATGTGCGGGAGCCGTCGCCGGCGATGACAGTACTACCGATCACCTATGCCGAAGCCCTCACTGCGTCCGCTGATGACCGAAAGGACACAGCCCCGGTGGAAGATCAAGATGGCACTCTCCGAAACCTTGTAGCAGACGTCGGGATGACAGAGGATGCTGCTCCGTCGAGCATACAATCTACGGCGACAACATCAGATGACACCGAACTCCCACCAAGCACACCGATAGTACACGGAGCAGTTCCAGCCACTACGGATGCTGTTCCGTCTGGAACGCACTCTGTGACGACAACATCAGCTTCGACCGAACTCCCGCCAAGTACAACGATGGGACTCGAAACACTTCCAGTTCCTACGGATGCTTTTCTGTCGGGCAGCCGTGATTCCCTACAATCTGAGGACACGGAAGGAAGGACACGCAAACAACGTTCCCCGAAAAGGAGGAAACGGCGGCGTCGCACGACATGTCCTCGGGATGACTCCGCTTGCCCCGACGACGATGTGCCTGTGGACCAAGACGACACAACAGCCTCTACGAGACAGGACGAGGCAATGGAAACTGTTCGATCAGACCCGCAGCGGTCTGTCATATTGACGGTACCGGGACGTGGTGATGCTGAAGAGGACTCACAACCAGTTGGCTCTCCAGCCGCAGATGCTGTGGCTACGGACACGAATATATCACTGCCTGAAAAGATGTGGTATGAGGATATTGAGGAGGCGCCGGACGTCACACAGAGGCAGCCGGCACTCACGAAGACGGCCTAATAATTGCTGAAGGTGAAGGGAGAGGGGCGAGAGAACGTCTTATAACTCAGCCCCCAGCGCCGATGCAGGGAGATGTTGTTGCGCCTCGACAGAGTGGGATTCAACGCCATGCGAACCGTATTGCGACATTAAATATAAATGACGTGCGTTCACCGGCCAAAATACACCTACTGAAGGAAACGATTTGGGCATCTGATGTGGATATTGCTTTGCTGCAGGAAGTCCACATAGCTGCACTTCCATACATCGCCGGCTACCAATCCTATTGGTCACATGGAGATCACAATGGGAGTGGGATGGCGGTTAACGTGCGAGATGGCTTCCCAGTGGGAAACGTGTGTAATCTTCCGTCGGCCAGGGGAATGGCTTTCACGACGTTTCGGACACGCATCATCAATCTTTATGCACCGTCGGGAAATAATCGGCGGCGGGAAAGGGCGCGATTTTATGCAAAAGACATTGCCTCACTACTCCATGGACGTTATGAATGTGTAATAATTGGTGGAGATTTCGTTCTCAGCCAGAAAGACCAATGGCCGCAAGCAAACATCAGCCAGGAGTTGCGAATCGTTGTCAACGACCTTGTACTTAGAGACACGTGGGAATTACGACATGGAGATGCACCGGGATACACCTATGTGACAAGTCATTCGGCGAGCAGGTTAGATCGCATTTGTATCTCACGGGCTCATGCAAATGATGTCCAGGACGCGGAACGCTGGCCATTGGCATCATAGCGCTTACATCTGTACGTGCATCTTCCCGTAGAGAGGTGTGGAACAGTAAGGCCCCGTGGAAACTAAACATTCAACATCCTGAATGCCGTCAACGGATCCTTGAGACATGAACGATGTGCGAGCGAAGGGTTGGAAGGTATGCGACGAAGCTTGATTGGTGGCTGACTTGTGCTAAACCGGCGCTTCGCCGTACGTTCATCTCATATAGCAGGGAGATGGCAGAATGGCGCCGCCGTACGACCGACTTTTATCTTGCAGCGCTGCGCGACCTGGATGATGGTCCGCCGGGACAGGACATTTGGATCGAACCCAAAAGGATAAAAGCTCAACTAGTGGCTTTAGCTCGGAAACATCTTCAGGGAACCATGGTGGGCGCCAGATGTCAAGATACGATAAGGCACAGGATTCCTTCCATGCACCACGTCGTGAATGAACGAAAGCATCGACGACGCGTTTTGTTACGGGAATTAATTACCCGCCAAGACCGAAGAGTGACAGCATTTGTCGACCATTACCAACACATCTATCGGGAAGAAGCAGCCCCTGTCGATAACCTCGACCGTATAGCCACGCACGTCTCCCGTACACTGACGGTGGAAGCCGCGGGAACCTTACTGGAAACCATTAGCTGTGAGGAAGTACATGATGCGATCGCACAAGGTGCGCTGAATCGGTCCCCAGGAATTGATGGGCTTCCTGCTGAATTTTACCCAAAGTTTCGCAACGAAATGGCACCGCGATAGACGGAAATGTACAACGAGATGTTAAATTCCGATGCGCCTATTCCACCGGCTTTTATGGAAGGCCTCTTGGTGCCAGTACATAAACCGAAGCCAGGGATTACGGTCACACATTATCGCCCCATCACCCTGCTTAATGCCGACTATAAGATCTTTGCACGGTTGCTAGCGTCCCGATGTCGCATGTTAATTCGTAGCGTTCTCTCTCCAGAACAGACGACACCGGGTGGATCGGTGAATGTGCAAACAGCTACTGGCGAATGCCGTGATGTGATAGCGCTGGCGGAGGAGTGCCGGCTTAAAGCGGCGATGGTGGCGGTTGATTTTGACAGTGCTTTTGATAAGGTGCGCCACAACTATCTGTACGCTGTACTGGAACAAATGGGATTTCCAGACCGTTTTACTGGTCTCATTAGAAGGCTTTATGGGGGCGCACAATCCTTGGTACAGATTAATGGGCGTATACCCCCCAGGGGATCCACAACTCTTTTGTGGATACGTGCGTAGCGAGCACGGGACCCCGAGCTGATGTGGCCTTCCTTCCTTTCCGGGCTGCATACCTTCCCTTTCCGCATCCTTCCCCATCCCCCATCTTCGCCCCCCCCCCCTCACCTCTGGCTCTTTCCTTCCTTTTCTCCCCCTCTGGGGGAATGGTTTGTGCCTACGTCCGGAGACGGACGCTTGTAAATGTACCACATTCTTCGCCTTCCTTACTTGTAAGTCTTCGTCCTTCCTTTGTCCCTCTCTTTTCCTTACCTCTTCTCTCTACCCTTTTCTCCGCTGCGGCGTTTGAGACCTCTTCTTTCCTTTCCCTTTCCCTTTCTCTTTCTTCCTCCCTGTGCGTGTCTGAAGGCCGACCCACGCACTTCCATGCGTAGCCGGTGACGGGGTAACGCGTAATTCCCCGCCCCGGGTAGACAGGTAGGACACGTACGTACCCCCTGGTAACGGCCAGGCCCAGGGAGGGGTGATTACCCGAGCTGATACCTTCCGAAAGTGCCGATTGGTCCCTCCGTCCGTTTGTCGGGAGGTGTGACCTGAGGTGTGAACAATCATCTAAGGCGGGAGTGCCCTCAGAGAGGGCCCCCACAAGGGAGGAGCGCGCCATCGGAGACGCCGGTAATCATGGGGGATTCTTCCGCAATGGTTTCCTCATCTTCCACTATGTCTGCTCACAAACGTAAGTTCACTGAGTCTCAACCACAGTCAGTTCTTCCATCGTTGCCACAGTTCCTTGTTGTTTCTCGGTCTGACGAAGGTCACGACTTCTCCACAGTCAACCCTTTCATAATTCAGAAAGGTGTCGACGCAATTGCAGGTCCTGTAAAGTCTTGTTCCAGATTACGGAATGGCACCCTGTTGTTAGAAACACACAGTGCCCTCCAGGCACAAAAATTGCTGCGTACCTCACTACTACACACTTTCCCTGTCCGGGTGGAACCGCACCGTACCTTAAATTCCTCGCGTGGAGTTGTTTATACACGCTCCCTCGATGGACTGTCTGACGAAGAAATTCAGCACTACCTGTCAGACCAGGGCGTAACGGCTGTTCATAGGGTTATGAAAAGGGTTGACACGAAGATCATTCCAACCCGCACTGTCTTTTTGACATTTGACAAAGTGCAACTCCCATCGAAAATCAAAGCAGGCTATGAGATAATTTCCGTTCGTCCTTACGTCCCAAACCCTACGCGTTGCTATCGGTGCCAGCGATTCAATCACACCAGCCAGTCCTGTTCTAATCCGGCCAAATGTGTTACGTGTGGCAGGGATGCCCATGAGGGTGCTTGTCCACCTCCATCCCCTCGCTGCATCAACTGTATGGGTGACCACGCTGCTTCCTCTAGAGATTGTCCAGTTTTTAAGGACGAAAAGCTCATCCAGGAAATAAGAGTGAAGGAAAAGGTGTCGACCTTTGCTGCTCGGAAGTTGTTCGCCAGTCGACAGCCCACCGTGCCTCAGACAGGCAAATACAGCACTGTCCTTGCTTCTCCTCGGCCAACAAAGGAGGCGGCCACGCAGACTTGCGACCTCACCTTTAGTGCCACGGTCGTCCGATCGGCCAGCGCAAAGATCGCCCGTTCAACTTCACCACTTTCGCCTGCCCACTCTATGGCTCACCCTTCGTCGGGTTCTGCTAAATCTCGAGCCCAAAAGTCAGACACCAAGTCTTCGAAGAAAGAGCATACTCGTGAAGAGTTTTTACGTACGGCAACTTCACCACCATCGGTTCCTCCTTCCTCTAAACCTCATACTTCCAAGAAGGCTACAAAGAAACCCAGTTCCTCTCCTTCTCCGCCAAGGCGTGTCCCATCCACAGCGCCACCTGGCGGAAATCGCCCTCGGCCGTCTTCTGTGTCGCCGAGGCGCACTGCTGGTGGCCGGTCAACCGGCCGATCGCTGGTGGCAGGAGCTGCTCCTGACCAACCTATGGATCAGGATCTTCTGCCTTCGGCCGAACGCCATTCCATGCTGTCGGTCGCAAGCTCTGAGCAGTCGTTCAGTTGACAGCAACCTTGGTCACATTCCTCCATTTTCTGTTCACCCTATGTCCATTATCCACTGGAATATCCGCGGCATTCGAGCCAATCGGGATGAATTGTCGATCCTCTTACGATCCTACTCGCCGGTCATCTTCTGTCTTCAGGAAACAAAGCTGCGTCCTAATGACCGCTTTGTTCTCCCTCATTTTCAGTCTGTCCGATATGACCTTCCTTCTGTGGAAGGCACTCCAGCCCATGGAGGACTCATGATTCTTCTCCATGATACTCTCCATTATCATCCAATCCCCTTAGACAGTTCCTTCCAAGCTGTCGCCGTCCGTCTTTCCCTTTCTGGATACACGTTCTCTCTTTGTACTGTATACATTCCATCGTCCACACCAATGGCACGAGCTGATCTCCTTCATCTTCTTGGTCAGCTTCCACCCCCCTATTTGCTGGTTGGGGACTTCAATGCCCACCACCCGCTTTGGGGATCTCCACATCCTTGTCCACGTGGCTCCCTATTGCTAGACGTCTTCCACCAAGCGGATCTAGTTTGCCTCAACACTGGGGTCCCCACGTTTTTGTCTGCCTCCACGACAAAATTATCTCATTTGGACCTTGCGATCGGTACTGTTCCGCTTGCTCGGCGCTTCGAATGGTTCGCCCTTGATGATACACACTCGAGTGACCACTTTCCATGTGTCCTTAGGCTGCAGCCTCAACTGCCATATACGCGCCCGCGACGCTGGAAGTTTGCCCAAGCCGATTGGACACTTTTTTCGTCCCTAGCGACATTCGATGACCGTCGCTTTCCCAGCGTCGACGATGAGGTCACACATATTACCGACGTTATTCTTACAGCTGCGGAACGTTCCATTCCACGCACCTCCGAATTGCCCCGGCGCCCCCCAGTTCCTTGGTGGAACGAGGCATGCCGTGACGCAATCCGTGAGCGGCGACGTGCTCTTCGCATTTTCCGTCACCATCCTACTTTAGCAAACTGTATCCGCTATAAGCAACTCCGTGCGCGATGCCGTCGCGTCATCCGCGATAGCAAGAAGGCAAGCTGGCAATTCTTTATTAGCTCCTTTAACACCTTCACTCCCTCCTCGGAAGTTTGGAGTCGGCTTCGACGGTTCTCAGGCGCGCCTAGTTTCTCCCCGGTCTCTGGGCTCACTGTCGCGCATGATACCTTAGTGGACCCCGTCGCAATTTCTAACTCATTGGGTCAGCACTTTGCTGAGATTTCGAGCTCTTCAAATTACCCGCCAGCGTTTCTCCCGAAGAAACGTGCAGCGGAAGTGCGACCTCTTGCTTTCTCCTCTCAAAATCGCGAAAGCTACAATACTGTTTTCTCCATGCGGGAACTCCAACATGCCCTCTCTTCTTCTCGCTCCTCCGCCCCTGGATCGGATGGTATCCATGTCCAAATGTTGCTGCATTTATCAACCCATAGTCTGCGTTACCTCCTTCGCCTTTATAATCGAATTTGGACCGACAGTACCTTTCCCAGACGATGGCGGGAAGCTATCGTCGTTTCCATTCCGAAACCTGGAAAGGACAAACATCTCCCCTCTAGTTATCGCCCCATTTCTCTCACGAGTAGTGTCTGTAAGATTTTGGAGCGTATGGTGAATTACCGTTTGGCTTGGTGGCTGGAATCCCGCAGTCTTTTAACACCTGCCCAATGCGGATTCCGAAAGCATCGCTCTGCAGTTGACCATCTTGTTGCTCTCTCCACTTATATCATGAACAATTTTCTCCGGAAACGCCAAACAGTCGCAATATTTTTTGAAAAATGGTTCAAATGGCTCTGAGCACTATGGGACTCAACTGCTGAGGTCATTAGTCCCCTAGAACTTAGAACTAGTTAAACCTAACTAACCTAAGGACACCACAAACATCCATGCCCGAGGCAGGATTCGAACCTGCGATCGTAGCGGTCTTGCGGTTCCATACTGCAGCGCCTTTAACCGCACGGCCACTTCGGCCGGCTATTTTTTGATCTGGAGAGAGCATACGATACCTGTTGGAGGACAGGCATCCTCCGCACACTGTTCTCTTGGGGCTTTCGAGGCCGGCTGCCCCTTTTTCTTCGCGAATTTATGGCAGAGCGAACATTTAGGGTGCGGGTGAACACTACTCTCTCCCGTACTTTCTCTCAAGAAAACGGGGTACCCCAGGGCTCCGTGCTGAGTGTTGTACTGTTTGCCATCGCTATAAATCCAATTATGGATTGTCTCCTTCCTGACGTCTCGGGCTCCCTCTTTGTGGACGATTTTGCGATCTACTACAGCTCTCAACGGACCAGCCTTCTTGAACGACGTCTTCAAGGATGTCTCGATCGCCTCCACTCTTGGAGCCTCGAAACCGGCTTCCGTTTTTCTCCCAGTAAGACCGTTTGTATTAATTTTTGGCGACGTAAGGAGTTTCTTCCGCCCTCCTTACATCTAGGTCCTGTCAACCTTCCGTTTTCAGACGTCACTAAATTCTTGGGTCTTATGTTTGACAGAAAACTGTGCTGGTCCTCCCACGTTTCCTATCTTTCGGCTCGCTGTCAGCGAACGCTCAACACCCTCCGTGTCCTGAATGGTACCTCCTGGGGAGCGGACCGAGTGGTCCTTCTCCGCCTCTATCGCGCCTTAGTGCGCTCGAAATTGGACTATGGAAGCATCGTCTACTCCTCTGCTCGGCCGTCTATTCTTCGGCGTCTCGACTCTATCCACCACCGTGGATTACGTTTAGCGTCTGGAGCTTTTTACACTAGCCCTGTGGAAAGCCTTTATGCTGAGACTGCTGAACCTCCGCTGTCCAATCGGCGAGCGGTCCTTCTGAGCCGTTATGCTAGCCATCTGTCTTCCATGCCTGCTAATCCAGCCCATGACCCTTTTTTCGACGCCTCCTTTGATGTAGGGTATGCAGGCCGGTCCTCCTCCCTACTACCCCCGGGAGTCCGCTTCCGTCAACTGCTCCATTCTCTTTCCTTCCGCTTTCCTAAAACCTTCTTGACAACTTGGGGTACAGCACCGCCTTGGCTTCGTCCCCGGATCTGTCTGCTCCGTGATCTTTGTCAATTTCCCAAGGATGGTACGCCTTCACTTGTTTATCGTCGGGCATTTGCTGCTCTATGTGCACAAATGACAGACGCCACCTTTATTTACACCGACGGCTCGAAAACATCGTTGGGTGTAGGGAGTGCCTATATTGTTGGCGACGCCCCAAATCACTTTCGGCTTCCCGACCAGTGTTTATACTGCGGAGCTTTTCGCTGTTCTCCAGGCTGTCCACTACATCCGCCGCCATCAGCGGATACAGTACGTAATCTGCTCAGATTCTCTCAGCTCTCTCCTCAGTCTCCAAGCTCTTTACCCTGTGCACCCTCTGGTCCACCGGATTCAGGACTGTCTGCGCTTGCTCCACCTGGGGGGCGTCTCGGTGGCGTTCCTCTGGCTCCCGGGACACGCTGGTATCTGTGGGAATGAGGCGGCTGATATAGCAGCCAAGGCTGCAGTTTCTCTTCCTCGGCCAGCTATTCAGTCGCTTCCCTTCACCGATCTACGGAGCGGTTTATGTCGCAAAGTTGCTCATTTATGGCATGCGCATTGGTCAACACTTCCCCGCAATAAATTGCGGGAAGTGAAAGCCCTTCCTTGCGCTTGGACATCTTCCTCCCGAACGCGTCGTCGGGAGGAGGTAATTTTAGCTAGACTCCGGATAGGGCACTGTCGTTTTAGCCATCGGCATCTTTTAAGCGGCGATCCTCCCCCACTCTGTCCCCACTGCTCTCAGCTGTGGACCGTAAGACACCTTTTAATTGAATGCCCCTATTTTAATCCGTTACGCTCCCGTCTACAGCTATCGCCTGATCTATCGTCGATTTTAGCAGATGACACGCGCTCAGCCGACCGCGTTCTCCAGTTTATTAGTGACAGTGAAATGACGTCAGTCATTTGAAGTTTTATCGGGGACCATCAACCCCTCTCTGTAGTGGACTTTTAAGCCTTGTTTCTGCTTTTCGTGTCCAATTTTTTGAGTTTTTTTCCCATTTTTGCTGTTTTCCATTTTCAGTTTTTATTCTTTCCTCAGTCGCGGACCGGGCGCTAATGACCATAGCAGTTTTGCGCCCTAAAACCAAAATAAAAAAAAAATAATGGGCGTATAGCAGGGCCCATTCAAATTCGACGATCCATTCGCCAGGGCTGCCCTCTTTCGATGCTGCTGTTCGCGATAGCGTTGGAACCATTACTTGGGAGGCTAACAAATTCTCTTTCTGGGATGGAACTGTGGGGCTACACCTTCAAATGTCGTGCCTATGCGGACGACCTCCTGCTGCTCGTTCGTTCTGAGGAAGAGGTGAAGACGGTCCTGGAACTGTTGTTGGACCACAGTGTGACGGCGGGTAGTGCAGTGAACATGAACAAATCGGCGGCAATGCCGGTTGGAAAGGGGCCTTACGCCGGAAGAACTCAGTCAGTTTCCTTATGTGCAACGATTCCGCTATCTCGGCATAGACTTTACCTCATCTGTAAAACATGCTGCGGCAGTTAACTACCGACGTATTTTACAGACAACACGTACCATGGTCCGACAACATTTCCTACGGCGCCTTGATCCTTTGCAGCGAGTCGAGTATCTGAACACTTATGTGATTTCTCAAATGGTGCATATTTCGCAGATACTGCCCCCTACCACTCACGCTCGGACGTCGACTTCAATCAGCACTAGGCTATTTTGTGATGATTGGATCGCCCCCTCAAGGTGCGATACGCAACGCTCACGCTCCCTACGGACAAGGGGGGACTCGGACTTACGAATGTTCACTGCCGAGCGACGGCGCTCCTTCTAGCCACGATGTGCAAGCAATGGCGTAGCGGGCGTGATTCCCTTACATCCCGCCTACTGGATCTCCTGGTTCCAGCGTCCCTCATACCTCCGGTGGCGGTGGGCAACATTACACCACATTTTGCTCATGTATCAACATTTATCTTGGAACTTAGTTATATCAGAGACGAGCTTCCGCGCACGAGACTGCCACGCGTGATGGATTTTTATGCTTGGCTGCTACGACGGATAAGTCGTAATGTCATTGAACTCAAACACCCCAGGTTGCATTGGCCGAAGATTTGAAGACATGTGCACCAAAAATTCCTTCCTACCTTCATTCGGGCACTGTGGTTCTCTGTCGCCTGTGGCAAGTTCAACACCAACCAACGGCTGCATGCAATTGGACTAGTGGACACTCCACTATGCCCGAAATGTCGCCAAGTGGATGACGACCATCACCGCTTAACTTGTATCGCGGTGGAGGACGTCTGGCTCCTAGGAAGACAGATGGTAGCTTGATACCTCCGTGTGACCCCGCAACATATTACATCTGCTTCCTTATTACATCCGGAGAGTGACTACTTTCCGGCGACTAAATCACAGTCGATCATCTGGGTCAAAGGTTGGACGATCGCGTACCTCTATGGGGATGCTGCCAAATCGCGACGTGACCTTTGGTATTTCTTGCAGCAAGCCCACAATGATGTTCGTAGATGGTCACACTATCGGAAACCCTTTGGCAACTATCTTCAGGCAGTCTTCGTCGACCCCCCCCCCCCCCCCCACGCAGTTGGGATGTGCCAGGTGCAGTCGGTGTGCACGTTTGACAGCTGATAGTGAACCTCACGTTTCTCTCACCACTCAATATGTAATGCACATACTATACCATCAAATGATCTACATGTTCCTTTTAACAGAGTGATCTTTATTGAAAACAAATAAATAAATAAAAACAACATCCCTGTTCCTTTAAATTTGTAATTTGTTTTACAATGATTTTTTTTCTTTTTTTTTTTTTTTTTTGCAGAGGATGCATTTCATTTAGTGTAAAAAAAAAGTGGTCAGTGCGAGAGAATGTAAATCCTAAGGGCTCGGGTTCGATTCCCGGCTGCGTCAGAGATTTTTCTCCGCTCAGGGACTGGATGTTGTGTTGTCCTAATCATCATCATTTCGTCCCCATCGACGAGCAAGTCGCCAAAGTGGCGTCAACTCGAAAGGCCTGCACCCAGTGAACGGTCTACCCGACGGGAAACACTAGTCACACGGCATTTATTTATTGATGAGCCGAGACATTACGAACATTGCCCCACCTCCAAGTTGAATGCCCCCTCATGGTGTTGCAGGCACGAGACGCAGTAAGGAAAGGATCTAAGCAGAATAGAGGCCAATGGGCCACAAATGCGGAAATCCATTGATATTAACGGTTTCGAAAAAGGGGACATTGTTGTGGTGCTATTGGTGGAAACGAGACTCTCTAAAACGGTGAAGCTGATCGCCTGTTGGCGTACTACTGTCGTGAGCAGCTGTGGAAAGCGGTTGAAGGATCGTGAAGTAATGAGTAGGCCGTATGGTACTGGACGACCACGTCTCATCACAAAACATGGAGCCTGTAGGATCCACCAGTGTGTAGTTCCAGGTAGGCAGCGATCTGCGGCAGATCTGACGGCAGAGTACAGTGCTGGTGCCGACACAAGTGTTTTGGAGCACACAGTTCAAGGGTCACTGTGGAACATGGTGCTCCACATCACACAAACCCTGCGTGTTCTCATATTGGCCCAACGACATCATCAGCTATGACTGGAATAGGCATGGTGTCCCTGAATTTTCACCGTGGATCGACAGAAACGTGTCGCCTGTAGAATTAATCACACTCCTTTGTACACCAGGTCGACGGTTGGGTCCTCACACTCCGTCACTCGGGAGAAGGGCTGCACGAAACGCGCACCGCGCCTCAGATGCGGGCCAGTGTGGGCAGAATTATGCTATGAGTTACACTGGGTTGGGCTTCCATGGGATCTGTAGCGGTAATCGATGGTATCATGACAGCGGCGAAGTATGTGAACGTCAGTGCGGACCACCTGCACTCTTTCATGGTTGAAGTCTTCTCTGATGGCGACGACATCTTCCAACAGGATAACTGTCCGTGTTTCAAGGTCATAATCGTGCTGCAGTAGTTTGAGCGGCATTATAGTGGACTGACACTGATGTCTCGGCCAGCAGATTTGCCTGACCTGTACCCATTTGAACACGTGTCGGGCACCAGCTGCATGCCTGTAAACTACCATTCCACAATTTTCAGGAATTACTTGACCTGTGCAAAGACATCTGAGGCCACATACTTCTGCAATCCTGTCAAGAACTTGTAGAATCCGTGCTAAGCAGAATCTGTTGTACTGTGTTTGAAAAGCGGAACAGCACGCTATTCAGCAGGTGGTCATAATGTTTCGGCTCATCGGATCGTGTTGCCAGGACAAGGCCCGCAGCTGGATCTTCCCGTTCGTGGGCACCCTGGAGCCTCCAGACGCCGAGGGCGGAGCCTTCATGACGCGCCACCCCACAGACATCATGCTCAGCGGGGACTTCCAGCCAGTTCCGTTCATCGTCGGCGTCTGCGACTTCGAAGGGTCGGTCACCGCCACAGGTGCGTATACACAGAGCACCGGAGTCTGAGATTCAGTCTCTTGCTGGACCACTGAAGAGCCAATACCGATTTGTTTTATTACGTTAATGATCCGAAGTTACGCATGGTCAGACTTTCGGAAAAATATCATCCACATAATCCCAAAGACAGCAAAGGCAGGAACGTGCGAGAACTATGTTTTGCATTCAGCTTCATCTGTTCGACTGTCCGCCATCTTATTTTCGTAAATTGTAAACAATGGCAGTCAAAGTTGCATAATGCAAGTCTTCACAGAAAAAGCGACCATCTGTGAAACAACACAAGTGCAATAAGAACATAGGAAACCCAAAGCATGTGGTAACAAAAAAAAATAAAGTCCACTGATGGTGCTGAAACTTCAGCGAAACCTGTCCCGGAAATAGAAGCAAAGATAAAATTCTGTTTTGCTCAAGATGGACCCTTTCCAAAAACAATTCTGTTTGTAAGCAGCCATGCACAGAAGAGCTTCAACCTCATGATGAGGTTTTCACAGTGTGAACTGCAATATACTCTTCGAAATTCGGAAGGTAACAGGGGTAAAATACAGGTAGTGAAGGGTTATATGAAGCTTCAAAGGAAACTACAAGGTAGCTGCAAGAGTGACAGGACAAGAAGGGCAAGTAGTGGCTGAGAAGGGAGTGACACAGATTTGTAGCCCATCCCAATGTTGTTCAGTCTGAAAACCAAACACAAAATTGGAAAGGGGATTAAAGCTCAGTGAAAAGAAATAAAGACCTTGAGTTTCGGTGAGGACATTTCAACTCTCTCACATAAGCAAGGTTTGTAAAAGCATTTGTACGGAATGGGTAGTGTCTAAAAGAAGTTATAAGGTCAAGATGAACAACAAGTAAAACAAGGGTAATAGGACTAGTCGAATTGAAGCAGGCAATGCTGAGGAAATAAGATAAGGAAATGAAGCACTAAAAGTAGTTGATGAGTTTTGCTGCTTCGGCATCAAAATAAATGCTGATGACCTAAGCAGAGAGGATATAAAATAGAAGATAGCAAGAAAAGCATTTCTCAAAAAGAGAACTTCGTTAAAGTCAAATTAAAATTTAAATGTTTTCCAAAGATATTTGTCTGGTGTTTAGCCGTAAACAGAAGTGAAACATGTATGATAAACAACTCAGACAAGAAGACAATAGAAGATTTTGAAATGTAGTGCTCCAGAAAAATGTTGAAGAGCAGGCGGTACAACACATATCAAAGGGGAAGATATTGGATCGTCATGGGGAAAAAAGAAATTTATAGCACAGCTTGGCTAAAAGAAGTGATCGGTTGATAGAACGCACCCTCAGGCATCAAAGATGTAGGTTGCAGGAGTGGTGTGGAGATGAAGAGGCCTAATGTGGAGAGCTGCATCAAACCAATCTTTAGAGTGCGATGATTCTGGGACCAAACATACTGGTAATGGCTGATTAGGAAAAAGGTAGACACACAAGCAGTATTCCAAAAATTTATTTTCTTTTTTTAAAAAAAAAAACAAAAAAATTCTGCTCGTTCCTTGGAATACATCAACACTTGGAGAAATTACCACTCTTCAGGTACCCCTTTACTATCATCAGTTTACTAAAATACAGATTTGGAAGAACAAGAAACTTAGCTAAACTCTAATCCACTGCGTTAAGCAAGTCGATCTTTATAAAGAGCAGTCACGATTTCCTTTTTAACAAAATAAGTCAGTCATTCTCAATTGGCAGTCAGGATGCTTATATTTACTATCAAAAACAGTCTTGATCACAATTTATTTCTTACAGTGACCGTGTTTGACCACTACTGTGGTCATCTTCAGACCTATAAGTCGTATACAAAGCTTTAATTAGAGGGCTACATACATTAAAGAAAATACATAAAGTTATAAAGCTATAAAACGATGAATTACCAATGGACCTCATTCTGCTGGAGAATAGTAAGACGTGCACTGATTTCTTCAGTAGTGATTCTCCAGCAGGGAGTAAGGAGGTCCTTACTCATTGGTAATTCATCTTTTATAACTTTATGTATTTTCTTTAATGTATGTAGCCCTCTAATTAAAGCTTTGTTTACGACTTGTAGGTCTGAAGATGACCGCAGTAGTGGTCGAAACCGGCCACCATAATAAATAAATTGTGATCAAGACTTTTTGATAGTAAATATTTGTAACACTTTGATCACTGTTCACTCCTACGAGGTATTCAAAAGTAATTAATTTATTACCAAGTCAGGTATTTGGAGATTACAAGAAGTTTAGAGGGTTATGCACTAAAATTATGAAACTTAATGCCAAAATATCTTTTAACAAACAATGCCTAATGAATCATGTGATTCCTAATTAAGTAAATATTAGTTTTAATACCAGATCAGATATAGGAAAACCTTTACGACAGAAGAGTAGCATTCTATGGATTAGATCTGAAATTAAATATGAATATAAAGAAAAAGATGCATTAAATCTTGAAATGTGGAATTTACATCTAAAAATTAGCAATCAATTGTCACAATTAATATTTTCACAGTTACTTAACTTTACAGATGACAAAATTAATTCAGTATGAGAAACTATTCTTAATAACATAAGAAAATTGCAGCCCTTGTTAGTCACTAAACTGTGTGCTCACAAGATGTTTCACCAAATGTACATAATTTTTATCTAAGAGCAACCAATCTAACCAAAATTACTTTTACTCCTGCTGAGATAACACTTTTAAACAAAGGCCTAAAATATAATTTAGCACCATAATTGCGCAATGCAAATATTAAACGTGTGATTGCTAATGTAAAGATTGCTGAAAAACATGCACAATTTAGTAGTTCTGAAAAAGGTGACATTGCACGTAAAACTAAAAATGTCATTACTAATGAAAAAAGATAAAAATAAACATAATAATGAATGAAAACTTGTAAAACAAATCAACCAGAAGTTAATAACTAATAAAGATATTGCAATCAAGGCAGATAAAGGGAATACCCTTGTCATTGTTAGTGAAGATGATAATGTTTCTAAGACATTACAATTTTTTAACACCAATGGAATACCTGAAGTTAATAAAGAGCCAACTTCAAGATTTCAAACAAAAATTAAAGAGCTGATTGATGATAGTGACTTCATATTTTCACCTAAAGATCAAATAACACTTAAGGTTATGAACCCCACTTTACCTAATTGAGATTACAAATCAAATTAGACAATCCAAATTTACCAATTCGTCCAATTGTTAATATCAGCAGTCCCTTTTATAACCTGAACAAAAAGTTTAATCAAATCTTAAAATCCTTTTACACTTATGAAGAAAATTATAGCAGTAAGAACAGTTTTGAATTAACTAAATTTATGATGTGGATATTCCACAAAACGCAAGGTTCGCATCATTGGACATCACCAATCTTTACACAAACATACCTATTCAAGAGACTGTCTGTATTATTAAAGATAACTTAACACATCATAAGATCAAGAGCCCCAAAGAAATAGTAGTGTTCATTGAACTGTTAAGAATTACTCTAGATTTTAATTATTTTTCATTTAATAATAAAATATATATTCAGGGAGATGGACTTGCAGTGGGGAATTCCCTGGCTATCACTATAACAGATATAGTCGTCAATTATGTTGAGATTCAATTTTTCAAAAATAATCCAGAAATAACAAATAAAATTATATACTACAAAAGATATGTTGGCAACACATTGCTAAATTTAACCGTTCTAAGGAAGAAATTGATGCTTTCACTAACAACTTAAATAATTTACATCCAAAGCTTGTATTAAGATTAGAACATGAAAGTAACAATAGTATTAATTTCCTGGACCTCACAATTGCAAACAGGAATGGAAAACATAATATTTCTATTTATAGAAAAACCACACCAACCAGTGTAATAATAAATGCTACATCATGCCATCCATTAAGATACAAAATGGCATTTTTTAAAACAATGATACATACAATATTGAAATTACCTCTTCAACCTGATGCAATCCAGAAGGAAATTGATACCTTAAAAGATATAGCAGTTGCTAACAATTATAATTCCTATCAAGTTGATCTGTTATATCAAAAATTACAAGAAACAAACGATGCTGTCATAAATTCCAAGAAGAGATTTACAAAAATGACATACATGGGACCTATTTCAGATAAATAAATTATTTAAGAATACAAGCGTGACAATAGCATTCAACAGCAATAATCCATTAGAGATGAAACTGAAACACACAATTGGGGAATCAAATATATACCAAAAGTCAGGCGTTTACAAAATATTATGTATTGACTGTGACAAACAATATATTGGCGAAACTGGCCGTAACTTTCTAACATGTTTTAAGGAACATACTACTGGTACTGCATGTACCGAATCAATATTTGGTCAACATCTTGATAGATACAAATGTTCTGAGGGTTGCATTTCTAATAATTTGAAAATATTACATACAGTGCCAAAAGGATTACTGCTAAGTACTTCAGAAGAAATTGAAATCTATTCACTTCACAAAAGTAATGTGTTATCTGTTTTAAACGAACAACTTGAATTTAAAAACAAACATTTCTTTGAGCTTTTCGACGATTTGCTTTAGAATGTTCACTCTTCTGTCCTTCGTTTTTCAAATTATTAAGACGTTTAGGAAATATTTTATCTTTTCTTTGCAATTTTATCTCGCCAAACATTATTTTATGAGTGACTATCTGTTTTTAGAATGTTTTCTTATATGCTTTAAGACTCCATATTGCTAATTCACATCCCTTTATTTTTGACACTACAGCTCATAGTGTTATAATTTTAAATTCCTTCCATTTTCATTATTTTTATTTGTTTATA
Organism: Schistocerca nitens; assembly: GCF_023898315.1. Taxonomy (NCBI): domain Eukaryota; kingdom Metazoa; phylum Arthropoda; class Insecta; order Orthoptera; family Acrididae; genus Schistocerca; species Schistocerca nitens. Next base: position 216,762,703 of record NC_064623.1, on the reverse strand, counting down.
ACACTGGCATGCAACATAAGACATAGAAATGCTTTTTAAAAATTGTTACATGAAAAAAAATGGAATCTACGTATGAACTTCATAGACAATATTTCATAACATGCACAACTACTGTGCCCTCTCGTTTTTTTTGTTTTTTTTTTTGTTTTAGTATTGATCTGTAAGAATTATTATGTAGTCTGTGTAAACGGAAGTCTCTTATTACACTAGTAAATCGTATCTGTGCAGCATGTACTACACATGTCAGTTAACCATTATTGCAGCCTACTCATTGATTATTGTTTCAATAAAGACATGTTGCTGCTCAATAGTACATTGTCTGACGTGACAGTCTTTACCATTCCACTTTCGCAACAACTTCGTTAGAAAGAAGCCTGCTGCCACATCTTTGCACTGGCGTTTATCATCACCATGGCAACCACTAGTTTGCATATTGACTTTACTACAACTTCTGTGGAAAGAAGTCTGCTGCCACATCTTTGGAACGGAGTCCAACTTCACCATGGCAACCAGTGGTTCCAAATGGTTCACTAACAGGCCTTGAGAGGGCAACCCATGTACTGTCAAAACGAAGTTCATTTATCCTACATGTTTAAATATTTTTAACGCTTTTTAATTGACAGTAGTTGTTAAATGCGCCAAGTTTAGTGTGTGTATATTTTCCATTCTTGACAATGTTCTTTTAACTAAGAAATTTTACATTGTTATTCGACCTATAACCCATTGGTTAGTAATGACATCATTCCGTCAGAAGTGGGATGTGCACTGGTTTCTCCAGTAGTGACTCTCCAGCAGAAGGAGGTCCTTATTCATTGGTCATTCATCCTTTTTTAGCTTTATAACTTTATGTATTTTCTTTAATGTATGTAGTCCTCTAAAGCTTTGTATATGACTTGTAGGTCTGAAGATGACCACAGTATTGGTCGAAACCGCTCACTGTAATAAATAAATTGTGATCAAGACTGTTTTTGATAGTAAATATTTGTAACACTTTGATCACTGTTCACTCCCACATTGTATTCAAAAGTAATTAAGGACACTTATGCTGATCAACTATCTTTAAATTAAAACAGATAATTCAAAAAATCACAGTATTTAAAATAATACACAAAGAATTAAAACAAATCAGTGTCTGTCGTAGAAGCCTGTTACTGAATATTACTCCGAACTTTGCTCTGGCAGCTGAAGTGGTCGGTATGTATTACTCTCGGTTATCCACCAAAATAAGCTTCATAGACTTGCTCCTTATATACACTAACAAGACTGTTTACGTACTTAAGTGTACAGCTTCCCAGAAACACAAATACTTTAGGGATGATTCAAAATACTCGTTTTATGCACATGCGTTATAGAGCTTTCACAGTAAATGCCTTCAGCAAATATTGTAATGCTGGCCACTGCGAGAACAAAATTAGAAAATTCATTAAACAGTTACGTTTAAAGGTCCTAATGCTAGCCTAACTGGGCTCCAGATGTCCTACGTACACATATCACACTGTCCAGTCACATTAATGTGACCGCCTGTCAAAAGCGTGAAGAGCCACCTTTTGGAGCGCAGACCACTGCGTGGCGTGCATGAAAGGGATCAGTGAGGTTCTGGAAGGTACAGACAGGGAAACAGGGGCCGTGTCGACTCCAGCGCGGCGGCCATCTCGGTTGACGACCCACAGTATGAACAGCCCGATCGAGGTGGTCGCACAGATTCTCGATTGGCTTTAAATCCGGGAAGTTTGGCGGCTTGAGAGTACGGTAGAATCAGTGTGGTGTCCTTTGAAGAACGCACATACACTGTGAGCTGTCTGAAGCGTTGCATTGTCCTACTGGTAGATGCTATCATGTCGAGGTAAAATAAGCTGTGTGTAGGAGTGGACATTGTCCCCAAGGATAGACTCATACTACCGTTGATCCATTGTAGCTTGCAGAGTGACGAGATCACCCAGGGAATGTCATGAAAACATTCCCTCCTCCAGCGTGGTCCATTCCAATGATTGCTGCAGAGGATTCTACTGGGCTGTAGGGCCGTGGTCCTTGGAACTCTTCTATCCCTGACGTTTCGTCCAAAGCTACGTTGGACATCTTCAGAGGTGATCCTGGTTGTGCTGAGTCTTGCCGACTGAAGAGTCGGACGTCAAAGAGCGGCCTAAATACTGTGGAAAGTGGGCGTGGTCTGGATTTCACGTGATAGCAGAGATAAGCCTTCTCAAGGATAAAATATAACTATCGATCATAGTATGTCAAAGATAAAAACTTCTCATGGATTCTGTAGCACCACTGTCCATATATCGCTGAGTTTCATTGCTTCTTCTTTTCTGTTATAATTATCCCTATGGTTTATATATTTCGATGGCTTCTCTATATAGCCGTGCATAATAGTTCGTCATAGTACATAAAACTTCAGTTTCCGGAACTTTCACTACGTGATCACCCGACAGAAGAGCATGTTCCGCCACAGTTGACTTTGTTTTCCCTAGTCGGCAAAGATTTTTATGTTCATTCAACCGTGTATTCACACTTCTCTTTGTAGTTCAAGTGTAACCCTACCACACGTACACGGAATCTTGTATACACTACTTGCAGAGAGAAGGGGACGTTTACCCTTACCGGAACGAAGTGCTTGGCCTATTTTCTTAGTTGGTCTGAAAATCGGTCGAACTTTGTTTCCTTAAAATCTTGCCGATATGATCAGTTACTTTTGTGATGACGGGTAGAGAAACCGTGTTCTTCCATGGCTGTGTCCTATCATTGTTCCTAGGCCTTCTGTTATTCGGTCGCAAAACTCTATTTATTTCCTTACTAGAGTATCCATTCATCTCAAAAGCCTGCTTTAGATGTTTTAATTCGGCGTCCATTATTCCGGGGCACAAATTCTTTTAGCTCTGTCCACTAGACTTTTAGTTACACCTCTTTTCTGTTGTGGATGATGACTGGAATCCTTATGCAAGTATCCGTCGGTATGTGTAACCTTCAGAAAGACTTTATGTTTCAAGCTGCCATCAGTCTATCTTACACGAAGAGATCCAAGAAGGGTATTGCATTGTCTTTCTCAATTTCCATGGTAAACTGGATTTTAGGATGTACACTGTTTAAATAAGAAAAGAATTCCTCTAAAGCTTTTTTGCCATGTGACCAAACCACAAATGTATCATCCACGTATCGATACCATCGACATGGTTTCTTATTCGCTTTTTCCATAACTGTTTGTTCGAATTTTTCCATGTAAAAATTGGCGATCGTAGGACTCAATGGGTTACCCATGGCCACACCGTCAACCTGCTCGTAAAACTCATCCTCCCACTGGAACTGTCTGAAAAGAACAGTCAAATCTGCTATGTAAACCATAACTTCGTTAAGCGGAATGATCGTAAATAAAGACACTATGTCAAAATTAGCAATAATATCTTTAGGAGCCAAAGTTAGTCCCTTCAGTTTCTCAGTGAAATGACAAGATGTCCGACTCGTCAGTCGGCAAGACTCAGCACAACCAGGAGCACCTCCGAAGATGTCCAACGTAGCTTTGGACGAAACGTCAGGGATTGAAGAGTTCCATGGACCACGGCCATACAAACCGGAAGAATTCTCGGCATCTGAAGCATCCGGTCATGAAAGCCTTCATTCTATGATTGGTGCAGAGCCACACGTGCCAATGGCCAGCAGGTGGTTGATGGCATATCAAATGGGAGGATACTAAATCATCATCGGGAGAAAAGATGATAGAGCATAAAACGGGATTTATCCGAAAAGACTATCTGTCACCAATCAGTCTACATCCAGGGCGCACTCCAGCTTTCATCGCCTTTGAACAGCAGTCAGCATGAGTGCAGGCGCAAGCTGCAGAGGCCCAAACGCAGCAGTATTCACTGAACAGTCGTCGAGGAGACACTGTTCGTGGTCCATTGGTTCATCTGGGCAGTCAGTTGCATAACTGTTGCACATCTCCAAAACAATCAGTCAGTCCTGTCAACTATAACCCATCCGTGCACCGCAGTTGCATTGCTGTCGGTTTTGCATAGCGCCCTTTCTGCCATGCACAGTATACTTTGCCCGCATCTCGTGGTCGTGCGGTAGCGTTCTCGCTTCCCACGCCCGGGTTCCCGGGTTCGATTCCCGGCGGGGTCAGGGATTTTCTCTGCCTCGTGATGGCTGGGTGTTGTGTGCTGTCCTTAGGTTAGTTAGGTTTAAGTAGTTCTAAGTTCTAGGGGACTGATGACCATAGCTGTTAAGTCCCATAGTGCTCAGAGCCATTTGAACAGTATACTTTAACCACAGTAGCAGCAGCAGCAGTCTGTTTCAGAAATGCTTCCACCCTTGGCCAGAAATGATCATACCCTTTTGGGTATTCCACATTACAACAGCAACTGCACTTACTTCATCTCCACCTACACCATTCTCCGCAAGCCACCTAATGGTGTGTAGCGGAGGGTACTTTCGGTACTACTATCTGATCCCTCCAACCCTGTTCCATTCGCGAATAGTGCGTGGGGAGAATGATTATCGGTAAGCCTCTGTATTGACTCTAATTTCTCGAATTTCCTCCTCGTGGTCAATACGCCAGATGTATGTGGGGGGAAGTAATATGTTGTCTGGAAAGTAGTGTCCCGAAATTTGAGTAGTAAATCTCTCAGTGATGCACAACTCCTTCCTTGTAACGTCTGCCAGTGGCGTTTGTTTAGCACCTCCGTAACGCTCTCTCGCCAGCTAAACGATCCCGTCACGAAACGCGCCGCTCTTCGATGGATCTTCTCCATCTCGTTTGTCAGTCCTACCTTATAGGGATCCCAGATAGAAGAACAATACTCAAGAATCGAGCGAACAAGCGGCTTATAAGCCACTTCTTTCGTGGATGAGTTACATTTCCTTAAGATCCTTCCACTGAATCAGTCTGATGGCCGGACGCTGTGGTCAAGCGGTTCTAGGCGTTTCAGTCGCGAACGATGCGGCTGCTACGGTCGCAGGTTCGAATCCTGCCTCGGTCTTGGATGTGTGTGATGTCCTTAGGTTAGTCAGGTTTAAGTAGTTCTAAGTCTAGGGGACTGTTGACCTCAAATGTTAAGTCCCATAGTGCTTAGAGTCATTTCTGAGTCTGGTGTCTGCTTCTCCCACTATCTGTGTTATTGGTCATTGCACTTAACGTCGCTCTGTATAGTTACGCCTAGATATTTTACGCCAGGCGCTGTCTCTAGCTGTTTGTCATCAATAGCGTAGCTGTACAGTAGTGGATTTCTTTCCTATGAATGGGCAATATGTTACATTTATTTACGTTCAGGGTCAGCTGCCAGGTCGTTCTGCAAATTCTTACTATCTTCTGGCGTTGCTACTTTGGTATGAACAACTGCATCATCTGCGAATAGCCTTAAAGAGCATCCGACGCTTTCTACTAGATCATTTATATATACTGTAAATAGCACAGGCCCTATCACACATCCCTGTGGTACTCTGGATATTACCTTTACATCTGTCGATTTACTTCCGTTAAGAGCTTTATATACCCTCCACTGATTGTGCTGCCACCTGTCGTCTGTGAGTGGTTATTGCACGTTGATGTCCAAGTTACGTGGTGGTCACATTAAGTTGACTGGAGCACGTGAAGCGACCAATACTTAAGATACCATGGAAGTACGAAGTCACCTTCAGTCCACATAAAATGTGTATCTATCTGGAGCAAGCAACCCATCACGCGACAGTGGAACACCCTTAACGTTCGACGTATGCTCCCTAGGCTCCACGTAACGGAAAACATGATTAGCACTCCCGCCGTTACGTATGGCTCTCATACCTCTTGCACCCGGAAAGACTTGCACTTCATACCTCTGACACATAGGCGATCCCCGTAAACGACTGCTTGGCTACCACAGTTGAGCAAATCCTCCATACACGTCCAACTTCCCAGCTGTAAATCGTTATCATCGCAAAGAATTAGCACTCTGTTCTCTATCCAACACTTCTGAACGTGCACGGCTCGTAGTCCATTTCACAGCTGTGCACTAACACACAGCAGTAACTCACTCCTCTCACCAAAGCAGAGACGAGCCCACTTCCATCCCATGATTAGGCCAGATTAATACAAGTTCCTTAGGCAATCAATACGAAACTTCATAATGATATATAGAACGTGTCAGTTTCACAAAAGTTTTCTTTACAAGAACTTAATTCAAATTTTTAATAATTGTGAAATTATTAATTTATATCCAAAAATTCATCTACTGAATAGGAGTTGTCATTCAGAAATTCTTTTAATTTGTTGTAAATGCTGGTTGGCTATCTATCAGACTTTTTATTCTGTTTGGTAAGACTTATATGGCAGCATAATTCACCCCATTGTATGCCTAGTTAGATTTAACCCAGAACAGTGAAGATAGCTGTACTCCTAGTGTTGTCGCTCTGCACTTTGTTATTGCTTTTGAATTGGAAAGGTGTATTAATAACAAATTTCGTATATATAAAAGCTACTGTGAATAACTCTAGTTCCTTACATTTCTGCAAAATGATCCCGGGTGGGCTCCCGCTATTATTCTGTTTACACGCTCATATGCAATGAATACTTTTGTGCTCAAAGATGAAATGAAATGACCACGTGGCATTGGCGGCCGAGAGTCCCCACCTGAGGATGTTGGGCTGCCGAGTTGCAAGTCTTTTCAGTTGATGCAACGTTGGACGACTTGGTGGTGGTGAAATGATGATGAGAACAAAACGACACCCAGTCCCTGAGCGGAGAAAATCTCGGACCCCGCAGGAATCAAACTCGGACCCGCTGGACAGCAGACAGACGCTCTGTCCGCTCAGCTACAGAGGCGGACCCTTAATAGTGAATTTCTCCCAAATATTACGCCATATGAAAGCACTGAATCAAAAATAGGCATAGTAAGCTCATTTAATGACGTGTTTATTGCCTAAATTTGCAATAACCCTAACAGCATAAGCAGCATAACTAAAACGTTTCAGAAGGTTATCAATCGGTTTCTTCAACTTCAAACTCCCCTCAATGCACACACTCAAAAATTTTATTCTTTCTTAGCTACAGACATCTGCTCAAAGCATATATTTATTAATGATGTTACTCCATTTACTGTACAGAACTGTATATACTGTGTTATCAAACTTTAGTTAGAGTCCATTTACAGAGAACCTCTTAACAATTTTCTGAAAGTCATTATTTGCGATTTTTTTCAGCTAATTCTTGTTTCTTGGGTGTGATGCCATACTTGTATCATCAGCAAAAAAGAACTAGCTTTGCGTCTTCATGAAAACAGAGTTGCAAGTCATTGATACACAATAAGAACAATAAGGGACTCAGGATTGAACCCTGTGGGACCCCATTCTTGAAGCCTGTTGAATGTTTCGTTTCCTCGGCAGTGGCGATGCTGGAGAGGGAGATGGTGTCCAGAGTGGCGCGCTGCCCCCGCCTGCTCCTGCCCGGCGACCTGCGATGCAGTGAAGCCGAAAAGGATACCGTGGCCGAGGAGGTCCGCCGCTTCTACTTCGGCGACCGCCAGATCGGACCCGAGACCGAGAAACAGTTTTACGACGTGAGTCCCCACGCCGTTTCTCTCTCACTCACTTGCCTACTTGGTTTGTGCGAAGCCCACATTCTGTCTCTTTGTGTATCTGCAATAAAAACTTTATTACAATCAATCTTTTCTTAACATACAAGGTTATTATAAATGATTGGAGCGATTTAACAGATTTTTGCAGAGCTATTATTTGACACAGTGTCACAGGGCTTTGCACACGCATAAAAACTGAAAAAGTTTTTTTTTGCATATTACAAGTTCTCCATATGATGCCTCCTATTAACTCTTCAGGTATCAAGTCGATAACCAGGCCGGCCAATGTGGCCGAGCGGTTCTAGGCGTTTCAGTCTAGAACCGCGCGACCGCTACGGTCGCAGATTCGAATCGTGCCTCGCGCATGGATGTGTGTGATGTCCTTGGGTTAGTTAGG